>NC_136281.1:5169580-6369580 GCF_964198595.1 Lampetra fluviatilis
GCACACCTCACCAGGTACCCATTTGAGACTGAGTCGACCTAGGGGAGGCCCCGGACCGGTTCAGATAATCGTCACCGCTGTCGTCCGTGAGTGGGAATCGAACCCGGGTCTCCGGGTTCACAGCGCAGAGCGCGTACCAACACAACACCAACAACAACCGCCATTCGCCACTAAGTGGCGGTGACGTCACCACGACGCTTGTGCCAGGCCATGTGCACCTTGAGGCCACGTACCAACACACACACACACACTCATACATATGTAGTGGGCCTCCTTCCCCGGGGCGTGCGTACGCGTGCGGCGCACACACTCAGTCGGAGACGAGGTAGTCGCAGGAGGCACCGTCTCCCTTCATTATCTCGTTCAACTGCGGCCCCCTCTCGCACTACCGCGCTACCGTACAGCCCGGCCCAGACACGACGCTGTCCGCGTTGCACCGACGGCGTCGACCGAGACAGTCAACCGCTGTCCGTCCGCGCAATGCCCGGGCGAGGGCGGCAGCGACGATGAGCCGAGTCCACTCCCAGAACCGGCAGCCCGGAGCTCCCCGCTCTCCGCTGCTTTTATTCCCCTCGGCGCTGATTGGCTTATCCCTAACCGCGCCTCTCTTCTCGAACTCTCCAGAGGGTTTCAGGGGCTTCCCCACGAGGTCTACTGTGACCCTTGCCCCAGTTCCTCCGCCCTGCCGGCACGCGCACCGCGTGTGCGCCCAGCGGCGTGTGCGCTGTCTACCTGCAGTTGCAGCTGCTGCTGCTGTACAGCAGTCGGCGCTGTGTCACTACAAGTACAGAGATCCTACGTAGCGTGTAGTGTTAAGACTCATATTCCTGGTTCTTTTGATAAAGTCACATAAATAGAAAACAATAGAATAAAAAAAAATACAAATAATAAATGTAAAATAATAAAAGCAAAAAAACACGTACTCTTTGGTTCTTTTGGTAAAGTCACGTAGGTAGAAAATTAATAGATCACGACGTTTCGATCGCAACACAAGCAATCGTCATCAGGTGGGACAACCACAGCAAAAAAACACACAATAAAAATAAAAAATAAAAATAAGAAAATTTAATAAAAAAAGTTAAAATTGTAATCAATTGAAAATAATAAAAGCAAAAAACCCACGACGTTTCAATCGCAACACAAGTGGCCTTCATCAGGCGGAGCCGCTTATCAGGGCTCCAAAGTGAGGGGGGTGGCGGACGAGAGTTGCGCAAGCAGCTCGCTCAAGCAGTAGGAGCTTTCATCGTTTTCAATTTAGAATGAAATTTTTTTATTATTTAAACACACCGTGTACACCGTCTACACACCGTACACACCGTGTACACTCCGTACACACCGTGTACACACCGTGTACACACCGTACACTCCGTACACACCGTGTACACCATGTACACACCGTGTACACCATACACACCGTGTACACCATGTACACACCGTGTACACTCCGTACACTCCGTACACACCGTGTTGACCCTGACACTGGGGGGGGGGGGGGTGTGACCTCACCCCTGGCGAAGGTCGCGCTATCGGACACAATCGGCTTAGCGCGGCAATTACGCCACTCGCCGCCGTCGCCGCTAATTTGGTGTTAACTTGCATCAGCGCGGTGCCCGGCGAAAACCCGCAGCAGCAGTTGTAACAGCTGTAGTAGCAGCAGTTGTAACAGCTGTAGTAGCAGCAGTACCAGCAGCTGCAGCAGTAGCAACAGCTGTAGTAGCAGCAGTAGCTGTAGCAGCAGCCGCTTTAGCAGCAGACGCAGTAGCAGCAGACGCAGCAGCAGACGCAGTAGCAGCAGACGAAACGCGCTCGGAGGAGAGGCGTTCCTCCCGTATTCACAGCGCAGGAGCACTGCGAGTGACAGCCCTGCTGGTACCATCAGCACTGCGAGTGACAGCCCTGCTGCTGGTACCATCAGCACTGCGAGTGACAGCCCTGCTGCTGGTAGCGTCAGCACTGCGAGTGACAGCCCTGCTGCTGGTAGCGTTAGCACTGCGAGTGACAGCCCTGCTGGTAGCGTCAGCACTGCGAGTGACAGCCCTGCTGCTGGTAGCATCAGCACTGTGAGTGACAGCTCTGCTGGTACCATCAGCACTGTGAGTGACAGCCCTGCTGGTACCATCAGCACTGCGAGTGACAGCCCTGCTGGTACCATCAGCACTGTGAGTGACAGCCCTGCTGGTAGCGTCAGCACTGTGAGTGACAGCCCTGCTGGTAGCGTCAGCACTGCGAGTGACAGCCCTGCTGGTACCATCAGCACTGTGAGTGACAGCCCTGCTGGTAGCGTCAGCACTGCGAGTGACTGCCCTGCTGGTACCATCAGCACTGCGAGTGACAGCCCTGCTGGTAGCGTCAGCACTGCGAGTGACAGCCCTGCTGGTACCATCAGCACTGTGAGTGACAGCCCTGCTGGTAGCGTCAGCACTGCGAGTGACAGCCCTGCTGGTACCATCAGCACTGTGAGTGACAGCCCTGCTGGTAGCGTCAGCACTGCGAGTGACAGCCCTGCTGCTGGTACCATCAGCACTGTGAGTGACAGCCCTGCTGGTAGCGTCAGCACTGTGAGTGACAGCCCTGCTGCTGGTACCATCAGCACTGTGAGTGACAGCCCTGCTGGTAGCGTCAGCACTGTGAGTGACAGCCCTGCTGCTGGTACCATCAGCACTGTGAGTGACAGCCCTGCTGGTAGGGTCAGGGGTCGACCGGCTGGTGGCTTGGCGCAGGGCTGGGGTCTGGTTGGTCTGTCAATAGCGACCGTTTACACTTTGTATTTCGCCTTTCCCTGTTGCGGGCAGAGTCTCAACACAGCAGCAGCTGCAGCCACACCACTCAGCAGCAGGCCCTGCCTCACCACAGAGCTGCTCCAGCCACACCGCACAGCTGCAGTTGCAGCCATACCATACAGCTGCTCCAACCACACCACACAGCAGCTGCTCCAACCACACCACAGGTCAAAACGGTGGCCGCGCCGCGCGCTCTGAGGCACGGCCCAGCAGTCGTGGTGGGGTGCGCGTCAGCCACATCGATGTAGGCCGCCCCTCATTACAGACATCTCCTTACACCGCTTTACAAAGCGCAGCTCTGAATTATATATATATTTTTTAGACCTCTAATGGGCCGCAATTACGACTCCACAACCGAAAACAGCTGTCACCCCCCGCCCATTCACCTTCAATCCCTCTCCTTCATCTCCCCGGCGTGTCGCCATCCCCCCCTCCCCTCAGCCGTTCGCATCCGTGGCGCGCCCGTGATCTCGAGGCGAGGGTTGGTGGACCACGCAGAGATTTGCGTGGAAGTGCGTTGGTGTGGTCTGGTCGAGGTTTTCCGACCGCAGTTACTCGGGTTTCTGTCCACGCGAAGCTTGACCGCTCGTTGTTTAGACAGGAATTTAAACAGGAATTGACCAGACATCCCGAGAGGCAGAACCCCCCCCCCCCCCCATGAACGGAGCATTGAGGCTTTCGTTGCGTTTGTGTTGATAATATATAAACAACTACGGTAGTTGCCTGTCCCATTAGAATTGTGTCAGCTCTCTCCACGTTACGAAGGACAAACATATAAAGAACCCCCCCCCCCCCCCCCCGTAGAAGCTTGCACAGACTGTTGGGACAAGTGCTGCAACACTCGACGTGAATACGCCCACACACAAAACCTTCATTTTAATTAAAATCACCGTCGCATGTCACGAACGCGTGCGTGTCCGCGAGGATTGTAAAATTGGCAAACTTGGCGAGATGAGACGTGGTGGTGGTGGATCACGAGGCACGGATATTAGCTAATATTCCTCTGCCCAGCCATAGCAGCAGGGCTCCCTCATCCCACTCCCACCCCACCCACTCATTGCGGGGGTGGTGGTGGAGGGGGCACCCGTCCAGTAATTGAGGTTGCGATGAACACGTGGACAGGGCGGTTAGGAAATGGAGTTCAGTCCGCAGGAGAGGACCGATTGTGTGTGTGCTTTAGAAGCGCAACTTTTGATTTGTGCCGAAATTATTCACATTTTAATTGGACAATTCCCAGCGCGGTAATACAATTACGAGTTCGTGTGGTGTCATTGGATCGCAGCGGATGAGATGACGCCGGGTCATCAGTAGAGGCATCAGTAGAGGCATCAGCAGCAGCAGCAGCGACGCGAACTCGGTCATCTTCGGCAGCAGCAGTGGCATCAGCAGCTGCGACATCGTCGTCGTTGATGCTCGTCAGCAGTGGGCAGCTTTGTGGTCGTCACTAGCAGCGGCAGGACGGAGGCAGTGAGAGGTGGCAGGCCCCAACTTTGTCTACCCCACCACCCACCCCACCACTCCCTACCCCACCACTCCACCCACCACTTCCTACCCCACCACCCTACCCACCACTCCCTACCCCACCACCCTACCCACCACTTCCTACCCCACCACCTTCCCCACCACTTCCTACCCCACCACTCACTATCCCCCCACTCCCTACCCCACCACTCCCTACCCCACCACCCTCTCCACCACTTCCTACCCCACCACCCTCCCCACCACTCCTACCCCACCACTTTCCCCACCACTTCCTACCCCACCACCCACCCCACCACTCCCTACCCCACCACTCACTATCCCCCCACTCCCTACCCCACCACTCCCTACCCCACCACCCTCTCCACCACTTCCTACCCCACCACCCTCCCCACCACTCCTACCCCACCACTCCACCCACCACTTCCTACCCCACCATCCTCCCCACCACTCCCTACCCCACCACCCTCCCCACCACTTCCTACCCCACCACCCACCGCTCTACCCACCACTAAATCGACACCGCGACCCATCCCAACACCGACAACCCGTACCTCCTCGTCTCGCTCCACGGGGGACCTCTCGTGTCGACACCTCCACCCGCTCCTACTAAAGCCGCCCCAACCCCTCCCGTCTCCCACCGCCCCCCACCCCACCCGGCCCTCCCCGCCAGAGCGTCCCACGCCGCGACAGCCGCGGCTCGCACCATGACAAAGGGCAAGAGCGTGCGGGGCCACCTGGGCGCCGGCGCGGGCCTTCACCTGCTGAGCCGTGGCCTCCTGCAGGCGGCCGTCGTGTCGAGCCTGAGCCCCGGCGAGCTGCTGGCGCTCTCGGGGGTCTCCACGGACCGCCGCGACCTCGTCATCAACGTGGGCGGCGCGCGCTACTCCCTGGGTCGCGAGGCGCTCCGCGACTTCCCGCTGGGCCGCGTGCGGCGGCTGCGCGACTGCGTCTCGGAGGCCGAGGTCCTGGAGCTGTGCGACGACTGGGACCGCGACTCGAACGAGTACTTCTTCGACCGGCACGCCGACTCGTTCCGCGCCGCCGTGGGCTACGCGCGGCACGGCCGCCGCCTGCGCCTGCTGCCGCACATGTGCGAGCTGTCGTTCCGCGGCGAGCTCGCCTACTGGGGCCTGGACGGCCACGCGTGCCTCGAGCCGTGCTGCGTTAAGAGGCTCGACGAGAGGATGGCCGAGTGCGCGTTCGGCGCCGCCGCCGCCGACGCCGAGAGGCGGGAGGCGGCGGAGGCGGCCGCGGCGGCGGCGCTCTCCCCGACGCCGCCGTGGCTCGAGCGCATGAGGAGGACGTTCGAGGAGCCCGGCTCGTCGGTGCCCGCGCACATCCTGGCCGCGGTGTCCGTGCTCTTCGTGCTCGTCTCCGTGGGGCTGCTGTGCGCCAGCACGCTGCCCGAGTGGAAGGCGAGCGAGCGCGCGGGCAGCGTGCACGACAACAGGTAAGGGCCACGCGGTGGGGAGGAGGGCAAGGGGAGGTCAAGTGGCGATGGTCAAGGGGAGGTCACGCGCGTCGCCTGTCGATGTTGGAAAGTCAACTGGAGGGGGGGGGGGCTGCGAGGGGAAGTGATGTTTGCGTGACCGTGTCGGAGTGTCATCTGGGGAGCTCTGTGGGCAGGCGAACGAGAGGTCGTGGATGACGAGTGACCTCGATAGGACCGGTGGTGTGTAAGTGACCGCAGCTGCAGGCGATCTGTATAAGCGAACGGTGGTCCAGGTAGGATCACTGAAACAAGTCTGGCCACGTTCCTATACGCCATGCCAGGCACGGTGGCGAAATGCCTTTAATCCTGCACTTTGCATACAAGAGTTCGGTGGAGATTTGTTGACACTCTCAAGGCCACTGGATTGCGAGGTGGCTAGCAGATTAGAGCGAAGCAGGCGAGTTCATGATCCTGTATCCTGGTCGCTCCCGTGTCCTCTACCAAGAAGCCAAACCACCCTGTTACTTATAAAGTAATCGTCCTAACATCACGATGCGAGACCTTGCTGAAATACAGCCGCGCGACTCGGCGAGAATACCCTTGGATACGTGAACGGCTTCATCTAAATCATCATAATTACTACAAACTATCATCATCATCATTATTACTGCATCGTTCTATAAAGCGTGGAAGTCATAATTCCATGAGCGGATGGCTCCACCCAATCTGTCTCGAGGATGTTCCGGCTGCCGAGTTTTCCGCGCCAGCGCTGACCGCGCATGGCACTTGCGGGAGGGGTGGTTGGGAATCTTTGAGAGACCGATTACGTACGGCGCGAAAGAAGTTCAACACAACGAGCTCCAGCGGGGAGTGGAGCTTTATATGCGCGGTCGAAATTGGCTTTCATTTAATTGCGAATCGGCGCTGATATCGGGTGTCGTGTTCTCACAAGACGAGATGTCCGTTCTGAACTCTCGCAGAGAGCAGTGCATCACCTTGTGGTCGGAAAAATGACCGGAAAACTGCTTTCGAGGTCACTTTAATCGCCTTTCATCTACGGCTGTAAACGAACGAACGCTCGTCTTGAACGCCGCCTAAAAAGAAAACCTAAAAAGAAAACAAGATATAATCGGTCACGTGTTCATTTTTCTTTGGACAGTGTCTTGATTTGAAGTTTTCGTGACTGCAGGAATCCATACTGTTTGGTTCTTTCGGTGACTTTACCGAAATAACCAAAGAGTAGAGAGTGTGTTGAGTTATCTGTGCATTGTGCTTCACGCACCGACGCTAATGCAGCGTCGCCAAATGTTGAACACGTTCTGCAAAGAGACGCGAGATGTATCCAAAGCAAGCAACGTGCCAAATTTAATTTATATATCTTTTTTTTCTTTCTCTCTTTACAATCGCTGATGACCGGGCTGAGACGGTAATCTCGATGCACGTGAGAGCCGGTGGTCCCAAATCCCAGTTCGAGCCCCCAGCTGGTCGCCCATGTCTCCCGGCACACGCGCTGATTCACATTTCGGCAACAGACGTTCATATGCAGATGTCTAATATATTCAGATGTCTGATATATTCAGCGGCTTGTTAGTCGTGGCTCCCAGGGGTGATGAGGTGCGCTCTACTCAGATGTTCAAAGGCAAAGATCCCCCGTGTAGCCTTAACAGACTCTTGGGGCAAGTGCTGTTAGCGAGCACCTTTGAAGGCCGGCACGGCACACGAGGGGGTGGGTGGCCAACACCACGCCCGGCCGCCTTTGTCTCCCCAGTGGCGATGTTCACACACCGCACCAGGTACTCATTTGAGGCTGAGTCGACCTAGGGGAGGCTCAGGACCGGTACAGATATTCGTCACCGGTGTTGGCCGTGAGCGGGAATCGAACCCGGGGTGCCGGGTTCGTAGCGTAGCGTGCTAACCACTGCACCACCGCTCCTCGCTTACTTGATCACTCACCACTTGTGCACTCACCAACACAGGGAATATTCGCTCAATAAGAAAAACGCGATATATTACGATCAATATTCATACACTACTCGCCTTTTGCCCGCCCAAGGACGGGTGTATTGCAGTAAATCTGAAACTTGCAAGCCAAAATCAGACCGCGACGTGATAGTCATTGCATCAATTCGTGTGTAATTAGTAAGGCCGCGGTGACACAGACCTATTTCACTTAAGGTTATAATCCCTTCTTCATCATGACGTCCTTTTTACTTTGATGTCTCAACAGCTTTACGGAGACCGCGTGACGTGAGGGTTCTGCCTTTGTAGTGAGGGTTGTGAGTTGACGCCGAGGAGGGGGGAGGAGGCGCCTCGCCCCCCATGTGGAGTGACGTCACATGCTCATGATTATTAATTAGGGGGGCTGTTCGACGTGGAGTGACGTCACGAGCGTTGCACACAGACATTCTTGGCTCATTATAGTAGGTAATAATAATGGGGGCGGGGGGGGTGTCCATTTGGAGGACGTCACCTGCTCATGAATATTAATGAGAGGGGGGGGGGGGGGCTGGTCTACGTCGAATGACGTCACGAGCGTTAAGGACCGACATCCCTGGGTGATCATCGTGGGTGATCATCGTGGGTGATGTGCACGTGAGATTCACGCGTGGCTGATGCCGCGCCCACGTCGCGGTCTTGCCGTTGATTTCTGTTTCCCCCCCTCCCCGCCCCCCCGTTGGCTCGACACTCATCCACCCACACGCCACGTGCAACGCATTCACTCGCTCATCCATTCGCCCACCCACCAACCCAATCACTGCACGCACTCACCAACCCACAAACGCATGCACTCCTCCCCATCACTCACCTATCAACTCCATCAACCACCCAACCATTCACTTCCACCCCACTCACGCATGCGCTCGCGGCCTCATATCCGCGAGCCGACGCGAACCAACTCTGCGTACCGCCCACCACGCACCTCGCTCGCCCCCCCCCCCACCCCCCCTGTCCCACCCCAGCAGGATCATCGAGGCGGTGTGCATGGGCTGGTTCACGGCCGAGTGCATCGTGCGCTTCCTCATCGCGCGCGACCGCCTCCGCTTCTTCCGCCAGCCGCTCAACGCCATCGATGTGCTCGCCATCTCGCCCTACTACGTGGCCGTGGCGCTCGCCTCGGCCGGCGCAGACACCCCGCAGCTGCAGCGCGCCGGCGTGACCCTCCGCGTGCTGCGCATGTTGCGCATCTTCTGGCTCCTCAAGCTGGCGCGCCACTCCGTGGGCCTGCAGACGCTCGGCCTCACCCTGCGCCGCTGCTACCGCGAGATGGGCATGCTGCTCATGTTCGTCGCCGTGGCGATGGCCATCTTCGCCGCCCTCGCGCAGCTGCTCGAGGCCGGCCTCGACGTGGACGGCCACGCGTCGGACTTCGCCAGCATCCCCGCCTCGTGCTGGTGGGTCATCATCTCCATGACGACCGTGGGCTACGGGGACATGTTCCCCATGACGGTGCCGGGCCGCGTGCTGGGCGGCGCGTGCGTGGTGAGCGGCATCGTCCTGCTGGCGCTGCCCATCACCTTCATCTACCACAGCTTCGTGCAGTGCTACGGCGAGCTGCGCCTGCGCGCCACGCGCAGCGGACGCATCCCACCGAGTCCCCTCTTCATGGACACGGACGGCTAGAGGAGCGTGGGGGGGGGGAGATGCTGACACTGACTCTTGAGTTTCCATGCCTCGTCACAAACTCCCTCCCTCCCTCCCCACCCCGAACCCGAACCCCCACCACCTCGTTCATCGTGAACAGCGACTGCTCGCGGGAGACATTTGCGTGAGCAGTGGGGGTGGACTTGACCCGAACTCTGGCATGAGCCTCGTGCCCAAACCCCCCCCACCCACCCACCCACCACACTTGCTAATGAACATCGATCGTCAGTGGTGAAGGTTATTTAGTTACACGGGTGGATGTCGGCGTGGGGGGTGGGGAGGGAGTTGACGTTGGCACGTGGGCCCCTACAGAGACGCCCTTTGGGGTCTCTCGCAGAGGAAGAGCGTCGCTCCGTGCGGGAGAACGGCCCGCGGAACGAGACCCGCAGAACTGCTCGCGAGGTCGCTTAAAGCGACCTCTCATCCGCACGAGCGCTGCCCCCCCCCCCCAGCCCCATTCAAAGGTGGGTCCTCGGGGTGGCTGGAGATGCCCTCGAGTTGAGGTCAAAGAGCTCCACGCAGACGACCACGGCTCTTGTGATGTCACCGCCACCACCGCGCTGCGCCATCGCTTCCTTCCTTCGGCCAGGTCCCCTGGAGAGCCGTTGCGCAATCGACACCCTGGCCTTCTCGTGCTGCGCCCTTAGCTTCACCCCCCGCTCAATACGTAGCACTGAAGAGGGTGGTCGTAGTTGTGGCGGAAGAGGTGGTGGTGGTGGTCGTAGTTGTGGAGGTGGTGGTTGTGGTTGTGGAGAAGGAGGTGGTTGTGGAGGTGGTGGAGGAGGGGGAGGAAGAGGTGGTTGTGGAGAAAGAGGTGGTGGTGGTGGTTGTGGAAAAAGAGGTGGTGGTGGTTGTGGTGGTGGTGGAGGTGGTAGTGGTGGTTGTGGAGAAGGAGGTGGTGGTGGTTGTGTAGGAGGTGGTGGTGGTGGTTGTGGTGGTGGTGGTGGAGGTGGTTGTGGAGAAGGAGGTGGTGGTTGTGTAGGAGGTGGTGGTGGTGGTGGTGGTCGTGGTAGTTGTGTAGGAGGTGGTGGTGGTTGTGGTGGTTGTGGTGGTGGTGGTGGTTGTGGTGGTGGTGGTGGTAGTTGTGTAGGAGGTGGTGGTGGTTGTGGTGGTGGTGGTGGTTGTGGTGGTGGTGGTGGTAGTTGTGTAGGAGGTGGTGGTGGTTGTGGTGGTTGTGGTGGTTGTGGTTGTGGTGGTGGTAGTTGTGTAGGAGGTGGTGGTGGTTGTGGTGGTGGTGGTTGTGGTGGTGGTCGTGATTTCGAGATTTTGCACAGCGCGCGCGAGGCGCCACCCAGACAGCACGACGCGTGCGAGGGTCGTGACGTGTGTCAAGGTCGCGACTCGATTTTTTAAAAGTAACCTATCGATTTTTGTCCTCACTTTGTGGTGAATGTACCGACCTCTCGTGGCTGGAGGTCAAGTGAATCCATTACACGCAACATATTAATCTAAAATAATCAATATCCACGTGCGCACCGTTCGATGTATTGCGAGCGTTGTCTATTTATCAATGAATCGCTCCGCCGTTCCACCACGCGTGTATCGGCACTGCATGAGTATACTGTACATCGCAATACTCTATACTGTATAATCAACTTGACATTAATGTGCGGCCTTTTATCGATCCACTGCTGGATGAAGGCTCCCCCCCCCCCACACACACATCGTGTAACATCACCACGCCCGTGGGTGTTGTGAGTTCGGGCACACGGAATTAGCCACTGCCGAGAATTGAACTCAGGGTCTCGCACTTTTTTAGTTCAATGTGTGCAAACCCGCTGCACCACCGCTCCACCATTTAATCAACTCGCATCGTTCCAACATTTTTTGTTTCCTCCCCGCCCCCCCCCCCCCCCCCGTTGTTTTATTTCATTTCGTTTACGTGAAATCACCCGGGCACGCGTCCGATCTGGCAAGAAGCTGAGCAGGGCTTTGGCAGAAAATATTGCTCACATGAGCGACCATCATGCGCAACGGGTTGCTTTGGGCTGCTGTTGACAAGTTGTAGACGTGTTTGTGTGTGCAATTTGTAGACGCGTGTGTGCGTGTGTGTGTGCGTGTGTGTGTGCGTGCGTGTGTGCGTGTGTGTGTGCGTGTGTGCGTGTGTGTGCGTGCGTGCGTGTGTGTGTGCGCGTGCGTGTGTGCGTGTGTGTGCGCGTGTGTGTGTGTGCGTGTGCGTGTGTGCGTGTGTGCGTGTGTGTACGTGTGTGTGCGCGTGTGTGCGTGCGTGTGCGTGTGTGTGTGTGCGTGTGTGTGTATACGTGTGCGTGCGTGCGTGTGTGTGTGCGCGTGCGTGTGTGCGTGTGTGTGCGCGTGTGTGTGTGTGCGTGTGCGTGTGTGCGTGTGTGTGTGTGCGTGTGTGTGTATACGTGTGTGTGTGTGCGTGTGTGTGTGCGTGTGTGTGTGCGTGTGTGTGCGCGTGTGTGTGTATGTACAATTGTTTTCGCTTTTCAACATTCTGATTTGCGAGAAGAAGAAGAAAAAACGACGATTTAATTGGCATATTTGCCCAAGAGACAACTTGATTTGATTGACTTTCGCGGCTGCCGGAGGGTATACAGCAGCTGAAAAATGGGAATGCCTCTGCGATCGAACCCAAAATAAACTAATTACGAATGATAACATTCGTCGTGAGAGCCTACGTAGTATTAAAAACAAATTGCATCATTATTACTCTTCCCATTCCGTCGGGAAGCACTCATCCAGCAGTGGATTAGCAACATCAGGGCACGATGTGTACACGAGGTGCCATGCGCGTGGTCAAGCGACTCGTAACCAAAGTTCTCAAGTCGAGTCCAACAGGAGGAGAGCGTAGCCAATAGATCGATCAATCATCACCACCACCACCATCATCATCATCATCAGGGCTTAACTTCAGCCTGAGCTGTCCGGGGCTGAGTTCCAGAAAATATGACCATCCCCCCCCCCCCTTCTCGCCCCCTTCTCGGGATAAATTAAGCCCTGATCCTAGATTTGAAGCTTTCGTGACTGCAAGGATTCATATTCTAAGGTTTTTTTGGTAAAGTCACCGTCACAGCACGATTGCTGTAGCAATCGTGCTGTGACGGTTCCACCTGAAGACGGAAGCTTGTGTTGCCTCCGAAACGTCGTGATTTCTATTTTACTTTTATTGATTTAAATTTTTACCTACGTGACTTTACCGAAAAAACCTAAGAATATAAGCCCTGATCATCATCGTCACACGTGGGGATTTGCAGCAACCGCCATGCGCCACATCGCTGGTGCCAGGCGAGGTGCACTTTAACGGCTATCACGTGAAGTGTTGAGGGCCTCGCTGGCAGGAGGTCACGGGACGCACCCAGTTGGCACGTGTGTGACCTCCCGGCTCCACGCACTTTGATGTCGGCAAGCTACGAATCAAATCGAGCTTCAAATCAAGATTGAAGCTACGAATCGTCCGTTTGATTTTATTTTTCCACGATTCGGGGGGCTGGCGAATCTTTTCGAGAATTGATCCTATGGGGTTTTTTTTTGTTTTTCTTGTTGCCAACGTGCTGAGCGTAGCTTCCTCTCGTGCCTGCCGAGCTTACCACTCGCGACGACAAACGCGAATTCCAAGATCAGCGCTTCTTACGCGCGCGATAAGGGCCGCGGGACCGTGAGCACAATCGTCCAGGGCGGTTGCCTTGGCCTCATTATTCTCGGCCTGTAGCAGCGCTAAGTGAAGGTTATCTTGTTTCTAGCAGATGGAGACTCAAGAGACCGGGATCAGTTACGGTTTTGGATGAGCAACCTAGGATAATGAATACAAAAAAAAACCAGTGTCAATAGCATTGGCCTAAACATTATACATTTATATGGTCATGGGCGACGTTTCGGGCAACGAACCTTCTCCATGCACCACGTGTTACGAATAAGATTAAGACGCCTCCACCAGGCCAAAGCGAATCTCTGCTCAAACGCGATTGGGACTTCACGAATCTCCACTATCGCCTCTGCTCACACCACGAGTGAACATCCACAGTAACATGGCAGGGGCCCAGTCCATCCGTAATCCGGCTCGCCCATTCGTGGACACGTCTCGCGTCGCCGCCTTTCAGCCGGCGACGATCAATGGGCGATCCGCGCGGCGTGATCCCCAGTGGCCCCCAGACTCTCAGCCACCTCACGGGACCCCCGCTTCTGCGATTACGCGAAGCAATCCCCCCCCCCCCACAACCACCCCCTCGCCTCCCCCCCCCCTCTTCTCTCTTCCCCCGCTCGGTTCCTCCTAATTGCTTTTCATTCCTCGCCATTCTTCCTCATCCCTCGATCTCCCCCCACCTCCTCCCCTCCCCTCCCTCTTAATCTTTCTCCTCTTCCCTCCCCCTCTTCTTTTCCCCATCCCTCATCATGCCCCTCCCCCAATGCTCATCTCTCCCAGTTGTCTCTCATGCCTGTGTATCCATCCCCCTCCCTCCCCGTCCCTCCCTGAGCCCTCTCAAACCCATCTTGTTTCTACATCTTTCCGCACCCCCCCCTCTCCATCCCTCCCCACCCTTCCTCACCCCTCCCCATCCCTCTCCCTCATCATCCCTCTCCATCCCCCTCCTCATCCCTCTCCCATCCTCACCCCTCCTCATCCCTCTCCATCCCTCACCTTTCGTCCCCCATCCCCCTCCTGACTCAGCCAAGTTGTCCCTGACCCCGCCCGGCCCAAACACCCGACACCGCTCTCGGCTACCCTCCTCTCTCTCTCGCTATCTCACTCCCCGGATGCAATTAAAGTCTCCGCCGACATCACCACCGCCCTCGCGTCTCTGTGAGCAGGAGGAGGATGTTGGTGATGATGGTGATGATGATGATGGTGGTGATGAGGGTGATGGTGATGATGGTGGTGATGGTGATGATGGTGATGGTGCTGATGGTGCTGATGATGGTGATGGTGGTGATGATGGTGGTGATGGTGATGATGATGGTGATGATGGTGATGGTGGTGATGGTGATGATGGTGGTAATGGTGGTGATGATGATGGTGGTGGTGATGGTGATGAGGGTGGTGATGGTGATGATGGTGATGATGGTGGTGATGATGGTGATGATGATGATGGTGATGATGATGGTGGTGATGGTGGTGATGGTGATGATGGTGATGGTGGTGTAGGTGATGATGGTGATCATGGTGATGATGATGGTGATGATGGTGGTGATGATGGTGATGATGATGATGGTGGTGATGGTGGTGATGGTGATGATGGTGATGATGGTGATGATGATGATGATGTTGGTGGTGGTGATGATGGTGGTGATGGTGGCGATGATGGTGGTGATGAAGGTGGTGATGGTGATGAGGGTGGTGATGGTGATGAGGGTGGTGATGGTGATGGTGATGATGGTGGTGATGATGGTGATGGTGGTGGTGATGATGGTGATGATGGTGGTGATGAGGGTGGTGATGGTGATGAGGTTGGTGATGGTGATGAGTGGACACGCGATACCCGGGATACATGAAGAAGCTGCCGCGGAGAAATCTGAGAGGGAATGGCGCGTGGCTTCCATCGTGCGCCGAGCGAGAGCCACTTCAATTGTGGCCGCGTCTAACGGGGACTTGCGCAAAAGCGTCGTCATCTTCGTCATCGTCGCCATATTCATCATCGTCGTCATCGTCGCCATATTCATCATCGTCGTCATCCTCATCATCGTCGTCATCGCCATCATCGTCGTCATCGTCGCCATCGTCATCATTCTCATCGTCGTCATCCTCATAGTCGTCATCGTCGTCATCATCATCGTCATCATCGTCGTCATCATCCTCATCATCATCGTCGTCGTCATCATCGTCGTCATCATCCTCATCATCGTCGTCATCCTCATCATCGTCATCATCATCGTCATCATCGTCGTCATCCTCATCATCGTCATCATCGTCGTCATCCTCATAGTCGTCGTCGTCGTCGTCATCATCGTCATCATTGTCGTCATCATCCTCATCATCGTCGTCATCCTCATCATCGTCATCATCGTCGTCATCATCCTCATCATCATCATCGTCGTCATCGTCATCATCGTCATCGTCATCATCATTGTCATCCTCATCATCGTCATCATCATCATCGTCATCATCGTCGTCATCATCATCATCATCGTCGTCATCGTCGTCGTCATCATCATCGTCATCCTCATCATCGTCGTCGTCATCGTCGTCGTGCCCCAAGTCGAAGGCCAGGAGCTACTCTCCTGTGGGAGTCGAGGCTGCCCGTGCACTCATCCCAGAGACCCCAGCACGAGCCGCGCCAATGTCCCGCTCCAGTTCGCGTCTGAGGCGATGTTCCTCTCTTGGTGGTGGAAAGTCCACATTTCTATGGCGGGGGCGGCTACCCCGTATATTTGACCGTCTTCCCCTTCACCGGACTTATTAAATAGCTTCAGGCGGTTTCACTCAGGACGGTCTCGTAATAGTGCGAAGTAAATAGCGACGAAAAACGGCGTCATTACTAAACCCACTGCAGTGTTCATTCGCCCACCATAGCAGCCGTCTCCCTTGAGTAACAGCTGACGAGAGAGAGATGTCTCAAGCGCGTGCTGCAAACAACAACAACAACAAACACCGCCCTCCCCCCCCCCGTTGGCGTGAGGGGCAAGTTTCCTGCGCACTGTTGACTTTCCCGATAAAACATGTACCTATTGTATCCCCCCCCCCACCCCGAGGGATGATGGGCTGAAGTAACCTCTCTCCCGGCCTCAACAAAAGGATTTAGATTTCGCGAACCGACTGATTGCGAACCTCTCTCTCTCTCTCTGCCGCTGCTATGCGACCTGGCCCGTTCGCGTGGGATCAACATCGTAGCACGGACACAGTTTATCATCATCATCATCATTATTATCATCATCACAACTTGCATGTGGTGTGTGCGTGCGCGCGTGTGATTGTGAACGTGGAGTGGCGCAGTGCTTATCGCGCTGCGCCACGAACACGACGAACCGAGTTCCATTCCCGCTCACGTTCCGATGACACCAGCCGACGATTATCTCGAACCGGTCCTGGGCCTTCCCCTAGGTCGACTCGCCCTCAAACGCAGTGTCTGGGTGTTTAAACAACAAAAAACATCGCCACAAGGGGGTAGAGATATTGGGCGGTCGACCGTAGCGCTGGTCACAACTGGTGTCGTCCTTCTTGCGCCGTTCAGACCTCCACAGAGGTGCTGCTTGCTAACAGCACTTGCCCCAACAGTCTGTTCAAGGCTATACGAGGGAGGGGTCTTTGTCTTTGTATGCGGAGTGAGTGGGGCTGGGGGGGGGTCCCCGCTGTGCACGCGCTGCGAATGATGGAGCAGCGCGCCATTGCAGCAGCAGCAGTAGTAGCAGCAGCAGTAGCAGCAGAAGCAGCAGCAGCAGTAGCAGCGGCAGCAGCAGCAGCAGTAGCATCAGCAGCAGTAGTAGCAGCAGCAACAGTAGCAGCAGCAGCAGTAGCAGCAGCAGCAGAAGCAGCAGTAGCAGCAGCAGTAGCAGCAGCAGCAGTAGCAGCAGTAGCAGCAGTAGCAGCAGCAGTAGCAGCAGCAGCAGTAGCAGTAGCAGCAGCAGTAGCGGCAGTAGTAGCAGCAGTAGCAGTAGCAGCAGTAGCAGCAGCAGCAGCAGCAGCAGAAGCAGCAGTAGCAGCAGCAGTAGCAGCAGCAGCAGTAGCAGCAGCAGCAGCAGTAGCGGCAGTAGTAGCAACAGCAGTAGCAGCAGTAGCAGCAGCAGCAGCAGCAGAAGCAGCAGTAGCAGCAGCAGTAGCAGCAGCAGCAGTAGCAGCAGCAGCAGCAGTAGCGGCAGTAGTAGCAACAGCAGTAGCAGCAGTAGCAGCAGCAGCAGTAGAGAGCCCCGTGATTTACAGGCAGTCGTGAACCAGCAGGATGCCAGTTACCCCCCCCCCCCCCCAGGGGCTGTACCCACAATGGTCGTGACATCGTCGCCGGAGCCCCCTCTGAACGTGATTGTGGAAGCGACACGTGCGCTCCGTGATTGCTTCCCTTTCCTGCCCCCCCTCTCGCCCCCCCGTGCCCCAAAGCCATATTGTTGTTTATATATAAAACAATCAAATGCACAGCGCACAACAAGTGGCACAACCAGGGAGAGACGCAAACGAATCTAAACGAGATATACACAAACACTTTGGTGTGTTCGGTAAAGTCGCGTGGATAGAAAATTCAAAGATGACGACGTTTCGACCGTCTTGTGTTGCGATGGGAACGTCGTGAGCTATTACATGTTCTACCCGCGTGACTTTACCGAAAGAACCGAAGAGTTTGGATTGCTGCAGTCACGAGAGCTTCACATCAAGATTAACAGACAAACACATTTCGGCAATTGACGCGCGTGTGAATGTAAGGTGGCGATGTAGAGATGGCGTGTGTCGAGGCGGGTTTGGTGTTTAGCTACGACCAGGGCGACGGGCTGACTCGCTGCAGATGCGACGACCTTCGTGAGTTGGGTGCCCTCGGTGTGTGTGTGCGAGTACCGGGACGACTCCATCACAGTGGAGCACTCCCATCAGTGGCGTCGAGACTCACTTTCGTGTCTCTACGCAGGCGTTCATCTGAACATCGGGGCCGAGGGGTTTGCCGACGAAGCCGAGGAATTTCAGCCTCAGCCACCCCACCCTCACCATCACCCCTTGTGTAAAGTTGGGCTACAGTTCAGCCAATGCGGCCGGGCGGTCCTCCCGCGTGTGTTGGACTTACGAACTTGCGTGGCTTCGAGATGCAGCGATTTCATCCACGCGGCAGCGCGCGTACGAGTCGGCCCGCGCTGCCGGCCATTGGCACGGCGCTTCGGAGCCACGTGGTCACAGCGATGGCCGACGGCGTCGCCGCGTGCGGCAAACTCGCGCCTCGGGCGGCAGCTCGGCACGAGAGTTGGATCAGCTTTGACGGAGCCACGGCGCGTGTGCACTCGGCCACGGCGCGAGTGCACTCGGCCACGGCGCGTGTGCACTCGGCCACGGCGCGTGTGCACTCGGCCACGGCGCGTGTGCACTCGGCCACGGCGCGTGTGCACTCGGCCACGGCGCGTGTGCACTCGGCCACGGCGCGTGTGCACTCGGCCACGGCGCGTGTGCACTCGGCCACGGCGCGTGTGCACTCGGCCACGGTGGATGCGGCTCCCAGGGTTGTGGGGAGGGCGTCAACTCATGACCGTCGCGTGAGACCTGCCGCTTCAGGCGAAGCTGGCCTGGGTCGTCCGCCCTGGCTCCAGTACCTTAGTTCCAGTACCCCCCCATTCTGCCGGAGCTCATGGCTCCAGGGGCCCCGAGAGCCTCGTCTAAGATCCCTCACTGCCATCATCATCATCGTCATCATCATCCTCGTTTGCCTCGTCCCTTGCTCCTCCTCAACGACCCCCAGTGGCGGCAGGCAGCACAGGGCTCTATCTGCTTGCACCGCTGTAGCTCGCAGTGCAACGATTCTCTACAAAAAAAACACCCCCCCGCTCCCTACCTCTAACCTCTCCAACATCGCACGAGCGACGAGCAATTTTGGGCCGCTTCAAATCGTTTCGGACGACGAGGGAATTAAGGAGCCGATGCTCAACGCAAAGGGCGTTACCCACAAGCGCGCGATCTCTCACGTGCAACGGAAACTCATTGTGACGTCACTGCCACGTGCTCCCCCCCCCGCTACCACCCCGCCCCCTAAAAACCTCTCATCCCCACCGAAACGTGTCCTTGTCACATATCTGGGTAGATTTCAAGAAGAAGAGAAAAGCACAATTATTTTCCATTTATTTAATTGCTGTAAATTATTAACCTCTTTAAGATGCTGTCTTGCCTAAGCGAGATGAATCGGCGCGTTTAGACAATCGACTATCGACCCCCCCCCCCCCCTAAAAGCACAGAGGCGCTCGCTAATTGAACACTGCGATCCGTGGAGACGTTCCCGTGCTCACGCAGTGAATCTAAATATCAGCGAAACCGCCGTCTTCCCCGTAGAAATAATGTTTAGTCCTTGGGCCTATTTGGCTTTCTCGAGACCAATGTTATCAAGCAGAATTTGTTTAACGCTGCTGTGGGTCTCATCAGCATGTCCTACAGCTCTGTTCAACAGGGTTAATTAGCAACAATTATCTCCCCATGTCCAGAACGCGTGGAGTGGCGCATACATTACACTGTGTAACGAAAACTAAAATAGTTCCTGGGTAGTAAGTGTTATTTCCGAATGGCTTATGCCTCAAAAGTATAGAAAATGGCTATTTATTCCCCACAAACTTTGCTTTTGTGACGAGGACATTGATATTTTGAAATGTACCTATTTTCAATGAGAAAACGTGGTGTGCATTTGTGTCTTTCGCTCACATAAAGTCCTGGTCACAAAAGCAAAGTTTGTGGGGAATAAATAGCCGTTTTCTGTACTTTTGAGGCATAAGCAATAAAAATAAATAACACTTACTACCCAGTAACAAAAATGTTGTTACAAAGTGTTATATTCCCGGCGAGAGCGACTGTATTGATATGTGGCGACAGTATATACAGTGTATACGGTATATATTTGTATTATCACTTGTGCTCATGCTCACCACCTACGCTCACTCGCTCACCTCCCCCCCCCCTGACTCGCTCACCTCCTCCCCCCTGACTCGCTCACCTCCTCCCCCCCTGACTCGCTCACCTCCTCCCCCCCTGACTCGCTCACCTCCTCCCCCCTGACTCGCTCACCTCCTCCCCCCCTGACTCGCTCACCTCCTCCCCCCCTGACTCACTCACCTCCTCCCCCCCTGACTCACTCACCTCCTCCCCCTCTGACTCACTCACCTCCTCCCCCCCTGACTCACTCACCTCCTCCCCCCCTGACTCACTCACCTCCTCCCCCTCTGACTCACTCACCTCCTCCCCCCCCTGACTCGCTCACCTCCTCCCCCCCTGACTCGCTCACCTCCTCCCCCCCTGACTCGCTCACCTCCTCCCCCCCTGACTCGCTCACCTCCCCCCCCCCTGACTCGCTCACCTCCTCCCCCCCTGACTCGCTCACCTCCTCCCCCCCTGACTCGCTCACCTCCTCCCCCCCTGACTCGCTCACCTCCTCCCCCCCTGACTCACTCACCTCCTCCCCCTCTGACTCACTCACCTCCTCCCCCCCTGACTCGCTCACCTCCTCCCCCCCTGACTCGCTCACCTCCTCCCCCCCTGACTCGCTCACCTCCCCCCCCCCCTGACTCGCTCACCTCCTCCCCCCCTGACTCGCTCACCTCCTCCCCCCCTGACTCACTCACCTCCTCCCCCTCTGACTCGCTCACCTCCTCTCCCCCTGACTCGCTCACCTCCTCCCCCCCTGACTCGCTCACCTCCTCCCCCCCTGACTCGCTCACCTCCCCCCCCCCTGACTCGCTCACCTCCTCCCCCCCTGACTCGCTCACCTCCTCCCCCTCTGACTCGCTCACCTCCTCCCCCCCTGACTCGCTCACCTCCCCCCCCCCTGACTCGCTCACCTCCTCCCCCCCTGACTCGCTCACCTCCTCCCCCCCTGACTCGCTCACCTCCTCCCCCTCTGACTCACTCACCTCTCCCACGAGTCACTTCATCCTTGTCAGAACTCGCCTCCTATTCACTCACTCCTCACCCCATCCCTCCTCTCTTCACGAACCCTCTAACACATTCTCTTTGGTTCTTTCGCTGAAGTCACGGAGGTATAAAATAAAACAAATCACGACGTTTCGATCGCACCACAAGCGGTCGTCCTCAGGCGGAAAAAAATATAATCAAACAGTTCCACTGCTGGATCGAAACGTCGTGATTTATTTTATTTTTCTACCCACGTGACTTTAGCGAAAGAACCACAGAGAATGGATTCCTGCAGTCACGAAAGCTTCAAATCAAGACTCTACCACATTATTTCCCCTGCCTCCTCTTCCTGTCTCCCTCCAACTCTCCTCACTCACCCATCTCCTCCCCTTACCCAGCCCCCCAACCCCCCCCCCCCCCCACCACGCACACATTAAAAACTCACCCAACCTGCACTCACCTCTGTGATCCAAAACTCGCCCATCTCTCACCGATCTCCTCCTCCGTCATCGTGACCTCTGACCCTTGTCTCAACCCCCCCCCCCCCCTCTTACGAGTCTCGGGGTCTCGTCAAAGAATAAACGCGTCCTCACACGACCCGCGTCTCTGTCTGCTTGTGACCCCTGCGGGGGTTCAACATCTCGGAGTCCCCCCCCCTCCGTGCCGCGTGGGGTACGGGGGGGGGGTGGTCCCATTCCACCTTCGCTGGAAAGGAGCATCAACATCACAACAACAACAACAACAACATACGAATTTACGTAGCCTCTGAATAGAAAGTTTTTTACGATTCGCTTTCATGATGTGTGACGTTTGTTGTCCTTCCCCCGCACCTTCGACCAGCGCGGTCGGCTACGTACGGTGCGAAAAAAGTTTAAAACGCACGCGTAAGTACGTGCGTGCGCACGTCAGTCAGCAACACGGACACCGACAACAAAGCGTGGCAAGTGGCGATTGACCTTGGAGAGATGCACACGAGGAAAAATTACACCTAAACGCACACGAGGGGGTGGGGGGGTGGACACACGCGTGGAGCAGAGAACAACTCGCTCGCTGTGGACATCTCTGCACGCTAACCGAAGGAAGGGGTTTTCGGGACCGGCGGAACATCGTGATGGATGCCGCCGAGGGGGTTCGCACGCAGACGCGCGAGCCAGGGAGCCGGACCCACGTGTGCACCTTCTGCGCCTTCTGTGCCGCGTCTCTCCAGGAAGCGGCCACGCGGATTTCCTCGTGAGCCACACGAAGCGACTCGCTCTGGGCTCGACTCGAGCCCTGCGCGAGTTTGCGCCACATTGCCGCGCGGTGTTCGGTGGTGCACAAGTAGCGAGTAACACACTCGACACATTCGGTCAATAACACGAGCTTGCATTACAATTATGTTTGTATGTAATCGATCCGAATCGGGCGTGCATTGATCTATGTCCTATGAAGATGCCACTAAAAAATACATCGCCTATTACACACCATAATTAGGCGACGATATATGTTCTACTCTGTGGATACGACGCTAAATTACCGCAACGCTGTCCCACACAATTGCACAGTCGCTACTCTGGACGGCGCCTCCTCTCTTGCGATGACGGACAGCTCGTGGGTCTCTTCTCCAAAAGGTCTTCTTTCTGTCTGTTTCGGCCCACCGCATAAGACTTTTGCCACAAGGGATCTGCCTGTCCAGTGCCGCTCCACTGGATGTTTGGCTCGAACTCCGCGCCTGAGTGTTTCCTTGCTGTGTACTGCCAGTTGCGTGTACGCGCCGAGAATAAGTCCTGCTGCCATCTCCCAAAAAAAACAACAAATCTTAAAGAGATCGTGCGGTGATGATGGCGTTGATGGTGGTGGAATGATGATGCCGGAGGAAGCGATGGTTAAACAATGGTTCGTACTTCCGATTAGCACGGTTGGCTACGTACGGTGCGAAAAAAGTTCAACATACGCACGCACACACACACACGCGGCTGATTGATGGTTGAGTGCAGGGCCGGATTAAGATTTAGTAGGCCCCTGGGCTACAGGTACTGTAGGCCCCCAGTAATATTTTAGAAAAGTAAAACAAAGTTCAAGAAAAATAAAATTGATTTCTACAAGTCTAACAACAAATAAAATTCAGCATTCACAAATTAAAAAAACGTTTCGCTTCAATCTCTGGATGCACTCCAGCTGGCGGAGATCCCTGGTCTGCAGCCCCTAAAGCCCCCGCGCCTTAATCCGGCCCTGGTTGAGTGGCACGTGAGTGATGGACGGTGCAGGGTGACGGTGCAAGCGAGTTGAGGACGAGAGAGGACGCGATCTCGAGGAACGACGGCGGCGGCGGTTCCTGTGATGGTGGTCGAGTGTGCGTGGAGCGATGGTTGAGTGATGAACGAGTGTTGGCGGTGCGATGGCTGCATGGTGATGCGCAGTGACGGACGTCGGGCGCATGGAGACGAGGGGCCCGAGGGGAGACGGAGCGAATGAGCTTTGGGGACGCGCGTAGGTGGGAGGCGCGCGGGAGGGGGGGGGGGGGGTTCATCCAGCGGTGGATAGAGAACGGCTGATGATATTCTTAGGTTTTTTTCTGTAAAGTCACGTAGGTAAAAATTTAACATTTAAATTAATAAAAGAAAATTAAAATTAAAATCACGACGCTTCGGAGGCGACACAAGCTTCCGTCTTCAGGTGGAACCGTCACAGCTCGATTGCTGCATCAATTACTTGATACAGCAACTTGATACAGCAATCGTGATGTGACGGTTCCACCTGAAGACGGAAGCTTGTGTTGCCTCCGAAACGCCGTGATTTTTTTTTATTAATTTTAATTTTTTTACCTACGTGACTTTACCGAAAAAACCTAAGGATATGAATCCTTGCAGTCACGAAAACTTCAAATCTAGAACGGCTGATGAGTGAGATACGGAGTTGTCTCATTTACGTGCTCGAGTGTGTGGGCTGAGTGCTTTGACCCCCGGGGGAATTGCGCTACAAATGGCTCAATATCGCGCGGAGAGGTCCCTTCGCAAATGAAAGCGGCCGGGTTGCAATTTATACGAACAAAAAAGGAATTATGGGCAATAGAAGCACTCCCTGCCGTGATAAAGTGTACGGGTTGTAGCGGCACGATGTGTATTTATTCGGCATAAACAAACAAATAGTAAATTGGGCAAGTAGCTGAATTAATATTGTACGAGGCATCCTTTTCTCCGAACCGCGCGGGCAGCCGAGATTTCCTTTTGAAACAAATTATGAAAACACAAAAATAAGCAGATGAGTCAATAAACGCATCTCGCAGGGAGAGAACCTCCGCCAGGTTTCGACATTCTTTTTGTGTTTTGTTTTCGGGGAGTGTGCTGCGACATTGGGATGTCTGGCCAGACCCATTAGTGAGCCGGATAAACCCCAAAACGCACACCAGTCGATACCACTCCTGTTCCTGCCACCCCCCCCCCCGCCACCCCACTGATCGTCTCGTGGCCCAGCGGCTCCTGCAGTTGTTACGCAAATCTCAACGCGATCCACCAACGCTCGCCTCGGTGCTTTGTGCTCGCCGCCCACTAATTGGAGTGATCGGTCACCATGGTGACGCCTCGTGCATGCGCGCGCGCGCGCGCGCGCGCGAGTGTCGTGGTCCCTTTAAGCCAGGCGCGGCTGGAGCACGTGGCCGTAATTGGTTTCATTATTGTGATGTGGCAATTGTGATTAAGGCGACGGCTGTTGTACAACAGCGGCCGTAATTGATCCCGCAACGATTGTTGTGTTTAGTTCGTTGTGCTTCTCCCCCCCCCCTCCTCCCCGCACCGCACCTCCAATTAGCGCGATTGCCCACGTACGGTGCGAAAGAAGTTCAACATAGTGTGCATACATATTGAGATGTCTGATATATTTAACCATGTGGCTGTTCATCGTGGCTCCCAGTGGTGTTCAAAGAAAAAGAGACCCCCCCCCCTATAGCCTTAACAGACTCGTGGTGCAGGTGCTGTTAGCGAGTAGCACCTATGAAGGACGGCACACGAGGGGGTGGGTGGCCAGCACCACGCCCAGCCGCATTTGTCTCCCCAGTGGCGATGTTTACACACCCCCACCATGTTCTCATTTGAAGCTGAGTCGACCTAGGGGAGGCCCAGTACCGGTTCAGATATTGATCGTCTGCTTCGTAGCGCAGCGCGGTAACCACTGCACTACCGCTCATCACTGAGGATTCTTCTTTGGTACGGCTGATGTACATGCAAAGCAACAACTACAATTTCACACTCAGGTGGTCAAGCTAGAACACCTGAAATGTAACAACATGCATACATATGTAAGGGGCCGTCCATAAATGACGTCACACACCTGGGGGGGGGGGGGGTCAGACATTTGTGACGATGTGTGACGAGGCGGGAGGGGGAGTTTGAGAAATGTGACGTCACATCAAAATGCGCAACTTTAAATAACAACACAAATTTTTATTAATTTTCATTATTAACTATTTGATTATTTAAATTGACTAAGGTCACCTTCTATTTATTCCATGCAGGAGCATTTTGCTTCTCCATGGGAGAATGGAGAAGCATACATTTTGAACATTTTTTTTAATGATTGTTATCAAACATTTTGATTCTAATGATTCTACCAGGGCTTTTCATTCTGTGGAATGAATATATAATTGTTATAATTGTACTCTCCATTTTGATTCGTTCTACTACAAAGTTTCAAGTATTTTTTTTATAGTTATGATTACTTTTAATATTTTATAATTATAAGATAATTTCAATATAATATTCTGAACATCTGCAGTTTTAGTTATACGTTGAATATTTTCAAGTTAATTTTATGCTAAATGTAAGCTTTCCAACACCTTTTTAATAAATGTTTTTTTCCTAGAACATCAGAGTGCAGCGCCACATTAAATACGCACTACAATGACAATAGTTTAAAGCGATTTGCATGTTTGATTTTCAAAATGGAAATATGTTTTTTTTTGGGGAGGGGGGGGGGCAGAGCTTTGGTGACATCATATTTGAGGGGAGTCTGACTTTTTGTGACGCCGTGTGACCAGAGGGGGGGGGGGGGGGTAAAAAAATCGTCCAAAATCGCGTGACGTCATTAATGCACGGCCCCTAATGACAACTTGACACACTTCTCGTGAGATGGCACATCAGTGAAGACGCGTTCACTTGACATCAGGCGGAGACCCCCACTGCAACAGCAGCCCCGAGTCTCCCGCGCATCTCCCCCTTTTATACCAACTGAGGCCACGCCCCCCTCCTCGATCGTCACGTGACCACGCTCCCTTCTCGATCATTCCCATAGCCACCAGTCCCTTCGTACTCCCAGCTGACTCCCCTGTCATTACCTCCCGTGGCCACTAGTCCACTCACAACGCATGTCGGCTCGATTTCCATTACACATACACAACCCTCAGTGGCCCAATCAATTCCACTGGTCAACACACGTTTTCTGGCATAATGTATTCCAACGGTTTTAAGATAATTTTGGGGGGCTGATTCCATATCTGGCATCAGTGTTTGTCTATCACATCAGGTTTTTGAGATATCAAATATTGCATTTTCAATAAAAACTGCAGAAGAAAAATATTAAATAAATGTGGATATCTACATAAAATTATATTATAAACACACTATCCTAAAAATACAGCACCACAACAACTTGCAATGAGATGTGATAGAGCAAATCTGAGATCAGATTTGGAATCAGCACCCTGAAAAACAGCTGCAAAAGTCCAGGCCAGAATTTTTTTTTTTGACCAGTGTTATCATAGTTCTGGATTATGAGCAGTGACCAATCAGCGCTAGTCAGGACGTCACGATGCCAAACTCACCGATTCGTCCTCCTGCGGCGATTGGTTAAAAATCATCACGATTTGATTCCTTTGTCTCATTGGTTAATCTCCTTTGTATTGTTGTTCCCTGCCCTGCCCCCCCATTCTCTTTCAATGCTCGTTTATATATAGTTATGTTAGCCCCACGATCATAAACGTAACGCTAGCATTTTTACTTTAAACTTTCGTGACTGCACGAATTCATGTTCTGTGGTTCTTTCGGTAAAGTCACGTAGATAGAAAATAAAATAAAACATAATGAAAATATAAAAAATACATACAAAATATTAAAAAAACTCACGACGTTTCGATCGAAACACAAGCAAGCGGTCGTCATCAGGCGGACTTTACCAAAAGAACCATAGAATATGTAACGCTGGCTAGTTTTAGCACTTTTGTGTCGAGCAGCGAGTCTCAAAGTGCGGGTCCCCGGTACCACGAGCAGGCCCGCGACACAAATATACCATTCACGCGATTTCACCCGTAAACCTCGCGTGGATGATATATTTGGTCGCGAAAGCCTGCTCCTCCTGCTACTTACGCGTTAAACTCGCCACAGGCGTTCGCCACGGCCCGGGGAAACGAATCCTGGCGGGTTGCCGGGTTTCTGGACAACCCCCCCCCCCCCCCCCGATAGCCTCCACCCCCAACACAAAACGCTGATGTCTATTATTATTATTACGTCCATTATTCCGCGTGAATCCATTACTTCCCTGAGTCCATTCTTTCCGTAAAAGCTGAAAGGGCCTCCACGTGATGTATGGGCTGCCTGATTTGCGCGCAATTACCAAGGCCGGCTTCGTGTGGGAGGGTGCAGGGGAGGGGGTGCAGGGGGGGGGGGGTGTGCGGGGGAGGGGGGTGCAGGGGAGGGGGGTGCAGGGGGGGAGATGGTGCAGGGGAGGGGGGTGCAGGGGAGGGTGCAGGGGGAGAGGGTGCAGGGGGAGAGGGTGCAGGGGGAGGCTGCGGGGGGGGGAGGGTGCGGGGGGGGAGGGTGCGGGGGGGGAGGGTGCAGGGAGGGGGGTGCAGGGGGGGAGGGTGCAGGGGGGAGGGTGCGGGGGGGGAGGGTGCGGGGGGGGAGGGTGCGGGGGGGAGGGTGCAGGGGAGGGGGGTGCAGGGGAGGGGGGTGCAGGGGGGGGATGGTGCAGGGGAGGGGGGTGCAGGGGGAGGCTGCGGGGGGGGGGGAGGGTGCGGGGGGGGGAGGGTGCGGGGGGAGAGGGTGCAGGGGGAGAGGGTGCAGGGGGAGAGGGTGCAGGGGGAGGCTGCGGGGGGGGGGAGGGTGCGGGGGGGGAGGGTGCGAGGGGGGAGGGTGCAGGGGGAGAGGGTGCAGGGGGAGAGGGTGCAGGGGGAGGCTGCGGGGGGGGGGAGGGTGCGGGGGGGGAGGGTGCGGGGGGGGAGGGTGCAGGGAGGGGGGTGCAGGGGGGGAGGGTGCAGGGGGGGAGGGTGCGGGGGGGGAGGGTGCGGGGGGGGAGGGTGCGGGGGGGAGGGTGCAGGGGAGGGGGGTGCAGGGGAGGGTGCAGGGGGGGAGGGGAGGGGGATGCAGGGGAGGGGGGTGCAGGGGGGAGGGTGCAGGGGAAGGGGGTGCGGGGGAGGGTGCGGGGGGGGAGGGTGCGGGGGGGAGGGTGCAGGGGAGGGAGGCTCAGGGGAGTGCGGGGTGGAGGCGAGGGGGGTAGTAGGAAGGGGGCAGCAGCAGCATCAGCCACGAGTGCTGCCCCTGCAGGTGCTGATGAACGAGCTGTGGGCTCTTCCGTTTTGTGGCAGCTGTCAATCTTCATGCCCACAACCGCGGCTCGCGCACTGCCCCGTGAACCTGGCAACCTGGGTTTGACTCCCTGCCACGGCCACCCTCAGTGGCAAGTAACATCTCTGAACAAAGCGACGAGCGATCGTCATTTTAGACAGCGGGCCTCGATGGACGCGCGAATGAGCCAATTAAAACTTGACCGCTCTCAACGAACGCGGGATGATGTCGCTCGAGATGGAAAGCCTCCTCTTGGAAAGTCAAGTTCCAAGTTGATTTTGTCTTAACCGCGTTGCGAACTCGTGAGCCCAGGGCAGAGTTCAATCTGCAAGAGTGACTGGGCCACTAAAACAACTATTGAACGTGAAAGTACGGCAGTGGTGGAGCAAGTAGAAATCGGGACAAAAACAACTGTGTCACGTGAGAAATCAAAATGATCGCACAAACATCAATCAATGTTTTTTTTTCTTAAATTACGTATTTCCTGCAGGATAAGTTGACTCGGGAAGACAATTTGTAGACGGATCAAACGGTGCTATACAATTAAGTTACATAAACGTTCAACGTAAATAGGTGCGACTGTTGTAGTATTCGTACGTAAACGGATGAGGACACGTACATTTGATTTAAACAAGTACATCTTTGTTTTAAAAGAGACGGTAGTCGCTTTAACTGACGCGTCTCGGTGGGAATTAATAACCTTAACTCGTCTGCCAAATCTCCGTGAGACTGACAACTAAAGTAACAACAATTAAATTAGTTTCCTTTGCACATAGAGCTGCGTGACGCGGGCTGGCGTGTTAAACTCTCGCATTCACTCTCTCACATTCACTCTCTCACATTCACACTCACCACTCACACTCACCACTCACACTCACCACCCACACTCACCATTCACACTCACCACTCACACTCACCATCCACTCTCCACTCACACTTACCACTCACACTCACCACTCACACTCACCACTCACACTCACCATTCACACTCACCACTCACACTCACCATCCACTCTCCACTCACACTCACCACCCACACTCACCACTCACACTCACCATCCACTCTCCACTCACACTTACCACTCACACTCACCACTCACACTCACCACTCACACTCACCATTCACACTCACCACTCACACTCACCATCCACTCTCCACTCACACTCACCACCCACACTCACCACCCACACTCACCACCCACACTCACCACTCACACTCACCACTCACACTCACCACTCACACTCACCACCCACACTCACCATCCACTCACCACTCACACTCACCACCCACTCCCCCATCCACACTCACCATCCACTCTCACCACTCACACTCACCACTCACACTCACCACTCACACTCACCACCCACACTCACCATTCACTCACCACCCACACTCACCACCTACACTCACCACCCACACTCACCACCCACACTCACCACACTCACACTCACCACCCACACTCACCACTCACCACTCACCACCCACACTCACCACTCACCACCCACTCTCACCACCTACACTCACCGCCAGATCATCGTCCGCCTCCTCACCAACACACAATCTCTCTCTGATTATGACAATCACAATCACAATGCATGTGCGGCACGACACACACCGTGTGACACATACCATGCGACTCACACCGTGTGACACATACCATGCGACTCACACCGTGCGTTCACCCATGATGCCTCGGCAAGTCTCAAGACATGATGAGGATGCTGCTGCTGCTGCTGCTACATTGGAGGGCGTTTGGCCAGCTCAGAAATCAATTGCGAGAATCCCACACGGATTTATTCGAGAATCAATCGCTTTCCTGCCGTCATCTTGGCCACATCGCAACCGATTCGTTATTCGATTCGTACACACAAATGTAGATTTCAACAACGGTGGCTAAATTATAGCCCTGTTGTCAACCCCCGCGCCACGCCGGTTGTGTGAGTTGTTTGACCATACTTCGCCACGCTCATGTGTGCAGGTTGGCGAAGGAGGGGGGGTGGGTGGGATGATCGGTTCAGCCAAACACTCGCCACTGATGTCAGCCGTGGCACTGCGAATCGAAGTCGCCGCGTTCGTAAATTGTGGGCCCTAAAACGTGGAGTCGACGCGAGGTATAGCAAGCGTCGTGTCAGCGTGACCTGGTGGGCGATTTCAATTTAAATTGTCTTGTCAAACGTTATCTTTACGGATTATAGAGCATACGCAAGCGAAGCACTTGCTGTACGTATGTACGTTGCATTTATTTCGCACCGAACGTACCCAACCGTGCTAAATCGGGCGGTGCAGAGGGGAAGGACAACGAACCCAACACAGCAAAGAGCAGTTCTAAACAAATGAGTTTGTCAATCTAGATGATGATTTAAAAGTGCGCGGCTCCAGCGGCTTCTTCATATCGGAAGGGAGGAGCGTTCCAGACGGCCGCAGAAGCGCATCTGAAAGCGCCACGCGACGCCGTGGCCGCCGTCTTTGTTTGACGGTTCTCGCAGCCAGAACGCCCGACGCTGCATGATGTGGGGCAGCAGGGGCCGGCAACCCGCTCATCAGCAGCCTCGTGCGAACCCTGCAATGTTGATGGTTTTTGTATTTTTTTACTTTACCGAATTCGAAATAAAACGATTCATCTTCTATTCTGGTTGCGGAACCCCCCCCCACCCCACCCCTGGTGAAGGGTAACGGGACTGGGCTCGGGGTAGAGGAGACGTCGCCATGGGGAGTGGTGGGCGATGGATTAAGATGAACGAGGGCATTTGCGGCCGATGGGCAGAACACGCTCGGTAGGGACATCGACCGTGGAGATGGAGCAATGAAATCCGCGAGGTGTGTAGGAGCTGGATGCAGGGCCGGATTAAACTAGTGCGGGGCCTGTAGCATATGTTGTTATAAAGGGGCCCTAACTAAATAAATAAAACAGATACATATTAAAACACACGTATTTTTTTACTTGCATAGTAAAGTCATTGTATTTTTTTATTTGCTATACAGCCAGATAATACTACAAATCGTTCACGTTAAACACCCAATCGTTCATAAAAGTTGAAGGCGGTATAGTACTATAGTAATGTAGTAATAGAGCAAGTGCAGAATCATTAAACCGGAATTGATAGCTTGAAAGCATTTAGTGCGGGACCCTTGAAAGTGCGGGGCCCGTAGCATATGTTGAAGGCGGTATAGTACTATAGCAATAGAGCAAGTGCAGAATCACTAAACCGGAATTGATAGCTTGAAAGCATTTAGTGCGGGACCCTTGAAAGTGCGGGGCCCGTAGCATATGTTGAAGGCGGTATAGTACTATAGCAAAAGAGCAAGTGCAAAATCACTGAACCGGAATTGATAGCTTGAAAGCATTTAGCGCGGGGCCCTTGACAGTGCGGGGCTGGATGAGAGTTTTTGCATCGCGATAAAAGGGGGGGTGGGGGGGTTGGTGGAAAATAGCTTGAGGAGGCCTTCATCCAGCAGTGGAATTCATCCTGGCTGTTGCTGCTGCTGATGATGATGAAAGCCCTTCCAATGAACCCGGCTCAGTGCAACTCCTGGGCCGGTCTGCACCACGTGGCTAAGCGGAAGAGCGAGTGACTCGCAAATCAGACCGTGGCGATTTCAAAACCCGGTGTGGAGGCTGACTTCGCCCATCGTCCCTCCGCAGTCGATGCAATCAGTCCCACCTTGTGGGGAATTCCAACAGCCGTCGTTCTGTGAACAGCCTCGCCCCCGTCGTAGGAAAGTGTAAATTTCACCACTGGATCGGGAACTATAAACAGGCGGTGAACGCCGCCTTAGCGCTTGAGCAGGAAATCACTTTGACTCTGATCGTGGGTACCAATGGATCATACTTCTCTTAAAAATAATCAATGCTTCGAGTTGGCTGGCTGGCTGCTGGGCTGGACACCTGTCCACCCCAACAATGACTCTGTTGTTGTTAGTGGCTGCGGGCTGCTGCCACCGAAACTAACTGGGTAACTGGCTCCACGACATTTCCCGTGCAACGAATAAACGTTGAATAGAAACGGCTAGAAGAAAGAAGAATAATTTAGGAAGACATTTAATAGATATAGTGACAGCCGAAGAGGTGGGAGTGATAAATACAGAAGACTCACACGTGTCATTTGGCATTACCCTAATGCTTCAATTGTGCTCCTGCTAATATAATTCTTTCGCCAGAATATGCTGCGAATATGTTTTGTGAAAACCCACAGTGCATTTTTTTCTTTCCATCTTATTACACAGAAGCGCACTGCAGTACTTGCTGTGCTCCGAGTACAGAAGGATTTTGAGAAGAGCCTGGCAATAACAGCCGTGTCTCGTTTCCCGTTGCATAGCGACTGGTTCTCGGCGAGTTATTATCCCACGATGCGGCGGTTTACCCGAGGGAAGTCTGGCCGAGTCTCGTGCATATTTTTCGGGAGGGTCCTGCCACGCGTTTGCAGTAGGCGACAATGCGCGTTCTGTGCGATCTCAAATGAGCATTTTACGAAAACGAACCCGCTGAGAGCAGCCGCGTACACAAGGACAAAGATCGCCCCGTTTCGCCTTCAATGGACTGTTGGAGTAAGTGCTGTTAGCGAGCGCCTATGAAGGCCGGCGAGGCACACGAACGAAGGGTGGTGGGTGGCCAGCACCACCCACGCCGCCTCTGTCTCTCCCCAATGCTGACGTTTACACACCGCGCCAGGTGCTCATAAGAGACGGCGTCGACCTAGGGGAGGTCCAGAACCGCCACCGTTAATGGACCCGTGGGCGGGAATCAATCTCGAGTCGCCGGGTTACGGGTAGCGCAGTGCGCTCACCACGACACTACCGCTCCCCCGTGCTCTCGCGCGCCTGGGGCAGAGTGGATGCCAGCCGAGTGATTCGGAGTTGTGGGCTGGTGTTGATGTTCATCTCTTTGCGGCGGGGTTCGAACCCAAGTGCTGGTGGGCTTTCCCACGAATGTCAGCGGCGGCGGCAGCGTGGACACACGCGTTTGGGCCTCCCAGATGTCAGAAGACGGAGCGAAAGATGACCGCGGCATGGAGGAGAGAGACGAGGGGGCGGTGACGGCCACAGATGTGGCAGCAGAGACGCCAGGCGGAGAAACGGGGGTGGGGGGGGGGGGCAGAAGATGGGAGAGAGACGGGGGAATTTAGACGATGGGAGCTGGAAGAAGCGGCGTTGGGTGGGGTGGGAGGACGAGGTGGGAGGGGAGGAAGACGAGGGGGTACGGCGGGGAGACACGGAATAAATATGGAGGGTAGGGAAGATGGTAAGAAGAGAATTGAGTGGTGGTGGTGGGGGAGAGATCGAGGAGAGGTGGAAGGGAGATTGGAATGTAGGAGGAGGGGGGGGGAATGGAGTAGAGATGGAAGGGAGATGGGGACGGGAGAGACGGTGTTAGCCTCGTCGCGGTAAATTCCGTCTTTAAATGGCTGAGAGAGACAGAGAAGGGGAGAGAGTTGCCAGCTCGCTCTCCGCGACCTTGATTTTTCAAGAGTTTATGAAAACGCGCCGGATTTTTTTTCTTCCTCTCTCCCATCGCAACGGAGTTATTTATTTATTATGTCTCATTATTGAATCAGATTTTTTTTTTGGCGTTAGCAGAGAAGGGGATCCAGCAGACGACGGGGGGGGGGGTGGGGTGGCGTCTCAATTCCCAGGCAATTAAAGGGAAATTAGCGTGGGGCTGAGTGAATACTGGGGGCGCGCGCAGCGGGGAGACAAAGGCGGCCGGGCGTGGTGTTGGCCACCCACCCCCTCGTGTGCCGTGCCGGCTTTCATAGGTGCTCGCTAACAGCACTTGCCCCAACAGTATGTTAAGGCTATACGGGGGATCTTTGTCTTGGTGGTGTCTGTGTATGTTTTGGTGGCAGCTGTTCGTATGGGTGGGACACGATAGCATAGTAGCGTGCACAATGAATTATGAACCTTGCCATCAGGGTTCGATCCCAAGTCGCCAGCATCATCATGATCATAAGCAGTCAGTAGCCAACTGATATTTAACTTAACCTGGTCTGGGCCTCTGCTAGGTCGACTCAGCCTCAGCACATTCGTGTGGGCGCATTGTCGGCTGTGGAGGAGACTGGGGATGCGATGGATTGGGAGGTGGAGTGAGATGGAGGGGGGATGGGTTGAGAGAGAGGGGGGGGGCTAATGATGAGAGGAGGGCGGCGGGGGGGGGGGCGTACATCCGAGTCACTTTCACGTCTCTCATTGCGGAGCGCGTTCTGCGTGAAGTGGGGGGCTCCGCTGGTGCCGGTGGCGGTAACGATGGTGACCGTGGTAGTGGCGGTGTTCATAACGGTCGTGGTGATGTTGTTGACAGTCAGGATGAGGATGATGGCCAGTGGTGATGGTAGTCGCGGTGATCCATGATGATGATGATGATGCGAATAATAGTGGTGGTAGTAGTAGTAGTGCTGATGACGATGATGACGGTGGTGAGGCATTGATGATTGAGTACAGTGAGCGCAAGTCATGGCGATGATGAGCGCGGTGGTGGCGACGAGGGTGAGTGTTGATTGGTGGCGCCTTGCGGCGGAGTGAGAGAGATTACGCGCGATAATCCGTGTCGAGCGGCGCGGCCCGCTGCCGTAACCCCCGCGACCACCGCTAATTCCGACTGGCAAGCAAGCAGCGGCTTGCTCGCCCTCCCTGCCTACATCCCTGACCCCTCGCGAACTAATCCCACCATCAGCAGCCGTCGTTCGTCCATCGCCGTGAGATAAACGCGCGCGCGCGCACGTGTGATCACTGCCAGAAGTGGCGCGTGGTCGCTTCTTAGCGGTGGCGATGGAGGGGGTCGGGGCGGTGGGGCGAACGGGTGGTTGGGCGAGGGTTTGGGTGAGATTCTGACTTGTATGTTTATTTCATTATTTTAAAAAAAAACATCTGAAATCTACACTCGGCTGCCGAGCTGCGGGGAACTCTGCCCTGGAGAGGATTGACGCGCGAGATAACGCGAGATGAGACGCGCTCCGATGATTCGCCGTTTCGGAGTAACCCAGGCCTTGTGTAGAGAGCACGCACCAGCACCAGCTATCATAGCACACGGGAAAAACACCTTGTAGAGGCAAAGACAAAGATCCCCCGTATAGCCTTCACATACTGTTGGGGCAAGTGCTGTGAGAGCGATCACCTACGAAGGCCGAGACGGCACACGAGGGGGTGGGTGGCCAGCACCACACCCGGCTGCCTTTGTCTCCCCAGTGGTGATGATTACACATTGCTGAGTCGACCTAGAGGAGGCCCAGGACCGGTACAGATATTCGCCACCGGTGTTGGCCATGAGCGGGAATCGAACCCGGGGTGTGTTCTATGTGGGGAGCCGTAGTGTAGCGGTTAGCGCGCTGCGCTATGAACCCGGCGACCCGGGTTCGATTCCCGTTCACGACCAACACCAGTGACGATTATCTGAACCGGTCCCGGGCCTCCCCTAGGTCGACTCAGCCTCAAATGAGTACCCGGTGCGGTGTGTAAACATCGCCACTGGGGAGACAACGGCGATCGGGCGTGGTGCTGGCCATCCACCCCCTCGTGTACCGTTCTGGCCTTCATAGGTGCTCGCTAACAGCACTTGCCCCTACAGTCTGTTAAGGCTATACGGGGGATATTTTTCTTTGTCTATACCTTGGATATCACAGCGCGCGGACGCACCACGCCACGTCATACGGCACTCCGCCGTAGCACCACGAACAGCATCGACTTGCATCACGTGCCATTGGAGCACACCGACACAACATCGTCATCATCGTCAGCATCATCGTCGTCACATCTCATCGTACTGCATCTGCTCCCATCACACCCGAGCACACGGGACACAACACCGCGCCACGCCACAACCCTCCCTGTCTCTCTAAGCCCTGCAGGCATGCGCCTTTGCCACAAAAATTCCTCTAATCTGTTTTTTTTAATCAGAATCGCTAAATCAGAGCCCCGAGGAAACTCGCCGCCCCCCCCACCACCACCACCACCAACACGGCACCAGCGTGGACAGCTGAGCTAAGGACACGGGAGAGAAGAGGGCCACGCTTTATTTACTCATTTAGTCTGTATCCCCCCATGGGATTCCAATTGTGCTACCGGCGAGGTGGCATAATGAGAGGAAGTGCTGCCCGTCGGAACTCTCGCAGAGAGCAGTGGCGAGAGAACGAACGGATCGTGGAGACGAGATGTCACATAACTTGCTCTGTGGGATGTCGGACACGCGAGGGCACGCACTTTCACACACGCCCCGCTGCATAGCGGTGTTCGTCTCGTGCCGGTCGGGCCAAAATGTTGACTTCCTTTGTGCTGAAATTGAGATAAATTACGTGAACACCAAATGTCATTGTCAAGTTCATGTGTTTTGGGTTAACACGTGGCGCGCTGCTTGCTACAACTCTGCCACGCAATTGGTGACCATGCTGGGAACATCAACTCGCATACATTTGAAAACGTCGCCTATCATATTACATTCGAAAAAAAGTTTTGCTGGCTGGCTGGGAGGAACGACGGACGGACGGAAGGTCACGTCCAATGGATCTGCGGGCCACTAGTTACTGTATATTTTTTCATTTTAAGGCTCCAGTATTGAATGTTTTTTTTGTTATTTGTGCTTTTGCACCACTGCCAGCGCAGTGTCAACAAACACGTAGTTCGCTTTAACCAGGACCGCGCGAACGAATGCCGGATCCGAATCAATGTCGGATCACGCGAAGGTGACACGAGGCCTAAAATTCCAGCGAAAAGGGGCGAGATCTTTGAAAGGCGAGGCGTGCGAGGTGATAACAAGCAGGCAATTTGTTTCGGCCGTTCGGGCTCAAGTCCGAGCATGCCGAATGTTGCCTTTCGTGCGGCTGCTCGCGGCGAGATGCGGCGTGGAAATCGGACGAATGGCAGTGGCCGTGCCGGAGCGAAGCGAGCATGTGGCCGATTGTGAGCGCGGCTTGCGAGCCTAATGCCGCGGGGCCATTGTTCGGAACGTTTCACCTGTGACCACACGACGACAAAGATCCCCCGTGTAGCGTTACCATTACACTTGGGGCAAGTGCTGTTAGCGAGCGCCTATGAAGGTTAGCACGGCACACGAGCAGGTAGGTGGCGAGCACCACGCCCCGCTGGCTTTTTTCCCACCCCCAGTGGCAACATTTGAGGCTGAGTCGACCTAGGGGAGGCCCAGGACCGGGTCAGGTAACCGAATCGAACGCGGGTCGCCGGGTTCGTAGGGCAGCGCGCTCAGTGCTGCACTATCGCTCCCCACAGGAACGGCACACACATCGTACACGCGTACACCGCAGAGATAATCCCACGGATTATTTAAAATCGCTCTTCGTCCATAATCATGCCTCCCGAGCAAACATGGCCCTGCCTCTCCCTCCCTCCCTCCCCCGACCTGATTCTTCCTGATCACCCTCCCCGCCCCACCGCCCATTCAAACTCAAACCGTAGCCCTTCACACGAATTCACATCTCAATTGTGCCTTAGTCGCTCGCTCATTCCCGCGACGACAATGCTCGCCGTTACATAACCCTCTTACTCCGTAACTCCTCTTCTTCTTCTATCATCATCCACCTCCTGCCTCATCCACCTCCTGCCTCATCCACCTCCTGCCTCATCCACCTTCCTCCTCCCTCCACCCACTATTGCCTCCATCATCTTCCATGGTGGGGGGGTGTGGGGCCCCCCGACGCCTTCAAACTAAACTGGAAGTATGGCATTTGAAACCGTGACGTTGAAGCGTGTGCCCCCCACCCCCCCCCCCCCAAAGCGCGGGGCCCGGGACGGTCGCCTAGATTCTCCATACCCTTGGTTGCTATAAATGTCCACGTGATAAGCCACTTCGTTGAGCTATCATTTGTGGATAGGTCGCTTTGAAAAGGAGCTGTATAGCTCAGTGGGCTTTGCCTGGTAATATAAAAATGTGTTTTGTTTAGACTGCTTCCTCCTCCCTAATCCATCACCTCCTCCTCCCTGTAGCAACTTTCTTCCCCTATAATGTAATCCATCCCGCTCACACGTAATCTAATACCCGTGTTTGTTTACATATTAAAACTGTCAACCAATATCTGATTAATGTTTCTGTGGCTTAGATTTGTAATATGCGATGTGATCAACTTGGAGGTAAATCGGCCCGAGACGATTTGCCCTGCATGGAATCCAATATTTAGATTTTATTTCACGCGGCTTTATATTTGCAACGTTTCCTATTCCCCGAGTGAGGAAGTGTTGTTGTTGCCTTTGTTTGTTCTGATTGCTGTTTACTTCACAACTGTACTTTGTTCTGCTTGTTGTGACGTCGTCGTTTTTGGCGACGACGATATTTTCTGGCCGCTTGAGTTATCTCGCCCCGTTAAAGAAAATAAACTTGACACTTGAAAAATGGATACGATACACAACAAAGCATGAGCACTGCCTTAAAGGGAAAACAATACAATGGACGACGTTTTGGACAATAGCGCTTCTTCATAGCACATATATCTGCCCAGTATCTGACGTAATCATAATACTAATTATCAGAGATGTGGACTCGAGTCATGCGACTTGGACTCGAGTCAGACTCGAGTCATGATTTTGATGACTTCAGACTCGACTTGGACTTGCCTCATCTTTGACTCGACTTGACTCGGGACTCGAGAGCAAAGACTTGAGACTTACTTGTGACTTGCACAACAATGACTTTGTCCCACCTCAGAGGTGTGGACTCGAGTCATGCGACTTGGACTCGAGTCAGACTCGAGTCATGATTTTGATGACTTCAGACTCGACTTGGACTTGCCTCATCTTTGACTCGACTTGACTCGGGACTCGAGAGCAAAGACTTGAGACTTACTTGTGACTTGCACAACAATGACTTTGTCCCACCTCAGAGGTGTGGACTCGAGTCATGCGACTTGGACTCGAGTCAGACTCGAGTCATGATTTTGATGACTTCAGACTCGACTTGGACTTGCCTCATCTTTGACTCGACTTGACTCGGGACTCGAGAGCAAAGACTTGAGACTTACTTGTGACTTGCACAACAATGACTTTGTCCCACCTCTGCTAATTATTCAAATTTGTAATGCGCGTTCCATCCTAGGATCCCAGTGTGTAGTGCATGGAAAGCAAGAAACAGAAACAGAACCAGGGCAACCGACAAAACAAAAGAGGGAAGGCCACTTTAAAGAGATGGCGTTTTCAAAACAGACTTAAATATATCTACCGACCCTGAATTCCTGATTTCAAGTGACGAGGCGTTCCATGGCTTGGGTATCAGCAGATCCTAATGACCTAATGTCCTGTTGAACATAGACGTGCTATCAAGATCATTAACTCGCAACGCCGCCTATTAAATACGTCGCCCTCCAAGGCAGTGGTGTTATTGCTGAATGCGTGTCGACTGCACTGTGTGTGTTGTGTGCGCTTTCTTGCATCACGTAACTCGTTACGGAATCGGCTGGCGGTGATGTTCATCACGATTGTACTGTGACATGGTGTGTGTGTGTGAACGCGGGTGGCTCTGTGTTTAGAGATGGGAACATGAATTCGATCTTGACTTAAAGCTTTCGTGACTGCAGGAATTCATATCATTTGGGTCCTTCGGTAAAGTCACGAAGATAGGTTCAAAGAAAATAACAAAAAACTACGACGTTTCGATCGCAACACAGGCATTCGTCATCAGGACGACCGCTTGTGTCGCGATCGAAACGTCGTTGTTTTTTGTTATTTTATTTGAACATATCTCCGTGACTTTAACGAGAGACCCAAAGAATATGAACATTAATTCGCTCACTGCAACCTCGGGTTTGTGCGTGCGCGTGTGTGGCGTCTGGGGAGCGGTGGCGCAGTGGTTAGCGCTACGCTGCGCTACCAACCCCGGCCGTCCGTTTATATTTCTCGCTCACGGTCAACACCGGTGACGGTTATTTGAACCGGTCTTGGGCCTCCCCTAGGTCGACTCAGCCTCAAACGAGTACCTGGTGCGGTGTGTAATCATCGCCACTCGGTAGACAAAGGCGGTCGGGCGTGGTGCTGGCCACCCACCCCCTCGTGTGCCATGCCGGCAGGTCCTCGCTAACAGCACTTGCCCCAACAGTCTGTTACAGGCTATACGGGGGTGGGATCTTTGTCTTTGTGTTTTGCTTGGGTGGGTTTGTGATTCCCGTCCGCAGCTAACGTCAGCGGCGAATGATATCTGAACCGGTCTCGGGCTTTCACTCGTCAGGGCTGGGCAAAACCACACGGCTCCGAAGCTGCATGCGGCTCTTTAAGGGCCGCGTTGTTGATTATAAGGACCGCACGCATCGCGTCTCGTATTCATTGCGGATCTCTTGAAATATTGAGCGGCTTTTTTTTTGTTTGGTACCGAATTATTTTGGCTGCCAACCCCTGCCCTAGGTCAACTCGGCATTAAATGGGTGAGGCACGTCCTTAGTCAGCATCAGTGGGGCATGGTGCTGACCAGTGCCGGATTAAGCTAGTGCGGGGCCTGTAGCATTTGCTATAAAGGGGTCCTAAATAAAAAAAAAAGATATTAAAACACATAGAGTGCATTTGTAACTTGCATAGTAAGGTAATTGTATTTTTCATTCGCTATACAGCCAGATAATACGACAAATCGCTCACCTTAAACACCCAGTCATTCATAAAAGTTGAAGAGTTCTCATCCCGACAAACAAAACAAGAGGGGATGCGATGTTTGTGGGAAATGTGTTGGGTGTAGGGGCCATTCATTTAGTACGGACGCATGGAGGGGGGAGGGGGGGTTAACCCAAATGTGTACGCTTGCGTATGGGGGGGGGGGTCTACTGACAATGAACGCATAGGAAACGGGGGGGGTGAAGCCTCAATAATAATTTGTCTACATTGGCCTTCAAATGAGTTAGATAGTCCGGCGGTGGACTATCTGTTTGCTTAAACACGTTAATATTATATTCTTGGTTCTTTCGGTAAAGTCACGTAGAAGGGAAATAATAAAATAATAAAATTTCTTTAATAATAAATAACTGTTTTATTTCCCTTCTACGTGACTTTACCGAAAGAACCAAGAATATGAATCCCTGCAGTCACGAAAGCTTTAAATCACGTTAATATTATTAATCCTTGATCGTTTCTGCGTGGATTAAGTGTTGACAGATTTTCGCGTTACGCCCTCAATGGATGGCCCCTTTCTTTGTTGCCCGGGGAAGGAAAGCAGAGGGGTGGTGGAGAAGAAGATGCCACCACACTGCGCTCTGTATACAGCCGCGCGGTTACAATGCGCGTGTCATTCTGTTAAGGGGCCGTCCATAAATGACGTCACGCACCTAGGGGGGGAGGGGGTCAGACATTTGTGACGATATCTGACGAGGGGGGGGGGGTTTGAGAAATGTGACGTCACATGAAAATTCGCAACTTTAAATAAATATAAACAACACGTTCTACTTAGTTAAATAGACTTTTCAATAAATGTTTTCTCCTACAACATCAGAGTGCAGCGCCACATTAAATACGCACTACAATGACAATAGTTTAAAGCGATTTGAAGCATGTTTTATTTTGGGGGCGGGGGGCAGAGCTTTGTGACGTCATATTTGAGGGGGGGGGTCTGACTTTTTGTGACGCCGTGTGACGAAGCTGGGGGGGGTCAAAAAATCGTCCAAAATCGCGTGACGTCATTTATGAACGGCCCCTAAGCGACATTACGCATCCTATGTTGCTGTACTGCCCTCTGCAGGTAACACTCGAAAGACGCAAAGAACATGAACGCTCGTGCGGGCGTTCGGAATCCACGTCGAGAGGTTTCTGCTGCTGCACGTCCGCGCTGCTGTTGAACCAGGCAGAACCGGCCCTAGACCTTTGGGGGCCCTAAGCAAAATTTGGTTGGAGGCCCCTTTGATGTATGATTTTTTTCACCCACTCGCGAGCAGTGACTCTAGGGGGCCCTCTGCTGGCCACGGGGCCCTTTGCAATTGCAAGGGTCGCTTAGTGGCTGGGCCGGCTCTGGAACCAGGTGACGATTCGAGTGGCCGGGATGAGTCTCGTTCGCAACCAACGCCTCCCCCCCCCCCCCCCCCCCCCCCCGAGAATATCTGGAGCATCATCCCTCCACGCTCAGATGTAAAGCTCGGCCACGTCGGCGAGTTCGCGAACCTGCTTTCTGTACCGCCGTCTTCGCGACCGTCGCCACGGCTTGCAGGCAAGCGGGAATACCACGCAAATCTCGGCGCAATCCACCAACCCTCGTCCCGTAAAGGCGCCTGATTCACGCACGCGCACGCGCGCGCGCCACCACCACCAAGTCTCTGCAGTGCAGCGGCATCGGGCAGTAGAGGTGGGACACACAGAGGGGTCACGCAGGGGTCAAGGACAGATGGAAAGTGGGGAGCGGCGGGGGGGGGTTCAAGATAGAACGGTGTTCTTCACCGCAAGGCCCGCGGGACACTGGTGCACCCACGTGGCCTTTAGTGCGGCCCCTGACGTCCCCCATCGTGCTGTCACAGCCAATGGCTTCACATGTGCGGCGGCCCTCTGAAAGTCAGTGAAGAACACTGGGTTCAGAGGGTGTTGCAGCTGCCCTCGGCATCAGGGTACACCGGGGACGGGGAGGGTGTGGCCGTCTGGAACGCTCTTCCATCCGATATTAAGAAGCCACTGGAGTTAAGCGCTTTGAAATCTAGATAGAAAACGAATTTCTATCGAACTGCTCTTTTGCGTCCAGTGTGTTGTCCTTCGCCCGCCCCTCCTCCCGACTAGCACGGTTGGCTACGTACGGTGCGAAAGAAGTCCACCATACTGTCCAATGCGTGCGCACGTCAGTGAGGGTTGAGGTTTCCATTCCCGTGCGCGCCACGCGGAGGCAGGGGCGCGTTGGAAGTGGCCATCGAGCACAAATGAATCCTCCGTCCCACGTTGTCGGTGTCGTTGTTGTTGTTGTTACAGGATTACTGGCAACTCACTGCTCGCGTTATAGCGCTGGCGCCGTTGATTGACACACCACCAGCCGGCGTGACCAGGTGGGAAGTGTGAACTCACGATTATTGGCATCAAGGGCGGAGGCAGGATTTTCAGGTAGAGGAGTGGGGGGGGGCAACCCCTCCAGTAATGGAAAATGATAGAGGAGTTAGTAAGTGAGGACTTGTCCCTTGTTTTCTATTCGACGCGTGTGCGGCGATGGCGCAGCCATCGATCGAGGGTCGAATTCGAACCGCGTTGTGTGATTGGCATCGCGCTCGCTGAAGGTGTTTGCCTGCAGGGAAGTCGTGTGTGCTGTATACGCAGCTGCGCACAATTCTGTGAGTCACTTACAACTGCTTTGCCGTTACTTATTGCCAATTATGGACTCAGACTATTGTCCTATCATCTCATAGAGTCCCTGGCACGTAGTAATATGCTACACAGTGGCAGTGGGGGTCGCAAAATGCCGATTTATTACTAATAACCCCAATGATCCGATCGAAATTAGGGATTGCGATTGGATCATTGGGGGGGCACGTGCCACTCCCACCGGCTCCGCCAGTGATTGGCATGATAACCATCGCGATCTAACCCAGGTGTTCCTCCTGACCAGTGCAGGATAATTATCGTCGTAGCAAAAGTAGCGCTAAATGCTTTCAAGCTATCAATTCCACTTCGATTTAAAGCTTTCGTGACTGCAGGGATTCATCTTCTTGGTTCTTTCGGTAAAGTCATGTAGAAGGGAAATAATAAAATAAAATAATATAATATTTATATTATTTCCCTTCTACGTGATTTAACCGAAAGAACCAAGAAGATCTATCAATTCAGGTTCAGTGATTCTGCACTTGCTTTATTACTATAGTACTATACCGCCTTCAACCTTTATAAACGACTGGGTGTTTAAGGTTAGCGATTTGCCGTATTATCTGGCTGTATAGCAAATGAAAAATACAATAACTTTACTATGCAAGTTCAAAATTAGTTTTTTAATATGTATCAGTTTTTCTTATTTAGGGCCCCTTTATAACATATGCTACAGGCCCCGCACTCGCTTAATCCGGCACTGCTCTTGACGCTTCCCTGCAACGTTCATCTTCGTTCGAGTTTCCTTCCCGTTCCATGCCCATCGTGCTGGTGATGCATTCGTCACAGCAGGTTACGCACCGCAATCTAAACGCTTAGTTCTTGTCGCTTGTCGTTACGTTGCTTTTCATGATTAAAACACTCGGGCACACTCCTGCAGCAACAACAACACTGCCTTAAAATAAAATAATATATACACTATATAACGACGGCGACGGGGCTATTGAAGAAGGGCCATTGCCCGAAACGTCACCGATTAGTTTTCATTTAAGTTTTTGTGATTGACGAACGGGTTGATGTTTTTGCTGTTGTTGATAAGTGCTTGTGCATCACTGCAAACGCATCAGCAACAGCAGCAGCAGCACCAAATAGTCATTCGTTTTTCAGCTTTCCACAAACACCACCACCACAATCTGCTCGCTCGTCGGCCCCCATTGTCATCATTCTTATCCCAGTCAATAACCTCGTGAGAATTCCATTAACAAAGCCATCTGTGACTGGAACTTGATTTGAGCGCGCTATTTTTGGAAAGACCGTTCAAACATAACGGGAAACGCTCATCGTAAATATTGCGCTTTTAAAATGCCATATCGTGGGTTCCTCTAAGCAGCGTAACGCATAATGCTACTTTGGATTGCTTGCTAGATTTCCATTGTACGCAGTTCCGGTTGTTTATCATCATTGTTATTTGTCACATTTATGCAATGTCCCTCCTGCTCATGTTCTATTCCCTTCCCACGTTACGTGCCCAGCCGCTTTGGCCGGCACGTCGCTACCGAGAGAAAACTCTCTTGGCTCAATGGACCCGACCCGAAATAATCTTGAGCCCCGCCTAAGATGCAGCCGTCATTAGTACGATATTCATTGTGGTGAGTACCGTGAGTTTGGTGTTCAGAGAGATGGGCTTCATTGCTCCAACGTTCACGCTGCTCTCCACCGTCAACCCACAATGGACCAGCGTGGTGAAGTATGGTCATTTAACCCACCCCACGAACGCATGGCGGCGTGGTGGGAAGGCCATCAATCAGAAGTGGCTGGAGAAAACACATGCACAAGTACATTGTTTCTTATGCGCCATGGTCAACCCACTGCTGGATGAAGGCCTCCCCAATCCGCTGCTACCCACCGCTCACGAACATACGAACCAACAATAGATGATGTGCATAGGGGAGCGCAGTCATTCGTCTAAATGCATGCGGAGCGGTGTCTAAACAATATGTAATTGAAATGCACAGAAATGTCCTTAATTATTGGTATCTAAATTACACACTTAAAAGTAATTGGTTAATTGGTCAATTGTACCTAATTACATTTCCTCCAGTAATTTGTACTCCAATTTAAAAGTATTTCGCCCATCTTCCGGAAATTAACAACGCCTTTAATCAGCGCTGTGTTTGTGTCAACCCACCCACGTGCGCAGAGCACGTGGGCGGGCTGGGGGTGAGGGGCGGGGCTGGGGGGGGGAAGTGGAAGGAGGGGGAGGGGCTGGTTTCGGGGGCGGAGCCAGGCTGGGAGGCGTGAGCAAATTGGGGGCGTGGCCGTGTTCGGGGAGGGGCAAGGACCAGGTTCCGGGAAGGGCGGGGGGCCCGTCTTGGGGGCGGGGCTAGGTTGGGAGAGGGGCGGGGCTAAGTTGGGTGAGGGGCGGGGCTAGGTTGGGTGAGGGGCGGGGCTAGGTTGGGTGAGGGGCGGGGCTATGTTGGGAGAGGGGGGGGCATCCTTAAGAAACGCTGTGCTGTGTGTGTGGCCTTATAAGGCAAAAGTAACAGTCAAGGTTTCTTGAGAGTGCAAATACCAGGTCGCTCTAGCAAATCAGAACGTATCCTCATTTCTCGAGCGGACAAGTTCAAATGCGAATTGTTCGGTGAATGCTGCGCCGTGTGGGTGCAGAACAACAACAGGATGTTGAACTTTTTCGCACCGTACGTAGCCAACGCTGCGCGAATCAGAGGTTCGCGTTAGCAGTGGTGCACAATAAAACACGCAACACGTTCGTCAATAACACGGTGACCTTCAAAGAAAAACAATAGTGGACGACGTTTCGGGCAATGGTCCTTCGTCAGACATCAATATGTGGCGGCCAGAGGGGAGTGTACACGAGCCGGAACATTGCCCGTTACACCATAGGATCTGAAAAGAACCATTGCTTTTTCTTCTTTTAAATCTGCATATAAAGTAGGGTAAGTTGCGATTAAAGCAATACTAATAAACGACCGTAAACACGAGGAGAGCCGAGAAGCGTGACGTGGGTGAAGCTTAACGAGACAATGGGCGGGATTTGAGCACCAAGGGGCGGGGGCTAACCGACGAGCTGGGCAGGGCTTACGCCTGGATGGGCAGGGCTTACGCCTGGATGGGCAGGGCTTACGCCTGGATGGGCGGGGCTTACGCCTGGATGGGCGGGGCCGCGCGCGCGGGCCCGGAAACAGGCTAAAAATAGCCCCGAGCGCACGCGCGCCGCTCCGATTGGACGGCGGCGCCCCAACTCTCCGCTGATTGGACGGCGGCGCCAACTCGCGCGGCGTTAAGTTCGGGACGACGCCGCAGGGCGCCGTCGCTCATTGGTCGGCAGCCGCGGATGACGTCACCCGAGAGGCGGTTTCCGTAGCCCCGTGGCTGCGAGCGCGGGAAACGTGGTGGGTGGTGGTAGTGGTGTTGGGGCGGTGGTGGTAGTGGTGGTGTTGGGGCGGTGGTAGTGGGGTGGTGGTGTTGTGGATGGTGGTGGTGGGGCTCGTGGTGGGGCTTTAGAGGGTCGCGTCAACACGGCCGTGGCCTCCCTCGCCCCCGCTGGCTACACACGCCCCGTGCGGGTAAGGGAGTGGGAGGGGGGCTCAGGTTGGCCTGGCTGGGTGGTGGTGGTGGAGGGGGGGGGGTTCTTGCTTCTAGGGCCAGGCTGAGGCTGGATTGGTCGAGATAAAGAGAGCTGGGGGGCTGGGTTGGACCGGGGTCCTACTGAGTGGAAGCTGTGGGTGGGGGGCTGCTGCTGCGTCGGATTTGAGCTCAAAGCTGTATCGCACTGGGCCGCACTGACCGCTAATATCATTACCGCACCCCTAAGCTTGGGCTAGATCGGGCTAAGTCTGGTTGAATATCCCGGGCTGGGCTGCATCCATTCGGGGAGGGGTGAAGCGGTCGTGCTTGTGCAGAGGAAGGTTTGGGCCGTGTCGAATCTGGTTGTTTTTGTCGGGGTTGGCCCTAGGACCGGGATTGAACCGGGCTGGGCTGGGTGGCATCCTCATCAACAACAACTCCGCCTCCTCCTCGGGCCCAGGCTGGGTCTGACCAGGGCGACTCGTGGCGAGGTGTGGACCCTCTGTCAAGTGTCCTTGACTGTGTCTTTGTGTCTTGTTTGTGTGTTGTTTGTGTAATGTTTGCGTGTCTGTGTGTGTTGTTTGTGTTTACGTGTGCGTGGTGTGTGTCTCTGTACTTGCGCGTGTTCGTATCTTTGCGTGCGTATGCGATGTTACATGCGTGTGTTGTATGTGTGTGTGTGCATATTTGTGTATTCGTAAATGTTTTAAATGTGTTTTTGTGTGTGTACAGTATCTGTGGTGGAATTGTTATCTGGGATAGGCCCGGCCTTGTCTGCTTAATGGCTCGTTGCACGTGCGCAGTCGGATTGTTGTGGTTGTTGGTCCGCGTGTTTGTGTTGTGTTGAGGTTTGTGGTGATTCTTAAATAACGCGGTGTTGTTTGGAATTGTTAAGCGGTGGTTGCGAATGGTTTTTACTTAATTGTGGTGACGATTTAATTGATCGTACGGTTGTTGTGGTGGTGGTGGTGTTTACGGTCTGCAGTGGTTGGTTTATTGTTGTGGTTGCTGTGGATGTTGTGATGTATGGTTTGCTGTTATTGTGGTTGTTGGTTTCATTGATTGTGTGATTGTTGTTGTGGTGATTATAACTCCAGAGACTTATTGCTGCAGTGTTATTTTCAACGTCGTCGTGAATGTTGTCATTGTATTGTTTGGTGTAAGTGGGTGTGATTTATTGATTGCACGATTGTTGTGGTAATTGATTAGTATTGTTGTTGTTTATGTTGTGATTGTTATTATTGCAGTGTTATTTTCAACGTCGTCGTGAATGTTGTCATTGTATTGTTTGGTGTAAGTGGGTGTGATTTATTGATTGCACGATTGTTGTGGTAATTGATTAGTATTGTTGTTGTTTATGTTGTGATTGTTATTATTGCAGTGTTATTTTTAACGTCGTCGTGAATGTTGTCATTGTATTGTTTGGTGTAAGTGGGTGTGATTTATTGATTGCACGATTGATGTGGTAATTGATTAGTATTGTTGTTGTTTATGTTGTGATTGTTATTATTTCGGCGTTATTTTCGATGTAGTTGCCGTGAATGTTACAATCGTGTGCGCGTGACAAGGGCCATTACTGTGATGGTCGTGTGCTTTGTTGATTAACACGATTTTCTGCTATTTTTTGTTGTTATTAGTAAAATGCGCTTATCGCACTCCCGACAAAGTTTACGATTGGTCGTCTAACTTATCGCGAGTAGAAGCGGGCCTCCCAAGTGGCCTTCGCGCCATGACGCAACAATTCACGAATCGAAAAACAACCTCCGTATCGCTCTCTCTCTAATCGATTAATCGATTCCCATCGTTGCGCAGAGTTGGCCCAACACGCCGTTTACAACCCTTTGGTGGTGTTGGTGGTCACGATGATTGATGACGGTGTCTTTGTTATGTTAACAGCATACCTGTAAACCCACAAGGTTTGTCCCGTATTCTTGGTCGGGGAAATTGAGTTTTCAGGTCCATACGGCGGACAGCCGTTTTAATGGTGGCTCAATTTTTTTTCCATTTCTTTGTGTTTCTCCCTTGTGATGGGACTTTGGAACTTTGTAGGACGAACGTTGAGATTTATAAGGGCACGGGTTGGTCTGTAATAAGGTAGGGCACTGATAAGGGGTTGACGGTGGCCAGGTGTCTCGGTGCTAGAGCGAGCGTCTTGCAAGCGAAATGTTTCTAGTTCAAGTCATTGATTGGTTGGGGGTTTACTCAGCCCCATCACTCTTAGTCGATATAATACGTACAGTACTACTTTGTGGGAATGTCACTCGTGGATAAACTCCGCCCTCTCATAGGAAATGGATTGTCCACCACTAGCTCGGGTTCTGTAACCTGGGAAATGACCACCGCCTCAATGCTGCGATTGAGCAAGAAATCCCTGACCTGTCATGAGCTGTACCAAGTGGTTGCGGTGCTGATGGTGGTTGACCGTGTTGATGAGAGCCGTTGATGGCTGTGATAAGGTGGTAGTCGTGGTGGTGACAGAGCAGCTTGTATCGGTGGTAAGGGCCTTGGGCACGGCACATTGCGAAGATGGACGAGACTGCTGGCGGAGTGGCAGCCGAATGAGGGAACTCGACCCAGGAAGGTGACCACCGTGGAGATGAGATCCGCGGTTCGTATGCAGATGTAAGGTCCCCCACCACTGGATCGTGAGGAATGGCGAGGGGTCTGGGTGGAGGCCCTCATCCAGCAGTGAATTAACAGTGGCTTACGATAATATAAGGTTGATGGTGGCGAACACCGTCACACGTGGGTCATCGCTTGAGGTGGTGTGCCTGTTGGCCTGTTGGAGACGCTGTTACCTGCACCTATGAGAACCCGGTTTTTAAGGCAGTGGCCCGTGAGTACATTGGATTCTCAAGTGCAGTCACGAGTTCATGGTCCCAGCCTCCAAGGTCACCAAAAATACACCACCACATTTTAAATTTGGGTCTGAAACTCATTTCATGGAAATTATCAACTCCTTGAGAATAAACAAGAAATTTAATGTATATATCGGCGTGCAGTCATGTGGTGACAATTGTGTTATCTCCCGCGCCTGGGATGCAGGAGGTCCAGGGTTCGATCCTGACCGCGACGCCTGTATATTTGGAGTTTGCCCATTCGTCACCATGGTCGTGTGAATTTTTCTCCCGGGTCCTCCGGTTTTTTCCTCCATTTAGAAACATGCGTTTACGGTTTTTGGCTACTATAAATTTCCACATAAGCCACTTAGTTGAGCTGTAATGTGTGTCCAGGTCGCTTAAGAAAAAATACCTAAACTCAGTGGGCCTTGCCTAGTAAAAAAGAATTGTTTAGCTGAACAAATGATAAAAAAGGCCACTTTTTAAGGATTGCGTCCTGTAGTTGTTCTCCGGCACACGGAGCGTACGGCTGGGATTAATGAATGGATTCTTCATCTCGCTGCTGTCACCGTACATCAATATTATGACCATGCTTGTGGCGGTGATTTTAATGATACGGTAATGGTGGCAATGGTTATGATGTAACCTGTTATACTTCTCGTCTGTAATATCACTTCTCTCCCCACAACCGTCGCTTAAAATAACGATACTTGCTTGTTGAATAATATGCTGATGCTGGTGCCATTTTAATGTTGACAGTGTTTGCTATTTTTATTGTACATCGTTATGAAGACAGAGGTGACCTTGTCGACCCCACAGCTGTCGGTCTGGGAACTGTGGGCGCCTCCCGTCCCCCGGCTCTTAAATCAGCCACCATTCCGGAGCGACGGTGACACCGGTTATGCTGCCTCGTGGTAACCGCGCCGCATTGTCCACGCCGCTTGTGTTCCCACCCGACAGGAGAGGGTGGCTCCTGGCAGATTGTGAGAATACGGAATTCTGCAAGCTTGCAACCGCGCCGCCGCCGCCGCCGCCATGTCGGCAGAGGTGCTGCTGAGGAGGAGCCTGCTGGGCGGGCGCATGTTTGCCGGGGGTCTGAACTCCCGTGGAGCTGGGGGACAAGGGGACACCGGTCTGCACCGGTAATTACACCGATAAAACTTGCGCTTGGTTCATAAGGCCCGAGTTATGATGACAATGGAGAGCTATGCTGTAAACGGCGTGTGTCAAAGAGCGCACGCACAGATGCCACCGTCACGAACGTAAACATCGCCGTCACACGTGTCCACACAGGCACCGACAGTAACTCACGTCCCACGCAAATGGACGCCAGCATCACGCGCAATAACAACAATGACCGCCATTTGCCACGAAGTTGTGGTGAAAGCCATGCTGGCGGCAGGAGGTCACGGGACAGGCCCAGGTGAACGTTTGCCAATGCAAATGAGCAATTTGGTGGCACTCATTTACTTTGTTGGACCTGAGCCAGGAGTGGAACTTCCACATTTCCATTACGAGGCAGGCCTATCCACAGGGAAACCATTGTGGAGTTCCCGCAATGGTTTTCCTCAAACCTGGAAGGATTTTGTTGGCCAAGCTGGCCCCCGTCTTGGATTTGAATTCCACATTTTGAGATTCAAGTCGGGACCACTCACCACTGAAATCCCACCACCCCAAAGACAAAGATCCACAATGTAGCCTTGATAGACTGTTGGGGCAAGTGCTGTGAGCGAGAACTATTGAAAGCTGGCACTAAATGAGGGGGTGGGTGGCCAGCACCGTGCCCGGCTGACTTTCTCCCAAGTGGCGATAATTATACACCGCACCACTTACTCATTTGAGGCCGAGTCGACCTAGGGGAGCCCCAGGACCATTTCAAATATTCACCACTATTATTGGTCATCTGCGGGAATGGCACCCGGGTTGCCGGGTTCGTAGCGGAGTGAACTAACCACGATACACTTGGACAGCCATCTCATACATGTGGCATTGTCCTCTGTGCATGGGACATTGAGGTCTGGGTCCCTTCCACGGAGCCTCTGTGTCTTATTCCTCTGTGTCTTCCCTGGTGGTGTCTCCGAGCTTGTCCCCTTTATCACAGTGTCCCCTTTCCCCCGTGTGTTGTGTTGTCCCCAGGACCCCTGCGTGGGCCGGCTGGCAGCGCCCCCTCCACCGTGACGTGGACCCCACTCGGACTCCTGCAGGGGTCGACGAGGAAACCACCACCACCACTACTACGGGCCCGAGGGCGAGTGGCTCCAAATCGCGTCCCTCTAAGACCACACCCAACCAGGTCACCCCCACACAGGGACACTCCCGCAACGCCAGACTGGAGGTCGAAATTGGTGTCATTTATCTGTGATCCCATGATGGTGGTGAAGAGGGACGCTGTGAATGTTGTGGGTTTATTTGCTGCCTGTTTGCGATGTCTGCTTTGGCTTCATAAGATGTGATGGGACGCCGTCGTGTTATATGACGGTTCGCAAGCCAGATTCTGCAATCCATAGGTCTCCAGTTCGATTCAATCTCTCTGCGATGCAGTTGCAATAAATAGGGCAAGTTTTTTTAAATACATCCCGCCCCCCCACCCACCTATATTTACCCAGAAGTATCAATGGGTTCACCAGAGTTGATCGTTCTGTTGAGAAGAGCTGTCTAGAAGGCCCTCTAGTGGAGGCCCGTCTGCCAGTAGCGGCATTGTCAAGTTATTGCAGGGCTGCACCTTTACATTATAATCTGGCGCGCACCTTTCCGTGAATGTGGCTGTGAGACAATTGGAGCGGTCGTACAAGTTGGCGTTTTGTTTACCCAGGTGACAACTCAAGGGACCAGGACGAGTCTTATTTGCAAGAGCGACCCAGTTTGCCAAAACGGCAAGAGCAATACAAAGAAAAGAAAGTACAACAAAGCAAAAACGACCAATTATAATGGTCAGGTCACAACTTGTGGCTGCCAGGGCTCCCTTGCACAGGTGGACGCGTTGTCTTGGCGAGCCCTCTCCACTCGACCTAAAGGCTCCTGCCGCTATACTACATGGCATGCACGCGCCATGACGTTTTCTCACTCTGTAGCATTGGCTCAAGAGGCCGCGCCCTGCTGATGATGCCAGGTGAAGTCGAAACCTGTCGAAGGTTTGCCTTGTGTAAACAAACACGCGCAAGGGTGTTCATCTGAACAGGCCATTGTTTTGAAGGAATACGTTTTGCTGGATTTTTGAGGATCAGTTGTCGCTCGTTGTTTTGGGCTTTGTTTTTTTTACTTTCAGCTTTGCCGGCAGGTCCCATTGTACACCTGTTTCTTGGTTTGTGTTTGCTGTCCGGTGGTGTGAAGTATGTATGGTAATGTGTTGGCTGTCTGGTGATGTCGGAAGTCTGGTGACGTGAAGGCTGCCTGCTGACGTGTTAGCGTGTGGATGTGTTGTGTGCGCAAGCTTGCACATTTGCATACTCAATTCCTCGCTCGCTCACAGGCGCACGTACTCGAACACTTGCTCGCTCACTCGTACGTACACTTTGTCGCTCACTAATTCACCTCGCTCGCTTGCTGATTCGCATACTCGCCCATGCACACTCGATCATTTAATTTCCTCTTATACTTTGCTCGCATACAGACTCGCACACTCGCTCACCTGTATACTCATCGCTGTCATACTTGCATGCTAAATTACGCGTCCGTTCACTCCAATAACTTCGCGTGTACACACTCGCTCCTTGGCTCGCACACTCCCTTCAAGTACTCGAGCGCACACTCGCTCAAACTCGCTTATTCACCCTCTCGCCTTCTCGCTCGTCTCACATGACAGCTGCACAATGAGGCGAGGGAGAGGACCGTCCCGTCCACGCGCATCGCACGCCTCGCCAACTTCGGCGGTGAGTGCTGCCCCTCCGCCCCCCAGAGTGTTTCGCCAGAGTTGCCAGGAGGGCAGAGTTTTTGGAGTAATGGGAGATGGGACACGAGTGTTCAGCTATAACGAGTTGCCCCCCCTCTCTGGGGAGGCGGCGGTGGGGGGGGGGGAGTGGAGTGTAGCTGCTGGCGCACGGTGTTGGTGTCGTCGCGTTTGATTCCGTATTTATCTTTATGGACGTTTGCTCGTACGTGGACAGCTTGTGGTGGGTGGTGCGTCGTTTGTGGCGGTCACAGCGTTGTCTGTGGCGGTCACAGCGTTGTCTGTGGGGGTCGCGACGATGACGTCGGTGCCCAACTGGTTCTCGGAACGTGCCGCGCGCTGGACCACTCGTTTGAGACTTCTGCAAATTATTTGCTGCGTCGTGTGCGAGTGTCGCCATTGGGCCACCAGAACACAAACGAGGCGGTACACGCGTGGTGAAAAACGATCGATTTTTTAAAATATATTTTTTTGGACTGTGAACCCCATCGTAGGGGTTACTTATTGGATATCGGGGGTGGCGAATTGTTCCGTGCTTCAACTCAGCATGAACAATAAATTGCACCTATTTTTCGAATAAACAAATCTGTCAGCTGTGCTCCATATGCTGGGGGAAGTTGGGATTTTGAATGCCATGATGATTTCGGTGACTGCTGTTTGGCCTACAAATAGGACTCTTCGTTTAGTCTGCTCTGATGACGTCATCGTCATTGTGGCGGTGTTGCCACTTCGCCTTCAACTGGCCCCCTTTTCTCCACCCAGCTGCCTTCTCCCTCTCGCTGACTCCAGGCACATGTTGTTGCACCTGTCCCGATGTTTATGAATCGTGGGTGTTTGGCGTTCCAGTGTGATAGGACATCATGCTCCTATCGGAGGCGCCTTGACTCGTGATGTAATTGGTGCACGTGTCATAACTCCGACATGCAATCCAAATAAAGTAAAGGCGTTTGTGTATGTGTTCGTATGTATGGGTGTTCTCTAACCGCACTTTCCCCAAAAGTCTGAACGCTATATGGGGATCCTTGTCGTCTTTGTACGTGTGTTTTTACAGACTTGTATGTACACGTGTGTGTGTGTGTAATTGTGTGTACATATTCTTGAGTGTTTGTAAGTGTGCATCTGTCAATCAGCCCCGTACTCTTACCCCAAAACAATTAGGTCTGTTTAACATGCAGGCTTTCGCGACCAATATCCATAATACAGGTTTATTTGGGTTAGATCGCATAAATATAAATTCGTCATTAGTAAGTTTTGTCGCATAAACAAAATATTTTTGCGATCTAAACCAAAAAAAACCTGTTGAATTAGGTCTGTCCTCCATTTAGCCTGAATGACTGTGCACCTCGGCTGGCACAATTGCCATTGTGGTATTGCGATTAAGCTGTGCAACACGGTTTTTGGCAACACCACAGCACTTGCGTCTCGGCTGCGCGTCTCTCGTTGGCGTTGATGGCGCTGTTGGTGTCTTGCGATGTCCGTCTTCGCAGGCCTGGCTGTGGGTCTGGGGATCGGAGCTCTCACCGACTACGCCAAGAAGCATCTGGGATCTAGCACAAAGTCACAAGGCAAGGCCCTTGCACCACCGCCACTACCATTATTGTCACCGTTACCACCGCCTGTCGCCTTCGGCACCAACACGTCCATCGTGTTGTTATTGATGCTGCGCTCACAGACGCCGGGAATTCTGATGGAATGTGTCGGTGCACGGGTGCGAGGTGCGATGCCACCTGCTAAACCCGAGGTCCATGCCCGATCTGTGTCTGGGCCCAGACCCCTGTATTATTACTCCTTTTGATACCACCCAAGATGGCAATACTTGTTTTACCAACATCGTTAAATTGCCGATGAAATGGAATTATGCAAGCACCTATATATACCAGCACAATTCATCGTCGTGAAGCGTGTGCAGAAACTGGCGTCGCTCGGCGTTCTGCTCTTGGTACGGCGCTACGTCACGCTAATGATTATCCAACCCTCGGCACATTTAGTGCCAACCGACTGGGAAAAGTCCCATAAATCAGCCTCCCTCAAGGTGGCCATGATTATAAACACGCCTTATGTAACGATTCACATTCTCACACGCCTTATGTAACGATTCACTTTCTCCACCCCCAGCGAATCGATAATTTATCACTAATTAGAGACAATTAGAATTTTACTGGTTGTTGTGTCCCCATGCAGTGTCTTGCTTCACCACATTGGTGTAAATGGTCTATCGGCTCACGTTTGTGCCAAAGTGTGCACAAACCGTGATTAATTCACCCGGGCATGATTCCATGCTCTTTCCGTGAGCGATTTTTCTGTCTGTGGATCGATGCTGCCCCTCGAGCGTTGAATAAACCCCAGCGGACGCCACAGGAAACTGGGGGGGATGAGCACGGGAAGGACAACTTCTTGGGGTTGTTGAGGCAGTTATAATTAATTATATCAATTTCCGCAGCATCCTCAGCTGGAATTGCGACTGAAATTAATGTAAGCGATAAAACTAAAGCATGTTTATATATGTATAGCTCTTTATGGCTTTTTTTCAGAAGCGACCTGGCCACTAATGGTAGCTCAATTAGAGTGGCTTTTCACGTGGAAATTGATAGCAGCCTCGCACTCTAAACGCGTGTTTCTAAATGTGGAGGGGGAAAACCGGAGGACCCGGGAGAAAAATCCACGCGAACACGGAGAACACGCAAACTCCCAAATATACAGCAGGTGTCAGGGTCGTGATGCAACCCACAGCCTCAAGTGTATACTAGGCGATGGAGATGACATCTTGCCACCGTGGCTTGGGTATGCGGGGTTATGTAACTATACTTCACCACGGTGGTCGGTGTGCGGGTTTTAGGTTTTATTTTGGCACAGGTAAAACTCACTGGGCAATAAATACTGACTTATGATGGTGGACCTATTTACCTCCATAGAGACCTGATTACAGCAAAAAAACGCATAAACAAAATAATCTAAAAACAACTGCACATTTCCAAGTCCCGAATGGCACGGTCGAGTATCAACATGGTACAGCCAGCACAAAGATAACGAGGTTAATAGGAAGCATGAAGGTTGTGAGCATAAACATGGGAGCGTGACGGAGGACTTTTGCTTCGCATTCTTACCGCATTCTCTGCTGCCCGCTCAACGTAGGCCAGCCTCAAAGTCATGAATGGCAGTGTGTGTGTGGTGGTTGCCCATCCAAGCATCGTCCAGGCTTAACTCTGGCTTCCAAGATCCGATGATGATTTGGTCAAAGGCGACGAACTTATTTCCGAATTCCTGTTCCGCATGGTCGAGTTTGTAATTTAATTACCCTGGTCACCACGACGACGGCGCCGTCATCGTAGCCCAGTTGGCAGCCGCCTGCGTCGTAGCGCGCAATATTTACTACCGCTCTCGCCGAGGCGGTAAAGCGCCGGGTCTGGCGGTGGCGGCAGCCGGCCTGTGGCTGCGTTGACGGTTTCTCTGCGCGGCTCGTGAGGGGAGCGCAAGTGGGGGGAGGCGTGCTGGGGTTTAAACAGGTGCGGGGGGGGGCATCTGTGAGATAACCGGGCCCAAACATCGGGCTCCTGGACACGCCGTGAGAACGTGATCGCGCTTTTTTTCAAATCACGGGGCATTGACACTTGGCACGACACCAGCATGGGACGCAAACACCTGTCGCTGGAAATCTCCGCTTGGTACGCGGCCCCAACGCGCATTGGCAATGGCGCAAAAGCCTCGCGCTCGGAGGTGTTGGCCGCCGATTGGCTTGGAATTGGGTCATGGCCATGACAGAAACACAGCCTGCACCGTGATCAAAATGGATTCTCAATTTAGTTGTTTTCATTTTTTATTTTATTTTATTATTTTCACCTACGTGACTTTACCGAAAGAACCAAAGAGTATGGATCAATGCAGTCGCAAAAACTTGAAATCTAGAATGGGTTCTCAAGTGTAAGGAATCGATTTTCTTGACCCGTAAATAGGCGCACTGTTTTTGTAAAATATCTTGAGGTGCGGTCGCATTTTGACGCTACCCAAATCCTCGTTTCTATTTGAACTCAGTGACATTTCGGGCAATAACTGACCATTGTGCATAGCTACGAAAGAAAGCCTGTGCTTGAAACATCACTGTTGTTATTGACAAATGTGAGGTTTTTGTTTTATGCTTGTGCACCGTTTGGTGACACATTTTCGCAATTATATTAGTCTGCTTCCAATTTACTCATCCGAGTCACCTAACGGGAGTGGAGGCTCGCTTCATGGACTGGGCCCGTAAGCTTGTGTTGTTGTTTCCGCCGGCGTGCAGAGAAGAAGGGCCAGTGGGACTCGAGTCCGCTGCTGTCGGAGGCGAACGCCGAGCGTATCGTCAAGACGCTGTGCAAGGTGCGCGGCGCCGCCCTCAAGCTTGGCCAGATCCTCAGCATCCAAGGTGCGCCTCTTGTCGTCGTCTGCAGCAGCCATTATCTATCCACTGCTAGACGAAGGCCTCTATCCCTCAAGGTCTTGCAACTGTTCTAGAGGGAATTACTCGGCCTCCGTATGCGCGATCAACATCCTCTTGGCTGCGCTCGTAAACGGAGGACATCGGCGAATGACTTGCGTGGCTCTCGTGAGTGGTGCCACCACCGGTGCTCGCACTTGGCGGAAGTGGAACTGGCTGGAAGGGGTTCGGGGCCGGCGGTGTTCAGGGCCAGGAGGTGGGGCTCGTGTGACCGGTCGAGCATTTCTCCATGGTGTTAATTCCCAACTGTGTGCACGGTCGTGCCATTTGTGGACGAGCTGTATCCGGAGGGGGGGTGGTGGGGGGGGTGCAAGATCCCATACACTCTCGTTGAACGTTTTGAGCGCACGCACGGCTTCAAATCCCCCGGCTCGGATCATTTTAGTTTGATGGTAAAACAATTTGTCGCTTAGTTCGCTTGTAGAGTCGTGGGTTATTTTTTTCTGCTGTGAAAAGCAGCGAGAGAGAGTTAAGAGGACCTGCATCTTCAAGGTGTCATTCCCGAGTGTACCTACCCCCTCGCCTACAGCGTCTTTCCTTCTTGAGCAACGTTGTTTAATCAGCGTGTGTTCTACATCGCATTACGTTTGAACGCGGTACTTTTTGCCTACCTCCTGGTTCCACCAAGTCTGCCAAATGTGGCTGGGTGTGCCGCATCCCCGCCATACCCAACCCCCTCGCGTTCCGGTGCTTGCTAACAGCGCTTGGTCCAGCAGTGTGTGTGTGTAATTGTGGCTTTGCGTTCGTGTCCACCCCTCCGTCCACCGCCTCGCCCTGCCTCCCGTGCAGACGATGGCTTCATCAACCCGCAGCTCAAGAAGATCTTTGACCGCGTGCGGCAGAACGCCGACTTCATGCCCACGTGGCAGATGAAGGCAAGCGGCTGCCGTCACTGTCGCACGCGGTGGGGGTGGAGGGGGGGGGGGGCGCTTCTTAGGTCATCCGTACTCGGGTTTAAATTACAATTACAGTTGTGCCATTAGGCACCGTATTGGCGAGATGTTAACTCCCTCGCCTGGTATGCAGGAGTTTTGTGGGTTCGATCCCGACCCTGTCGCCTGTAAAAGAGCAATATAGCTCTGGACCTTTACCTGGAAGCATATAAATTGTTTAATAGTTTAGTTTAATTCGGAAGTAATTGCATTCGCAATGCAAATTGTCATTCCAGGTGACGACGCTGCCGAAATTGTTAGTATTGATTCTAATTGGCTCCAGCCATCATGTGACGTCATCTTCCAGGGCTGCTCTGGCGGACGTCATGCGACTTTGCAACAGCCGTGTCGCGATTCATTGACGTTATTTTCGGTGTTCCTGTGTACAATTTCGCAGCCAATTCTGCGCATTTTTTGCATTGTGGGATTACGCAGCGAACGAGACGTTATCGTAAAAACGTCACGTTTGGCTATTGGTATCGCTACCTGGCCCCAGTCTCCTGTAGGTTGTGGTAGCCTGAACTCGGTAAAACATCGGTTATGGTGTTGACTTTGACAGGCGCTCACCAGCACACGTCTCCTGAACTGCGTTGCCTGCTGTTGTATTACGCACATGTTATTGCCTCCTTTTTAACGGGCCTGGGTTGGAAAGTATTTTGAAATAAAATTGTTCTGTGAGCTGATTAAAACACGAGTAGGAATTAGACTAAAACACCCGAGGAATAATTTGATTAAAACCAACAGTGGAAAAAATGTATGAAATATATATTTTAATGAAAAAAAAGGGGACGAGACAAACATTTAGTGAGAGACCTTTCCGAGTCGTGTCGGACCGCCCAGAGCACACTGTGTGCCAAGTCTCTGTTTAAACCGTCGTGCGATGCCGCTGCTTGTGAAGCTGGGTCTGCCCGTGCGATGCGACGCTCGCCGATGCTTGATCCACATCGGGGCTTTCGGAGCTGATGGCGCGCGTGCTGCGTGTGCGTGCTGTGGCCGTGCGTGCGGTGCGTTCGTACTTACGCAGAAAGTGCTGGAGAGCGAGTTTGGGCCTGGCTGGAAGAACCACGTGACCTCGTTTGAGGAGCGTCCGTTTGCAGCCGCCTCCATTGGGCAGGTCCACCAGGCCACGCTCACAAACGGCACCCGGGTGGCCATTAAGATCCAGGTGAGGCCCACCAATGGCACCCGCCAAATCCTAAGACCGCCCCATGCTGTGTTCGGTTAGTACGTAATCTGCCCGAGCTGGTTTGCGGGGCATTTTTTAATGCAATTTTTTATTTTGAAGTCCTCTTGTGAGTACATTTATTTTGTCCTGAATTGTATCTGTTTTGCTGGTTGTCATTTTGGTGACCTGGGTGACAACCAAATCTAATTCGTATTTATAGGACCCCTTCACTCAAGGCACTTGAGACTCTATCCTAGTCTCTTGACTTCTCACCTGGTTATACAAATTCAGCTTTATGACTTAACCTGAATGGCACGCGATGGGTGTCTATACCCCGCCGCTCCACCCTCCCTGCCCCAACAAATCCCGTCGTTGGACGCCACTGCTCGCCACCATGCTCTCCGCTGCACACTGTCGTTCCCCACTGTTGTGCCTGTTGACATCCACTTCCATCCGTGAGATGAAATTGCCCTTTCGGACATCTGGCAGATAGCAATGGTACGTGTCGTGCGTTGCCGAGTTGGGGTTCAGGGTAGGTTTGGTGGGGATGAAGCAGTGATTCAGGAAGGGACCCCCATTTCTCTGGAAGTCCATGTCCTTCCCTATGAACGTCATACAAGAGATGCTCTGGGGAGGCCAGTTGCTGTGGGGTGTTGTAGCTTTTCATCTTGTTACAATTTTTTTTTAATGTTTTTTTTGTACAATTTTATTTGCCTCCATTTAGCACAACTATAATTCGCATCTTGTGTTCATATAATTAGCTTGCACGGTGCATGATCACTTCTCGTACACACGACCCGATGTGTGTCTTGAACGTAAGAATCTATTGTAATTGCCGAATGTAAATGGTTACACGCCCGACGATGGTGACGATTGTGTTTCGTGGTTAACGAGGTGTCGTGCCGAATGTGTTCCAGTACCCGGGCGTCGCCAAGAGCATCAAGAGTGACATCAACAACCTCATGACGATGCTGAGGGTGAGCAACGTGCTGCCCGAAGGTGGGTCCCTCCTTGGTCGGGCGTCGGCAGGGAGGGCAGGGGTCGCACCCAGGCAGAGCGAGAGTTTACATTGGGTGAAGATCAGAAAGAGAGACTTGGCCAAAAATATAAACGAATGCCTCCTCGGATAATAATTCTGTTTTTGTATGCGACGTATTAGTCTTGCATTTGTTTTGCCGATGTAACTTTACCACCCAAATGGTGACCTGAACCCTATAACATGATACAAAATGGAATAAAATAAAAAAATATTCTCCCACGCGAGAGTTGCATCGCGAGTTTAAATGTTGACGTTTGTGGAAGCGATTCATCGTTACGAGCCTAGACGGTGGTAGTGTGTTAATGAGCGTCCTGGTGGGCGGCGTGCGAAGTGTGCCTGCCACGCGATCGTGTGACGCGATGGGAGCCTGTCGAGCGATCATCAGACGCTAACCGTGCCATGTGGTGCCGCCAGGGCTCTTTGCGGAAAACGTAGTGGAGGTGCTGGGCAAGGAGCTCGCTTGGGAGTGCGACTACGAGCGCGAGGCGCGGTGCTGCAAGCGCTTCCGGTACCCAAGCCGTGCACACTGCACACCGATATACACCTGCTTGCGCGGACACAGCAGAAATTCATGCACACGCCACCGAATTCGCACGCACGACACCCGGCAACATGTATGTACACGCACAGAAATGCCTTTAACAGACTGTTGGAGCAGCTGCTGTTAGCGAGCACCTGTTGCTGCAAGCGCTGAGTTTGCGTCACTTCACCGGTGCAATAAACTTAAATACCCGACGAACACCCACACGTACTTGGCGACAGCACTCGGCAATGCACGACACGGACAAGTCGACAGCAACCTACTTGCTGTACTACCATCAATCTCGTGGCGTAAGCGGTGCTAGCGAGTCTCACTATACACAGTGATCTCTCCGTGATCCAACCCAAATAAACCCCGCCCCCCCCCTCCCCCACCGCCCCACTCCGGCTGGCAGGGAGCTGCTGAAGGACGACCCCTACTTCACCGTTCCGCGTGTGGTGGAGCAGCTCAGCAGCGCGCGTGTCCTCACCACGGAGATGGTGCCCGGGGTTCCCCTCGATAGCACGGAGGACCTGCCCCAGCACGAGAAAAACAAGGTCTGTGGGTGGGGGGGGTGGGTGGGCGGGCGGGGGGGGGGGGGGCAGGTGGGGGGGCATAGCGACGCTGTTTTTTAAGACTTTGTACTCACCGCAGAGGACTCTAGCGACACTACTGCCCTCTGATGGCTGGCGCAAAACTATGCCACACCCTCCCGCATGGTCTTTTGCTTTCAATTCTCAGCGCAGGCGTTCGGCCATTCCAATTCTCAGTCTGTTGATGCTTGTCGTGAGCGTACGTGTGAAATAGATGCCTTCAAAATTGTCCGCGGTATTGCATGCGCTCGCTTCCTGTAAACCGAGCAGTCGCTCGCATCACTAATGGCCAAGTGGCTTTCTTTGAAGCGACCCTGAATTATGAATTTCCAGGGGTTGAATTGCGAAATGCCTGTGTATACTATACCTTAGTACTATCAACAAGTTGACAAGCCAGTCTATCAAGAGATTCTTCACTCTGTTTGGGGATTCGACTTGTGGTCGTTTAGAGATCCCATGACATCACTTGGGCCAGCGTCATTGTCCGCCGTTTGATAAACAGTGGAAAATTAACTTAATTGGAAAAGCCACACAGCTGCATCGCTCCGTATTTGCAGCCGAACGGACACGTGCACACCCACATCGGTGCTGCGCTTACCTTGTGCCTCGGCGATAACTTCCATTGGGCGGGTTTCCCTGCCACGGCGCTCCACGGTGCGATTGCTTGAGAGGCGACGGCATGATGGACTAACGAGGCCCCCCCCCCTACTACCCCCCCCCTACCACCCGCCCCCCCCCCCCCCCAATGTGCCTTGTGCAGATCTCTGAAAACATCCTGCGGCTGTGTCTGCGGGAGCTGTTTGAGTTCCGCTTCATGCAGACCGACCCCAACTGGTCCAACTTCATGTACGACCCGGAGACGTGCAAGGCAAGGCCACTGCCCCCATGCCCCACATCGCTCCGCTGTGCCTCCTCCTCGCCGTGTGTGTGAGCACGCGTGCGTGCGGTCATCCGTATGCTCATGGAGTGTGTTTGTTTGTATTTGCCTTGTAGTCTTGAATTGGGTCATTTGTGTGATTTCTCAGCATCGCTTTGTCCTCTCCAATCCAGGGGAGAGCGACCACGGTTTTGATTCTCCACCTCTTCCTGCCCCTCATTGTATCATGCCGCACTTCCTCTACCCTTGGAAACGAAACCACTTTGATGTCATCCAGATACCCATTTCCTTGTCTCCCTTTCATTTTATCGACCTCCCTCACCACTCTTACTGGTAACGCACAAGTTTGCCCTCTCTTGTCCTGAAGACATGCGCGTTGCGTTCATGTGTGCGCGTGTGTGTGTCTGTGTTGATCATCGGTGACTAATATCTGAGTCGGCCCTGGGTCTCCCCGAGGTCAACTGGACGTGGTGCATAAACATTTGCGCTGGGGAGTGGCACCCCACCGTGTGCTGGCCTTTGTAGTTTTTCACTAACAGCACTTACCCCAAACAGCCTGTTTTAAAGGCTGCACTGGCAATCCGTTGCCTTTATCTTTGCGTGTCGATCTTTGTCTTCGGTGACCCCAGGTGGCGCTGCTCGACTTCGGGGCGAGCCGTGAATACGAAGTGCAGTTCACGGACGACTACATCGAGGTGAGCGCGAGGTCACGTGACAACGGATGGATTCCCCACTCAGTCGCTCGCCATGGGTGGCGTGCTCACTTTGTCCATCGCCGATGGGGTCCGTTTGACACCTCCTGTGGATATTTTTTTTCGCGTGGCAGGTGGTGCGGGCAGCCGCCCTGGATGACCGCGATCGGGTCCTAAAGAAGCTGCAGGATCTCAAGTACCTGACGGGATATGAGACCCAGGTGTGGTTCCCCACATTTCTCCCCGTCGTTCCCTCGCTCTCCTAAATTCTCGTTCACGTGGCCATCTCTTTGCTCTGTGCATTCAATGTTTCATGTCTCTCTCCCCTCGTCCTCCCTTCTCATGACATGTCCCTGTGCCTCTCCCTGTGTCTGCCATTTCCTCCACGTCCCCTTCTCACGTGCCATCCTGTCTTGCCATCTCGCCGTTGTTGCCACACGTTTCACTTTTAGTCTTCACGTTTTTCCCCGTGCCACAGAGCAGTGGTTCCCATTCCGTGTCCCGCGGGCCATGGCATCCCACGTACAGCAAACGCTCTTGTTATCTGGCATCCATGGTGAAAGTGTCGGTTCATCAAATATGCCAATTAACTGAGACTTCTACTTATGGTTCACCAAATTTTCCACGTACACAACTTTTCAAGAAAGAAACTAAGCCTACATTTTAACTATGATATAAGAAATGATATACTGTTTTACAGAGGCACTCGCCAGTCAGTTGTAAGGCATTCTCTGTTGATTGCAGAGGAAGCAGTGATGCCGTTTAGAGTTCAGTATGCAGTAGCATAGTACTGTATGTAGAGGCTGCCGTGAGCAATACCACTCGGCAGTGTCCTGAAGCTTCCGTAAACAACGGATCTATGAGAAGTGCACGGCAAGATGCCAGGGGGTTGTCAGAATTTTTCCACATACGTTAAGGAAGATTTGTATTGCCATCTATGACAAATGCCGGTTAATAGAGCATCCCGAATGATACAGCGCCAGGATTACTGAGCTTTTGCTGTACTCGACGTCGCTCCGTCTCGCCTCGCGTCCGCCAACATCTCCCCTTCTCACACTTTTATTGTGTTGCTGTATCTCCCCGCCGCCACCCCCGGACATGCACAGCCGGTGGCGCGCATGCACGTGGAGGCAGTGATGATCCTGGGCGAGGCGTTTGCGAAGGACGAGCCCTTCGAGTTCGGCGCGCAGAACACGACGATGCGCGTCTACAACCTCATGCCATCCATGCTGCAGCACCGCCTCTCCCCGCCGCCCGAGGAGAGCTACTCTCTGCACCGCAAGATGTCGGGCGCCTTCCTCATCTGTGTCAAGCTCGGCTCCACCTTCCCCTGCAAGCACCTCTTTGACGAGGTGTACAGCAACTATTGGCAGCTGCGGAGGAAAGAGGGCTGGGTGCCGGGGCCCGACCACCCCCTTGCGTAGATGACCCGGTGGTTGTGACCCCGTGACCCCTTCCTGAAGCTGGCTCGGTGGTGTGGGGTCGTGGCAGATGAGGGGCGACGATGGCAGGGGCCGGGGGGGGCGGCTGTCTTCAAAGCAGAATCTCCTTGTAGCACTTAGACATGAGCGTCTAGCTGTTAGTGCGGTTACACGAGCGTAAACTTAATTTGTATCCAAAGCGTCGGCGACTTTGCACGGGTTCCGCGTTCAGTGTTGACGTTTCGTTGCTTCGTTTTGCTGTGCACGGCTAGTGCGGAGTCTCGACGCTGCGATTGGCCACCGAACCATCGGGGGCATGCGTGTGCACGGGTGTGCGAGCATGTGGGTTTGTGCAGGAAGTGCTCTCTGTGGTGTGTCAGCCACGAGCAGGGCCCTCCTTATGGGTAGGCGAGTCGTTTACCACACCGCCAGCCTTTAACAGCTGTATGCAGATCGGCGTTTGCCTCGTTGCTTTCCTGCTGCCGTTGGCGAGTCTGCGCCGAGTCGTCAGTGTCGCTTGCCCGTTTGCTGTGTGTGACGATAGTCGTTTTGAAAATTTTTTCGGTCAAGCTTTCTCGTTACTCCAAGAATTTATATTCTGCGATCGATTTGCGGGAATGCCTTAAGACCCCCGGAGGCTGACGCTAACCCCCCCCCCCCGATTGGGTTTTGTCACGAGGAGGTAAGAGGAGCCATCGTCAGGGTTGGGCATGAATGTAGAGCGAAGACGCACAATTGTCTAGGGCAGCAGCGGTGTGTCGCTGCCACGTGCCTTGTGCTGCGTGAGAGCGTGTGGCCCCACCACCTTGTTCAGTGTTACTGTGCCGTGTCTGTGTGTGGTGGCGGTGGTGATGTCGTGGTGAATGCTCTGTGCCACAATCCCAGTGGATCTCCTTCCAATTCTTGAGCCTGCACAGCATTGCCATTTAGGTGTTCGAATCGGGCCTGTGACTTCTCTAGGTCGAGTCTGCCTAAAATACATGTAAGGCTTTTGCAGCGGTGTCACGACTATAGCATCGGGGACTGTGAGATGGGCATCGTGATCAACGCACTGTCGTCTTATGTGCCGTGCTGACCATATTAGAGGGGCTCGCTAATAGCACTTGCCCAAACGGTGTGTTTGTGGCTTTACTAAAAAAAAATGCCTTCACTGTGTTTGCCGGGTAATGCTGAGCAGTCTTGGATTGGATGCCTTGGCAATAGGAACCCTTTGGCCTGCCAGATGCTAGTGCGATGTTCTCTTGTACGCGTCCCCGTGTACCCGGTGTCGTCTTTTTTCCATGTAAGATTACCAGAAAGTTGATACCTGCTGCCGCGATCTAAATGTTCCAACTACCAGCCAGTTCTTTTCAAGGGAGGAATGCATTGAAGGGGCAGCAGGGTGACGAGTGAGTTGGCATTGGGTGCTGCTCTGACCGGGCTGACCTCTCACTGCGGTCGTCAGTAGAAACTGGGGCGGCCAAAACGAACGCAAAGTGTAACCACTCCACTCACTGGCAGTAGCGCAATGTACATTTTTGGCACACTGTAAAAAAAAATACTTGCGCATTGTGGCTGCAAGTGCCCTCGGCTACAATGAAGGGTTGGCTTTACTGAGTCCTCTTTGCCAGTGACCAATTGTAACCAGGTGGTTTGGAACATGCGCCTATTCAGAGCGAGTGGTGATCTGGACCATTGGCCTATTATGAGAGAGTTGTGACCACGTAGCCTGCACATTGGGCAATCGTGAGCGGGTAAACTCCACCAACAACCAATGGCTACGTTTATAAATACCCCTACTAACTAAAGGTGTGCCAAGATTTTTCAGTGCCAATTTTTTTCTGTTGTCACCCCCATAACGGGGCACTTAATAATAAAAAGTAAAACAAGTAATAACAATGGCAAAGTTCGTGCTCTGCTGGTGCTGCACATTGCTGGAGTTTTGTCGCAGGGCTAAAGTTGGAGGATGCAGCATTGCCAACGATCGTTTCTTATTGAATTGGCTTCGTTAAGCTGATCGTATTATTGGTTTAAGAATATTAACGCTCTATTTTTGTAATCTCTGAACGTGTATAAATTGTAAGTGGCAGGTGGCGCGATGGTGAACGCAAGCGGTGAGAGCCAATTACAATTCATGCCTTTTACAAAGGAGATAATGTACACTTGTGACGGTGAATCCAATGGAGAACTGCCTGGTAGGAATCTGGCAAGACCTCGTGGAATTGGATATACTCAGCAGAGGGTCCTGTCTGTGTCTGTTTGACTCGTTATTGGGAGAAATCCTCTTGAGAGCCCGAATAATACTTTTTGCAATACGAACGGATAAGATAGCACTTAACAATCCCAACAACCGGTGTCGATTGCCTGTCTAAACACTTCCTTACTGTACTGGTTCTCATCCAGGCAGATAATTTGTATTATCTGGGTGAAAGCTTCTCGAGGTGTGGAACACTTTGTGGTAAGGCAGACCCGGTGGGTGGGTTAGAAGCTCTCGGTCACCAGGTGAGAAGCCCTTTTTGAGGCGCGCGTGCGTCCTATTCCTCACATACTAAGTGTACGCATCACGTGTGCTGTTCATCAGTTTAATAAAGACTGACACTGGTCGTGAACTTGTCTCTGCTGTTCAAGTTTTATTTAGTTTCGGAATCCGAATCTTTATTTAGACTGGAGGAATCCGATGAGCGATGAAGCTCTTTCACAGATGTCCAGTGTGGGTGGTTTGGCATGTTACAACAGCAAACAATACAAATAACAGGAGTGCAATATCGAGATCAAGGTAAGGTCACTAGATATAAATTAATTATGTAAGTCTTAATAATAGGGTTTGTCCCCTTTTTTCTTGCAACAAAACTGAAACCTTTTTTTACAAGGAATCGTGTCTGCATTAACCACAATACTTGTGGTCAAAATGCAAACAAAACACTGATAATATATGCATTGTCCTTAAAACTGATTGGTCCGCACCAAGGGACGGCTTTCTTTTGAGCCTCGACCCAATTGGTGCTTGACCAGAGGTCGCCAAAAGGCTAACAGCTCAAAGACAATGCACTATCAAAGTAATGAGAGCTCGGGGTAAGCATCTACATCATTAGACCTTTGCCAGTATCAAAATATAATAATAGGGGTTTTCCCCTTTTTTCTGGCAACAAAACTGAAACAGGTTTTTTGTAAGTCTTATTTTATCAGGCTTGGACAAGGCAGCAAAAACAAAAACACAGTCCCAGACCACACCAAGTTTACACGCAGTCCCTCAATAAAATGGCACATGAACCATGTGAGAACTCTACCAGCATTGCAATGGTGACCTGAATCGCCAAAGCGTGTGGAAAATGGGGCTGAGTACACGTGTGTGTGTGGTGTGTTTTGAATCTCTGGATGTGTGGTAAGTATAAAAATCGTGGCATTCCTTTAGAAATGTGTGTGGATTATTATGGAGGGGAGCGGTGGTGCAGTGGTTCGCACACTTCGCTCCAAATCGGAAAATGTAACTCGGGCCAGTTTGATTTCCATCCATGAATGGAACGATTCCACAATGCGATTGTCATTTGGATTCAAAGTCAATCGATTCCACTTTTTTTGTTACATTGTGATTTGTTGTGCCCATTGGTGGTTGCAGGGATGACGATAATCCACCATTAGCATGAATTGTAACGTGTGTTGTATGACTCGCATACATCCCAATCGTACACACTCTCGGCATCCCATCGAGACGTCGCAGGCTTCTTCAGGTGCGATCTCGACCTGAGTCAACTATTATTTGATTCAGAATCCATTCCGTGGTGTCAACGAATCGCGTAATCTCCTTTTATGTGGAGATACTGGTGACATGATGGAGGCACTGCTTTTCACATTTGTAACATTCTACACAATAGTGCTAAGGGGCCGGCCATAAATGACGTCACGCACCGGGGGGGGGGGGTCAGACATTTGTGACGAAGGGGGGGTGGTGAGAAATATGACGTCACTTCAAAATGCGCAACTTTAATTAAATAAAGACAAGTTCTACTGAATTAAATAGACTTTTTAATAAAAGTTTTCTCCCACAACATCAGAGTGCAGCGCCACATTAAATACGCACTACAATGACAATAGTTTAAAGCGATTTGAAGCATGTTTTATTTGGGGGGGGGGGGCGGCAGAGCTTTGTGACGTCATATTTGAGGGGTGGGGGGTCTGACTTTTTGTGACGCAGCGTGACTGGGGGGGGGGGTCAATCGTCCTAAATCGCGTGACGTCATTTATGAACGGACCCTAAATGGAACACGCTGGCTGACTTCATTACGTCACTGACGTGCGGGGACGTCAACATGAAGGCCTGACGTCACGCCGAGGAACGAACAAAACCAGCGATGTGTCGTAACGGCTAGACATGACGTCACTGCGCAATAAACTTGTAACCGTTCCCCCTTGTATTCTTGGTTCTTTCGGTAAAGTCACGTAGAAGGGAAATCATAAAATAATAAAAATATAAAACAATACAAATTCTCACGACGTTTCGACTGCAACACAAGCAGTTAGGTATGACGTAATTCGTAGGGAACCGGACGCTGTCTGTCACGGCTTACCCTTATAGGCGTGACGCTAATTTGTTGTTCAACATTCTCGCCTCCTCTGCGAGCATCGTGACGTCATCCGCAGCGAAGCCGATGCTGTGACGTCATGTCAGCGGGGTGCGCTTGTCGGTGACGTCACGCGCCGGTCTCGTTTACCGCCCGAATTCCCACCTCCTCCTCCTGCCCACCTCGCCTCAAAACTCTGCGGTAATCGCCTCCACGATTTATCTGCCGCAGTTATCTCGCACACCGTGAGCGCGCGAATTAAACGCATCCACAAGCGTCCAGGTCGAAGCGGCTGTGTGTTGGTGTTGTGGTGTTGGCGTTGCGATTGACCGCTCACGTGCGTCGGAGGTTCCCTTGTGAAGAGAGAAACGCCAATGGGCCCGTGACGGGAAGTTTGAGGTAAAAACAACGAAACGTTTAACAACGACGAAGCTCATTACCGTGACAACATTACACACAAGCCTCGTCGCGATTAATCGACGAAAGTTGTCGCCGTTCGCGCGAGGAAGCCGCCGCCTTTTCGTCGTGTGGTTTTGGGGGCTTCGTGAGGCGAGCGACGATGTTCGGCTCCTTCACGATCGACGAAACTAATGTCACCAAGGCGACATTAGTTCAAGTTCATTTATTTGGTATAGCGCTGTGAGCCATTCGGCTCTTGAATCGGGTGCAACCGCAACAAACAAAAAGCTAAAACATGAACAAGAAAACATCTTAAAGTGAATATGTGACTGAGTGCAAACAGAAAATCCAAGAAAAGACAGCTAAACAATGCAGGAAAAGCACCGGTACACCAACTGTGTGCACAAATCCCAGTGGGATGCAAGTCAAACAACAACCACAAGACAACTTAGATTAAGGCCTTCAGTCTAACTTTGTACTACAACAAGCAAACATGGACAAACGTGACGGACACGGGTGGCTTTACATTCAGTGTTTCATTACTAAAGTGTCACTGGATTTATTTCGGTAAAGTCACGTAGAAGGGAAATAATAAAATAAGACATATAAAAAATAAAAATAACTTTTTATTATTATTATTATTGTATATTTGTATTATTTTATTATAAAAATGTATTTCTTTATATTTGTATTATTTTATTATAAAAATTTTAAATTGTTTTATATTTGTTTATTTTATTATTTAAAAAAATCAATTGCTTTATCTTTGTATTACTTTATAATTTCCCTTCTACGTGACTTTACCGAAAGAACCAAGAATATGAATCCTTGCAGTCACGAAAGCTTTAAATCAAAATTTGGATTTATTTCGTTTTAATGTTCGTCGGCCGAATGTTCATTGGCGTTAAATTATCCGTGGGGATGTGTGTGGGGGGTCTTTCGCCTGTGTGCCCACGGCCCCGTGGTGAATGATATTGTTTGTTTTGTTTGCCATTGGCTTTTTTTTAATCAGGAACTAGTCAATTTGATGACCCAGCGACCATGTCATGGAAGAAGCTGCGGAGAACCGGCGTGCCCGCGGATGTGTGCGAGCGATTATCCAAGCACAACATCCACACCTGCCAGGTAACTCGCCTGATACGAACATCAATCCCCTCCCTCCCCACCCCTTGCCAGCTCACCTCACCTGGTGAGCAACAACCCTCACACCTGTGAGGCCACCTCACCTCATGGACATCAACAGACCTGCCAGGTAACACTCGCCGGATGTGAACACTCACCAACAAGATCACCTCACCTGGTGAGCAACAACCCTCACACCTGTAAGTTCACCTCACCTGATTGACATCAACAGACCTGCCAGGTAACACTCGCCAGATATGAACACTCACCAACAAGATCACCTCACCTGGTGAGCAACAAACCCTCACACCTGTAAGTTCACCTCACTTGATTGACATCAACAGACCTGCCAGGTAACACTCGCCGGATATGAACACTCACCAACAAGATCACCTCACCTGGTGAGTGACAAACCCTCACACCTGTGAGGCCACCTCACCTCATGGCCATGAACACACTCGACTCTCAGGTCGCCTCACCTGAGATGAATACCCAGGTGTCAAGTTGCCTCACCGTGTGAGCAACAACTTTAAAACCCACACGCATCGTCTGGTGTACATGAACACAACTGCCAGGTCACCGCAACTGGTCATAGAAAAAAACTCTGGTGAGGTCACCTCATCTGCTGGGCAATATCAACCACATAGGGGGCACTTAACTGATCCTATTCACCTTTAAATGCTCGGTCATATTTTAAGGAACAGGCCCCTTCACCACTGAACACCAGAAGATCCAGATTCTACTTGTTTTTAATACAGGACTGTGTATTCCACATGAATATTTAAAGTGCAAAGTCGTTTTATCATGCTGTTTATCAGCTTTCACTTCACTCGATCGCTAAAGCTTAAGATGTCCACACCTTTACTAAAACAGTTTGTCAATAAATAAAGGACGTTGATTAAATATCACAATAAACTTTCAGGATCCTAAAAAGAATAAACATACAAAACGCATCCTGCGGAATTGCTGTGCAGCAAAGTATAACAGTGCTGAAGTCGTAAGTAATTGTCACGTTTTTGTTTACGTGACAAACCTTACAAATTGGCTATCGGGTGGTGGTGGGTTAACGACACGTTTCTATTTAATGGCTAAGTGCGGTGCGAAAGAAGTTCAACATACATACTAACCGAAAAAAACACCTCTATTATGAATGCATACCTGTCAACCAATACGATTTATCCGTATTCTTGTACAGGGAAATTGAGTTTTCAGGTGCATACGGTGTAAATCCGTTTCAATACGGGTGAAAAAAATAATAGGGCCATTTAAAAAAATTCGTGGGACAGCTTTCATTTTTTACTCTGGAGGGTAGCGATCCCCATTGCAGCTGACAAATTTGATCCGGAATTAAGACGCGCTCGGTACAGATCATGCGCACAAGCTACATTTCCAAATCCGATTTTCCAAACAAACCACACCACGGCACAGCGGCAATGGCAGCGTTACCTCCTGCGGCGAAGAAGGCGAAATTAGCGACGCCGACAGGCAGATATTTGAGGAGTGGGGGAGCCCGATCAATGTTCAAGGACATAGGTCGGGACTTATTAGGATGAATGTTGAGATTTCTAAGGGCACGGGGTGACCAATCGGGCCCGAATTGGTCTGTAATAAGGTAGGGCACTGATAAGGGGTTGACAGGTATGTAACAGTGGCCAGATGTCTCGGAAGCCTCTGCATTAAACTGACACCACTCTCGTTTGGATTCCCTTTCAGGACTTCTTGTCACTGTCCTCGGTGGAGCTGTTGCGCGTCACGGGCAAGAGCTATGCCACGGTGCGGCAGCTCGCGAGGGTCGTGAGCCAGGCCTGCGCACCCCGCGTGATCACCGTGCGTCTTTGACTCCCCGGACCCCAGTCCGACCGGACACTGCACTTGTAGGACACCCGTGATCAGAATCAGAATAGTTGTTTATACTGGAGGAATCCGATGAGCTATAAAGCTCTTTTTCAGAGTTGTCCAGTAGGGGCAGGTAAGAACGTTACAACAAGAAACAACTTCTTCTTGGTTCTTTCGGTAAAGTTACGTACCAAGAAGATGAATCCCTGCAGTCACGAAAGCTTTAAATCGAAATATAACAAGAAACAATTCAAAAGCATGGAGTAGGCACATAACGATTCACAATTTGAAATTGATTCTTATCCTCACAATACATGCATGAAATAATGCATATTGTATTTAATTAATGTTTATGTATGTACATTGTATGCAAAACATTTATGTAGATTACAATGATTAAGACAACAAATAAGACGTGTACAAATGTGAAAGTAACTATACAATACAGACATCGAAATATTACAGACAAAACAGTATAAACAAGACAACAACACTTGATTCTTGAATTTTAATCATTGTGTGACCCTAGTCCTATAATAATGTGGGGAAAAGTGCATTGCTATATGTCTAACCTATAACAGCAGTTGGCCACATTGGTTTTTTTTAACAAATGTTTCGTGCTTACACATTTTCTCAAAACAGGCATTGGAGATGAGGGATAGACCCATGGCTGCATTCTTTGCCACATCCCTTTCTGCACTTGACAGGGATTTACAAGGAGGCATTCCCTGTGGCTCAATCACTGAGGTAGGTAAGCCCCCTATCCCAATGCCATATGCTTGACTAGAGGACCTGTTCTTGGTTGTTTATCTCATTTGTGTTGCTCTTCCCTTAGGTCGCTGGCCCATCCGGTTGTGGAAAAACGCAGTTCTGTATGATGCTGAGTGCTCTGGCCACATTGCCAGCATCCCTGGGTGGACTGGACGGGGGAGTCATCTACATCGACACGGAGTCGGCCTTCTCCGCAGATAGGTGTTGATTGGACATTTACATGATGAGGCCAGAGAGTTTAAGGAAAATGCAACCCTCAAATAAATATGTATCTACAAGCTTGTAGATTACATACCTAGGCTGTGTGTTCTATGCTGACCAACATGAAAATATAATTTTGCTAATGAGAAAAAAAGACTTAAAATCAGGTGACTCTGTATTGTGTTATTGTGGCATCACGGCTTTGATCTATTTCCATGTTTGCCAGTAATGTCACAGGAGTGCTAAAATGCAGTTTATTTTATTGAGGGATCTGCAAATTTGTGTTGAACAGTCTAGCACTCCACAGTCTAAATACATATCTACAATATATTTTTCAGATCGTGTATTTAAATTATCCATTGGAAATACAGCTTGGAAAATTTAGTTTTTGATGTGAAATCTGGTACATTTAAATGCAACAATGAGAATTACTGTTTACAAGAATTCTCATTTTATTATTTTTGTTATTTTTAAAGCGTTTCTATAAGCAATATTATTGCGTTTACTTGGTTGAGTTTTACAAATGTGGCTTATTTAATGGTGTCCGTGTGCTGTATGTATTTATAAAGGTTAGTGGAGATTGCTCGAAGTCGTCACCCAGAGCATTTCTGCACAGATGAGCACGTTATTGCCATGACCAACCGTGTGCACGTGTACAGAGAGCTCACTACGCAGAGCGTCCTGAGCAGGTACTTCACACTTCAATTAATTTGCAACATGAATACATCGGTCTCCTGTAAATATATGCAACACACTCGATGCCAGGGCTGTGCAACCTTTTTTGAGCTCTGATGATGTTGCAAATCTATATCCCGCCCACCCACGAGCCGTCACGGTATAGTCTCTGTGCGGTGAACAGTCCACTAAGTTGCTCACCGAACCTTCCGCCGGTCAAAACCGTGCCGCATGCCGTTTCTGGCCCACAACCCAAAGGTTGCACACTCCTGCTCTGCACAATTCCAGCAATCATGAATTGCTAGGCAAGCCTTTAAAAAGTGTACCTGCCTCTGTTTTTAGCTGTGGCTGTTGAGTTTAGTATTTGGATCCTGCCGTAAAAAGGCACTATTAACAGAAATATCCACGTGAAGAGAGCGAGAGAGATGTTATGCATTTTTAAATCCCAACAGCAGATGTTGCCACTGTCACTCTTAATGTATGAAAATATTTTGACATGTAAAAAGTACTGTATGCTGACAACAAAAATCACATTTATAAAAGTGTGGTTGTTACACAATACACAATCTCAATATGTAAGAGGCCATTGAGACCAGAAGTATATTTTGCAAAGGAGACCTGTGTCATATAAATACACTGTAACAGTAAGCCGATTCTTGTGTAACGGATGGAGATGCAGAATTTTTTGTTATTCAAGAGTTAAATAAAATCATAACACGAGTAATACAGGTTCCAAAGTGTGAATACCAATTCAAATGAAAGGTTAAATTGCAATACAGAATCCTGCAAAACAATCGGTCTATCACAAAGCTGTGCGATGGATTGTGGCCATGTGGAGCAGGCTGGAGAGTCTTGAAGAGGAGCTCATAGCCAAGCGTGTACGTCTGTTGGTGCTGGACTCTGTTGCCTCGGTCCTGCGCAAGGAGATCGACTTGCGGTTTCTTGCGGGGGTCGCTGAGCGATCTGAACTCCTCTCCCATCAGGCTGCCTTGCTCAAGTATCTTGCACAGGAGTTTTCTCTGCCGGTAAGCGATCACGGAAATTTCCGCTCTCCCATCTGCTGATACATTTAGTGCTTCAAGTGCTCGGATACCTAGAGAAATAATGATTTAAATTTCCATCTTTCCAAGTTCATTTACTTACTCAACAAAAGACAACTTGCGTAATTATGTCTGCAGACAGAAAGTCCACCTAACACGCCAGTATGCCGTAACTTAGAATTTAGTTTGATATTGTTTTGATTACTTTTTTAAGATAAAACTAAGTGCAACTGAACGTTTATTATTGAGAGACATTATAGAATTCAGCCCAATCAAACTGTCAGGAACCCCTTTATCTAGAGTAAATTGCATAAACTACAGTCCTCGACTTATGAGCATAATTCATTCACGAGACCTGTTCATAAGTCGGAACACAATGTACTCTAAATCCCAATACGGTCAGTGTTATGAAATGTGTTATGGTTCAACAAGAAATGGAAACATTGTGAAACTCATAAATAAGAATTATAGTACATTTGCATCTAATGCTGTCTTACATTCTTGATTTGAAGCTTTCGTAACTGCAGGAATCCATACTCTTTGGTTATTTCGGTAAAGTAACGTAGGTATAAAATAAAATAAATCACGACGTTTCGGGCGCAACACAAGCGTCCGTCATCAGGTGGGAAAGCATGTTCCGCTGCTGAGGCAGACTGTTTAAAAAGGTTTGAAATGGGTGTAGCCCAAGGGTCATAAAGAAGTGGGCAGGGCTAGTGATGTTAATGTGAGAAATCAGCATGTAACTGTAAGATAGGAGCGTGGCCTCCTCGATGAGGGCACAGAAGTGGCTATGTTAATGTGAGAGATTAGCATGTTAATTTAAAGTCGAAGAGTGGTGCAATCCAAAGGGTGCAATCCAAAGGGCATGTGAGCATGAGAGTGCAGTCCAAAGGACATGTGAGTGCAATATAAAGGACATGTGACCATGAGAGATCTAAGAGAGAGGCATAGAGAGAGAGACACACAGAGAGTCGGAAATAACAGCTGACATAGGCAGGTAGGTTGGAAACATCACAGTCAGTTAAGACTTTACCTGGTTAATAACGTCCTTCCAATGATTGATCAGTTTGTACCCATCCTCTCGGTTGAAATTGTGTCTGTGTTTATACATCTGGATGGCTTCAGAGATTTTTTCATGAAGCCATCCAAATATATAAAGCCTCATCAGACTGTTGGGGCAAGTGCTGTGATCGAGCAGCACCTATGAAGGCTGGCACTGCACACGAGGCGAGTGGGCAGCACCATGACCGGCCACATTTGACTGAAGTGATGATGACGATTGCTTGTGTTGCAATCGAAACGTCGTATTCTATTATTTCATTTATTTTCTTTCTACGTGACTTTACCGAAAGAACCAAGAAGACGAATCCCTGCAGTCACGAAAGCTTTAAATCGAAATTTAACCAAAAAGTAATTATTGCAGTCACGAAAGCTCCAAATCAAGTTTGAAGTGATGATGTTTATGCACTGCACCAGGTGATCATTTGAAGCCTAGTCGACCTAGGGGAGGCTCAGGACCCATTCAGATAATCGTCACTGGTTTTTGTCGGTGGGTTGGTAGCACAACTGCTACACTACCGCTCCCCGCACGAAAAACAAACTCACTTTCACACACAATCACCAATACCCGCCATTCGCCACGAAGTGACGGTAACGTCACCACGGCACCTGTGCCAGGCCAGGTGCACTTTGAGGCCACGTGAAGGCCACACAATCACTTTCACATATACATTGACTTTCACGCGCACAAACACTCCTCACTCGAGGCCTACTAATTACATCTTGCAGAGGATCACAAAATAGTTCAGTTTGCAAGTGTGAGTTTGCATTTTAAGTCAATGTTAAAAAAGTTGAGTCATGGAAGCTGGTTCATAAGTTGTGGGTGTTTGTAAGTTGAGGACTGTATGTACTTCATTTCTCTCGGACATTAAGCTCACAACCTGAATCCCTCATTGTCTGTTTCTGCCACAGTTAAAGCATGTTTTAAATATATGGAGTAATTTTAGAAAGTAAACTTTATAAACAGTGCTTTAATTTGGAATTAGTATGACAACATTGTTTTATAGTCCATTGTAACATCACTTAAAATAAATTGTAGTGTTCTGAATGCAACATAGAATCCTGCATGTTAGACGTGATTCCATTTAAGCTCATGGGGTAGACGATGCAGACATCAATGAGATCGTAAAAAACGAGACAAATAGATTAGCCAAGATTGAATAATATTGCCACCTTGCGATATTATGAAATGGCCATGGGAGGGTCATAATTCGTTACATGCCTGAAAAGATCGAGTGTGTCTATAATAATTGTAAATATCTATCATACAGTGTAGGATTCTATACAGCGCCTGTCAATCTTTTTTGTTATTATCAACGTACCACTTGGTGGCGCTAGATCCCCGCTTGTTGGTGTTGCCTACCATACTGGGAACGTTTGTAGCACGATCTTGCAGTTGAGCACAGTACACTTGTTTATGCCAGTTCAAAAGTTAATGTTTTTATTTTACCTGTATTCAGCAGAAAGCACTGACGTGAAATAACATTAAAGATAGCGGTAACTTAATCGCACAGTCCAAGGCCATCGTCTGTGTATTGGCACATGCAGTGTTAACACACAAATGCATTTAGAATTAGTGACTCGAAGTTTATTTAATTGGTTCGTAAATGGGTCATACAACTAAGCCACTTTAATAGACACAAGGTCATAGTGCACCAATGATGTTGTTCATTAATTGTTATGCCTCATCAAGCCAGTTCGTATCGCTTGGTATGTATAGTTTGTCTCTACCATCTCCAGTTGGTAATTTAATCCTTGCGTCAGGATGTGATGCTATCTGCATTGCCCTCCTAATGTGCTAAAAATGCTTTAAATAGCTCGGCTTATTATGCGGTACTCTTAAGTAGCACACAGCAAAACATAAAAAGACAACAATGACAACTTGTTTGCGTTTTCTCGCTTGAGTTTAAACAAAAGAAAAGTGATTAATGGATATAAATTGGCAACGCGGTGTTTATTCCATTTAGTATATATACAAAATTTGCATTTCAAAAGAGTTTGCAGTGTTTGTAATATGCATGCTCAAATGGTTACAGGAAGGGTCTGCAAAGTTTATATGCAAGAGGAAACTGAGCTGATCTGTTGATCATTATCTCTCAGTCTTATGTCTATTGAGCATTGATATGCACAAGACCGTCAGATATGATTTCTTCTAACTAGGGTTTCATTGGCAAAGTACCGGTAGATCATTTATATCGTCTATGACAAAAAAATAGATAATTGACTGTACAATGGTAAAGATGAAGGAGGGCACAGGGATCTATCCTTTAAACTAATTGTGCCTTGATGCAACTGCCAGCCAGAACCACGTCTGTTCAGAATCAGAATATTTGTTTATTTTGGAGAAATCCGACGAGCTATGAAGCTTTTGTTCACATATGTCCAGTAGGGGCGGGTCAGAAAGTTACAACAAAAAAGTTCAAATTGCATAATACATCAATTCCAAAGCTTGGGCAAGGCAGCTAAACAACAATTCAGTCTCAGACCACACCAAGACGACACACAGTCTCTCAATAACATTGCAAATAGGGGGCAAGGGGGCATTGAAAATACAAGCTGTGCTGATTGGCCCATTTGTATATTTTCTTTGCACAGCAATAATATTCCTTTGATAAGAAGGTTTAGCACCGTGGAGTGAATTTGTGAGACCAGGTGTGCACGCATAAAAAGAGGTTATCCACCATGTGCATGCAATTGATTAGCCGTATACAATCTTCTGGTGGTGAAACTGCTCATAAACAAACTGAATAGTCGAATGTACAATGGAGTAAATCTTTTAGGGCCTCCTACCCAGCTCTTAGTCCAGGGCAGTTACATGGCCTAACGGTAGCATGTTCGCTGCTTGTTGCAGATGTCCACAGTTCGAATCCAGCGGCCGCCCTGATTAATACTGCGGGTGTATCAACCGTAATAATGTGCGCTGTCTGCTTTACAGTGGACGTTAATGATCCCCTGACGTCATTCTCAGTGGTAGGCTATTGTTTGTTGTCGTGAAAGTCCAAGCATGCAAAATTCGAAAATGTCCAAATTTGCCAAATTCAAAAATTAGCCGCAAATTACTCAAATGGGATTATGTATAGAAATAATCACACCTACTGAGTCACTGATGCCCCAGATAACTCTTGAAAATTGGACTATCCTAGTTTTTGTTTAGTTCTCACCTGGTTAAATAAAATAAACTTGCGACTTGATATACAACCTATCCAGGTGTGTGCTAAATATTTTGCTTTGGCACGTGTTATAAATGCTGAACATGTCAGTTCTAATTATTGTACATGTACAACCCTTTTCTAATTTTGCTGTTGGATGAGGGTCTTCCCATGCCCCGCAGGGCATGGGAATTACTTGACCATATTTCTTCAAGCCGTTTTGTGCGGGTTGGTGAAGGTGGCCAGCATAGACCTGGGAGCATAGTATCAGAGTACTGTACAGCAGTTGATGTTGCTGCACTACCCTAGCTCACCAATGTGTTTTCTGGTTGTACGACAATTGTGCCCTCTACTGCTCACAACGTGGCCCCACAAGTTAATAAAGAAACAGGGATAATTAAATTTGTAAAGATTTGATTGTTACAGTCTCAATTCATATATTTTATATACATTTCTGTTAAATCAATACCACTGTGCCCACTATATATTTTAACAATGTTACATTTATAAATATACATCAAGTATATGAACTTTGTAGAATTCTATGAATGGTCATACAATTATAACGACGTTTTCAGGCTTCATATTAATTGTAGTATAGTTGTAGTGTAGGCTGCTTAGCAGGGAGCACTCTCTCTTTTCGTCTCGAACTCAAACACTGCTTCAGCAAGCACGCAAGCACCACAGGACAATACAGATCTTGTGCCAACCTTCGATAGAGAGCAGCAATGTTGGATGTTACGGTTCTGACCAAAATATAAAAAAATAATCTAAATCAGCTTTTTGTCCATCCACTCCTGCATAAAGGCCTCCTCCCCACACTGTAAATCATGGGAGTTTGCAATGGTTAGATTGTAGTGTAGTGTTGGTCTCGAACTCAAACATTGCTTGAATACAAAAATGTCATCTCAAAGGTAGTTGTAAAAAAGTGTGTTTCCATGTACAGTAAACGTGAACAAACATTTAAATATTTATTTTCACCATACATACAGTTCATAATTATTTTAAGTGAATTGCACTACAATCACAACAGAAACCGCTATAGAATCAAATGTTTTGTTTACAAGCAAGTGCAAACCGTGTTATTCAATAACAGAGAAAAGTATGCGGACATGCCTGTGGTTTTGTAATCCAGCAAAATTGCATTAATATAAATACAGTAGGTATTTTTCTTTAAAAGCTGTACTGAACATCAGATGTCTGAGATAGAAAGAATGTGAATTGCTAAATTTCTACCAATAATAGTCGGTGCAGAGTTTTTTGTTCCAAAGAACATTGTAGAGTCACTCTGGCTGGAGCATGAAGGCCCGTTAGAATGGAACGCACCGTGTGCCAAGATGTGAATTGTGTTGGTGCTGTCTCGCATTACTTCACTAATACAGAAAATTACATGAAATCCCACTACGTTTAAGGGGGGGATTAGGGTTAACAAAGGTTGCGCTGGAATTCGCCGATAAAAATCTTCCCTCTTCCTGCCTTGGATAATGAAGACTGACGTCTCGTTTTTGGTTACCAATAGAGGAAAAGGGCGAAGAGCTTACAATAAGGATGGACGTGCACAGTCGTACATAGTCTTCACACAAGGAGTGTTTGTGGAGTGGCATTGCAGGATCCTTAGTTCCCACACAAAGTCCTGCACAAGTGGTTGCTTATAGCCTCGGCTTAAGCTTACTTGCGCAGAATATTTTTGCCGACTCTGCCACCCCCTTTACAGCACGCATTTATAACATTGTAGTTGATGATTAATTTTTACAGCTTAAACTATTCCAAATGAAATTGAGAAATATAATGCTGCTGCAGCAGGGGAAGGGGGAAGGTCGGGTTTTGGAGAATGAACCTTTGGGAGTATAAGGTACACGGCACTTTTTTTTTACGTCAGAAGGAGAATATACGAAACACATGGTAATGTTTTGAAAACCATACAGTGTATTTAGAAAATGTATATTTTGAATGTCATGCGACCAGAACAAAATGGAAAAGCACAAACAACAGCGGGAACAAGGCGCTGGCAGGGCTTGGGGCGCGGGGCAGCTGTCTTTACTGGCATTAAACATTCAGCATTGGTCATGGAACAGGGAACGATTAATCTGGTGGTTTTGTTGGACTGGGTTGAGTTGAAGCTTTGCAGTTGTGTGGACCCTCACCGGAAATAATGTTAACAGTTGATAATTAATTGGTGTTAGTGCTGCTCGGCAAAACATTCCCAAGCTGAGAGCAAAACATATATTTGTACTGAAATTCATATTTTCATCTAAATCTATGTTGTACATTTTCAGATTATACACATTATGTAAGTAAATCCTCTATTTCCTCATTTCATGTTGTTTTGCACCATCCACCTTCCTGTATGTGATAAGAAGGCACGAGTTTTTAAAGTATTGACTACTTTTATGTGTCAGTAGAGTTAAGTTCCGTTTATCTGTTTTCCTTGGATAAATTTGGATTACATTTAAATGTTTCTGAAATATATTTTTACTACAACATTTTTGACCAACATGTTCCCGAATGTGGTTTGTGACAGTTTCTAGACAGTTCACAACAACAAGTTGTGCAGTGCCGGCCAATGAGGGCATGCAGGCAGTCTCATTGTTATATGACAGTATGGATGTGGTGCTGAGGAAGTGGAAACGGGGCAGTGCACTTGACTCCAAGTTGACTGGTAGTCATACATGTAATGGCTGTGCATGTTGCTTAACTTTTAAAGTGATCCTCATAAGTCACTTAAAAGGTTAAATGTATATATATATTGCATTTAGAAACAAAATATGGCTGAAAGAGCAGCACCCACGTGTGACATGACATTACCAAACGAAGATAATTGTCACATGACAGTAGCAGTGGTAAAATGCTGTGCTTGTTATTATCGTACTTTAATTCGTAAAATGTTCGTTGATTAATCTTTCGGCCTTGCTTGGGACTGATGTAGCATCGGCATAAAAAAGAACACGTTCCTTCGGAGTGGGCAGGTAGGAACTTGGTTATACAGCGCATTCCTGCACGACAGACAGACAAATAATCGCTGGTGGGCAGTGTGGAACCTGTTGTTCCTACCTGTATCAGCCTACTTTCTATTTCACAAGACTTGACATCCCATTATACTTTATCTTCTGTGTCTTGGAATTTATTTGTGGTCATTTTGAACAAGTGTGTAAACAGCCAATTAAAATCTATAGCAGCAGTTAAATCAACGAGATGCAGAAATACTGCACGGTGTGCAGGTATAGTTATGGACAATTAACCAAAGGACTACCACGCACTGCTGCGTTGTAGCCATTGGTGTGTGGAACACACTGAACAACATACTCTTTGGTTTTTTCGGCGTCTTTTGCTGGAGCAGTCAACACCTGATGACGGTTGCTTGTGTTGCTTCCGAACCGTCGTGATTTAATTTAATTTATTTTAATTTTTTACCTACGTGACTTTACCGAAAAAAACAAACAGTATGAATCCTTGCAGTCACGAAAACTTCAAATCTAGAACACTGGACAACACCCGTCATATGCAATGTAAAGTTTGTATGTTATAATTTACGAGTACCAGCTGTGAAGGCTTGACTACCAACATGTGGGCCCCCGGCAATGGTTGTGGGAGTGGTATACCCTCAGTCTTCTCATTTCATGGGTACTAAGTCACCGTGGCTAGTTTTGTAGCCTGTCCGTGTGTATAGAATGGCGGCTCTATTGAGGAGAGTGTCTTCAGTGTTTATTCCCTAGTTTACTCAAGACATTTTGTACTTTTGCTTACAAAGTTAAGAAAGAAAAACAACATCATTTGTGGATTTTAGTTTCCATGGAGTCTTCTCCCAGTATTAGTGTGACAAATATAAATTATTTAAGTTAATAAGTTGCGTACATATTATAGTTGTAATATTAACTTCTAATACCTTGTATTAAAATTACATTATATCATTATGCAGAAATCTTATACATAAATGTTTGCAGCTGTACGTACCACCCGCATTGTATTGTAAGAAGACATTTGAGACATCGCCCATTTCATTTAACTTAATAAGTAATTCTTCAACTAGAAGTTGCATTTCACAGCGCTATTGCCCAAACAGAATGTGACGGGGGTACTGCTGCTGTTCCATACGTCGTCTCTTTATGCATCCAAAATCAACAAATCACTGTTAGTATAAATATTGTGCACAGTGCACAAGTACTGTATTGGAGGTTTGTGTGAACACCTACATGCTTACATTCCGTGATGTTGCACAATGCCTGGTTGTCGGGCTTTGTTTTGACTACAGTTGATGACAAAAACTTTTGGACAAAGTGTTTCAGAAACCAATGTGGGTATGAGTCACAGCAGGAACTTTACTTATAAAGTTCTTCCTCCATTTACCCTTTAATACTTCCTTTTCCCCATCTGCTTATGTGTATGCTTTCTTCCTTTTCCAGCGTATATCGTGCTCCTATATTTAATGTGCCATACTTACACAGAGTGTAATTTAATTGCCATATGTTTTGCAAATGACTTCAAAAATAATAGTTACTGTCACATTTGTAAGAAATGAATAGCATAGGGTTGTTTTTGGTCGTTCAGCAAAAGCTCCACAGAATATTCGATAGCATGCTCGTCGTGCATGAGTGTAGAGAGATGTCCACTTTTTCAAGCTTGTGACAACGTGAAGGGACAGTCGACAAGAAAGATAAAATATGATGTTGTTTTCAAAGGCCGTTCCCAAAAAAAACCCCCACCAGATGTGAAAGCCATTAGACCTCTCATCTCATCTTGGCTTATTATCGTGGAATCTCTTTGCCTGCTGTTGCTGCTGCCACTTATGCTGCTGCAATAGCACTCGAAACCATTTCCTTACGCTCCACTTGGGATATTACTACGTGATCAGCGTTTTCTGGTATAATATTACAGTGAAGCTGGCAGCTAAATGTAATACTGTACAATACAAACATTGACAAGATTTTTTTTTCTTTAGAACGTGAGCTTATTTTTCTTAACACCAAACTCTACGACAACAACCACATGAAGTTGAAAAACGTCTAAGTTAAGTTGCGGATAACTTCTTAGCTGAAATGGTACCTACATAAAGGTTGAGGCTTAAGAAAATGAAAAGGTCATGTTTATACCTACGTGGTATAGCAGTTGGTGAATTTGCTAAAAGGTAAACGATGAACACCAGTGCACAGTCCATCAGATGCATTTAAACCTAACCTGGCATTCACATTCAATAAAGAAAGTGCACAGTTTATGATATACTATGAAGTAACAAACATATACCACTAGTATTAGATCTGGAAGCTATCAGTTTTTCCCTTCTCTTTAAACTGCCACTAATAAGCAAAACATATGGACATGCTCGTAGCAGAAAACAAGTCTTGTCATAATTTAGTGATGTTTTATTTTGCCGACATGCCTATGCTGTAAAATAAAACTGCCCATGTGGCAATGCCTCATAAGCAGTTTCTATCCCATGACCACCTTCCTGTACACATCTCTAGCTGCTTAGGCTCCCTGTGTGCCAGTACTAATGCAAAAAACTTCCATATGTGTTTCTAATGTGAAGCAAGTTTCATATAATACTGTACTATATTTAACAATTACTCCTATACAGGAAACCTTTGAATATCGCGGGTTTGTCTTTCGTGGTTTCGACCTATCGCGAGCAACCTCTTTGTATACCAATTTAACTATCGTGAGGGTTAGTTTTGGCCTTTCGTGGGTATAGTGTACCCAGAAGTACTGTATTATTGGCTGATATCATGGTGCGGGGCGGGCAAAGGACGCGAGGCAGTCAGTGGCACCTCAACTTGCCGTGCAAGCATCTCACGGACAAAGACAAAGATCCCCCGTGAAGCCTTAACAGACTTTTGGAGCAAGTGCTGTTAGCTAGCACCTATGAAGGACGGCACATAAGGGGGTGGGTGGGTTGCCACCACCACGCTGCCTTTCTCTCCCCACATGTTTACACATTGCACCAGGTACTCATTTGAGGCCGAGTCGACCTAAGGGAGGCCCAGGACCGATTCAGATTAGCGTCACTGTAAGCGGGAATCGAACTCGGGCAGTCGGGTTCGTAGTGCAGTGCGCTAACCATAGAACTATCGCACTCCACTCGCGCATAAATGATCATCGGGAAGTACAGTATTCAATATTGGTACTCCTATTTATTGTCGAGGAATGTATTTTAAATTCTGACATGTTTATTTAAATTTTTGTTGTTTTTTGTTTATTTGGCATACAGTACAGTGCTTACTTCGATTGTGATGCGTCTTTTTCTGATTGCCATGTGCCCAACTCCATTGTTTAGGCAAGGCTTAAGTGTTGCATATCGCGGTTTTGGTTTACGCGGCACTTCCCAATAATATAACCCCCGCGATATTCAAGGGTCTCTGGTAATTTTTATTAAATCCTTTATATTAAGTTCACTTGCTTGCTTGCTTGCGCGCTTACGACCGTGCTAATCTTTCGGTCGTTTTTTAACCCACTTCCCGTGATCCAATCGAGCTGACATTTTGCACACAGACTCGTTGTGCGTGACAATTTATTTTCGTGAAATTTTTTTCCAAAATTTTACACTTTTTAGGAAAAAATTAATTATCTTTAATTACCAATTGCTTAATGGTGGCAGGCAATCATCTGAACCATAGGTGGCAGCCATCTCAAGCCAGAGGACGAGAGAACTCTAGCCGCCACGCATATAAAGGATTTATAGTGAAAAACTTTGTTTTTACGGGTTAATTTTTATGGTTCTTGGAAGCTTCATCATTATTTTCCCGCACCTCCGATAAGCACGGTTAGCTACATAAGGTGTGAAAAAAGTTCAGTATACATACTTGATATTAAATTGATTTAGTGTATATCGCTATTATGTCCATAATCGGTTTATTTAGAAGGAACGTTCCAAAAGGTTTGAAAGAGTTTGCATCAATAGTTTGCAACTTTTTATAGATACATTAAATTCATCCTGCAGTGGAACCTTGGGTGAAAATTCCAAGATCATCTCGCTTTCATGCGCAAGCTATTAAACTCCCAGAACCATTGCTGAAAGCACACATGTTCGTAGTTGAGCCTTCAGCTGAGACTCTGTAAATGAGAAATGTCAGCCGGTCTCAACATATTGGTCTGCATCTAAATTTGGCCTAGAGATCATGGTAACATCACCACAAACATATCAGTTTATTTTGCATTTGGTCAGGTTCTTAATGATTAAGGTTGGGTATTTCGTCTTCATTCTGCTGTCAGAGTTAAATAATACAGGTAGGAACAACAGTTCCACACTGCCCACCAGGGATTATTTGTCTGTCCTGCATAGCCCCTCCCAAACATGTACGCTCCCGGATTGGTTGAAGTGCGTCACGTAACAGCGAGCTTTCTGTCGTGCACGAATGCGCTGTCCAACCAAGTTCCTACCTGCCCACTCCGAAGGAACGTGTTTTTGATGTTGACAAGAGCTTGGCTGTTGAAGACATTTTAATTTGCTCTGTCCTTGTCATCTGACCCTCAAGCTTACTCATGACAATGAGTTTTGGGGAACACTAGCCTTTTATTTAGCAAGCAAAATGTTTCGGCAACAGCAAGGAGATCATAGTCATCATCACTCTTGCATGTCCCCACATTTGTGATTGACTATAATATGCAAATTTGTACAGACTAATGTTTGGAATGCTCGAGTCCTTGGGTCAGATTGTAAATGTATCTCAATCCGTACATAACTGTCCACGCTGGACCCCCTCCCCCCCACTCTCTTCAGTGGGTTCTGTGCCTGTTTACGCCTATCACGATGTTGGGGAAATGTCAAATTGATGATGAAATTATCTCATTTCTTAAATAAAAGGCTGTTGTGCTCAAATTACTGTCCCGATTATTCATTTTATCAGACACACTACATGTATTTATCATCACCTTAGTGTAGTGTTTAGGCTGCCTGAAGATGACGGGTGGTTTGTTATTTTGTAAAAGAGTGTATGTAAAGTTAATTTTAAAAATTAGTATCTATGTGTTGAAGTTATTTCCATCCCTTTGGCATTCTCAAGACTTGATCATCGCAGAAAAGTATTTTTTGTGAATATATTTCCCAATTGCCAGGTCGCTTTGTTTGTGTTGTTTTTATTAGTCAAAGGTTTTGCCATGGAGATTGTTCATTCTACAAATACGAGACCATGTAATGACTTGGGCTCTAGTTTTTATGGCTACGTGTATCTGCTTAATAACAAATTCCTGAATTCATATTCAGTAAAAAACAATCTTAATTTATTCCACATGTTGACATTTGTGTTCCTCTATAAATAGGTAACTTTTAATATCACTGATCCATTCCCACTGCTTTAGGTGCCTCTCAAATGTGTTTTCATTATATCAGCCCCGTTGCTTATACAACTGAATTTTATAACATTTTCGAGGACTTTTACATTGATACCTTATTGAATAAGCAGGCCCTGCCCATCGTTCATGGCCTGCTTTATGTTCTCATGGTTTTTGATTTACTGGAAGCATGCATATTCTGTTGCTTTATCAGCGTCTAAAGAAGGCTCCTCTCAAACGGTTGTATAGCATCTACAAACTCAACAGTGCTCTATTCCAGTGTAAACCCACTGCTAAGTGCACTGCTGCATTCATGATGCAGTCAGTGGACGTTTGTAAGGAAAGGACCCAGCCCTACTGTGGGTCCAGTTCAAACCCTATTCATTGAGGTTGCTTATTGAACATGGTGAGTGAGTGGATGTTGAAGTGCATTCCTCTCACTATTCAACCTTTCTTGTATATGAACCGATGCTTAGAATTCAACAAGCGTTTATCCTCTGCCATCAAATGCTTGTTTTAAGTAAATAAAAATCAGTGCTTCTGGGTTTTGAACATCGTGAATGTTGTTTCACAGTTTGAGAAAATATCAGGACATTCTTTCACCTCTGAACCCACACTGCTTACTTTGATTAACTCCATATTCTTCGTGACGAACATAACACTTAGCACCTTCGTTGGAGGTGAAGAAACAGATATTTTCCCAAAACATTCTTACATCCACAGTAGTCAGACTTCTCCATTACTGGCAGGCAGCATGAAGAAATTGGCAAAGTCATTATGTAGTTATGTAGACAGGCAAGGTTAATAAAGCAAAATGTTGGTATAAGCCTACATATTATTTGTGTACGTTGTAAGTTGCCAGCTTTGAGTTTCTATTTCTCAATATCAACCACGCTATTTGCTGGTACGCTTTAATGTCACAAACAGTAGTATACTCGAGTACATGTATAATAAAGACAAAGATCCCCGTATACCCTTAACAGACTGTTGACACAAGTGCTGTTAGCGAGCACCTATTAAGCCCAGCACGGCACACGAGGAGGTGGGTGGCCAGCACCATGCCCGGCAGCCTTTGTCTCCCCAGTGGCGATGTTTACACACCACACCAGGTACTCAATTGAGGCTGATTCGACCTCGGAGAGGCCTCGGACCGGTTCAGATAATTGTCACTGGTGTTTGCCGTGAGCGGGAATCGGACCTGGGTCTCTGGGTTCATAGCGCAGCGCACTAACCGCTATATGCACACTTATACATACAAGCCATATTTATTAGAAGCTCGTAAAATAAATGGAGCTTGACCCTCTCTATATTTGTTAAGGGGACCTAAATTCTTGCCAAGCAACTCCAGTTCAACAGACCATCAAAAAACGATCCGATAGCACAATCTACCACAAGGCTGTCCTCAACAACATAGGTGTAACATTTCAACAGAAACGGTTCTACCTATTTGTTCCCGTTTAACGGAAATTATGCTATTTCAATGTTCTTTAAGTGTAGGGTCTTAAACCCATTTTGAAAGATTGCACGTTTTTATTGTTAAGTACTAAGATTGTTTTATGGAATATATGGAATACACTGCTGCAAATATACTCTAATTTTAAGCATCTTTTTCATTATATATTTTTTTACATTTAAATTGACCTACAGTAGAACAATGCAATAAATTGTGTTTAAGAATCACAATGCACTGTAGATAGAATAAAGACTTAGGCGTTCACATAACATTTTTAAAATCACATTCTGTTTGCACATAGAAAGCTGTGGCTAAAATCATAAAGCGTAATAGTCACTGAGCCAGAAGGGGCTTTCGTAACAATTACAGTGGCAGTGGAAACAATATTTACTTTGCCAAGGCAAGAATCACGATTGTAGATGTCTCTTTTAAAAATAATACTCTTTTGTCTTAACAAATGTTTTATCACAAAATGTTAAAGCTTAAATGGGATTCTAGAATTTGTGATTGTCACCTGTATGAGTCAACCGTTATGTTCTATTAAATATTTACATATTCAACATGTGAAAAAACGTTATTTTTTAAAGCAAAGGGAGCCAGTTGTTTTTGTGTGACAGTCCGCTCGCATGTGAAGATTTCACACTCCGTCTCCCGTTTTTCCCCACGGTTGAGTTTGTTTTACACAGTCATTCTTCCGTGACGTGTAAAAAAATAGTGAAAAAGAATCCACGGCTCTGCAAAACCAGCCCACTGCAAGGGTTTTGTGTTTTTACGATTTCGAAGTCAAAAGCCCTTTTTTTCACGCTCGCTGAGTACAGTGTTTTTTTCTCATGAAGCGCGACTTTTACACCTTTTGTCAGAGCTCAGAGCTGGAACAGCCAAGCAAAGTGTTTTTTTGGCAATAAATCTGTTTTCTTTATTTTCACATTTTGTGTATTGGCGTTTAAAGTCAACAGAGGATCAATTTAATCATTTTGTTTAGGGGCAGTATCTGGTTACTACTTAGTAACAGCACATTATAAACAATTATATGAATGGGAATGCATTTTTTTAAAATTATAGGTTCTTATATGCCCGTTAAATGATTGTAGATAAGCCATGGCAAAACCAATGCTTCAGATAACATCGTGTTTGGCCAGAATGGTAAATTCCAGGGTAGGAGATGTGCTAAGATACATATCGCAGGTTACAATCAAAGTTATGGGTAGATGATTGATTTTTTTCTTTTTCTTAAAAGAGAGAACGTAAAAAAGACTTAAAATGTTGCCTTAAGCAAGTTGTGCAAACTTTGCCACTCCCTTCTAAAAATCCCCCCATCAGCCAAAACAGCACTTTGAATAGAGGGTGAAATCTGTTCGGCTGCCTGGGAGAACTATTGCCAAATATATGTATTGGGTTTTCCCAGATTGTCAGGAACAATATATTATATGTTTATGATTGTGTACGGAGAAGCGGAATGTGTGCTTACAGTTTTAAAAGACATATCCAAATACTGTATATTTCAAGTGGTTGTTTAGTGCTGACATCAGATTGTCAATGCCACCAATTAAATTTGTGTAACCTTAATTTAAACTTTTCAAAAACTGCACACAAGCGCAATAGATTATGACACGTAAAACAAAAACAATTTGTTTAGCTTGTAAAAAAAAAGGTTCTATACAATTTATATTAAATTTATTTTTCAATCAGAACATCTATCACCAACAGTTCATGGTCATGGTTCTTTACTTGAGAATGCTTTTCAAATCAAAAGACTATAGATAAAGGTCATGGGCTTTCCAAAAACTTTAGCATGCCGGGCTGTGTGCCGACATGAAGGAATTGCATGAGAATGTGTTCAACAGCAGTATCCTAGAGTGCATTGAGACGCGAAACAGCACGTAAAAGCTGTGCACCTCACTAAATTCAATGGTTTTTATTTATTTCTAATACAGCAATAACATTTTAGCTAAATGTATAAATGTACCTGCAATATACTTGCTGGTGCAATTCTTAAACATGGGGTGAGTATTATGTTGTGCCCTCCTCATATTGCAGTTGTTGTGGACCTCCATCGACTACTTTATATGTATGTGCCCCAACTTCAAAGTCCTTCCGATGTCCTTGTAAAATTAACAATATATTCCAGTGGTATTCATTCCACGAAAATGTGATGTGATTTGTGGACAATAAATTTAATCTACATTATGGCTATTTTGTTTTAGATAATGTGTGCAGACCAGATAATTATTAGAAATAATCATGCATTAATTTATTCATTTATATAATTTTGCTCACAATGCAAACACGTTCTCTTTGTAGGAATATTTTTTTAAAATATGTATTTGTTGCATATAATTAGGTTACATGTCCTCTGCATCCACGAGCAATTCTACATAGACTATAGTGGCAGAGAATAATCTTGTGCCCTATAATATGCAACAGTATTACATACTGTATATATTCATGCCTATGTGTAGAGACTTGAGGAATTGTCGGTGAGGGTCTCCGAATAAATACACACAGCCTGGTCTTGTGTGAAACTGCTATGCCCGAGGATTTGAAGGCACTGCCCAAGATTAAGTGCTGAACCACAGGGCTCAGCCTGGTGTCAGTCAAGTCTTAGTCTCGTGTTCTTTATCTCGAACAAGGCACACCATCTGCATGGCTGAAGCTCAGTGTGTGTATGTGACCTCTCATCACCTCACCTTCCAAGATCTGTTTTGCCAACTGATTCTGTATATTACAGTGTGCGTGTTTTACTGGAGTACATAACCTCAAGGCTTCTATCCCTTTACATTTCTCACGTGACCAAAGTTTATCATGCATCATTATTTAATATCTAGCATCATTATTTCATATCTAGCATCAGTGTACGGTACGCGTAAACGTAACATGCACGTAAAAAAAATGACATTTTCAATGTTTGTGTTTAATTATTGCCGTGGTATTCGTCACTGTCATAAGTGGGCAGCAAAGGGCTTGTCTGTCAGACCTGCATGGGCAACGGCTGTTTTGGAAAGTGAGGTTGAAGGTTGGGAGTTGCTGGCGTTTGTGGTTTGTGGTTAAAGGTCTGTAAGTAAAGCAAAGCAAGTTGAGGCAGTACGTGGTTTTGGGCCTGCAGTGCGCTATGTGCATTTGGCATCTTTGCAGTGGGGCACATCTATCAATGCCTGCAGTGTATATGTATTTCATATCTTTTTAGCATTTAAAACATAAATTAGTCAGTTAATCTGCAGTCATTTTGTGTGTTTCTGTGAATGCACTTTTCAAATGCAGTCCTGTACAATACATGCTAGGGAAAAAATCCTCATGTGCATCTTGCAGTGTGTCATATATGTATGTTGAACTTCTTTCGCACTGTGTGTAGCCAGCTGTGCATATCGGCTGTGATTGCCTCGAAGCAAGATACTATAACTTTCTAGAACACAGGTTGTTTTAATAACTTTGCCACAGTGATTTACAGACTATCCTCAGGGCAGAGATTGCCGTCTCAAATATATCATGTGGACACTTGATCATTTGATCCCGTGACAAGGTAAATACATATCTCATTATCAACATGGCATAATGTAGACATATGCAAAACATAAGGTTGGCAGCTATAGCCAGATTTCCCAAACAGTATTTGCCCTTGCTTCTTTACTTGCCATTCGGGATTTTCTAAATGTTCACTTTTCTTGTCACTGGGTGACAGTGTCAGCCTTTTCACCTGCTTCCTTGGACATCACAAAAGAAACGAGTGTCATGGTAGAATTACTGTGAGATTAGACGTGATGTGTGGAGTGTAGTTCATCACGACTTGCAGTGTGTTATATGATCGCACACTGTCATTTGTAAATTTTTTGTCATGTAAACTTTGTGTTAAATTGTAGCATGTGTCGCAAAGAGAAATCCATTAAGACAGTGAGTACAAAAGTCGCTGTGGAAGATTGTTGTCAGCACTTTACAAACACTGATAGGTAAAAAAAAATTAATGTAAAAAAATTCAACGTTATTTGTCTCGTGTACCCTTCAAACTCAGCATTATTGAATAACCTTTGTTCGTTAAGGTGGAATGAAGTCAGTGTTTTTCTATTATTTTTGGTTGTAAATTATATTTTGTACATTTCTCAAGGTAATTCTTGTTTAAACCTACCAAGTCTGATCACAAAGAAATTACAATTTACAGCCCTTTGTCAATCCACGAGGGTCTCCCCACGCTATATGAGTTTGACAATACTGCACCACATTGCTCAGTGCAGTAGATGAAGGGATTCATCTTCTTGGTTCTTTCGGTAAAGTCACGTAGAATGGAAATAATAAAATAATAAAAATAAAACATCATAAAATAATTCTCACGACGTTTTGGCCACAACGCAAGCAGCCGTTAAATTGTAAGGGCAAATACTGTTCTCCACCTGAGGACGGCTGCTTGCGTTGTGGCCGAAACGTCGTGAGAATTATTTTATGATGTTTTATTTTTATTATTTTATTATTTCCATTCTACGTGACTTTACCGAAAGAACCAAGAAGATGAATCCCTGCAGTCACGAAAGCTTTAAATCGAAATAGATGAAGGGAGTTCAGATATGACTCTGCACTAATGTTAAACGTGACTGGGAATTTAACTCGTACACCCACGTTCATAGTGCACTGTATTAACCACTGCACCACTGCTCCATCCCACATTTGATCACATTTGCAATGCTAAATTGTTTACGTGATAAAAAAACGAGTTGAAATATTTAATTTTCAGGAGGGTCCTTTATTGGAATGTTTGGTCAATTCATTTTTGAGTGTTGTTTTGCATGGGGGAGCAAACTGAAGTTCTGGAGAAAATCCACATCATAAGAGGGTTTAGCACTCATATGTCCACACAGATCCATTGGTAAACCCTTTGGCTGCTATCCATTGGACGCCCTTGCAGGTTTTGGAGTTTAACAAATTTGCGTGGTTCACCAACCCATTGCCTCATGCATCAGATCACGGGCGTGTGCCGCAACGCTTGGATTAATCAAAAGCACATTATTTGTTTGCTTTAACTGTTGCAAAGTAAACAACTAGATATACGGTGCATGTATTTAACAGTGTTATTTGATATACGGTATTCAACAAATGACTTAAATGTAATGTTGTGCACTATTTTTTTATCTCGAATCGGATAAATGTTTGCTCGGCATAAAATTCTAGCATGTCCAGGAACAAACATGCACAATGGCAAACCACACGTGAAAATAAACAGGGGAAATATCTTGCGCAAACTAAGACAGAAAATTGGTTCGCAGAAATAGCATGATGGTTTGTTTGTCTTCGCGTCGATTTTAACAGTTTAATGATGGTCAGTCTCAATCTTCTATGCTCATTAGCCAGCGGGTTCTGCATGTTCTCATGATATTAACAGAATGGATGCTTCATCGGGATTCTGAGTGCTTTGCGAGTAAAACATAGCTTTGTGCCATGCCCATTGTGTCGTTACAGTGTACTACTGTGATAGGCCGCTGAGCATGGAAACATGATATCTGCTGGGCATTGCGGACAAAGGGAAAAAGCAACAAGCAATTGGGTCGAAATGTGTAGCTAATGGCATACAACGGCAGTGTCCTAGACCAGAGTGAGCAATTTTGTCTTGTTTAACTGTGTCCTTTTAAACCCCCCCCACCACACCAGTCTTTATGATTGTAACAAGTTTAAACTATAGTAATTAATTTCCCATCCCTGATTGTGATAAGTTTCGTTGGAACGTTGCGGCAAGATGAACTTGTGCTGAATTTGACAGGCGGTATTTATCTTGGTTTGTAGTTAGTGGAAGTTTTGTAATGGAATTGTTCCGACCGATTTAAAGGACATTCATTTTGTGTGTTACAACAGAACCAGCAGCACAAAAGAATACATCTCCTTTTATCTCCGTTACAGTGAGTCACTTTGAAATAGTTGAGCAGCCGTGTACAAGGACTGATTTGTTTGCAAGAATAAGTTGCATGATTCATTGTGATGATCGTATGTTTTGGCTACGAGGATGAAGTTGAGCCATAAATGTATGCGAATCTTTATTTAAGTTGAAATTTTCATGCGGTGGTTTTTTAAAATTAGAATAAAAGCATGATTTAAATTACTCACTCGTTATAACTCTGATGGTACAGTCCTATTCTGGTAACATGCCACTAATCAAGAACAACAGTTGTACAATAATTTGCAGACACGTCAGACAGTTGAGCTTTGCCAATATCTTAACAACTGTTTGTACTCCCCAAGCACACAGACTATGCGGCAGTACCAAGTATAGCCAATGAAATGTTACCGGAGTAAGTTGCTTGCCTGATAGTGTTCCTTGCGCACCAGCACGGGAAATTGAAAGCACATTCTTGCACTCCCCCCCCATCCCTATTACTCGCCTTGGCTCTTGGGCCACCCTCCCCTCTTTTCAATGCCCAAACCCCCAACCCCTGAAATCTCCAGCAAGCCTGATCGAACTCGGCGCCAGACAGGAAGTCACCGTACGTAGCCCCCACTGCTGTGACGCACGTGCTGCCTCAGACAATGCAGAAGTGTTTATCTGCTGATTTCAAGTGTAATTAATACAGTTCTAAGAACGTTCTCACATCATGTATGATGTTTAATCGTTAAAGTACAGGCTAATGGAATGTACGGTGTATTTTATGCACGAGGGCAGGTTTCGTTTTAGTAGCCGAAATTGGGATTAAAATGGTGTTAATTGTTTTTTTTTGCTATGCGTAGTTTTAAATTTTCATATTTTTTTCAGCTGTAAACCATATTAAATGTGGCCTGTTTTTTTCACGAACCCCTAATGGATTCACTTCTAGTACCACTCATTCGTTTTGGTCATCAGTCGTTATTTGGTGTAGTGTGTTGTTGCCAATACCAGTTGTATTTTAGGCATGCAGTTTGTTGCTGTGAGTGTATCATTTTACTCATTCTAAGCCCTGGCCTTCATTTTTGTCTGAGTAATGCCATGCGTGCATGTTTATATGCTGATTAATTTGGGTTCATATACTGTTTGTTAATCATCGACCATATTTCTGATCAAGATTTCATGCTATAAATGTACAAATTGCCCTCAAACACAAATTCTATATTTTGACAACTCATGATATACTAGGTTATAAATGGACTTACATTACAGGCTAACTTGTTATGAAGTGTCTCTGGTTCCATAAATGTTAATTCTAATTGAATATACTACGTATTACAGTTAGAAATCCTTTACCCCAATGTTCATTGTATAGATATGTAACAGTGTCGAATGTACTATGTATATGAATTAAGATTTCTCAGGATTTAGAAACATACATGATCACATGTATAATTTGCCATTCCCAATCACAGATTTTCAAACAGACACGACCATCGCAGTTGTGTCGTATATGGACTCATTAAATTATGCTTGGGTTCACACATAGCTTAGAGAAAATGTGCCTCTCCGCGCAGACTGCACCAGATGTTTCCTGTGTGGGCGCATACAGGAAATGTGCTCAATAGACACACAGTATTCCAGCATCTGGAGAAGGTGTACCATAAGGCACTTCCAGGATTTACGTAAATTCCCAGATACGGATGGCACATCCTTTTGTGAGCAGCGAACGTGTCCACTTGAGCATAGTTTAGTGTTCCCAGGACAACAGAGGATTTGGGTCTTACAGAGGCGCTAGACATGGACACTGTCATTGTGGGAGAAGGGGTGGCAACTGTGCTGTTTCAGGCTGATGACAGCAAAGGGGTGGCAATGTGCGAAGCTGTAAAAAGAAAAGTAAGTGAAGGTAGCACAGGGTAAGGAACGATCCTTTTATATAATTTCGTCACCCATCAATTTGTGCTGGCACACTTTTACAACACTGATTTAAAACAGCCCTTTTATTGCTTTTAAATTACAGGGCAATTTTTTTCACAACTTTCCCAGAGGCAATCACATATTTTCACGGGACCCAGCATTTTAACGTTTTTGCAGTAAAAATTTAGACGTTAAAAATCTCAATAACAAAAAGTTCAACAACAATACTCTATTTGGTAAAAGCAAAACTATGCTTACACATGCTATTATAGTATAGTTAAATATTGATTGCTCCTTAAGTAGTATTGTAAAAGCTGTTAAACGTCAAATATGAAAAACAACAAATGTTGTTATCCCCAAGAAAGAAATGTGTATGCTTATTAATAATCCTTCCAAAGTTTAAACTTATTTTTACTCCCAACATTTAAAGACGTTCACAAATAAAGTATATAAAAGCTGATTGATTTTTGTAAAACTGTCATTTCTTTGGTAGAGAACACACTGTACTGCAGGAAAATGCAGATGTTTCCGTTTTGAAGACGCTAGGGATATATTTTACGGTAGTAACGTCAGGCCAGAGAAGTCTTTTGGCCGGCATGTGCCAAGTGTGGTTTACAACTGGGGTGTTTTGTCTTGCAAAAGAGAAAAAAAAATCTCATGTGTAGACTGTTATTGGGAAAAAGTTGGGCAGAAAAAAGACAGCTGTATAATAATGTACGACGTTAAGTTTAAAACTCTTAGTCAAGTTCGTGCTATCATAAATTTCATATTACGGAATAGCTTGTTGAGTAAAAGCAAAACTTAATTTTTAATTTGATGAAATTTGGTGCACTTATATCATACAAACTGTGTACTGCTTAGTTTTGTGGTGATGTTTATAGGCTCAGTAATTATAGTTGTACCGTGTTGTTTTTCTTGTATAGTTTTCTATTTAATATCTTAAGACCGTCCTCTTGCACCATCTGCTTGCAGAACATTTTTCATCCTATCAGATTTCGGCTCGAGATTTCCTGTTTTTTTCCTCGTGAGGAAGAAGGCTCCCTTGTGACTTGCAGAACTGCTTACTCTCGTGTTTTAAGCCCTTGTTTACTATATAAAACATCTCCTCCCCCTTTTCTTAGCCTGCTTTTGTTCTAAAACTGCAATTTATTGATGACTAGAGGCAAGGTTTGCCTTTTCCCCGAATGGCGTTACTTGTCAACGTACAATCCCCGTGTCTATGTAACTGAGACTGGTCTCGTGTTTGTGTTTGGTTAGTCGACGCCTGTAGGTTACTGAGAACCTTATCCATTAAAATGTGTCTGCAGACAAACTAGAGGAAGGACAATGCATTTTTTTTAAAGCAAAGTGGACTTTAGGACCGATGCCTTTGTGTTGCTTTGCTTTAAAGCACACTGATGTGAAGACGTGCATTGCACAAGAGCGGAAGCCTATTCGTCATAAAACGGATTGTGTAATTTTGTTTATATATTTGTCATTGAACATTATTGTGTATAAAGTGGTTTATCCACACCTATAAAAAAACCACCTTGATTCTGTTCGATAATAATATATTAGTGAATGGTAATACATTGATGTAATAAATATACTCTGTATCGCATTGCAATCTGCATAAAAACATATCCTTGTCATGATTTCACTTCGAATATGATTATGAATTCCATTAGTTGTGTTTCAATGAAGATGTAAGGGTTATCTGGAACATATTTCACGTTTAAATAAATGTAGGGATGAACACACACAGAACATAAACTAGCATGAGGCCATTGAAATCATAATAAAGTTATATTTTTGTTTCATTAATTTACTGTACATTCTGAATATGGTACATTATTCTTAATTCTGTCACTTATGGATTGATCAATAACAGGAAGGGTAAGTTAGACCAGGGCCAGTCTGAACTTGTCTACAGACAAGTTGCTAAGGGGGAGAAGTTATAGTGTGAAAAAGTTGGAAAATTACCTTGGCTTATTTTGGCAAACATAGGTATTGAGGATGTGATTGTACGTCCAGGGGGGGCAGATCTGGCCACTGCTGCAAAATGTTCTAATTTCTTCTTCCAAACACAATAAAGTAATTTTGCTCGACATGGGCTTTGTCTGACAAATGCTACACACTTATGCACATTACACTTTACTCATTTAAAATGTGCAGCCAATATATTTGATATTATGATGCGATCGTTTTTTCAGTATACATCCACAGAGCAAGATGCAATAATTTCAGCATTAAACGTGGGTCAAAGTCAATCTTGCAGGTGAGTTAAAACGGCATAGCCACGCAGCTCCTTAGCAGATAGGATGGCCAAGTTAGAATGGTGAGCATGTCTTCTTTTCTTTTGTAATTACACAGGCATGCGTGTCTGCCAACACGGTGCAAGACGGCTGAAAGTGGAGACCTTTGTTTGGCTTCAGACAGAGGTAACCGCAGTCCCTGATGAGAGACAGGCCTGTGGCTGGCTGTGAGGCAGGGCCCCATGTCTAGATTTGAGACGCGTGTGTAATTTTGATGAGTATGTCTCGCTTTGCATACCACTTTGTTGGCTTGAAGCTTGTCGGTTTTAAAGTTCTGTTATGGACATTTTGACACCGCTTCATGCCATTTTTTTGTGGTACCGCATTCACTTTTTACAACAAAAAACACCTTGTATCTGTGCAGTCGAAATAAGAAAAGGAAACAGTGTTTAAAGTCACCTAACGAGCTCATTAAGTTCCCCTTGGTAATTTGTGGCCTTCTGCATACGTGTAAAATGTGAAGATTTAACGTCTTGAGTAAGTAAAGCAGCATTCTTCACAGTCCGTGTGTGAAGGACACTGCATTGCTTCATGTGCAACATGCATGCAAGGCCGTGGTCTGCAAATATGGTATTCAAGCTAGACGATAACTGGCCACATTTCAAACATTTTGAAACTTTGAAAATTCTGCGAGTTACAGTATCTGACCGTGCGCAATGAGAATGTAAGACCGTGATGTTACGAGCTGTGATTGCCGGAGCATTGTGGTTGAAGAGAGTACTTGTGGGGGATGTTTTTTACTGTATTCTAAACGTTTGTTTACATTCTACTTTGATGTGGTACACACAAGCAAAGTGCACCCTTTATATTGTTTTTTTTTAAGTTGACTATAACAGCAATAATATTTGTCTACATACATTTATTTCTATCCATATTACACAAATAATCACAACGTGAAAGAGTTCGTTCGTGAACATTAGTATCATTTAAATGTACTTATTTAGTTCAAAGAAAATATAAAATGTTCAATAGGGGGTCTTCGCAAAATAGACTGCGATCAAAATAACATTATTTGTAAGTGCTGCAGATGTGCCGAAGGTGTGTTGGGACCTGGTTTGGCAGGTTTTTTTTGTTTTGGGGGTTTGGAGTAGAAGAGGAGGGAGGGAGGGGAACCGCAAATGCACGCCGCTGTTGCAATGGAGGCTAGAGGGAACCAGCCCCGAGCGTAAACAAGAACTTTATTTTTTGCCCTGCCAAGACTTGTCTGTCTGGCTAAATCCGAAAAGGGTTCATTCATCAGAGGATTACTTAGAGGTTAACCTGTGCTTCAGTTCGACTTTTGTGTCCTTAGTGACTTCAGATTGGGAACAAGGTACACGTGCACAGCTGCGCACTTGGGATACACGTGTGTTTGGCAGCAAGGGCTGCGAAGTTCCTTGTTTTGTTATGGTGCTGTGTAGATTTACACACCGATGCTCAGACATCGTTAGAGGCTTGGGAGATGGAAAGGGCAAGGGAAGTGAAGGCAGAACATTAAATGTGGTAGCAGTTATCCAGGGATATTCCTTGCCCTATGTTTAACAAACCTAAAGAGGTCAAACACTCTCAAAGGACTGCCCAGAGGTTTGGCTGATCCATGCTTCCATTGTCTGCGCTCTCAAACTCTCATCACGGAGTATGATGTAATGATTATAAGGTTTATTAAATAAAATATATTATTACACTCACAATACATCAATACAATCGTGTGTGTAAGAATCAAATACTTTTTTTTATTATTATACCCTGTAAAATGGGCTCATGTGACCACTCCTGCTACTAGAGCCTACTATGTTCAATATAATATAAAATATATATTTTTGAATTGCAACCATGAGGGTGTTGAATTCTTATCGTTACATATTAATCCTGCAGCTCCGCAGTGTCTCTTAACTTGTTGTGCACCTAGTTTGCCAGCATGTGTATTTTCTCACACACTTCAGGAGTGTACTCTTGCAGTGTTTATAGTTGTAGAAGGGCGTGCTAAACATGCTGGACTTTACACAGTCGCGGTGTCACTTGAGTTGATCTCTTTTGCTATGATAGCCAGGCCATGCAGGCATCAGAACTGGTGACTGCACTGTAGGGGTGGGGATGTGGCTGTCATGCAACATGCCATCACTGTGACACAATTTCATCTGAGCCATCGGCGCTAACCATAAAGAATGCTGAATGACAAACAGAGATATTTATTTATATGTTCATTCTTGCTCGCCTGCTTCACAGTATCAAAACAATATGAAGATTATGTCTATCTAGTTATTTTGTTGTTTCAGGACCAATTTTGATTGAGTTTGGGACCTTGCCACAGATCCGAGTAGCAACAACCTTTATATTATTGTGGCTTTGATAGAATATACATGTAGGTTTGGACGCTGGTACATGTGTGGCAAGCACACATGGTTTGCTGGATGTCTTAATGTTTTCATGTCAGTGTATTGCCTTTGGTGTTGGATCGAGTAGAGATGAAGTGATTTTTGCCTCTGGCCTTTTCATTTAAGATCAGGTGACTCAACAAAAGTTTCAGATCATTACAGTAACTGCCACTTATTTGCATTCAAGAAAATTATTATTCCTGTTGGGTGGGGGGGGCTGAGCAGCAGGCATTACATGGGTTACCTTTGGTCCAGAGCTACAATTATGAGAGGAAAAAAATACAAACTACACTTCTGACTAAAGACTTTACCATTATGAACCAATGGATTACTGCACGTTTATACTTACTGTTATTTTTATCTTTTTTCTTTCCCAATAGCTTATTTAAAGTACCTTGTAATACAGTTGCCTTTATATTTATTGCATGAACCAATGCAAAGGTTGTAAAGTGACTCATTCTCACACCTCGATTTTACCATGAACTTGTACCCATTCTTTGGGTCTTTTGGTAAAGCCACGTAGATAGATCAAATAATAAAAAATAATAACAATAATAATATCACGACGTTTCGATCGCAACACAAGCAATCGTCATCAGGTGAGGTCACCTGATGACGAAAGCTGTAAGTCAAGAACTTGTACCTGTCAGCAATGCAAAAACTACTTTAATTAAACTAACACTGTGGTGATTGCTGTACACTTTACAGGGCTCATTATTGTTCATTGGATCAGGTACATTTTCAATACCTAAAAAATAAACCTCGCAATTTTTACGTTTTGGAAAATATACGTTACTATATTTATTCAAACAAAAATACTGTTTTTGGAACCTTTTGTGGTACATTCAAATTGACTCTGGCACCAATTCTTCTGGCTGCAAAATTAAAACATTTCAACACTGCTCACCATTTCAGGTTATATCCAGCAAAATCTGTTTATTCCATCTCATGACAATTATGTTAATGGCTATACATTCAGTTTTTTTCAATTATATACCGTACGTTGTGTACATACACTTCCATACATGTGCACACAATTCAGAACAGAAGCAAACTCAGAGTGTAAAGTTAATTATATTTGATTTGTTTTCGAAATTATGTTTGAGCAGATTATTTTCTTCCAAAACAGCTGTGAGACACATGGTAGGCTTTCCGTTATATAATGAGTGCTGTTGCGAGGCAGTGGGCACTGTGTGTAGGATAGATGGAATTTGTGTGCACTGCAATAGTAAGTGGGAGCATTGTTCCTTCACTGACTGTATAGAATTTACATCATGGGCAAACCAGCTGTACGTCGTGGGGACCCTCATTTTACACACACATTTTTAGGCTGAAAATGAATCTCCACATATGGTGGCCTACGTCACAATTTGCGACTTAATATTTGTCAAAGCATCCACGCCTCCAATGTTTTATTAATCAGTGGGTGGCTTCCCTCGTTATTAGGGCTAGCATGTCATACAAGTCGACAAAATTACTTCCACAAGCTGGACTGAATAATGAGTTGGGCATTTGAGTCCAAAAGTCTCAGATAACTTCGGGGAGCGATTTCCTTTCGGACGTGGCAATGTGTTGCTGTGCACCTGGGTCACTGGGCAGCTGTCATTTATGTTAATGTGAAGTGAGCAACGATTTGTGTGAGTGCGATTGGACATGGTATTCCAGTACTTAAAATAAATTGTAATATTTTGTGTTACTTTAAAATGCTACTTAAAAAGACATCCAAGTGGCATGTCTAACCTAAGTTAAATTGTCTAGGCTCTGGAAAAAAATCATATTAGTTGACTCAAATACTGGTAGTTTTCTTGTTGACTTGAGTAGCAACTGAAAATGCACATGGAATGCTTCTTGTCATGATCAAACATGATTTTTGCACTGCTGGATCCATTTGCACTTTCTGTTTCTCAGTAAAATCCCAAGCATGCACCAGTCCAAGCTTCATTGAGAACTTTTCAGCTTTGTTCGACTTTCTTTATCAAGCTCCATGTTTATGATCGACATGTCATAGCTGGTAATATACACTGGTTTAAAACATTCATCTTTAGGCACATTGAATTGTATATTTCATATTATATTCTTGGTTCTTTCGGTAAAGTCACGTAGAAGGGAAATAATAAAAACATAATACAATTCTCACGACGTTTCGGCCACAACACAAGCAGCCGTCTTCAGGTGAAGAATAGCTCTGTTCTGTTTTATTATTATTTCAATTCTACGTGACTTTACCGAAAGAACCAAGAAGATGAATCCCTGCAGTCACGAAAGCTTTAAATCGAAATTTATTTCATATTAATTTCATTTTTTCTAAAAGCACCCCAACCTTGCTCTTTTCCATTGCTCAACATCAGTTTTAAATATGGTTTGCCTTCAGTAATTGCCCTAGGTATATATACTCTGATGTGTTTTCCAGTTGTGACCCTCAGATATATTCATTTGTTTTGTACATTTGTTGTATGTAACTCTCCCTTTGCTCACTATCTGTATCCCAACTTTGTGACCACATTCATACTATCATCAGATTTTGAAAAAAGACTAATGAATATAAAATACCATTTTGCTTCGCCTTTATAGGCAATGAATGGTATTTTAATCATCATCCAAACTCTCGCAAACCAAGGTTTTTTTTATTATTATTCAAGATTTAAAGCCATTTACAAAATTTTAGCATCAACACTGATGTTGCATGAAGAACGTAGACATTTGTATTGTAGTAGAAAAGTCGGACCAACAGGTATGTTTTCACAAAAAATATTCATAGCGACATTGGAAGATGTTTTCAGGATTGTAGAAATACACTAATGAACATACATTAAGAAAATATTAACCTTCAAAGGTTTAGTGATGACAGTTATTTTTTTATGTAAATACAGCCTTTGTCAATTCACTGCTAGATGAAGGCCTACCCATGCCGTGTCAGTTACAGGGGTTGTTTGACAATGTTTCACCATGCCGGTCATTGCGGGCTGATGAAGAAAAAGCTCCAGACTGGTTCATATGTCGCTTGCCACTGAAGTTTGCCGTTGCCGGGAATCCCATTCGAGTAGATGACTTCATAACACACTGCGTTTAATAATTGCACCGTAGCTCCAGTCCAAGCCATTATAACAGCCATTGTAAATTAATTACAGTATGTGTATGAAGAGCTTAACAAAGAAATCTGTAAATGTGTGCTTAAATATAGCTCTGACTTCAATGGCAGTTCTTTACAGTTGCTTTTTACCAAGCTTGTAATTGCAAATGTGCATAGTTAAGCACAGTTTTTAAAACATTCCATGTATTTTCACATCTCTGTTGCGTAATGTATTTTTGGGGACACACTTGTGCTTTAAAATGTAGTAATGACTGCAAACCATTGCAGTTTATAAGACTTGAGCTGTAAAAAACAACAACTAGTATGTTAACAGCATGCACTGGGACAAAAGCACTGATTGTATTGAGGTTTTTCACACTTTTCATCCTTTTGGGTATCTGTTCTCAACCTTTGCATCCAATAAATAACTGGACTTAACGGTCATGTGTATGTTGTAAACATCAGTGACACAGCATACAATACATTACACGGACACCATCATAAGCACTGCGGTATATGCAGTCTGCAGATAAAACATAAATGTTGGTAAATTAATACTTCATTAATTGAGTTATGAATCTCAAGATCATCAGCGAGTGGCTCACAAGTGACAGTCTATGACCAAAAGTCTCCAGAAGCTACCCCCCCCCCCCTCCGTGCAGTACAGTGGAAATACATACATTTTAGACACGTTTTAGATTTCAAATATTAGCACAATTATACAAAGTTAATGTTAGAAATGCAACATCAATTTTAATACATTTATTTCTTTATTACATGCATCTGAGCTCCACTTGACCATCCCACATGATCACCTGCGTACCTGCATCGAATGAGTCTCTTTGTTTTGTTCTGTGACAACTCACCATTCCTCAGGGCTCTCTCGGAGAGATGCACTCTTGTCTGTTGAGTAATATTTTATTCCTATTGTGGACTCACTTCAGCTAGGCATGAGGCGTTCAGGCCTAACACAGCTCACAGTCCGTTGTAAATGTTGATACTTTGAGTGGTGGAAGCTGAGCCTGTTTTGCTGGTGCTGAAGTTTCGGCAGGAGCAATTTACTCCAAGAAGTGCCTCCGAGACAATTGTTGTGCACCACTTCGGGTCTTACATCAACATCAGCAGTGTTACTTGTTCCTGGGAGTTAATCACTATATAGTCCGGAAAACAGCTTGTCAGGACCCTGCCTTGGAGAAGTCTCCAGGGAGGAACAAAGGTGTGTGGGACTGACACCCACGGTCCCTCAGCCTCTCCAGTTGACTTTGTTGAGGGCCCTGTCTCTTTGCCTTGGTGGACAACCAAGAGGAGGGTGAACTGCACATGACCCGTCAGAGCAGGATCTGTGTCCAGAGGTGTACAAAGCAATTCTCCAGCATTGGATTGCGTATTTTTAGTTTCTGGATTCTACCGAGGAGGCCCCCAGGAATACGGAAAGCTTGGTTTCAAGCACGGTTACAAGGACATTGTACCCCAGTTTCACAGACACATGCACGAGGTTGTTGATAAAGCTTTCTCCAAGGCAAGTGCGCGGTGTCTAAGTCTGGGTGCGACTGCTATCACGTGCAGAAGGACGAGGAGCTAGCCTGTTGCACCATTCCTCAAGCCGAGGTCAAGATGGTGCACAGGGTAGTGTCTTCTAAGATAAATCTGACGATTTTGTTCAATTCTCGAGCTGCGCATTCTGCACTAGTTCATCAAGCCCTACTCGTTCAAGATAGATGTCTGGGACTCTACCATCAGGGCAGTCAAACCAGGTGCCTGCTTCATCTCCCTAGACCCTCAGAGTGGTTATTTGCATGTCCCAATCCAGCAGGACAACCATTGATTCCTCCACTTCACCATGTCAAACTTGCATATGCAGTTCTCCGTTCTCAGATTTGGGCTGCAATCAGCCCTTGGATGTTTTTATTAAGCGCCTTACCATCTCGATTCCCCCGCTTCACTGGCAAAGGGTAAGGATAATGGCTTTCTTGGATGACCTACTGATCAATAACTCACTGACCTGCAGATGGAAGTTCAAATCGTGCAATAATGACTGCGTCCTGAAGTGGCAATGGTGAAATCTGAATCCGATGCAGTCTATGTAAATCTCGGGATTCATCTTCAGGATGGACCAGGGAGCCAATATGTTGATAGTGGACAAGGATCGAGCCCTCTACTGCCATGCCAAATGCCTGTTTCACCAGATGGTGATCATTGGCAAGGACATCGTTGGTCGGGCAGGATGTGAGCCATGTTGGAGGTGGTACCAAGAGTCCTGTTCCACATGCATCTACTTGATTGGGACCTCTCGTCTTAGTAGTTACTAGTTCCCCAGGACAGAGGCAAGCATTTATCTATCTGTTGATCAACACCAGGGAGCATCTATCTGCCTTCGTTGATGAGTAACATTTTCAAGGTCCACTCTGAGGTTTGTCAAACCATTGTCGTCTCCACTGACAGTTTGTTGAAAATATGGCATAACATACATGGTTTCATCTATGTGTTCATATAACAAGAGTTCAGGATTGTGTCCTTACCATCATATTATTGCATGCCACCCAACCAGGTCATTGCATTTAAGGTTCGGTGGTATAGTTTACCATTCTTCTCATTGTCAAAATAAACCAAGTTTAAATAGTGAGTGGAATGTTGATGCTCCATATTTATGTACACTGCCTCAGTCAGATTTGTGTATTTATCTCACTGCAGTATTCCAAGTTTCTGAAATGCTTCGTGCTTTGTGGCGTTTCCTTTCAGCACACAGTGCCGAAGCTCTCTTACTGTTACTTTTGCTTCCTTTCACAGCATTGGCTGGTTAGAGATCTGCAAATACTGAATGTGCCAATATAATTTATACAAACTCAGTAAGGTGGCCTTGGCGGTTGCATGAACTTTAAGGTTGTGAGATCTGCAAACATGCACTGCTGGGGTACAAACCCTTTTTTTTACCGGATTGTAAACACATGTAATCTGACACCACCATTGTTTGGCGCAACTTTGGTCAATGCACTATGCTATGCCTATATGTTTAAGTTCATTGCAACGGTAACTTACAGTATTTTTTCTTATGTCGGGTGCGGACTGTGCTTGTTTTTGTCACGGAATTGTATACAGTGGGAAAAAAATATTTGAGACACCGTGCTAAAAATAATGTTGTGATACTCCGTATTTATAACGTTACTGCAGTGGTAAATATTTGCACTTTCAAACATTTCCCATCACCGATGTGTTCTGCTGCAAAAATGGCTACCTCAAGACTTTGCAGTGTACCACTTTTATCTCCCCATATCTCTCCTCCCGTTCAGTCTTCTGTGGCACGGTTGAATCCAATTCCTCAGACGGCTAGGATGTTTACTCAGCTGCGAAAGGCTCAAGTTACAATTGTTACCACAGTGACTGGTGGTGCTGTGTGTGCAAAAATGTCTGGCAGAACATGTGGGCATGGAGTCTGCCCGCATGCACCAAAAGAGCTGGGCCACGGGCCTCTGCACAACACTCAACTAGGAATTGATGCACTTTGCCTTAATGGATGTCTGTTGAACAATGCATTAAGTATGAAATATAATTTTGTAATCTCAGTTGTACAATAGTACCTACCTTGAATACCAGCAATTATGAATCAATTTGTATTCTTATGTTTTTTCGGTAAAGTCACGTAGGTAAAACATTTAAATTAATAAAAGTAAAATAAAAATAAAATAAAAATCACGACGTTTCGGAGGCAACACAAGCTTCCGTCTTCATGTGGAACCGTCAGCACGATTGCTGTATCAAGTTTTCAGGTGGAACCGTCACAGCACGATTGCTGTATCAAGTTGCTGTATCAAGTACTTGATACAGCAATCGTGCTGTGACGGTTCCACCTGAAGACGGAAGCTTGTGTTGCCTCCGAAACGTCGTGATTTTTATTTTATTTTTATTTTACTTTTATTAATGTTTTACCTACGTGACTTTACCGAAAAAACCTAAGAATATGAATCCTTGCAGTCACGAAAGCTTCAAATCTAGAATCAATTTGTAATAAACTATCTTGATTTTAACAGGTAAGGCTCACTCAGCTGCACAGCCCTTTTTCAGAAGCGACGTGGTGTAAATAGCATTGCTTGGCCATCATCAGCCAGCAGCATAAAAGTGGTCGACTGTTATGATACTTGTGGCTGTGCTTGACAGATGTAAACCCTGTGAATTTATCCATCTTAATAAAGTGATTAATTTTTATACCCACAGAATTGGCCGTTGTAAGTGCTGCTCTAATTAGTTCTCAGGTCATGTTGACCAAAGACGGCATGAAATATAAATTAATCTGCTGGGTATTCCCGTATAGAGGTAATTTAATTTTGATAACCTTAGACCACATAAGCATTGTGCAGGCTGTACCCTGTAAACACAGTGCTAAACTAAATAATTAAATAACGAATTCCTTCAGTTGTTGTGACTAAGTGAATTTACTGAGAATTGTCACATGGGCAGCATGTAGAGAAACAAGCATGCAAGATTGTATCGCCTGTGCAGTTTCCCTGACCTTAATGGATGATAACAAACATTTTATTAAATGCCCTAAAGAAATAACATGTGTTATGTTTTTTCCATCACTCCTGCTGTTTATGTACATATTACAGTTCTGTTTTTACAAATGTTTAATTTCCATCGTCGTGGGGAATATGCCACTTTCGTGCTTTTATAAACACTTCCAGAATGTGCTGATTTAATGGAAAATAATTAACTTGGGTTGGGCTTTAAATATGCTAAAGATAAGATTTAAATCTGTTATAATAACAATAAATGGTGTATTTCAATATTGACTTGCGTTTATAGTGTATAGAGCAAATGCAGAAGTATGTTTTTTTAGTGGCAAATTGCATCGTAAAAAAAATAACTACAAAAAAATGAAAAGGAAAGATGTGATTGGATTTGTAGACTTTAATAAATCATTCATTTTTAAAGGCATTGTTTTGTTTGCACATTAACCTTCACACATTCAAGCATGTGTTTATAACGCACATGCAATACTGCTGCTCAGTGATTTCATTATTGGAAAAGAGACATGTCACAGCTGCTTAGTAAAGGTTACGGATCGACCGACTAAGATGCAGTCCTTTTCCAGAATACTGAGCTTGTTCAACAACATTTTAGTGGACGAAACACTGACCAGTGTACCCTGTCATTAAAAACAAAAATCTTGATAAGCCCTATATGTTCATATTACAATTGACATGTCCTTTTTCACAGGAGGCAGTGTTCATTTGATTCCTTGTAAAGAAACGAGCAGTTTGATTATATTGTCCAACGGAGAAAATGTCAAGTATCTTTGTGGATTAAAACTGATTTTCTATTGACTTAGATTTACACGGTTGCATGCGCATCTAAAAATAAACTTGTGGTACCTTGAAAGCCATGGATCATGTGTTGAGAGAATGTTCCTTTTCATCTGATATTTGGTTAAAATGTGCCGATGTCACCAATAACAAGAATGGGCGAAATCACTCAAGTATTATATTTAGGTTATTTCGTCACTCCGTGAATCTGAATTGTTACGTTTACATGCTGCTTACTTCGGTGTCATATTCGTGAACAAATCACTTTTGAGCACTGTAACTAAAATGTTTTAAAAAATACAGTAAAATCTAAATGGACGGAAATTATTCTAAGACTACTGTAACTGCCATATGAGGCGTTTTGAGTATTTCACAATTCCTTGTGTAATGTTACATTGTCCACATTTGGTTGAAGGCCACACTTTTCTCCCCATAACTTGACAGGTTGGACACGTGATTCAGCCCTCAGATATCACTGTCAAGTGGGGTTTTGTAGTGACACATTATTACGAAAGAAACTCCAAACCTGCGTTCATCCTGAGTAACTGAGTCTTAGGTGATCGGCAGATATTTTACAACGGGCTGAAGATGTGTCCTGTGAATGACATTGAAAGCAACTAAACCGGGAAAAAGTGACCTCATATTCCATAATATTTAGAGGGCCAGGCAGGCCCAGGCCTTTTTTGTGTCTCGGCATCTTTGGACAAGCATAGGGTCTAATTCATGCTAGGAAAATGGGTATCTTGTAAAAGTGTAGGATATGGCACACAAGCCCTTAATGAGGAGTGTGTCCTCTTCAATTGGATGTGTTATCTCAATTGGCTCTGTGGTTTCACAGGTGTTCTGCCTGGTCTTAATAAGTGCATGTATATTGAGAACATATCTCTATACAACATTAGCAAGCCTGGATTTTCTACAAGTAACCGTATTATTGCATAGCTGTTCTGTTTAATCGCATATTTTATCTGAACAAGTGTTGAGTCGGGCTGCCAGCTGGGTGGAGGGGTGCAGGGGGTGGGAAGAGGTGATGAAGAAGTGTTGATAGGTGGACTCTTAGCACCCTTCTCACCCCCCTGACCCCCCTGACCTCTCTTTTGTTCCATATGGCTTAATTGTCTTAGTCCAGGGGTCGGTAACCAAAATACGAAGAGACATTTGTTTCGAATTCGGTAACAAACTCAATATTTCAAGAGCCGCGATGCATGTCAATATGGAACGGTGGCCCTTGATGAATAACGTCATGAAAAAGTTCTTTGAGAGCCGCATTCTGCTCCACAGTCATATGTTTGCCAACTCTTGCGCATGGTAAATTGGACTCCCATGGTAAACTGGACTTCTAATGGTAAACTGGATTCTCATGGTCCGGGGGTCGGAAACCAAAATAACCAGAAGAGGTATTGTTTTAGAATTCGTTAAAAAAAAAACTCAATATTTCACGAGCCCGCAGTGCAGTCCTGCAGGTTGCCGACCCCTGTCTTCGTCTGATATGCTCGTGGATTCTTTTTTTTCGCTTGACTTGCAAGTTCCCCCTCTCAGGCTTTTACGAAAGACTTTTCTGACAGGTTAATTATTATAGCCATAAATCACAGGAACACTCTTTCCTCAAACATTTGCACCCATCATCATCACGATCCATGGGCAGACAGCCCGTTGGTGTCCTCTGCACGTTTCGTTATTTGTCTCCATTTGTCTCTGCCTTGTGCCAATATACTCGTAGCCATTGAAATATTCACCGGCATGTGATTGTATTGGGATTTGAAACAATTTAATTCCAGAATTAGTTATTTTTTGTCTTGTTTTGTGTCGTCTCCTATTTGTATTATGGGTCTTGCATTTTTTGTTGTTGTTCAGTCTCAGTTGTTTTGTAAGGGTAAAGTTATTTCAATATAACGTTTGCATATTGTTCATATGTACAGGATAATAATTGATCAGATTATCCTGTAAATGTATGATTTGATGCATCCATCGTGCATGTCCGAAATTATTTTCATTCATGAATCTATGAATTGTTATATACGATCTTAATATTAATTTTGTAGTGGACTATATGTTTAACCTGCGAGGCGCTTTATTTATAAAGCAAGATATGAATATTGTAACTTAAGTGATTGCACGTGTCTAACAATAATGGTAAATTGAGACCGCCAAGGCCAAAAGGCGGCGCAGGCCTTTCGGATGAATATCAAAATTAGATCAAGGCAGTGATAAGCTTTCCAGCATGTGGCGTCTCATGCTCGTGGTGCAGTGCATGTTTGGCGTAGTGCCCTGCACATATTTATTCTGCGAGCATCAACACAAACGTTTATATGCAAATACACACATGTTATGTTGCAACCTACGTTGTGTTAATTTAAAAAAACCCATACATGCAAATACTTGCCAAAATGCGAATCACTCCAAGTTGTTACATGCCCAAAAGCAAGCACAGGAAGAGATGTGATTCATGACTTCATCTTGTGTGCACGAAAACAAGAGAATGTAAACAAGTCTTGGAGTTGGGAGAGTAACTCAGATGAGGTAGGAAATAATTATTTATTTACAGTAGCTAATCCATGCTCTTGAAAATTGTGCAGTGTGTACGTGTGTGAAGGGTTGTTTAAAGGTTTTGTTGACAAAATGCTCAAAAAGTCGAATTGCCCCTAATGCTGTAGAGTATGTATATTGAAACTCCCACTTTTATGTTACTAATCATTAATAGACCGATTACTTTCATGTTAGGAGTGGCTTAAGTTGAATAAATTAATGAATGCGAGCTTTTCCTTACCTCGATTTTTTTCCTTATAAAAAAACGTTTGACTGCCCTTTCTCAATTTTTTTTATTATACCAGATGTGTGCTGCTGTGATTTCCTATTCACATTCTGTTGTGTTTTTTTTTATATGAGTCACAAAATGTAGTCATTACGTTGTTAGTCATCGCTGTTTTATTTATTATTTCACAGTGCACAAATCACATTGCCCCTGCCAACATAAAACGCCTAAATTTATATGCATACTGTACGACATTTATTTTGTTTATCATGTTGCAATTCGGCCTTTTTGTAGTTGTGTCTTCTGGCAGTCTGCCAACAGTTATATTTTTGTATACTAACCCAAACATACATTTCTTCCAGTGAACCTAAATTTGGTCAACGCAGGGTTTCTGTTTCGTTAAAGCATCACTGCAAGCTAAACGAAATGCCTCCACTTCCCTGCCCAGGATTTGGTTGAAGTGACCCGTATAAGGGCATAACACGTCCAGCCAATCCTCAAAGTTCTGAGGCTCTTGTGGATTAATCATAAAAAATAATCTCTAATCTCTTTGATGGGTGGATGAATGTGCTTGTTAGGATTGGCTTTGCACGTCCCAATGAATAGACCTCTTGTTCACTAAACTGTGAGGGCCTCTGCCTAATTTATTTTAAGCACTTTTATCAACTAAGCACTGTCAGTCATGAGGAAAATAAGATTGTAATAATATCTGATACCAAAATTGATACGTACTATTAATTGTTTAAAACTTAGGACAATTTATGCTGAATATTTCAGGAAAACCATGGCCTATTGGCCTGTAGACTTAATAGAAAATCTGCGTTCGCAACGGACTGTTTCCACATTATATAGGCAAGTCATATATAGAGTTGTATAAAGTCGTAAAATTAAGATGAGTATCACTAAGATTGGTTGCTCATTTATGTCTGCGACGGAGTTACTGCCGTGACCATCACAAACGCCATTTTGTTTTTATGCTGTTTGTCAAACTAATGTTTAAAGAAACCAAGACTATATGAGCATATTGGCGCGTGTGCTGTCTTTATCCTTGAAATGTATTTTGAAATGTGATTGTATTAATCCACGAAACACTGTTAATGCGTTAAAACATTTGTTTAGTGGTCCATATTTACTTTACAAACGTTTCTGTTAACTTTACCTAAGTCAATGATGTTGTCACTCTCAGTAATTAAATGGGAAATTATTGGAAAATGTTGAGTTTACAACGGACCTTTTTTGCATTGTATAAAAATTCATGGAGAGTTGTATAAAGTCATAAACTTGCTATTTTAAAAAGTCCATATAACCTCACTGGATGTGGAATAATTCATGTGAACGTAGTACTGGCATTCTGATTTATGTAATGCCACGGGTCACCTAATCTAACATTTGTGACATTTGGTGGGGTTGTTGCTGGTACTTAACCGTTTATTTTAATTAGTTATTAATTTGTGTTTAGTTATGCATTGTCTTATTGCCTGGTGCTGAAGGTTGGCTTACCTGACATGATTAAAATATATATCAAGGGCACTCATCAGAATATGCTTTAATTGATGTTCAAGTTAAGAATGTGATCGTTAAAAAAATGGCAAAAACTCCTTTGTCCCCATACTTAATGAGCATTTAGTTGCGCTAATCTCTGTTAGTGGCCTCAGAGTCGATGGTTGAAATTCACATTCCTTTGTTTGGGACCAAGTCTCTCCATAGAAGAACCACTTTTGACTTGTCACAAAGTGGCTTCAAAATTACGAAAGGTGGTAACTGAACAATTTTGGAGCATTTTAGTTATGACAGGACTGTACTTACTTGTGAAGCCCTCACTCACTTTGTACATGTAGAGTGTAGTTTATACAAGTAAGTGTAATAACGCATTGATTCAATAACATTGAGTTTTAAGCTAATACTCTTTGGTTCTTTCGGTAAAGCCACGTAGGTATAAAATAAAATAAATCACGACGTTTCGGGCGCAACACAAGCGTCCGTCATCAGGTGGGAAAGCATGGTCTGCTGCTGATGAGGCAGACTGTTTTAGAAGGTTTGAAATGGGTGTAGCTCAAGGGTCATTAAGAAGTGGCCGGGGCTAGTGATGTTAATGTGAGAAATCGGCATGTAAGATAGGAGGAGAGCGGCCTCCTCGACGAGGGCACGGAAGTGGCTATGTTAATGTGAGAGATTAGCTAATGCTAGATGCATCAAATCGCATGTGTAAGAATCATCATTTTTCTTTATTCATCTTATTAACCTGACACCTGTAGCCACTAGTTTCCGTTATATTCACAAAACAATCAATTCTAATTTCCAGGGGTAGAGGTGAATGGTTTCACTTCTTGTGGCTGATGACATGCTGCAGTTTCATGTTGGTACTTAAAGTGGGGTTGTTATCATTAGTATTTTCTAAGTCCACGTGCTTTAATATTTATATTAGACTTACATTAAGTGTTTGTTACAGCCTCTGGAGACTGTGGTGATTTGCACTTCTGCATTTTCCACTGCTCTTATTTTTCTCCTTGAAAGTTTACAAATTATGAGCTTTGAACAGAGCACACAACCACATCTTTAAACCCAGCCACCACGGTAGGTTTTGGGGGAGGGATAATTGCACATGCCTTCATGATGTCATACGAGTAGATTAATTTAAAAGGGGGGCATGTTTTGGACGTGCAGAGGAGAGGACCACTTGTCTGTGCAGTTCGTGTGGTTTCCCTTGAGGCTAGCAGATGCTTGCAACTTTGAAATCAAGTTCTCGTGTAAACGCGTTTTAAAAATTTATGTACACCACAATGTCAGTTAAATGGGAGCGGGGGAGATGGATGGGGCTTTAACAATGCGTCACAACCGTCACAACTTGTAAACACAGCTTTACAATTGAGACGTAAACGTTTAATAGGAAATTTATTATAAAAGTGCCGTTTAAAAGTTGTTTATACCTGTGTCTGTGCACCACACAAAATATGAAGGTAAAAATGTCGCCTTCATTCTAGACTGCTATACGGTAATTGTATAGCTGGTTTTAGATTTCTGATGGATTGTTCATTCACACTTAACTCTTAGGATTAATAAGTTATGTCAGTCTTGCTGGACAAACACATAATCACAAGCCCAGTCTCGTACAGCCTTCATATTTTGACTTCTCTTCGGAAGAAGAGGCAGTGTTGTATGAAAGGTAGCATTCTTTGTTTTCGTATACAGTATTGTTCATGCTTATGTATAGGTGTAGGTGTGCAGCAAACTCTTAATAGCAATTATTGTACGTGCATATCAACGTTGAGTTCAACTCTGCAAGGTATTTGCTAGTCTGGTGATAAATATTTATATCACTGTTTCCATTTACTTGGTAAAAAGTAATCTTCGAGGCATGGCATGCTGCTGCTAACATGACAAATGCATAGTATGAGTATCAAATTACTCCTTTATGCTAAATGACTTGGCACTTTTTCTCTCGCAGTGATTACTGTTTTCAGTTGTGTAATACATATCCACATCTCAATCTCTTGTGTTGAAAGTCCAGCACGAGCAATAAAGACAATTACACGCACTTTTGACGTCTGGAAATTTGGAATGTTTTTTTACTTTTCCTTAATTCTCTAACACGTTATGACCACATCTGGGTCGTACAATTAAAGGATGAGTGGCCAGACTGTCTTGAAGGATTGAAAACCATTTCAAAATGATGGTTGGTGAGATTTTCCAAACTCATTATTACCTGGAAGTAAAAAAAAAGTACTGAAAAATATTTTCATTGTGCATGACACTAAACATATTTTCAATGACAATGAAGCAGTCTCCGTGTTACTACCGCAAACAGTTGCTGTTATTGAACAGTAAACACCAATATAAATATGCTTGGTTCTTTCGATAAAGTCACGTAGAAGGGAAAAACAATAAAATAATAAAAATAAAACAATACAATGCTCACGACGTTTCGATTGCAACACACGCAGTCATCATCAGGTTTGAAAACCACACGTGACTTTACCGAAATAACCAATAACATGAATCCCTGCTGTCACGAAAGCTTTAAATCGAAAACAAAATAAATGTTTACCATTTTTTGGTAAATCAAGAGATAGGTGCAATCGTGTGCTTTGTGGACATTTTCTAGGGATGACTGGGCACATGCAAACGTTCAGTACGTCAATTCTAGATTTGAAGCTTTCGCGACTGCAAGCATTCATACTCTTAGTTTTTTTCGGTAAAGTCACGAAGCTTGTGTTGCCTCCGAAACGTCGTGATTTATTATTTGATTTCTATTATTTCTTCTATTATTTTTATTATTTATCTTTTAATAAGTTGCATTATTTATTTATTTGTTACCTACGTGACTTTACCGAAAAATCTAACAGTACAATTGAAACTGGGCTCTGCCAGTTCAGTACTGAGTTGTGGCCTAGCTGTGGCCAATTCCATGATGGCCTCTGTATCCCCATTCCAATAGCCATGAGGTTGCATCGGTGGCCCTGGCCCCTTCCGCTCTGTCCCCTCACCCCCACCTCTCCCTAGTCGACCATTTGCAGATGCGTAGAGCAGCAGGTCTGTAAGTGATTTTAAACATTTTTGAGGATAGGAGAGTCTCAAATTTAAAAACAATCTAGAGTTTTACTCTTAAACATTCCACCATGTATTTATAACATTTAACAAAGCCATTTTGATTTAAAGCTTTCGTGACTGCAGGGATTCATATTCTTGGTTCTTGCTTGTGTTGCAGTCGAAACGTGAGAATTGTATTGTTTTTATATCTTTATTATTTTATTATTTCCCTTCTACGTGACTTTACCGAAAGAACCAAGAATATAAAGCCATTGAAGTTGAACCAACTGGATGCCGTGACGCTCCGTCCCGCCTCTGCGCTGAACCTGTGACATCACGACTAATTCTGTGTTCGTCTCGGCTCTGAACATGCATCACCGATCAGGCAGAGAGCGCTGCGCCCAGAAATTTGAGCGTCCATGGGATTTATTCGACCAGGCTGGGTTGCGTTGCAACACAAGCTCTTGAAACCAGCCAGGTGCGAGAATCGTTCCACTGCAGTTCCCACTGGCCGTGGAAACGGTGCGAAAGTGGATAAAGCCGAAATCCACTTTTATTCCCATTTCCTGTTTAGTATTTACTTACAAATGGTGAAAATCCTATTATCTTCACAAGTTATCACCTTGCAGGATGTTATGTCTCCGGAAACATGTTGGGGGTGGGAACAGTGTTTTGCATGTACTGTAGAACCAGACAGGCCAGTACACCAGTGTTGTGAAAGGCAATAAATTAAAGCTTGTTGCGTGTCATATTCTCTTTTTGTCCTCTTCCGTGATTAACCTGATACTCCACCCTAACGCACCATTATTAAACTAAACCCCCCTACCTTTCCATCGTTTAAATTATTTCACTTTGCCCTCTCGGTCTGGGGACTCAAAACGATGTTTTTTTCTTTCTAAAAGGTACCTGAGTAATCCTCAAGTGAGACTGCACTCTGTGCCTCGGCAATGAGCCAGTCTAACCTAAATAATGTAGGGCACAATTGTCTAACAATACCTGTTTGCCATTTTTTTCCCACCAGCCCCCCCCCTCCCTCTTGTTCCAACTGCATCGCCAATTGCTGATCTGTCGATTGTTATGACATTTCCCTTGCTGTAATTGTTCTACAGTGTGTATTGTCCCTCGACTTTGCGTGATAATCATTGTTCAGGATAGTTGTGTGTAATTGGAAATATGAGGGTCAAAGAGCCATATGATGGCCCTCTCGTGATATGTGTAAGTAGAGCATGTGTTTTATTTGAGAGGGCATGTTATGAAAACACCCTTTTCATCATCTCAAACGCACCTACGCACAGCTGAACCTGTACCACATGAATATGAACATATTATAAACAGACATGAAGATATCAAAATAGTTGTTAAAAACTTTTAAAAAGTCAAATGTTTTAAAATTTGCATGAAAGAAACTTGTACTTTTAAAGGTGCGTTTAATCAATTTTTAAATGTTAGGTGTTTAAGACATATTAGAAAAGCATATTTAAACAACAAAAAGTTCACGCAACTTCCTTATTGCACAATGATACAGATCATCTTTATTAAACAGGTGAAATACAATCAATAACAAATCTCTTGCGAGGAAGACCAAGTAGAAACAAATCTGTAACAACCAACACAGGAACGTATGTGGTGTCTACAGGATGAGAAGACAAAATATATCAATATGATTAGTTTATACAATGGGTCCGTATTTCCTTACGTGAAAGCTTTCATTGGGCTAAGTTTAATCACTAATATGTTGGTGTACTCATAAACGTAGCTCGTGGCACACTTGTACAACTGTCTTATTATAACAATGGTCAGACCTCTTAGTGGCATGCAAATCTATCGGCCACACGTATCAACATAATATGACTCGCGCGTTATTTTACACAAACACCATAGTAAAGTTAGGTGGTGGAAGTTTACATTCCAAGAAACACCAGCCTTCATCAATCAGCATTCACCAATGAGTGGAGATCATCGATCACATTTATTGCTCATTGTACGACATTACAAGAGGCGTTTAAACATTATCGAGTATGTAGTTAGCTTTGGCAGATTTGTACAGTTCGTTAAAAAACCTTATACAGTACCTCTTTGACCTATTGGCGTATTGAGTCTGAGCGCACACTCGAATTTACTTTCCAGGAGCCTGAAACGAAGCTAACGATGCCATTTTTGGCTTCCGTCTTGACTTTATGAAATTCCTCCATGGTGGCGGAGAGGAGAGTGAGTGCAGGATTTTGATGGGAGTAAAAACGCTACGTGTCGATGCTGGTGGTGGTGGGGGGGTTCAGCGAATGGGGAGGTAGGAAGCCCTGTGGCTCTGTAGAGGATGGGTGTGGGTCGCTTTGGGGGGGGGGGTTGACCTTGGATTCTGGGCTGGCTTGCAGAGCACACAAGTGCCTGATAAACAAAGCCACGGTGTTTACACAGCTTCGGGTTTTTCCATTGCCCCCACCTTCGTGCTGTGTGGGTCACCTGCTTGCCTGATGGCAGTTAAGCTTTATGTACCGTATCTCTGCCGCATCTGTGGATTGTGTGCGCGTCAGCGTGTCCTGTGTGCTTATGTGTGTATACTGTCCAGTGTCGCATGGGATACCCGATTCGTTCAAGACGCTGACAATGCTTCAAATGTTTTTGTAATCGCAAAAAAATAACGTGCACTTTGCCGTACATGTTTTTATTTACTTTTAAAGTCTGCCTGTAAAGTTTCAGTATTATCTCCTTATATGCATGGGTGTTCTCCAAGGGACTGGTTTCCTCCCATAGGAAAAGAAATGCTCAAAGGAATTGGCATCAATCACATCGCTAGCACGACCATACTATCAAAGTAAGAGAAAACCCAGAGAATCTATAATTGGTTAAATAATGAAATATATGCATTATAAACTTTCCTAAATAATTACAATTTTGAGTGGAGGTATGCTATTTATACAACTTATCATCAAAGTGCGATTACACCGTTTATGATTGCGAGTTTGAATTTAAATTCTGAAATTTTGCCTCCAGCTTGTGTAAACATACGATGTGTTGGAATTTATTAAGCAGCAAATGTTACTTGCCATGTTTAAAGCCTCTCATGCTACATGCCGTTTAGTCTTTCACAATTGTTTACGTGTTTTTGCCTTCATGTTTTATGGGGGGGGGAAATAACCTGCATTTTTTATAAGTACATAAAGTGCTTCTGACAATGCACTAAGCAAATGGTATCACCTATTCGTTGTTTTTTTTGCAGAGGTTTAAAACAAGCATCAACGTTTATAGCTGCAGCTGAAAGGGCGAAACTTTAACTAGGCCTAATTGCATGACAAGATGACGAGGACAAAGTTTGATATTGTGGTATCAATCCTATCCTGTAATCATTGACATTTTGGGTTATTTTTATTTTAAAACTCAGCATTCTCAAGCGGATTGAGAAACTTACGAGCATCAGCATGCTATAAACTTGTTCTGCACAATGGTGCTTTCAGCGCCTGCTATCTCACAGTAACATATTTATCATCTTGCAGCTCGATGTTTTGACCCGCTGGTCTGTGGCTGGATAACAGGCCTCAAATGGTATTATCTACAGCTTCAGTTTCTGCTGACTGACAGGACAACACCGTGATTTGCCCTCATTTGTGTACCCACAGGATGTGGATTACAACTGTCCTGCTAAAATACGTAAACATATTGGGAGTGGAGATTGAGCGAAGTAATTTTGCTCGACAAATAGCTACCTGCTGTGTATGCACAGGGCTTGTATTTTAGATAACAATTGCAATCTGAGTTTGCTTCAGTAATCTACAACCCCATGGTAAGGTTTGAAGAAGTCTTTGTTACTCCTATTATGCTTTTCTGACTGACCAGAACTGCCCTTTGTCCCCCAGGTGGTGCTCACCAATCAGATTACAACGCGGTTCAAAGGTCGATCTGGCTCTCATGCAGTGAATGAAGGTAAAACACGTAAAGAAAATAAAGGCAACGTGAAACCCTCCTGATTATATTATTAAACGCAGAGTCATTTAATTCACCCGCAGTGCATATATTTGTTTCCATTTGCTTGCCAAGTGAATGTTTTGTGTTGTTTTCACGGGGACCCGAGGAGGTTTTTGCGTCACAGTTGGGTTTCCTGCAGGGGCTCGGAAGGGTTTTCTCTGGCACTTGCTTGCGTTTCCGACTATTATCCCCTCACACGCGAACTTTCAGCTACGGGAAGCGTGCTGGTTTGCGCTTGGCATTTCCCAAATGTACACGCAGGCAACACGGATGCACTGAAACACAGTGAAACCAACGCAAGCACTCAATTCAAACAGACTTGTGACTATACATGTACTGTATACACATTCATGCTGACACCCTTTAAAATTGGAAATGCTGACATTGCATGTATAGTTTCTAAAAATAACTACAAGCTAAAGGCATATGGTATTTGTACATATAATTATATTTAGAAAAATATTTCTAAATACACTCAGAAAAGTCACAGTGACTGTGGTAATAAGGTGAGGCAACACGTGTCAGAATAAAATGAAGCGGCAAATGTGTGCGTGTACATTCAAGGGGGTTTGGGGCCGTGGTGGCGAGATGTTAACTACCTCGCCTGGTATACAGGTGGTTGTGGGTTCGATCCCGACCCTGACGCCTGTATATTTGGAGTTTGCGTGTTCTCCCCGTGGTCGCGTGGAGTTTTATCCGGGTCCTCCGGTTTTTCCCTTCACATTCAGAAACATGCTTTTAGAGTATTTGGATGTTATAAATTTCAACGTGATAAGACACTTTTGTTGAGCTATCATTTGTGGCCAGATGGATTCTGAAAAAGAGCTTTTTAGCTCAGTGGGCCTTACCTGGTAAGATAAAACATAATTTTAAGAGTTTAGTTTAGGTTGGAGGTCTTTGAGACCTCAAGTTTCCTTTGCTCTGGTGACTAGGGTGGCAATGTATGCCCATATGGTCATGTGCAGTTGGATGAAATAACATTACGAAAAATCATACATATTTTTTGAGCTTAGACACTGTACAACTACATTTCACTGGTCTGGCCAGCTAATGTACCTCGTGAGCCAACCAGGCAGTCAAAATGTATTGTCTTCTTCCCCCGGTCAAAAATACGCATGATGCCAATTATAGTTGAACACAATTTGATGGATTTAAGTAAAATGCGTTAATCTCACTTGTGAATGTGCACGTCAATCATATAGCTGCGGTTACCTCTGTCGGGATGCATCGCAGCCTGCGTTTTGGGCCACACACTGTTGGTTACTGCAGGGTTTGACCCACAATCTTTGACCAAAGGGCCTGTTGACTCACGGAGCAGACACAATATGGAGGGGCAGCCCCAAAACAAACACTCTGGCACAACTGACGATAACGAGCGCCTTCAATGTAGTTGGTTCAGATTGTGTATTCGCACCTGTGTTATAAACTTTGCTTGTTAAGTTGTTTACCAAATGCCCAAAGATATCTAATACGAACTTGTTTGAACTGAACTAAGCCCTTGCCTAAAACATCAATGTATTTCACGGGAAGAAACCTCTCTTTCCACAGTGACAAAGGGAATTAGCCGAGAAAAACCCCTTCGTCTATTTGATTTGTCACTGTGTGACATTTGCATAGTCTGGGCTGCGGGCTGTCAACAAAGACAAATCCAACGTGGGAATGAACCACGAAACAAAAAGAATATGAATCCTGTATATTATCATGCCCCAGAGGCAGTCCTGTATTTCACGGAGATGCAAGCAACCATCTATGACACGTAACATGGCGTCTTGTCCGTGTAGCTGGCGAGAAGGAGATGTCTGGCGACGGCTATGTGACTGCAGCCCTGGGCAACACGTGGAGTCACTGTGTGAACACTCGACTCATCCTGCAATACCTGGACGCGCGGCGCAGGCAGGTGATGACAACCGTGACGTCGCAGGCCTTCCTAGCCGCTGTGTGTCAAACGTCTTGTGAACACCAAAACATGAAATCGAACACAAAGTATTTAATGAAGAAAGTGAAACGGCCTCACTGTGTAATGGGGTGCAGCGAAAACTGTTATGGAGTACAGCACACTTGCCAACTCTAAGCCAATGTGTAATTATAAAAAACTAGCCAACCCTAAGACTAACCACACTAGCCAACCAGCCCCTACCACTCACCATATCTCTGGCCCTAACCTGAATCCTGGTATCACCTCATCACCTCACTTTTCACTTTTGGTGTTCACCTTCCATCTATTATTCTGCATTAAATACTGTCCATGTGTTTATTATGTACATAACCAGAGGGCATAATTAATTATTGTAAATCTCAAGAGATGTTTATTCATAACTCAGAATGAGGAGTTAGGGTTTTGCATAGTCATACCTTATTTTAACAATATTAAACAGCTCATTGGATCATCATGTTCTAGTTCTTGCAGCTTTGCCCAACCCCTACATCCCATTCAATTGGTTTATTGCATCACCTCCACTGCGGGCATATAACACCACGTCTTATTATAATATAGTAATAATACATATTAATGACACACACACGTATTTAAAGCCACTGCTGAACTAATGTATTTTATCTAGTATGCTTGAGCATACATAAATTTTTAATGGTAATTATTGTCAAAGAGAAAAACATGTTTTTTGTAATTATTTGGTGATGCTGCATTGGCAGTGGTGCACAAATACAATTAACGTACCTATTGTTAGTAGTATATATACTAGTATACGACATTAGGTCATCGACTCCTTTGATACCGTAATAAATTAATTTAACGGTGATATATTGCATATGCCATGAATAGTATGTTTCCAGCATCATATTTCATTAAAATGTTAATCAAATTACATATTACCATTTGGATTTCTTGAAACCTGGGCATAAAGCTTAGGGTTAGTGATGTTATTGTGCATATGGCTGCTGTGTGCATACATCTTCACAGCGCGTTTTCTGAAGCAGAATTAAGTAGCATTCACTACTGGGCGAAACAGTTCTTATGCAGCTTACATGGCTGCCTTTTTAAAAAAACATTTTCCAATAAAAAATAGTCTCCTTTAATAACAAGACATCCTGAGCTGGCTTCTGCAGTCTCAGCTGATGTGGATCAGGCTTGCTGTGTGATTGTTATTGTTTTTACTGACTAAAAGGAGAGACTTTCAGACAGAAAAACATTTTTCCACTCTTCTCACTCCTTGCCCCCCTCAAGGCTGACAACTGAATAAACACACTGATGAGAACCACCTGTGTTGCTGGTAGGCATGGGTGCAACATCTTCCAGTGTTACATTGGTGAAATATATGTCTTTTAAAAGCATTTGTGAAGCCCACTGGGGTGATAGTCGCACAGTCGTAAGGGTATTGTTTATGACGAAAAGTAAAACTACTGTAGCCACCTTTTAAAGGTAAAGCAGAATCGATGCAGGATTTCATGGCCTTGCTTCATTCACAGTTTTTTCAAGAAACAAGTCACATGACCAAAGCTAATTCATGTATTGAATTTGTGACTCATTGTACCTGGCTTGGGCACGAGTCATTCCTGAATATATTTCAAGCAACGCTGTGGTACGGGGGTGCACTGATGGCCAGCTTAACATTTTTGCGAATGAAAAATATTTCCGCAAATATTTGCACGTAAAGATCCAATAAAAATTCACGTTTTCTGTCATGGTGCAATGTGGCACAAGGATGCTGACACACGTCCAAAAATGGTGCCCCTAAGGAGAGGGGTCTGTGGTATAAATACAGCGGAGAGGGGACAATGTTTCACAGGTTGATGGTCTGTGTTGACACATCACGGGATTAGGGAAAAATGGAGTAAAACAATGATTACAAGTGTGAGTGCGGGGCATGGTTAGAGGGTGTTGTACGGATGTCCCAGGCAACGTAGGAAAGTGCAGCCACCACCAATGGTATTCATGTTCTGACTCTCTTAATCAGTGTGTCCTTAACGGCGGTAGTGTTTTAGTTGTTTCCGGGCAATTGTTGAATTAAGTTAAATTGTGTGCATACTGTACACACGTTTCACTTTTGGTAACCTGAGAAATTTATATTTTTTGGAAGGGTAATGTTTCTGCATATAAATAAACATAGGCTTGTGTTACATTGCGCGCAAGAGTTGGTATACTTCCAGCAATTTATGGACCATGATAGACTCCATTGTATACATTACTGCTAATTCGACGTGCAAAATGTACATTCGTAACAAGGGAAGACGGCAATAAAGCAATACAGCGCTTAGATAACCTTATCAAACAAGGTAATGGGTAACAGCCTTGACTTGTATACAAGACTTTGTCACCCTATACCCCCTCGCAACGCGCACACCGCGCTCGCAAGAGAAGAACGTGGGTGACTTTCGGCCATCCCTTTTTATTAACGGAGAGAAATAATGCCGTGGATACGTTGCGTAATCACCGAATAATACTAAAAGCAACCTGCCATCTGCGGGCACACGCGAGCGGAGAGGCGGGTTTATTCTCCCGAATGGGCCCGGCTCCAGAGCTCGGCCGTTGAGAGCAGTTGGGCCGCCTGGAGCCACATGGGCTCAACAACAATGGGTTGCTTCCCCATCCCCCTCCTAACCAGCCTCCACCACCACCCCCCCATCCGCAGGTCTCCACCCACACGTGGGTTTTTTTATCCACTTTCCCGCCAATTTCCAGCTCCGGCTCGTGTGAATTTTGACCCCCCGATTGTCAGTTATCCTTGACCCAGAATTTGCATGAATTCTCAAAGGCTGTCAACTTCAAAACATCTCCCGGTTTTGTTTGAGAGCAGATGAGCAAGTAGGTATTATTCGTGCCGGTAATCATTTTAAAACAACTGGAAATGTAACACCCGTTATTAGTTACAATGAATAGCCGATTACAGTTGTTTGAAGAGTATTAAGTGTTAATGCAATTATCTTTTTGCCTATGTACGTGTCTGTGTTTGTGATAAAAACAAGACATTGTTAGCCCATATTCTTAGGTTTTTTCGGTAAAGTCACGTAGGTAAAACATCAAAATTAATGAAAATAAAATAAAAACAAAAATCACGACGTTTCGGAGGCAACACAAGTCTCCGTCATCACTTGATGCAGCTAATTCGGCTGTGACGGTCCCACCTGATGACGGAGACTTGTGTTGCCTCCGAAACGTCGTGATTTTTGTTTTTATTTTATTTTCATTAATTTTGATGTTTTACCTACGTGACTTTACCGAAAAAACCTAAGAATATGATTCCTTGCAGTCACGAAAGCTTCAAATCTAGAATTGTTAGCCCAATAGATGCTTTTGCAGTCTGGTATGGGGAAGAAGAAAAAAAACCATATCCACGCGATGACATGGAACACACAAGTGATAGCAAGCTTAGTGAAAAGGTTGTGGTGTTAAAACATTTGAGTGTTTCTTATTGCATTAAATCAACATTCATAGCTCAACTCATACAGCTCTCAGGCTGTGAACGTTGACACATTTAGAAACAGCCCCTGCGTGTTTGCCAGGGCGACCACACGCAATGTTTCCTGCCCAAGGACACACAGCGGGGGGTGATGAACCACCCTCTATAGCTTCACTCATGACTACTGGCACCATTCTCTACCCCCTCCCCCTCCCCCGTGACATGAATTGGGAGCCAAACATCCCATGCTACCCCTGTCTTGGGAATTCAGCATTGACCGCAGTAGAGCGCTAAGTTTAATACCTTTCCAAAAAATACTATTACTTTGCTTTCAAAAAGCTTTTTTTAAACTCCCTGTTCCAATCTAATATGCACCATGAATAGCAGTCCAGTTGCTTCATGAAGATTGTGCTTTACGTGGGATTAACACTGCATATTTATTTTTCTTCCATACCAATGCAATTCAGTATCCTATTGCAGTGTAGTATTTACTCTCAGAATATCTGAGGTTAAAATTACGTACGTAATATTTTTTTTTATTTTCGTAATTGACCATAAATCTTTTTGGTTTGTTACGTATGGAGTAGGGTTTTTTTTTTAAGCTTTTCACCTGTGGTATTAGCAATTTCTGTTTGGGATTATTTTCTGTGAAATCTCGAGTCTGGCTTGACCAGTAATCTACATGAGTTAACCACAAAAACATTCTTTTGTGCACTATTCACCAAAACTGTCTTTGGCATATCACTAAAATACATGCAAAACGGTTTTTGAACATTCTGAAGCCATTGTGCCAGACTGATTTGTGCAATAATTCTGTCCACTGTTATTATTGAGATCGCCCAAGTTTGTTACACGTACAATGATAAATAATTATTTATAATTGTATAAAACATGTGTGATATCTGGGTCAAACCCAAGGCGGTTGGTCAGCAGTTGTTGACGTATGTCGTATATTTTTGTCCATCTGGCCCCTCTAATCATTCCCAACTGATCGCCAGTTGGCGGTCGTGGCCTGTCTGTCCCACACCACTCCCTGGAGACTGGCGTTTAAATGCCCTTCACCAACTTTCGAGCATGATCTCTCCCAACCCCCTTTTCATGTCACACTCATCGGCGATGCCATATACACGCATCGGTAACTTTGTTTTGTATTTATGTCCGGTGAAATTTATATTAGAAGCAAGAGCATTCGGTGCAGTAATTCACAGGGTGCATTGTTTGGGACATCCGTTTGTTATAATCCTGTCCACGGTGACACGTGTTGCAGAATCGGATGTAGAAAGCCAGTCGAGGCTGCAATAAAGATGCATTTATCACTTTTCAATTTAACCTACTTTTTAGGAGGCTCAGCCAAGATACGTCATCTTATTTATTGATTATTTATATTGTGGCTGATTTATATATATATATTTTTAAGTTATCTTTATGACATTGTCTTATACATTAAAACGAAATGCAAGTTAGGACAGCCTTAAACTACTAAGCTGATGATACAATGTGTATTTTGTATCATCGGCTTCTCAACTCTGTAATGCCATACCAGCATTCTTTAAGTCAGAATAACAAAAAAAGAACTGCACTTAAGTCAGCCAAATAAAAGTGGGTCCAGTAAAAGAATCTGCAGGATACAAGTTCTTGCGGTGCCCAGCTCTCATAGTTATGGCTATTTGTGCCCTCTCATTGGCAATGAAGCATCGTGGCCAAATCCTTAATACTTCATCATATTGATTTAGAGAAAACATGTTGTGCCATGGTGTTGTGATTACAGTAAAATGTTCACTTCCTAATATACAGTATATTATATGACGAGATATAATGTCTCTATTTTTTGTTAATAGATTATGGGTTTTAAGCAGGCAACTATTCATTAGCATGCAAAGTGTTCTAGGAAACCCTTAATCCAAGTACTGAAATATAAATTGCTAATGAGTACACACATGCACCTGGGAATAATTTACCATTACTTGTGCTTTCATTTTATGTAAAATCAGTGCTATCAGTGTCAGCATTCCACGTTTTTTAAAATCGTTTATTGTGATTATCTGAAGTTTGTGAAATGTATGACGGCACCCTGTGGCCGCAGAATTTGCCAGCGTTTAGAATATATGAATCAACATTCCCCAACGGTTGCATTCAATCACGGCAGCTTCGGCAGAAGCATAAAACTGGGGGGAGGAATGTTGGCAGTAAGTAAGCATGTGTGAAAGTTTAGCGCGGACCAAAAGATTCCAGATCTTCAGCTGGTTTACATTACTCGATAGACCACACCCTTTTGAAATTACCACATGGAATTTTATTTACGCAAAAGACTTGATACGTATTGTTGTGTTATCCACAAATACATTCAAATGTGCCTGCTATAGTGTAATGCTTTCCAGCGCTGCAAAATTATATTACATTAAAAGTATCAATTCTGTAACGTTTAAGCTATACACACTTAGTTTTGCATGTCTATCAGAACTGCTTCACGTTCGTTGTGCAATATAGCTTTGACAATAACATGTTCTGATCATCTTATTGCAGCACATTAACATTTGTAAAAGAAATCCAGCGAAGTCCATTAATATAACAATATGTTGAGTGTGCTTGTATTCTTTCGTTTACACCCCCCCCCCCCCCCAGATTTTGATAGCGAAATCACCATTGGCTTCCTTTTCTGGATTTGTTTACTCCATTCAAGGCTCGGGACTTGTGTTGGAAGGTAAGATATATTTGTTACTTGGACCACAATGTTCAAGTGTGTACTGAACAAACCTTGTTCTGTTTGTTCACTTTACAATGAGATTATTGAAATTGCCTTCTCATGGTTTTGCATTTCATATTGATTGGCCATCATCCTCTGTCAGTTCTTTCTTTGTTCGGGATATTTCTAAGTTGAGTTCATGTTATCTTCCATCACTATCATTCTCCAATCGTTATCTAAAACCCTTCCCCCACATCCTCATCAAGTTCCGGCACTCCCCCTCTTCTGCCGCTTTAGTTTTGGGCTTTGCGGCCCTCGCCGAAGAACTCCGTTTTTGCCTCTCCGCGCTCTGCCGTGCAGGTCAAGCGGTGGTATTCAAATGAGGTTGGGATAGAGCCTCTTGTGCAGTTTTCCCCTTCTTTAAATTGCCTGGCTTTGTCACTGGTCAGCGGAATAGCCTGTTGAATAAACAAAGAAAGAGCGCCCCCCCCCTCCCCCCTTGATGGCGGAGGAACGCCGGATCAGCGGACACAAAAGGAACCCCAAAATGACACTTTAACAAACTTCACAATGGGGGTGGGGGGGGGTGACCTTTATTAACCCTTTCAATGCCAGGAAGCAAACATTTTAAGCAGGGTAGTTTGGGATAAGTCTGCCTCAGTCACAATACCACCGTAAATTGTGTAATAAAAATGAGAACTGTATAGCCTTTTCCTTTTCTGTTTTTGTTAATATACTAGCCTCCGTAGGGGGAAGAGGCTTTGACCAATTCATCCCATTGTTTGTCAAGGCCAGCCACTGAATCCAGAAGCCTGCACATTGCACAGTGCTTAGTAATTATCAGAAAATTATTTTTTTTGAAAGGTTGAAGAAATATAACCATACACAATTCAGCATAAAGCAACATTAGATGCCAATGCAGGAGTAAGTAGCTGCTCGGTTGACGTTGATTGGTGTTCTTTACATTTTTGTTGAAGCTGCTCCTTCATTATTTTTATTAAGCAAGGCCAAAAGTGCGGCGAGTTGCCATACTATTTTGTTGCGTAAGTTGATTTCAACACGTTTTTTTGTATCCCCGTATTATTAGGTAAAAATAAAACATGGTCATTTAAAGGGTGCTCTAACATGCTCGTCCATCGGTTGTGGTGCATTTGCCAAGTTTAACATAGTTCAACGTCGTTATGAAATCTGTTTACAGATATTTGGTTAATTTTCTGCAGCTGTGTTGAAACTTGATCATTTCGAACGTTGAATTTATACGCATAACTAAATATGCATTTCTAGTCTGTGCACCAACATTCACGCATGTGTTCATGTTAGGTGCAGCATATTTAATGGATTTTAAAAATATATATGACTATTCATCACCAGAAACATGTTTGTAATATGATCATTTAATTCACCCCTACTGCCAACAAATGGAGATTTAAAAAAAACTCCTTTCTACCTCTTTGATTTTCCTGTCTTTGTGTAGCTTGTATTCTGTTCAAATCATTTAGCTCTTGCTGGCTGAATGAAATTTCCATTTTTTCATTCAGTTGCACTTCCAGAATTCCACTCCACTTGCTGAGGCGGCTCAACCACACAATGTAGCCCCTGCATGGCCTTTCTTAACTCCCAGCAAGGATTCTGTGCAGGGAACACAGTCACAGCAGATCCCGGATTTCTTGTTATATAAAAATATATATATATGTTATACACGCATACTAGTGCTGTATGCACAAAGACATACACAGGGTAAAATTAATGTTAAGTTCAATGCGTACCCTTTCCCATTACATGACAAAAAAAAAACCGGTGCAGCATACTGTGTCATACAATGACTTGCCTTTATTACAATATAATTAACATTTTTTGAAAAGTTCCAAACTCACCTTATAGTGGTGCCAAGACTCAAGCGGGGGGGAAGCAGTTGCCAAACACTTTTAATGGTGCCTGTGAGCAGTGCCTGGGAGAGTGGAACGCATGACCCACCCACCCAGAGCAGACATTCACACCACAAGGGCCACAGGGTTGGCCTCACGTGTGTCCACGCGGTTTGTTATTCAGTCTCAGCCAAAAAACATCCGAGCCTCAATTTAATTGCCAGTTCCGGCCTGGATGCTTTAACAGACGTGCTTTTGTGCACAATTCTTGGGATCAATTGAAGTCTGCGTAAAGAGGGCTCATTCTGCTCATTATTGCAGTTTGCATTGGCTTTTTATGCTGGTAAAAATCTAGATCATTACCTCTCTTGGATTATGCTAATTAGACAACTCTCCTTGCATCATTCAGGATGTCATATACACAAGTTCTAAAATTCACAATTGAACAACACTGTACTTTGTTGCCAAAATTGTTTTCGAACATTCTTCTGCTTTCACGGTATCCCTGCAAGTTTTCGTTGTAAAATGTTTTCAGATTATGTCGTTAAGAAATCTGCTTTTCTTGTGGAGATCAGCTTGAAGGACAAGTTTTTTTGTTTGTTGGAATTGTATTGTTAAAGCTCCATTAATCCCTCCTTAAGGGTCCTGAGGAAGCATTTTAATGAGTCTGCTGGACTTAGTTCAGAGTAAAAGGACCTGGAGGTTTGTATTGACATGAAAATCCCTCTCCACTCTCCCATCTGTGCATGGAATTGAACTATGTTTGGCCTGATTTACCAGGCTTTTGTACAGAAATACCTGCACTCCTTATCACATGTCCAACTTCAACATTAAAGCTTCCTATTTGTTTTGTATGCATGCTGGATTATATGGCTATTTAGTTTTTTGCTTTTTCACGTAATCTTGTGATTCTCATCACACTACTTCCTTTTCATCCTTTTTTATGTACTTTTTGTGAGCAGTACATAAAACAAAGTTGGATGTAATCCTAGATGAATTGGCACTGCTGTTAAGGCAGATCTGATTTCTTTTAAAAGCCAGAGGCTTGTATTTTTAATCCACAAGTGTTTTCAGTATTCAAGTACACAAAGTGGTGTTTAAAGGGTGGGAATGTTGTTTATTGGTAAAAACTATAAACTAAACATATTCATTCAGATGACCTTTTATAAACTACGCTCATGAGTAGAAACAATTGTAAAGAAATAAGTTAAGATGTTACATTTGAAAATTTTGCCTTATTTTTTTTCCAATTTTTTTTTCTATTTTTTTTCCCAAAAAATAAATCTATTCTGAAACTGTATTTCATATTTATTTCAGTTGCCAAAAATGCCATTGATTTCCATCTTCTTTTGCACAGTCTTCACTTGGCTTTTGAGACTCATATTTACAGCTTTAAGTTATGTTAAGCATCTAGTTAATAAGCAGGTACATTATTCGGCGATATAGTCCAACGCTGAAATCTGCAACAAGCAATATAACTGACCCTCGCTCTGCACTGGGGTGGGATACTTTCTCAGACGAGGTCGTGCGGACGAAATCCGTGCAGAGGGGGGCACCCAGTTTGACAGAATAAACGGGGGGGGGGGGTTATGTTCCAGACCCCTTCAAGCTCCCTCCCCATACCCAATATTTTCACTCCTTACATTCAAAACTCAAACAGGGAATTATAAAATGCTGTATAATTATGCAACGTAAAACTCTACATGAGTATTATACTCACCAATAGAGTACGATGCTCACTAAAATATGGTGAAATACACTGTACCAGTGGCTAGGGCAGAGTCTGGACTACAAATTTAGTTCAAGTAGAGTTTCGTAAACAGAAATGTTTTTCTAGATAAAGGAGGGAGAAACGAGGCAGCCCTCCGAGGTGCATCGTGCGCGAGTGCACGTGTCATTATCTTCCGAACTCAACGGCTCCCCGTCCACAGCCAATCAGCGCGCGGCTGTTGCAGAATCCACGTGGATAGGAGTGGTCTGTTGCAGCGTGTGGAGTCTGGGCACGGCCTGGTGAGCACATCGTGCTTTTGCAATCCCCGTGTGCAGCTGCGAACCGCACCCCCATGCTTTCTGAATTTCGGTCGTGACAAAAAATACCGTGCTGCTGCGGATCTGTGCACAAAGAACTTGTGCGGAGTAAGGGTCATATGTACTTCGCCTCGAAATGAGAGGGCGTCTTTACTAGTCTTGTCGCAAGTATTTCAAATTATCAGTCGAAAACCCTGGCGAATGTCTTTATTGTTTGTCTGCATATATTTTTGTGTTCCTCTACTTGTGCTTCCATGCGTTTTTCTTGCTTGTTCATGTTTTGTTTTGTGTGTACCGAAACCAGTAAGACTATTTCAGGCCCAGCTTTGTGGTTAGATGTGTTGGATGGATGAGACAGCTGAGATTCCATCTTAACTGCCCTTCCAGTCTTATTACGCGCATTTGCATGTGCCGAGGGTATGCAAGCGAGGCATGCGAATGTTCCGCTTGCGTCTCAGCAGCATGGTCACACTTCTTCGACCATGTGCGTGCCAGTGCAGCGCGCCAGCCTTCATCTTCTGTCCTGCGAGGCAGAAACGAGCCGTCAAAGAAACACAAATGCTCCTCTGTTTTAATAACAGCTGCGGAATTCAAGTTTTCTGCTGCCAGTTTCATTGGCTGTCATCTGCTGAGCCCTCTCCTTGCTGTCAATCGTGTCGCCGCTGCTCATGAGCAACACATTTCACAGGCCTTCATATTGCACGTAAACACATGGGATACTTTCACATGTGCACGCACACAAGGTTATGCGGCGCACGCTTTTATAAAGTCTCTCAAGCGCCGTCACATGCGCCTATGAGCGGGGTACGCATGCTCAGCACAGCGCTGCCTTTGTCTCGTGCATTGTTGCCGCAGTTGCTTTACTTAGTGGTACGTAAAGTGCTTCAGTGGTTCAGCCACGTATGCTTACATTAATGCATTCGGATTGTTACTGCGCAGCTAATCCCTGGCTGACCATGTGCGCCGGGGTCAAACCTTGCCCACTGCAGGCCACGCCATTGGCAGGATAGCGCGTCAGTCAGCCTAGCGGCCCTCATTCTGGAGCACCCCCCCCACCGCCCTCTCTCAGCATCAATTATTCTTTGTTTTTTCCTGGCTTTGCAAAACAACCAGGCAGCCAACTGTTGGTGATCCATCTGATGTTCCTGCTGGAGCGTAGTAGAGAAAGGAAGGCATGGCACGACCGTGCCAGTGCCATTTTTTCCACAGATGCTGTGTCATGTGCTTTTAGCTCTGAGTGCATGTGCTCACACCAGCATTAGTTCTCTGGCACTCAACACGGAGGGGCTTGATGAATGCCACAGCAGTGCACAGTGGCAGTCTTTCTTAACTCCTTAATTTAATTAGTCAACCCCCCAGTGATGATTGGGGTATGACCTATGCTCTCTGACTTGTGCTCTTGCCCATCTGTACCCAGCAGGCTTTGCCAATAAGAGATGTATCACGCCTCACCGGCTCCCGCCCCCCTTCACTTCACATGCATGGCAAATCAAAAGTGAATTAAAAGTTCTGCATTAAGAATGCTTTCTGCGTCTTAGTCTACCCTTTCTTCGTCCTTTTCCCTCGGTCCAATCTATTTTTTCACGATTGGGGGATGCCCGCTAGTTGAGCCACTTTCTGTTGTTTTGGGATTTAAAAAAAATATTTTCATGTATACTTGATTGTTTGAAATTAAATACTTTCCTGACCACAAAAAGTTAATTTTAGAGAAGTGAAACTTGTGTCGCCATATTTTCCATGGATAAACGAGTTCATGTGGAAGACGAATTTTACTTTCTAAATATTTTATTTCCTGAGATTTAAACCACAAAATATTAGTTTACCTCCACATAAACGTTTACTCCATTTTCTTGTTCGAGTAACATTGTTGTTGTCCACTTAATGTAGTGTTTAATTTTGGTCCTGTATTTTTCATCGTGGTACACAGCAATGACAATATATTTCTTAATTTTCATTGGAATTGCTTTCCCAAAAGTATAAACATCCTGCCATCCAGCCATTTCATGTTATTGAGCACGGAAAAAAATGCTCACCATCATTTCCAAACCCCCGAAAGGGAGTTCCAACTCATAAGTTACTAACCACACTTCCAAATAGCGTGGATCTGTGCCAGCCAACACATTTGAGATGAGATGCAAGCGCGAGCCAGCCAGGCTGACCTCTTTGTTACATGTGCTGTACTAGTACGGCGAGGACAATCTGGAAATGTAACAGGTGCTTATCAATTTGTGCTGTGCCAAATGAACGCTTGCAGCCTGCTCCCCAGTGTGCAGACTATTCTCATCCACTTAAGTTTTAGATTTATTTTAATTGTGGATATCATTCCATCCTCTGGCAACTGAAAAGCCAGACACTTTCGGTGTGTGCATACAATTAGGAGCATGCATACTAAATGCCAGAGGTGGGACAAAGTCATTGTTATGCAAGTCCAAGTCGAGTCGCAAGTCATCAAATTCATGACTCGAGTCTGACTCGAGTCCAAGTCACATGACTCGAGTCCACATCTCATAGGTGGGACAAAGTCATTGTTATGCAAGTCCAAGTCGAGTCGCAAGTCATCAAATTCATGACTCGAGTCTGACTCGAGTCCAAGTCACATGACTCGAGTCCACACCTCTGCTAAATGCATTCATTTTCCTTCACTGTGGATTGAAAAAAACAAATAGCCTTCATAATCTGTTGATGGATTACCAGAATGTATATTCATAGCACAATGAATTACAGAGGTTCGGTTGTGTGTTGCATTCTAAACCTTGCTGTCTTCGGTGACTCCACTTATAACTGAGACGGGCCCACTGGCTGTTGCAGTGTAGGGTTGAAAAATGTTTGTGTTTTAAAATAAAGATCTGCCCTCGGTGACTGAGTGTGAAGGACGTGCTCCGCTGGTTTTGGATTTCTCAGAACATGCCATTGTTAGTGTGTCATCCGGTACAGTTACTTTGCTGCTTCTGTGTACAAGTGTGTGTTGGTATGCATTTGTTGTATATGGTCTTTGTTTCCCTGGGTTTTCACGGGGCTTCAATTCAGACATGCCGAGTGTTTCTCGTTGTCTGTGCTTGTGCATGCCAGTGTTCACACGCATCCGCATGTGTCAGCAGAGTTTGTGTTGAAGGCAACCAAAAACAAAGTTACTGTAGCTGCCGTCTTGGCGATAGGCTGATTTGCTGTGCCCGGCACTGCCCGACATTAAGTTAGAAACTTTGTTCTTGTAACTTAGAAGTCTTTTTTCTCGTTAATGATGCTTTGAATATGTTTGACAACCCAAGACAAAGCACAGGCGTACATCTACAAGTGTTTTTTGTGTGTGACACGGTCTTTTAAGTTACTGAAAATGGAGTGAAACTCCGATTTTCAGCCCATATAATTGTGTTCCTGTGTGCGAGTTAAGTGTGGGTTGTGGTGTCACGCCAACCAGACTGCCTTGTGCTTTTTCTTACGTATGTACGCCTGTATCTATTGTAGTTCATTCGTAATTACATCGTGGTCTGCAACCACCTGAAACCCAGGCTCTCATTGAAGAAGTCCCAGCATTTTCATGAAAAACAAACACTCGCCTGGGCTGAACAAAATGATGTAGTCAAGCTACGGGGCAGATCTTTAAAGTAGATTCTACCCCCCCCCCTCCAGTGCCAGAGCCCTTTGTACGGCTCCACATTGGCATCGTTCTTGCGTTGCTGGTGTGTTTTATGTGCACCACCGAGTGACCCGCATTCTGACAGGCTTGAGGCCTGGATTTTCCAGGAACTCGCAGGGGATAGACTATTCCTGTCCCCGGAAACCTGACACTTTTTGGCCCTCAGCGGGTGTGAAGCACATGGCCGGGTCGTGATGCCGGGAGCCTGTTTCATGTTGTTTCAATTAAATCTTTGCAGCCCCCACCCACCCCCTCCCTCCTCCTTGTGAAGTCTGTCTATTTTTTTCTCATCTCCCAGTCTAAACATGAGACAGAAATCAATTAACTAGCAATAAAGCTGTCTGAGAAGGGAACTAGCCGGAGGTTTTGAAAAACTGTGGTTTGAGCATCTTTTGGCACGAAGTAAGACGCGTCACGTGCAAATTAAATACTCCGGTGCATCATCACGGAGATCGTAATCTACAATCTTTTGTAGTGATTGTTTTTTTACCCTTTCAACTGGTACAAAAACTGACACCTTTATACAAGGCATCATATTTGCAATAACCACAACACAAGCAGTCAAAATGCAAACAAAAAGAAACAACTCTGATAATGATATGCACTGTCCTTGAAGTTGATTGGTCCATACCCGAGACAGCTTTTCTTAGAGCCTAGTCTCCATTGGTGTTGGACCAGATGACGCCAAAAGGCATACAACTCAAAAACAGTGCACTATCAGAGTATTGAGAACTCGGAGTAAGCATTTACACTGAGACATCTCCTTTACCAGTGGCAAAATATAGTGATAGGTTTTAACCCTTTCAAACTGGTACAAAAACTGACACCTTTATACAAGGCATCATGTTTGCAATAACCACAACACAAGCAGTCAAAATGCAAACAAAAAGAAACAACTCTGATAATGATATGCACTGTCCTTGAAGTTGATTGGTCCACACCCGAGACAGCTTTTCCTTAGAGCCTAGTCTCCATCTCCATTGTTTGCATTTTGACTGCTTGTGTTGTGGTTATTGCAAACATGATGCCTTGTATAAAGGTGTCCGTTTTTGTATCAGTTGAAAGGGTAAAAACCTATTACTATATTTTGCCACTGGTAAAGAAGATGTCTCATAGTGTAAATGTTTACCCCGAGCTCTCATACTTTGATGGTGCATTGTCTTTAAGTTGTGCGCCTTTTGGCGTCATCTGGTCCAACACCATGTGAGACGAGGCTCTAAGAAAAGCTGTCTCGGGTGTGGACCAATCAACTTCAAAGACGGTGCATAACATCAGAGTTGTTTCTTTTTGTTTGCATTTTGACTGCTTGTGTTGTGGTTATTGCAAACATGATGCCTTGCATAAAGGTGTCAGTTTTTGTACCAGTTGAAAGGGTAAAAACCTATCACTATATTTTGCCACTGGTTAAGGAGATGTCTCATAGTCTACAATCTTTAATCACAGTGCTCTTCATGGCTTCTCATATTGCATGCCGTATTTGACTTGAAACTGTTTTGAGTCATCCGAGTCCACCACCGAATAGTTTCCGCCAACCCCTTCCAAAGGAGATACGATCTCTGTTGATGCCAGCATCTTGACAGTGATTAGTGCCTATACGTAAGTGTGCAGTTGACTACCTTTTTAGAGTTGTGTGTTGGGCTGCTATCCTCTCGGCAGGGGTAGGGGGTGCTGCGTGGGAGGTGTGCAGGGCCTCGGGGAGATCAGATCTCAGGTCTGGAAAATCTTGTAAACAGGAAAGGGTTGGGCTCGTCTCTGGAGCATCCATTCCTTCAAACAAATTCATCAGTAACCTCTCATTAGGCAACTTCCGCTCAGATTAACACGCTAATTTAGTACTGTGTCCCACTATTTTGTACAGTATAACCATGGTGTACATCGAATACCCCACCCCAACTCACTGCGGAGGATGTGCCTGTGTTAAGCAAGGGCCCTTTAAAAGTGACTGCATTGTGTTTGTTGTTGAAGCATAGGAATGTAAAAATATCACATTACACGTGTATGCCCGCTGCCAGTATATTTAGCCTTTGCATTGTGCCGCGCTCTGCAGGAACAAGAGGAGTTGAACAAGTCGTGGTTGTTTTAAACAAATGGCTGCTGAGCTTATCACTACGATGACTTGCCAGTCGGCACTGTGTGCTCCGTGAAGATGCAATGCCAATCGAGTTATTTAAAAAAGCAGTCGTACGTGTTGTCGGTGAACAATACATTTGGGTGGTAATGGATGGGACGCATCGGCCGGGCACTGTAAGGGCGTCTGTGTTAACAGTTTGGCAGTCAGGGAGATTGGTGGCCCTGTAGGAAAAATGGAGGGAGAGTTTTGGATCTCTTTAACAGGATGCGCCAAATTGCAGGCTGAAAGGGCCTTTTTCTTCTTCCAAAGCAATTTTGTTATTAATTTATTTGCATACATTATAATATGTACGGCATGTTATGCGGGTGGGCAGTTGGGTTGTGGTTTTACTTACTGCTTGTAAAAGTTAACACATGATGTTGCGTTTAGTGGAAACCACTGATTACCATCACCCTGGAGCTTTATTGAAATTAAAACCTAAGGAACAGAACAATGGTGATCTGCCTGAAAGGCATTTTAAGTCTCTAAAGCTGCTGCCTTTCTGTTGGCATTTCAGATTGAAGCTTAATTGCTGTACATTGCCTCATTACCAAGGCAATACAATCCCTCCACAAAGCGCCCGTTCGCTGATGGGGCTTCGTATCTCTGCGCACATGTCGCCTTGTGAAAGCGTGTTTTGTTTTGAACTTTCAGATGCTGCGGATGCCCCAACGGATGCTTTTGAAGGAACCGATCCAGGTCTCCAGCCAATCAGAGTTCGCACTTCACTGGACTGTTGCTTTGACATCTGATTAGCTTGAGGGTGGGTCATGAAAGCGGCCCTCGGTGTACCGCTAGCCAACCGAACTTAGGCCAAACCTGGACATTTTTACGTCCAAAAGACAATAATCTACTTGGAAGTCCAGAATTCCTAAGTCGCTCTTCTTTACCAAACAATTGTGGCTTCAACACAAGTCCGCTCTCAAACGGAGCAAGCCACACACGTGTGTGTGTGTGATCCTTTTACATCAACACTCGGAACTCTGTGGTCAGGCACGTGCGCAGAAGTGCATTTCGTACAGGAAGACGCTAAGATTGTCCCGCATGGTGATGTATCTCGTGAACTTTAAATGAAAAAAAAATTGGCACATAAAGCCCTTAAATTCGCATTTTTTTTAAACAAACACCACTGCTGGACCTCGTGAGAAGCTTTTGTGAAGAGCCTCGAGAGAACGGAGCCAGCGCCACTTGTTGCTACTTCTCGTGGGCCGCGGTTGTTTTATTTTCTAGCCAGAGTTCATGGTCTAGGAAATTGTTTATTTTTCCTTTTGCACTTTGTTTATGGAATGGTGGAACTCTATTAAAGAAACAGCTAGGGCACAATAACATGTGTTCTTCATCTTTGTTAATTGCTCATTCCTACCCCCCTGAACCCCCCCACCACCACCCCACCAAAAAAAACTTTCCTTTGGCTCTCAAGGTTGACGAGTTGTTTTTACAGAGATAATTTCTGCATGGGTTTTGGCAAAGTGTGCACGCGCGCACATATTTCGTGGTTCTGCCATTGCGCTTATTAACAGCTTGACGTTATGGTGGACCCACAACGAAAATCAGTTACTGTGGACTTTAGTTGAAGAGAAACACATGTTGCGAATAACAGTGTGAAGGCGACCAAGCAAATATCCATGTGCCGTGATCATGACGGTTAAAGTTGAAACTCGATATAGCCGGGGGAGCCATCACACCCGGGTCATCCAACCCAAGAACCGATGTGGCCAATGTATCGCGTTCACAAACTTCGTGAAAGTTCACTTAATCAAAACTTTTAATTTAAAGTTGGCTTCGCACACTGGCACCGGTGCAGTGTGCCGCACCACAATATGTTAAGTGACCCCGAGGCTTGTGGGCTTTACACGTGAGGTTTAATTACGCACAAGCCATGCGCAGAGGGACCCCCCCACCACCACCGCGAAATAGGCGGCGCCCCCCCCCCCTGCAGAGTTCTCTCCCCCCCCCCCAACATCTCCATTCTCCAGCCCAGCGCCACGTCAGCCGGCGCGCTCACAAGCCTCACCCCCCCCCAAGGCTTCAAAGTGATTTATTGCGTCCTTCTCAGGCCCACGAATGCGTCACCCGGTCTCTTCCCAGACTCGCTCAGAACACGCTCCAAATAAAACACATCCCACTCGCTTCGCGTGGAGGGATTAATTTTTGTTTTACGTTTATTACAAGATACAACATGGTGGCTATATCAAACTGTAGTGAACAGCGCAATCACAACTCTCACCCCCCTCCTCCTCCAAAATTATACAAGAACTAAACATGCCTTGCATAGTTTTTGTTAGGCTTGAAAATTATACAATTATTTCAACGACCGTATAAAACGTATTCGTAACTATTGGTATTTTATAATATGTAAGGCAACGCTCTGGAATGTACCAAAAGTGACGGAAGCATGGGGGGATGGAGGGGGGCTGGAGGGGGATGGGGGGGGGGCTGGAGGGGGGATGGGGGGGCACGCTGGAGGGGGATGTGGGGGGGGCTGGAGGTATCCATCCCCTGCGCGGTGGGTACGGTCGACCCCGGCAGGGTCGGACCCGTACAGTATTTGTTCATTTGGCATGGTTGTCATTACAAGGGGGGGGGGGGGGTAAATCCACACACACACACCACCGACTATCACCAAAGGCAAAAAAAGAGAGCTAACCATGCAATCTTGTTCGATTATCGTAAACAAAATGAACGAAAAATAAATATTACTTTTAAATTAACTTTTCATTCACAATAAAATAACCAGGTGAACGTTACAAAAAGCACAAAACTCAGCGTTATTTTAATATATATATTACCTGTGCGCAGGGCATTAAACACCCCGCAACTAAATTGCGGGAAAAGAATCGATTTAGGCTGGCGAGTATAATTTAACATAAAAGAATATACATCTGTCGCGTCATCATACCTGATAAATAGAAAATTTATACCAACAGAGATACGTTTTGTATAATAAATAAGTTAAATAGGGATCTCCACAACTTCTCATTTACGCTGACAAGCGAAAAAGGTTCATTAACTCTAAACGTTAAAAACAAATAAATCAATGCTCAGCATATCGGTTGGAAGAACGACTCAATAAAGCGAGTGCATATTTTTTTTCCCGTCAGCAAAGAAAAAGTTTGTGTGTGTGTGTGTGAGAAAGAGAAACAACGTTAGATTCACAACATTTTCGTGTGTACAATCAACGTAGTATTCGTGAACCCACCACGGCTGCGACGTGAGGCCACTTTGTTCTGCAGAGGGCGCCACCAGCGCCACCCAACCCACCAACCCACCCGATTTTCGAAAAAACATCGGCCTCGAAAGTTTGAAAAAACAACAACTTGCGAGCAAGATTTGCCCACGCAGCGAGATCGCCTTTGGCTGTTGCCGCTGCAAACAGTATCTATATTAACTGCATTGGGCGAAATGTTATGGCACTCACCCCACCACCACCACCTTTCTCAGCTCGGGGTCGTGACCGGTTAAATATTAAATTGGCCGATGGAGGCAAACTTTGGCGGTGGGGGGGGGCACGGGCAAAAACAACTTGCAACCACCACCACGTGGGCAACACACAGGGCTCACGTGGTACTCAACTTGTACAAAAAAATTAACTGCTCGTCTATCAATCGTCATTATTGCTATAAAGAAACAGTGATCTAGCAACTGCATGCAATGTTAAGTCTTATATCCCCGACACCAATTACACCGACTCCTGGTTTAGGCACATACGGTGATAGGATCGTGGCCTCGCCCATACGCTAAAATGTATACATACAGTATATACGTTATAGGCAGTTTAATGCTGTTTAACCTTTAATGCAAGTAATTATGGAGGGACAAATACGTACTAATAAAAAGTTGCGTGTTTGTCACGAGGCCACGATGTGCGCGCTATAAGGCAATCTCGCTTATAAAACTCCTTACACACTTCGCCCTGGACTAACCATTTTACTCGGGATCAACAAAACCCATCCTTTTAAAACGAATGCGTCGAATGGGAGAATGTGCCTCGTCGCCTTTGGCCCGGGTCTTATCACAAAGGGAGCCTTGGTAGTAGTGGTTTGGGGGGTATGAAGGGGCAGAGACGAACACAAGGCAGCGATGTGGTTGCAGTGTGTGTGGGGGGCTATTAGCACCCCCCACCCCCCCGGACAACACCGCTCGCTTCACTCATCGGAGATGGACAGGCGGCTGAAGATGGGCAGCCTGCGGTTGGGATCTAGCAGGGGCGACTCGGAGCCACTCGAGGCCCCAGAACTGGAGTAGCCATCCCCCGGGTCGGACAGCGAGTCGAGGGACGCCTCAAACACAGGCGACCCCGACAGGCCACGCGCAGCTCCGGGCGTGCCCAGGGGCCCCAAGCCACCACCACCACCACCACAACCGAGGCCAATATTTGCGCCACCACCGCCACCACCGCCACCAGTGTGGAGAGGCAGCCCCGTGCCCGCGCCGGACATGGCCGCACTGAAGAACAGCTCCTGGCTGAATGAAAACGGGGTGTTGTTGGTGCACATTGGCGACGACAACATCATGTAGTCGTCTCCGAAGAAGCCTCCCGTGGACAGGGGCGGAGGCGTGAGCGACAGCGAGTTGTCGAGAGGGCCCCCCCCCATCGGCGGCGGGGAGTCGAGGCGTCGTGCCATGGCGGCGCTGGGGAAGCCGGCGAAACTCACGCTGTGGTTGAGTCGTGGGCGAGGACCCCTGGTGCGCTGCTGATGGGGGCCGCTCCCTGCCAGCGACGGGGACAGCGGCGGCTGCTGAGAGGTGGGCGAGCGCTGCTCGTCGGCGTTGTGGATGAAGTGGCAACGTGGCCCGTAGGGGCAGAAGCCGATGGTGTGGAAAGTGCGGCACAATTCGGTCTTGTACTTGGGGTGCCGTACCAGACTGCGCAGCTCGTGACCGCCGTGCGCGAATTGGCACTTGTCGCCGTACTTGCAGACGCCGTTCTCTTCGAAGGGCCGGCACAACTCGGTTTTGTAGCGACTCGAGTTGACCATCCCCACGCCGCCGCCTGTCTGAGCCGTCTGCTGCTGCTGCTGGTGCTGCTTGCCGCTGGGAGCCAAAATCATGGCAGAGTGGTCGCCGCCCTCGCTCAGCGAGCGGTCTCGGAAGCGATTCTCTCTGTTCATGAGCGCCGTGCTGTCTTTGAGCGCGGACATGGAGAACTTGTTGTTGTTTCCACCGCCGCCGCCGCCTCCTCCGTTGCCGCCGACGCCGCCAATGTTGTTGGCGCAGAGAGAAGCGTGCGCGGAGTTTGCGAGGGCGAGCATGTTGTTGGAGGAATGGCGGCGTGGGAGCGTGGCTGTAGGTGTGCCCACCGCCCTCCTGTCGAGCGCGTTTAAGTTCAAGCCCTTGTTGTCGTTCTCCTGCAAAGAAAGTTTAAAGTTGCTTGTTTTAAAAACGAGGGAGGGAGAGATAGAGAGAGAGCGCGCCCCGCGAGAGGTGGCAACGCGACTTTTCAAAAAGTTGTCGGGGTTTCGCAGACTTGGGTTGGGAGCGACACGCGCCGGGGCATCGTGGTGCGGGTTGAGTGAAAGCGGCTGCAAAGAGGGGGGGGGGTTGGTTGGGAGAGCAAATTTGACTTCTGGTTGACAAGCCCAGGCGTGGAGGAAGAGAGCGATGGGAAAGAACAGAAAAGCGAGTTTGCGTTCTTACCTTGTAGAATATGTCCCCGACGTCCATGTACGAAGGCGATAGGAGCGCCGTAGACATGGCGGAGTTGTTGTTTAAACACGCGCGCACGTCGCTAATTCCCCAATACAGTGACGGCGTGTTGGTGGGGATAGGGGTGTCAAACACGGTGACAACTTTGCGTGCGTGCGTTAAATAAAATAAGAAACTAGTGCAACTTGTTTGAGCCGGGCTGAATTCGCGAAGTTTAACTTCGCGGCCGATAAATAGCCTCTCTACCGGGTGGGGTGCGGTGAGGGCGGGCGGGCGGGCGGGCCCTCTGGTTGTGGTTGGAGTGGCTGATGGCGCGGGGGGGATGGTTGGTTTTGGGTTGAGATGGGCGTCACTCGAGGTGTTCGTGGGCGGACTAGCGAATGCGTGGCGAGAACACCGCCCCACGCCGGTCACCCATCGTTCTCCACGATTCAAATCACCATAACTTTGGCTCGCTATTGGTTAAAAGAAAAAGCGTGGCCGCCGCCCAAAGTCGGCCACGCACAAATCGTCCAACTCGTTTTGAGTTTACCGTGCCCGGGGACTCTGCCCCCTTTGCCTTGTTTCCTGACGCTTGTGTGTCATTCCCTCCCCAACTCCTCCTCCTCCTCGTTCACCCCCCCAACCAAAACTCTTAAAACACACGGGCGGGTTCCAACACCCTTTAGAGAGCATTCGCCCTGAGAGATTATGATCGTCGCTTCAAAGTTTCGGCGACTCCACGTTTGTGGCTTGTTGTTTTTGTTGTGTGTGTGAATCGCGTCCATTGCAAGATTGTGGACAGTTGTTTTTCTCTTTCCCGAAGGCAATGAACGAGCGTGTCAATGTGTGTGCTGTGTGACACCACTATTTGTATGGATGCACAGTCTACTGTGTTGTGCTTGGGCTGTTTGCACACTCGTTGTTGTGGCTTGCGTCTACACAAATGACCGTGGGTGCCCCAGATTAATTGTAGCGTTGTCCACGAGGGTGTTCGATTTCGAGTTACAATAATTCGGGTCTCGTACTTGGTCGTGTACAGGTGTTATGACGTTCACTGAAACCAGAGTTCTGCTGCTTACTTGCTAGTAGAATACAGTGCTGCTGTAAGTCGTGGCCTGGGTGTGTGCACACACGAGTCTAGAGCTTGTCGTAGTCTATTTTGTTGTACATCGCTGTGGTTTCTACGCCTCGCTGCGCGTCCGTCTTATCGGCGCCCCGCGCACGCCAGCAGCGGTTTTCCGTCCACGCGTTTTTGTTGCTGTGAGCAGATTATGATGTTAACGACACATTTGGTGCGGGCGAGCCGGCAAACAGGGCCCCCTCCTTACCCGCACATGGATTCTGGTGTGTTTTGGCCTCACCGTGACACTCACTTTTGGAAGCGGAACTTCCCAAAGTCAAAGCTGGCCGTCTTTACAGATGTTAGAGGATGTTAGCGAGGAGCTCTCACGCAGCAGCACTGAGGCCCAAAACACACTCCCGTGTCCCGTGGTAAAGAGTCACGTCCTGACGCATGTGTCGCCTCCACGCCGATACACACGGCAGCAGCAAATGCCTTATGCAAGGCTGAAGCTACTCCTGGGAGGCGTAGGGACAGGTTTGTGCAGTAAAATCTCCCCATGGTTGGGAATCGAACCCAGGTGGTCCGGATCGTAAACACATTTCCTGAACTTGCGGCGTGGCAGCCGAGTGAAAGGGGCTCCTCCTGCCTGAACTGTTCAAGATTCGCGACTGCGATTTTTTATGAAGGGGGCGGGCGGAACGAATGGAGATGGGGGGTGGGGAGACGGCTGGATTTATGAGTGGGGGAGGGAGGCAATGTGGTCGGGAAAGTGGGAGTGGGTCTTGAGCCTTTGTCCCAACAGCGAATTGGCAGACCAGCAGGACCCATGATTATTGCTTTGCTGGCTCAAGTACTGTACCGGTGGCCGCTTGTGTATATATATTAAACTACACTTAAGGGAACTTTTCCCAAAGTTTCCAAATCGAGAGAAATATGTTTGTAATCACGGACTGCATTGCTACACGTGTGATGGAGGGTTTTGAAAGTTGTACTAGAAGCAAACGCGTCTTGGGGGGAAGTGCGTGTCGTGATGTGCCTTGCAGAGTTTTGCGCGTGCGTTGCGCTACGCCGTTTCGTGCATTCACATCCTGGATAAGATTCACGTGTTTGGCAAAAAGTAACTTTTTTTTTACGGAAACGTGGTCCCAACCCCACGTGTCTCCACCACCAGGTTGGTCAAATCGGCAAAGCGACGAGTTTCTCAGCCGTTTCGCAAATGTGTTAATCTTGCCCCCTATTATGATGTAACACTGTTGATCTTAGCGCCTAAATGTGTAAGCAGAAAACTTGCGCAAAGCGTGCGGTTACAGTCGTAGTCTGTGGAGCCTATGGCTCGTGGTGCGTGTGCTCACTGGGATGTCTGTCGCTGCTGCAGTTGCTGCAGAATCGACGATGATAAGTCGTCGATGTGGGGGGGACGACAGACGGAAAAAGCGATGACCCATTTCTAATGCGTGCGTAGATGGTTGTTTACGGTATAACGTAGTACAGTCCGTAACTTGGAAGCTGTAACTCAACGTGGCCAAAATAGTTTCAATTTAACACGGCCGTGTGAGCCCCCCCCCCTCTTCCACCCTGGGTACAGTAGTTATACTACTGCGTAAAACTGCGGCTGGTGAATGGTGTTATTGTCGGGCGTATACATGAGATTAAGGTCGTGTTTAATTTGTCGCTAATTCCCCGTATTGGAGTTCAACCTCGCGGTCTAAAACCTCGCGAATTCCACTTGATTATAGGGAGTTGTATTTCCTTCCGGGCAGGGCCCGTCTATTATTCGGCGTTTTCTTACCCCTAGTGCAGGGGTCGGCAACCTACGGCTCCGGAGCCGCATGCGGCTCTTTGCGGGCTGCTTCTTGACAATATGTACGTATGTACAGTATGTACTCAGATGCATTGCGGCTCTTGAAATACTGAATTTTGTACCGAATTGGAAAGAAATGGCTCTTCTTGTTATTTTGGTTGCCGACCCCTGCCCTAGTGTGATAGTGCACACATTTAAACAATACACGGAACACAGGATTGATTAGGGAACACACGCAAATGGAACATCCTGACTTTTTAAAAAAAACTTAGCTCGGGGCAAGACACGATATCGCGAGATGGTATGGACGATGGGTTAAAACTTGTTGCGGCTTATGGAAATAATTCGTCGGAGTGGACGGAAAATGAGCTTGGCGATCAGTTCGCGTGCAAGAAATTAGGTTGATTGTGACATCGCCGTGACCTTGAGGGGTGGGCAACAATAATTCAACTCACGACGATGATGTGTGTACAGTCTGGACCGCGGGTTCCATCGCGATAAGTTCCGAAAACGGTGGTGCGTGGGACGATGGGATGAAGGTAAAACGTCTCTTGACCGGGAGTATTAACCGCCCAATATCTGTCAAGTTTGCACCGTGCCCTTGTTAATCATTGTTTGGCGACCCTGCTCGTGGATAAAGTGCTTCGTTAATGAGTTACCCTCCCCCCCCCTCTTCGCTGTTTGAGCACTGATTGATGCGATACGCGAACGCGACTTTCCGTTGTGACCTCTTTCACCCCAGTGGCGAGTCGAAGGGAAAACTTGGAGGGCATTGGGTAGAGTGGGGGGGGGGTTCAAGCTCCCCTAATGAACGCCAGTGCCCCCCCCCCCAAACCCAGCCACTGTCAGTCACCTTCAATCCAGAGTCGGCTACTGGGACTGGTGAGGAAGGCACTGGGGTTCAAATTTACGACATCAGACGCGGACAATGTCACCCGCAGGATTGTTACGATGATGACTTTGATGGGTACCCCCACTCCTAATATGACTCGGCGACGTCTCCCCCCACGAAAGGGATTCCCCTCGTTTACGGTGTTCTTGCTTCAATCCTGATTAGTCGGAATTCGGGCAAGCTGCTCAAGGGCGAAAATGCGAGAGAGAGAGAGAGAAAAGCTGCGAAGAATATACTAATTATACATCGACCGCGAATTTCACCAAATATTCACTAAGCTAGATTTGAAGCTTTCGTGACTGCAATGATTCAAACCTAAGAGTATTCACGAAGCTCTTAAAATGAACCCAAAACGTACAGCACCTTTGCAAGTTTACGATGCGGCCAGGGGTGACGCTGCACTCAAGAAAACACCTCCACCTCGCTGCCGAACGCGTGCGAGTTCAAATCCCCTTTCTACATTTGAAGCTTTCGTGACTGCAAGTATTCATATTCTTAGGTTTTTTCGGTAAAGTCACGTAGGTAAAAAATTAAAATTAATAAAAGTAAAATAAAAATAAAATAAAAATCACGACGTTTCGGAGGCAACACAAGCTTCCGTCTTCCATCTGAAGACGGAAGCTTGTGTTGCCTCCGAAACGTCGTGATTTTATTTTAATTTTACTTTTATTAATTTTAATTTTTTACCAACGTGACTTTACCGAAAAAACCTAAGAATACAAATCCCCTTTGTTAAATCGAGTCTCGCCATCCCGTCCCGAGACGATCATGTTAACCACAGTTTTGTTGGGAAGTTAAGCGGTCTCGATGTATGGCTTTTACCCCCTCCCCTGCCATGTGTTATGTGGAATCTCTGTCGCTTGGTTCAGGACCGCCGACGGGTATTATTATCAGCGTCGGGCGTTCATTTGAATTTCAAACGAGACAAAACTAAATGAGAAAACGCCATCGAAATGCCTTGAAGTGCATTGAGGGCCTATTGCCTGAGGTCACCATGGAAGTAACGGTTGTCCATGACTGCGTGAATGCTGTTGTCAGTCGGTAACATTTACTAAAGTCATTCTGATGGTAACCAAAAGCCAGAAGAGAACCACAATGTGCTTCTGCAGGAATTGTTGATGTTTTTTTGCATAGTGCGCAAAGGCTGTGTGCTTCTTGTACACGTTGCTGTGTGTTGTTTGAAACCTCCATCTCCATGATGTGTTGTTTGAAACGTGGGTTTCAAACAACACATGATGGAGGTTTTTTCATCGTTTAAAGATTTATAATTTGTGTTGAGTCTACTTAACTAAATGCAATGTAATCAAATTAATTGTCAAATAGTAGATATATTATAACATGCCAAAATACCAGTACAGTAGTTTTATAATTAATCTATATTTACAAACTAAATACTTGTACGTTTTAAAACAAATCAGTCGAGTTCCTTTTTTTAGATTCATCAGCGGGTCCCCCCCCCCCCACAATACAGTGCTGGTTAGAGTAGTTGTAAAATAACACTGGTCAACAAAAAAAAAATTTCTGGCCTGGACTTTTGCAGCTGTTTTAGACTAATTTCAGGGTGCTGATTCCAAATCTGAACTCAGATTTGCTCTATCACATCTCATTTTTATGCTATCGGCATACCCCATTTTCATTGATTTTACCCGAAATTAACTCTGTCACTTATGATTGCAAGTTGCGAGTCAGTGACTGCTTTAGTGTTAAAATATGGCGCTGTATTTTTTAGGATAGTGTGTTTATAATATCATTTTATGTATATATCCACATTTATTTAATATTTTTCTTCTGCAGTTTTTATTGAAAATGCAATATTTGATATCTCAAAAACCTGATGTGATAGACAAAAACTGATGCCAGATTTGGAATCGGCACCCCAAAATTACCCTAACACCGTTGGAATACCTTATGCCAGAAAAAGTGTGTTGACGAGTGTAATCAATGAAATGCCAAATAAATTACGAAAAATGTTTTTACCCGTGGCACCTCGCGGGAGAAGGAGTAGAGTCGATGATACGATGCATGGAAAAGGAACGGGAAAAGGGAAGAAATGCTGGAGCGTGTGTCCCCAAACCAAACGAAGAGGGTACGACTCAAGATGAGCAGCTGGTCGAATGAGGGAGCGCAGGGCAGGGAACGGGAGTGGGAGAAAGTATTACAGGACAAAGATGTCGGTGATGAGAGGGGGAGGGTAAGAGAAGGAGCGAGCAGAAATGAGCTGCACAGAGCAGCGTCTGTTTTCAAAGGGGGCGGGGAGAGGCGAGGGTGGCCATACAAACGTCACGTGATTTGCGGCGAGGTTTGAGCTGATTTATATATACAAGCAGGGAACCGTGAGAACAGTTTATAGATTATGCAAATTCGTGGGTGAAGCGATGGGTTCGTGGTGGCGTCGCAGTCCACGCTGTGTACTATGAACCCGGGCACGGCTAACGTGATAAGTGTTATCTGAACTTGTCACCCAAAAACCATACCAACCGGTACTGACCAGCGTTGCTTAAGCATGGGGATGCATTTGTTTAGATGTGGATTTAAGACGGGCTATAATCTATGTTATATGCTGATACAATTCATCTCGAATTGGAGGAATGGTGCAAAGGAGTTGGTTACAACGAAGACAATACAAGCGAAGACAATACGTGCGATACAGTTCAAGCATTTATTCAACAATGGGAACCTCGAATCGCGAGAATCGAACCGCGAGGGGTTAGGAATTCGTGGCTTCATTCTCATACCTGTCAACCCATCGTTTTACCCGTATTCTTGTACAGGGAAACTGAGTAATACATCTCCCCTTGTGATGGGGCTTTGTAGGATGAACGTTGAGATGTGTAAGAGTACGGCGTGACCAATAAGGTCTAAATTGGCCCGTAATAAGGTAGGGCACTGATAAGGGGTTGACAGGTATGACAATTCTATTACCTAGTGCCTGAACATTATTTGCGATTGTGTGTGCGCGCGCGTAAACAACGCAGACTCGTTTCAAGGCGCGGACTAACGCGACGCAGCTGTCCGGCGCGCCTTCATTAACACAGCAACGCGCCGTGGTGGAACGCGAACCGGAATCTCAATTACAGAGCTAAGCGCCTTGCAGATTGGTCTGCAGGCGCGCACATGGGAGCGATTATCTTAATCGCGCCTCTCGTTAAGGCGCGTGTTGAGCGGCGCGGATTGGGCCCCGTGTGCGCCAATGGGACCGTCTGCGCCGGCCTTAATTGGTAATAAGCAATTACCCTGGGCACTCGATCCCAATGAGACGGACTTGTTTGCTCTCGCAACTGGAGTAATTTTGTGTTGATGCTGTAGCCTGTTTGGGCTAGTCACTAGTGTGTCTGAGTGGAATTGCTGATGACTGGTACCAGCGGTGTCAAGATCGGCCTCTGTGGAGGAGGCTCGTGAAGGACGCTGCTGCTACTGGGCAGTTGGAGGCAGTCGCCCTCCAACAACAACGGAGGGCAGAGGAGCGACGCTCACAACAACGAGAAGAGCGCCGGGTGGTTAAAGCACAGCAAGTTGGCACAGTAGGGGGCACAGGTGGTGCATCAGCCACTCATCTCGGTCATCTCAGTCGACCTGTGGCACCTGGGTCTGCCCCGTGACCTGCCAGCGGGCGTTCGACACTTCACGTGGCCTCAAGGTGCACATGGCCTGGCACAAGCGTCGTGGTGACGTCACCGCCAATTCGTGGCGAATGGCGATTATTGAGTGTTGTTGAGTGTGTTTATATTTTGTGGGGAGCGGTAGTGTAGCGGTTAGCGCGCTGCGCTGCGCTACAAATCCTGGTGACCCGAGTTCGATTCCCACTCACGGCCAACACCGGTGACGATTATCTGAACCGGTCCTGGGCCCTCCCCTCAGTTCACTCGTCCTCATGAGTACCTGGTGCGGTGTGTAGACATCTCCACTGGGGAGACAAAGGCAGCCGGGCGTGGTGTTGGTCACCCAGCCCCCAGTGTGCCGTGCCGGCCTTCATAGGCGTTCGCTAACAGTCCTTGCCCCAATAGTTCTGTTAAGGCTATACTGGGGATCTTTGTATATACTTTATGGAGAACCATGACGCAGTAGTCGACACATCACGCTATGCACCCAACCACCTGGTTTCGATTGCCGGCCATGGATAACATTGGTGGCAAGTGGTATTTGTGTCTGTACAACCTTTAAAGTCGATATAGATTTCAGTAAGTATTTTAGAGCGCTTTGTGAACGTCAGCATTTATGAGACGGACGACAGGGCGTGGGTGCGTGTCACGTTGGCTGTAATAGGTGCTCGCTAACTGCACTTGAACCTTACTGTATGAGGTGACACGAGTTGGAAGTGTTCTGTCATCCTACGCTTGCATACCTTTACAATGGAAACATTCCCCATTTAGCTTTCAGAGGTTTAGCTCCAAGTCTTGCTACACAGCCCGGCCGCCTTTGTCTTACCGCTGCTGATATCGGCACGGTACGGACCACCCTCCAGGCTCAGGCGACGGCCACTGCAAGATGCGTCACGGCCACGAATGGAACGTGGGTTGCCCGGAATCGAAGCGCGGTCCGCTTTAAAACTGGGAGTGAACTTGAAACGGCGGCATATTCTGTAAACGCAATGCTTCAAGTGTGTTATCACTACAGTGTGTGCGGTACAGCTCACTGGTATGTCTCGCTAAAGTACAAATGATGGCGAAATCCTGTGATCCAGTGCTTTTGGAGAGTAAGGGGAGGTAAGCGATTCGTGAAACTCGTATTGTCATATCTAGATCTGAAGTTTTCGTGACTGCAGGGATCCATACTCTTTGGTTCTTTCGGTAAAGTCACGTAGGTAGAAAATTAAATAGAAATTATATTTTTAAAAAGTTAATTTTTTAAAATAAAATTTTATTTATTTTATACCTACGTGACTTTACCGAAAGAACCAAAGAGTTCGTATTGTCATCGTTCTGTAGAATGGACCGCGATGTGGCCAAGACACGATGGCAGTGCGGCCAGTGGGTTCGCTGACCTATTTCGAGCCTCCCCCGGCTGGACTGGGGCTTTTTTTACGAGTCGGACATTCCTTCCCGAGACTCTCAGTCAAAATATGGCCCAACTCAACTTCTCAAAATAAAAAAGGGCCATGCAGTGCAGAGACCCCCCCTCCCCATTCCATTAACGCGACCTTTACAGAGCATTAAAAGGGGGCATGGAAACAATAAAATAGTCGCTAAACTATTACGCCGATACAATCCATAAGGTTTTTTTTTCGGGGGGACAGATCGCGTAAATATAAATGTGTCGTTAAGCCTGCCACCACCCGACACAGCCAATGAGTTAGGTTTGTTACGTAAACAAAATTTGCCATATTCGTAACTAGTTAGACACACCGGCGTGTTGGAGAGTAAAACCCACGACATTTACAACTCGAATTTAGCCGGTAATTAACACCAGGCGACAGCCAGAATTGTGGAGAAAATCCTCCGGTTTCGGTCTTAAATAGAGGGATGTGATGTCGTCACTGATCCAATCAGGTGCGAAGACTAGAGAGGGTGGAAGGGGGGGGTTAATGTATTCATATACATTACATTGATATACAATAATAATAGGGTTTTCCCCCTTTTTTCTGGCAACAAAACTGAAACCTTATTACAAGGATTCATGTCTGCATACTTGCAGTCAAAATGCAAACAAAAAACACACTATGATAATATATGCATTGTCCTTGAAACTGATTGGTCCACACCAGAGACAGCTTTCTTTTGAGCCTCGACCCAATTGGTGCTCGACCAGAGGACGCCAAAAGGCGTACAGCTCAAAGACGATGCACTATCAGAGTAGTGAGGGCTTGGGGTGAGCATCTACATCATTAGACCCCTACATTGATATAAAACATTTCCTCCTATCCCATAGCCTCATCAGTCCTGCAAACGACACTCCCTCCCCCAATGTGCACTGCGTATTAAACTGTCAATGCAGTATATACTACAGCATTGGTAACAACACATATTTGACGTCGAACATAGTTGAAGCTTTTACATTGGGGGCCGTCCATAAATGACGTCACGCACCTGGGGGGGGGGTCAGACATTTGTGACGATGTGTGACGAGGGGGGGGGGTGTTGAGAAATGTGACGTCACATCAAAATGCACAACTTTAAATAAATATAGACAACACTTTCAACTGAATTAAATAGACTTGTGAATAAATGTTTTCTCCTACAACATCAGAGTGCAGCGCCATATTAAATACGCACTACAATGACAATAGTTTAAAGCAATTTGAAGCATGGTTTTTTTTGGGGGGCGGGGGGCAGAGCATTGTGACGTCATATTTGAGGGGGGGTCTGACTTTTTGTGACGCCGTGTGACGAGGGGGGGGGGGTCAAAAAATCGTCCAAAATCGCGTGACGTCATTTATGGACGACCCTTTGTTAGCGAGTTACGAGTTCACTCAATTTTGTTTCAAAATATATATTTGCCGCTCGTAGTATGTCTACTCCACGCAAAGTTTGATGCCTAAACACTACTGTACATGTATCGTGTAAGGTAGTGTTGGAGGCTATTTAATTAATGCAGACTGTTTACCACATCCGGTAGAAGTGAGCATTATTCTCTGACTAACGCAGGCGTGCTATCGCCACGAGCCAGGGTACTACTACTACTAACCCTTTCACAACATCACCACAGTCGTCACCGTCCAGTGTCACTAACTCCTACCACCATGCCATTGTCAACGTCATCATCACTGATTCCACTCGCAAACCATCGTCATCGTCATCACTAACTCCACCACCAATACCATCGTCATCACCACCAACTCCACCACCAATACCATCTCCACCACCAATACCATCGTCACCACCGTCACCAACTCCACCACCAATACCATAATCATCATCACCACCAACTCCAACCACCAATACCATCGTCATCACCATCACTAACTCCACCACCAATACCATCATCATCACCAACTCCACCACCAATACCATCATCATCACCAACTCCACCACCAATACCATCATCATCACCAACTCCACCACCAATACCATCATCATCACCAACTCCACCACCAATACCATCGTCAACGTCATCACCATCACCAACTCCACCACCAATACCATCGTCATCACCAACTCCACCACCAATACCATCATCACCACCATCACCAACTCCACCACCAATATCACCGTCACCATCATCACCATCACCAACTCCACCACCAATATCACCGTCACCATCATCACCATCACCAACTCCACCACCAATATCATCACCATCATCACCACCAATACCATCATCACCAACTCCACCACCAATACCACCGTCACCATCATCACCCGCCGTATTCTTCTCTACCACCCCCAACCACCGCCAACCACGTGTTGTTGTCGTCACGCCACGTGCCCCGTTCCCCGCGGTTCGCTCCCTCGGCCAGGCCAACAGCGCGCGCGCTAATGAATGAGCGGCGGCGGTGCCCAGGAAACGTCTCGTTAGCGGCACCGCGCGCACGATGTTTGCGTTCCGGGAACTTTGTTCTGCCCACATTTTGAGACGCGTTGCCCTCCCGTCAACCCCACCTCAGGGGGGGGGGGGGGAGTCCACATGCGGCAGAAGGCACGACCGATACACGTCGCAGTTGTTCGTGTGCGGACGCAATGATGCGTCCCGCGCCAATTGACAATCGTGATTCTGATTCGAGCATTGCTTTGTGCTCTCTGGTCTCTCGTTTTGTCTTCTCGCGTGTGTAGTTTTACTCATTTGTCTTTCATATTGGAACAGTTTTGCTCGTCTCACTATTCACAATGTAACATTGGCATTTAATTTGTGTATAAATTTGCATACTCCGTAAATAATCTCGAACGATCAGTTCTTGCGCGCGTACGGTCCAAGCGTCATGCATCGCGACGATAATCGATTTTTAAATAACGAATCGTGACATGTTAATACGTGGCGTGTTGTGTGGGGATGGGAGGGGGGTGGAGGAGGCTGAACTGCTCGTGCCGAGGAGGATTGAAACTTGTGTCCGTTGCGGAAGGAACAAGACCACACGACACGCCGAGATGGGTGCAGTTTATTTTGACTTAAAAAAAAATTCGGTAAAGTCACGTAGGTAGAAAAAAAAATCATTATTTTTTTATTTTTTCTACCTACGTGACTTTACCGAAAGAACCAAAGAGTATGATTTCCTGCAGTCACGAAAGCTCCAAATCATAAGATTTTTTTTTATTTTAACCGAAAAAAAAGTTCGCTTCTCCCCGCTCGAGGCATGCGTCGCCGCTCAACTCCATTCGCGGACCTGATCCAGTGGTGTCCGTTCCACATTCATGTGACAGGGCTATTGTTGAAAACGATTCGTGCCGACTCGACTTTCCACCCAGTTGTTACTCAATACATAGACCCCTGGGTGATATGCTGAGTCAACCCAAGTGGTGTGTCCGCGTGGCGAAATATTTGTCAACGCGTCAGTGAGTGAACTTCTGTTGTAAACCCGTCGTCTCCTTGTGAAGCCGCAATAAACGTGCTCGACAATGATTTGCGTCAGCCTTTAGACCAATACCCGCCGTTCGCCACGACGCCTGTGCACTTTGAGGCCACGTGAAGTGTCGGGAAGGCTCGCTGACAGGTCTCGGGACAGACCCCAGCAGGTGCCGTGGTGGGTTGGCTGATTGAGATGACTGGATACCAGGCAACCCACCAATATTTGTGAATCGTGCCACGCCTTGATTGGACTCAAAAGTCGAAACGAATCCAGGTTTTACTGCTTAAACAAACGCTGCTGAAAGGCATTGGTCTGAAAAGGGCCACTGTGTTGATGAACTACAATGTTTTATTTTCACACGGAGATACAGAGCCCTCTCCTCTTGTTTATTTGTTTCTTTGAAGCCGTGTGGCCTCGCTCAGAAGCCCTGCTGCGTAAGGCAGTTGGGGTTCACCGGGGCACCCGTCACCCGCCAGCCACGGGTTCTCACGCATCGCGCGGTGCTCGTAAATTAACGCATCTCTCATCCAGTTGACTTTGGCCCCCCTGGCAAGCTGTATGCGGTAGTGTTGTGTAACTTTAGGTGAAGCACCTATGCACGTAAACTTGTTTTTCACCCAGACCAGCCACGTGAATGACGATCGCTGAAAGATAAAATATGGATAATTGATTTTCATTTTTCGATTTAAAGCTTTCGTGACTGCAGGGATTCATCTTCTTGGTTCTTTCGGTAAAGTCACGTAGAAGGGAAGCAATAAAATAATAATAAAAATAAATAAAATATTATAATAAAGTAATACATTATTTTATTGTTTTATTTTTATTATTTTATTACTTCCCTTCTACGTAACTTTACCGAAAGAACCAAGAAGAATTGATTTTCATTCGCTTACCCGTTTTGGGATTACACAAAGTAATCAGCCTCCTACTGGTAAACGTATGTCTGTTTGCAGGCCAGGAGCTGAGTCGCATTGGTCTCAATCGGGACATCTACCACCCGGTGTGCCCTGTCAAATGTCTGAGACGCCCTAGCGTAAAGAGCACTATTTATACAATAAAAAATATACAAATTTTCTTACGGATTTTCGCGGCATACACGGCCGAGGTTGAGAAGCGTGACGTCAGCACGCACGAACCCGGTTCAACGCCGTGGGATGAATGTGACGCCGCTGCCGTGCCCTCGCCTGCGTGCGAGCTGGCCAGCAAAAAACTTGACAAATAAACAGCACTCCCTGAGATGACGTGAAAATGACAATTAAGGATGTTCACGCAACTGCACACGCTCAATTTTTGACAAGTCGTAAGCAGCCAAACTGACGTCAGAGACAGCGCAGCTGTAAACTATTTTATCTCAAGTGTTTTAAAAAGCATACAAACATGTCCAAGTTCGTCACACAATACAAACGTAGCGTTGAAACACGTGGTTTGTTCCTGTGGTGGCTGATTGTTCATTTTCAGTGTTTTGTATCGTTTCATCTCGATTCCACTCCCCTCTCCGCATAACTGGCAATATACGGGCATCTGCGTCATCAGCATTTGTTTTGGGAGTATCGAGACTGGGTCCAAAATTAGTACGGTTTACAGAATAAAGTCAGTGTCTCCTCACTCGAGAGCAATGGAGTGGAGCTCAACTCCATTGGGGAGTGTTGCTAATTCCACGTTCCGTTGGCGAGGACCAGTCTCTCCAGAGGATGACTTCTGTCGAGATCCCACAAAGTGACTTGTCATTGTATTGATCCCAGGTGTGATGGTACGTGAACCAAAGATTTGAACTGCAACCTTGCAATTTGAGTCACGAGACAACTTTGGAAGTTCCTACTTTGGATGTCTGGCGATTGTCTGCATTGGGCAGAAAACTGTCGTACCTGGAAAACCCAACACAGGATCTCCAAAACCGAGGTTCAGCACAAGTCCTCAGCAACAACATATCCTTCCTTGATGTTTTTGCTCAGCAATTAACGTCACCTTCACAGTGAATATTCAGCAGCAGCAGCAGCAACTCCCAAGCTGCAAGTCCTCCCAGTGCCAATCTGGCTTCCACAATGTCACCCACGTGAACTGCACTCCCTACTCGGCAGCTTCTACAAACTCTTTGGTTCTTTCGATAAAGTCACGTAGGTATGGAATAAAATAAATCACGACGTTTCGGGCGCAACACAAGCGTCCATCATCAGGTGGGAAAGCATGGTCTGCTGCTGCTGAGGCAGACTGTTTTAAAAGGTTTGAAATGGGTGTAGCTCAAGGGTCATTAAGAAGTGGCTGGAGCTAGTGATGTTAACGTGAGAAATCAGCATGTAAGGAGATCGATGTTCATCGATCAACATGTGTGCACGGTGTGCGTTACCTGTGTGTGTGTGTGTGGCAGAGCGATGGACACGCGGTGCCCTGTAGCATGAGGGCACTGATGGAGATGGCTTGGAGCATCGAGTTCAATTTGATCAATTCTCATCCTGGCTGGTAACTATATGAGGTGTCTGTCCCTAAATAATATGACAAGTGAAAGTCATTTTTAGTAGTAAGGAGTAAATTAGCACCTGAAATGACAAATGGTCATCGTGAAAGTATTGCTTTGTTAGTCTAGCAGTTTGGGGGCTGTATTGCAGCGCTTATTCAAATACCATACTAACAGCTAATAGTATACATTATGAACAATTACAATTATGCATTGTGATGGTGTGTGGCCTTATTGGGCCAACTGTTAATGCCCCTTGCTGGTACTTGACTTAAAATAACACCTTTACAGAAATAGCACAATCATAGTTTTCTTTGTAATTATGGAACATACGCGAGAGATGACATCGTCTCAATTGACTGCTGTTTAGACGCCAAGTGCCTTTGTTTACTCTCCACTCCCGCACGATGACCCCCCCCCACCCCCCCCCGTGTGAACACTGATCGGGACACTTTTTTGTAAAAAATAACTTTATATTAAAAAGAGGACGTTTTGCAGATGTTCACAGTGGGATGTGTCACTTCTGAGTAGCTCAGGAGTAGCGTCACGATTTGAAATTGTTACAACATATTCAACGGATTCAACATCACATCGTCCCAAGCCTGTCGTAAGCGGGCAGCAATCAAGGGGACAAAATTAACCAAAATATGACTGTAACTGTTGCCGCACACAACATGTGCGCGCAAGGTCAGACGGCACCTCTTGTTTGCCCAACTGTGGATGTGACCTTTCACGATTCCGTAAGTCTGCCTTTGGAAACCACATTCCCATAGCAACAAGTCAGCGTGCACATTCCCGTAAGCTGGCCCGCCGAAAGATCGGGAGCTGTCAGTTTCAAGTAAATGATAACTCGATACTTGAGAATTACGGGAACGAGTTGTCAAGTCCCTCTGCAGCTCGCACAAGTGTGGCCATCGTCTCGCGCCGTTCAGGGCTGCCAATCGCTCTCGCTCCAAATATAGTTAATTGCAAACGCGGGTCTTAGCTCACGTCAGGGACGTCTTTGTTAAAATAACACCCTTTGGCAAGTGTGACTGTTGCAGATGCCAATCCATGTGCTACCCTGAATTTTTATTCCAGCTCAGTCGGGCATGCGATCTTATAACGCAAGCCTGGTCCATGTCCGCATGAGATCTGAAACACCTATGCCTTGGTTTCCATGTAGACGTTTCCTGCCTCTGCGGACTCACGGATGATATGATGGTGGTCAGGGCCCGGTATGCGCAGGAGAATGACTTCACACTGGCGCTGCACATGACTAACCGTGACCTGGCACGCCCGACGCTTATGAGAATGGTAGGCGCGATGTGCGAACAGAATACAGGTGTGAAATAACACCCTTATGAACGTTTGTCCTCTCAAGGTATGCAATGGCACAGAGCACCATGCAATGCATATTCATTGTTCAACTATAGGAACTGCAAGGCACTTAGATAAAAGCATTTTATGACCCGATAATAGAATATCGGGGCTGCTGATGTTTGAATAAAATTGTCACCGAATTTTTTGTTCACGTACGCCGAGCAGCGTTCACTTACTCCTACCAGTTGTCAGCGAGGCGCACTTCCTTTCCAGAGCCCACCTCACCGCCTCCAGACTTCTCTCTCATTTCACCGAAGTCGAACGTGAAGCGCACACCCTGTTTCTCTTCACCAAGCTCCTCCGCCCAATTATTTAAAATGGGGCAAAAAAAAACAAACCCCCGAGTCGTATATTTTCGTTGTGCTAAAAATATGACTGCTGGAGAGGCTGGCGCCGCCCCCCTGTCGAAAATGTATTACCCCTCAGAAGCCCCCCCTCCCTCCACCCCCCTCCCCCCCAAGATTGAAAACCATTGGCTTAGGCGCTGCTGTGAAGTCGATTGCCAGTGGGGGCGGGGGGGCGGCGTGTCGTGCGGCTCCGGGATTTTGAGTCGTGGCGCTGAGAGCTGGACAAGCTATATGGCCCTTTCTCTCGTGTTCCCCAATTTCCTGTTCCCATGCCGAGGCGAGGCGAGGTTCTGGGGGCCTGGTGTGCCTTGCGAAGAGTCAATTTGGGTGACAAGGCGAGCAGACTCGACTGGTAAGACGAGTGGAGAAAACAAACGGAGAGAAGTGTGAAAAGTGCCGCAAATTGAACATGCTGACGTTTGCCTTCGAGTCTGGCTGTAGAAATCACACACAGCGGGTGACACACACACTTGACATAATCTGTGCGAACGTTTGAGCGTGTGAAGTGGCGACGCCGACATGTGCACAGCGACACGACTCCAGTAGCTTTGGTTTGAGTTGTACTAAAAACAAAGTTGATCTAGTCGTTGTTTCTGATTTGTTAGGCCCTGTTCTCTATCCGAGTGGCAGACTTTTTTCTGTCAGCAGACCGATTTCGGACACTTTCCTTCTGGGCGAACGCATTCTTCTCAGACCGTGTATCCCATCGCGGCCAAATGCCGTTCAATTGAGACCGTAACAGCATTAAATCATACATTTTGTAAACCGCATCTGTGCAATTAAGTACGCTGCAAATTCATTTTAAAGGCTTGCGCATGCTAAGAGCAGCTGCGTTCAGGGTTCAATGCGTAACCCTGATGGATCCCAGCTGTGCATGCCAAGAAGCCGTGAGTCAGCCCTGTGCCACTGCACGCTCGCTCCAACGCCCGCGCCTCCTGCAGACCGGCCTGCACGGCGGCCCGCAGCGCAGACGCCGGCTCTAAAGGCGCAACGGCGAGGAGCAGCACTCGCAGGGTCAGCAGGCAGCGCGCCGCTCGCTCCGCCAGCGCCGTGTAGCGTGGAGCCTCCTGGAGACTCGGCCACAGCGAGGGCCGCAGCTGGAGCAGGTCACGGGTAGCCTTCCGCGAGCCGGCGGCCAACGCATCCGCCGTGGCCACTAGTCGCTCGGCTGCGTCAGGGTTTGGTGGTGGTGGTGGTGCTGGCTGGTGCGCTGAGAGATGTCGCAGGTGCCCTTCAAGATGCGTGGAAAGAAGCCGGGCGAAGAGTAGCCTCTCGGCAAACAGGTTGACTTCACCTTTGTCGAAGAGAAACTCGTTTTCATTCTGGAAAATACGAAGGTTTTTTATGAATGGATGATTAACCATCACAACCCTCGCATTATTATAACTGTTATATATAGATGTATATGACAAACCTTTATATACGTCTAATGAACACTCACATTTGCTGAATATCTTACTATCATCAATTAAAGATGTGCCTTATCCACAAAAATCCCGTATAGCACCTGCAGGTGAATTTTTATTCAATGCAACATATTACTAATCCGTGTTGTAATGAAGCCCACATGGCCGCCGCACTTTTATCAAAGTTCTCAAGTGCTTGGCGTTGTGGGATTTTTGCCAAGCTATGTGATTATCTCACCTCCCTCTCTTCTCCAGCCCCCATCAAAAGTTCTGCCGGGTGCCCCAGCCCTCCTTGCTCATCATCCTCAGTTGTCCCTACCACTCGTGGCTCATCGTCTTCCAGCAGCCAGAGCAGCAGGGTGGGCAAGGCCTCCCAGAAAAGACCCCAGGCTCCAAGCAGGTCCAGGAGGGCTTTGAGTCCCAGGTCCAGGGCATGGTTTGGCATCACCTCCTCGAGTGCAGCTCCTAAATGAATGTCAGAGACGTCAATACAAAGAATACTTACTCCATCACACAAAACAATTATACATCACCCTAACAATTTGTTACCATAACTAGCTACCGCATGGTGCAGCCTTGAGCTATAACTTTATTCAGACACTGTATAAATCCACATGGGTACGCATACCGACTGTAACACACACTGTTTTAAAAAAAAAATCCCTTTAGGTACAAAAAATGCAAATAAATTAGAGGGGGCTATTTAGTTGTTAGCTTTACTCCTGGTCTTGTTATTTAGGGGCTTTGCCCCACATTAAAGCATGCCAGAGTTACGGCATCACGCCGCCATGCATGCATTGCAGCTGTATATATGGAATTTCTCGAGACAAAAACCAGATGCAAAAATTAAACACTTTTTAAAGCTCAAAGGCACGTTAGCTCGCGGGCCCAGCAGTCGGCTCGCTCTCGGCGGGGAGCGGTTCCCGCTCACTCCCTCCGCTTGCATGCCACCCGCTGTGCATGGCCTCCAACTCAAACTGGCGCTCTTAGCCAGGAAGGATGGAAAAAAAAAGGGAAAATAAGGGAGAGAAAAAAAAGACCAAAAATTTTCTTGGCAAGCCAAGCGTGCCTTTATAAACACTTCCAGGCTGCCCGAGCAGCGCTCTGAGCTACAGGGTGAGGATGGAGTGTGGCAGGAAGGGCCGGGGGGGGCGCTGGGGCGGTGAGGGAGGTGGAGGAGGCTCAACGGGGCAGACGGGAAGAGGGGTTTTTGTCCGTGTGTGTGTACGTGCGTTTGGAGCGAGGCCATAGGTGGGGGAGGGGACGGTTGGGTACTTCCCCGATGTGGATAAGAGGCAGGCCAACAAGGTCGTTTGGAAACTCCCCTTAGCCACAGCAGACCTATCTTTGGGCCCTGCTATTACAAATGTGCCTGGTTGATGTTTATTTTAATCTGTTTATTGCTTTAGGGGGAAGTAAAAATGGCACTTTCATTTGAAAATACAGCCGTACCTCACCGATGGATCTATGTCAAGACGTCGTACTCAAATTGTCAATGTGAGTTTACTCTCCACACGGGTGTGTTCAAGTAACTAATTGGTACGTTGTTGACGCGACAAAACTTACTAATTGGCCGTGTCGGGTGGTGGTGGTGGTTTATATTTACGCAATCTAACCCACCAAAAAACTTTATTATGAATGTCAAGACAGTTATTGTTTGGAGGGGAAATGAATGTATGTGATGTAAGCTCAAGTCGAAAGTTTTGTACAGTTGTGATGATCTGTATTGGATGAGCACCATCAGGCAGAATCGACAGAATGTGTTGCATCCTCAGCACCTTTCTCAGCCACCAGTGGCTGGGCCGATGGGACGAGTCCTGAGGCCCGTTTGGCGTATGGAGGCAGCACACGGATCAGTAGGCAAACAGTGTTTTTTGGCCACATTTTAGTCTTCTCCAAATCCCAAAGAAGTCACCAAAATATTTGATTGGTGTAAAGTAATCCACCTGCAACACTAACGCGAGTTTATGCTCTTCACGAATAGGGAAGTTTGCCAAACCAAATTTGTCCACTGCTCAAGCATGCGGTATCGTGCCATTTTGCCTGTTTTTGTGGGGAGAGGGGGGGGGTACACTTTGTTGAAGTCATCCCCGGTGAGAGCAGTCGTACAAAACTTGGGAGGTGATAAATATTGTGGCAGACAGACATGGCAGACAAAGGGGTCATTTCCCCAGGTGCTGTAAGATGAGACGTGAAGGTGGTGGCAATTCAGTCCTTTTAACGGGAAGAGAAACGCTCTCAGCTGAAAGCCATAAACTATTTGCATATAGATCCTCAACTCGAATGACCAGAGACAAAGCAGACTGCAGGGGGTGAGTCGTTGGGACTCAACAAGCATTTTACATCTTTGAGATGTTACAAACTGATTGGGTCTGACCACATGTTTTTTTTTTATAAAAGTGTGATGATCTATTGGGCTGGGTACCGAATGCTTTTATTTAAATGAACATCTTGTCATTTTATGCCTGGTTTCCATCTCGTTTATAAACGCAGTGAGTGATAATGCTTAAATAAAAATAACAGGAATCTTTTTAAATGAAATATTCTCCAAAGAAAATGTTTAAATGTGGGGAAAAAAGCAGAATTTTAGATTTAAAAGTTCAACCTTTTGACAAGTGGCCTCACGTTAAGTGTTTAACTTGAACACATAGCCATAAGTAGTAGCAGCGTATGGGTTGAGGTTATGCCACGGTTTTATCACTCTTTGTGCTTTTCTTTACACTTTCATTACTCACATCATTTAAAAGAAGAAAACAAGGAGCTGTTACAGGCACCCATGGATGATTGCGTCCAAATGTGTGACTGCAGCCATTACTGCCAGCCCTGAGGCATTGTGGGAGGTCATATTTCAGTCTTTCGGTTCTTTCAAGCTTGTTGCATGGAAAACATGTGCGCAACGCTGTTGTTTTTCAACAGTTTGCAGGTCTCTCCACCACCCTGGTCAGATATGCTCGCCCTGGCCTTGAAGGTAGCTTGGTTTACTTTTAAATAAGCCAGAGGCATCGGCAGATTATTTTTGTTTGTTTGTTGAGGCGTGTTTATAGAGCTCATTTTGCCATGCCTCCCCCCTAGGCTGCGTGTTTGCTGCACGTTGTGCATATATCCCGAGAGTTAATAAAAGTATTCGTGCTATGTACAATCGATTACACACTACAGTCGCATTACTTGTGTCTCTAAAAACTGTAATCATCTCTACGTTGTTTCGTTAACTTCCTGTAAAATGGAGAAGAATGTTGACCGAATCCTCCCATGCTTGTGGTCACCATTGCCCACAGAAGGCTTCGCAGAAATGAAGTCACACTTACCTCCACAGTCCAGTTATCACTAAGTGTACCTACGTCACGTTTAATTCATCGGCAATAACTGCTAACACCGATTTAAACGCTCTTTTTTTTTCTTTGGAACCAGGGTGAAATAATTCACCAGTCCCTGGCAAAGATAACATCGACTTTGACCTACTGTGACACCCATACCCAGGAAAGTGTTTTTGTTAAAACGCAGTGAAAAATGTTCTCGCTGACGTGCAAGTCATGACTTCACCCTCATCCGCGTCTCTCACTCCTTCCTCACTCCCGTTATCGTTATGCGGGGCGGTCAGATGGAATGAGCGAGCGAGTGAGTTCCGTGCACTCGCTGCTCTCGCTTCAGTTGCTCCCTTTAAGGCCCTGCACTCCCACAACGCCTTTTGTCCCGAATGCCGGCTTCGCTGGTAAACTTTAATTTCATCCCTTTACGTAGTTTCTCTCATTAAGCCTCCGCCGGCCGCGAAGTAATCCGCAGCGACAGCGGTGAGCGCATGGTGCCACACGAGGCCTTCGTTGCGGTAATAAGGAAACGGCTGAGACTAATTGCGTGTAATTTAAGTCGGCGGGCAAGCACAGCCAGGCCTCGGCTTGCCGGTGCGGGTCGCCGGACATGGTCCGACCGCTGGCCCGCACGCCCCACGCCCCAGGCCCCCCCCCCCACCACCACCCGCTGGTTCCCCTCACCGTCCCACGTGGGGCTCCGGGGCGCGAGGCCGCCCAGCGCAGTCGTGGCCCGTGCCCGCACCCCCACATCGTCGTCCTGCAGCAGTCCCAGGAGGGCCCCCCACAGATTCAGACAGCCCCCCAGGCCTGGAGTGGCACGGCGTGTGACGCCATGTGTGTGGGGTGGCCAACAAGGTGGGTGGAGAAAAACAACAAGAAATGGTTTAGACGAGTGGACGATACAGGGGGGCGATGCGGGAAGAGAGAAATGTAACATCAATGATCTCCACACAAGTTCACACGTGCAACTATCCAAAATAAGAGATGAGACATTGTTTCGGAATTACTGGCCGAGTCTGGCATAGTCATCTAGCACAACTCATTCCTGCCCTGGTAACACGGTGTATGGCAGTGGGTGATCATCAGGGTTTGAACATGGGAGATGTTGATATCTGATGCACAAGTGGCGATGGTTCAATGACAATCCCCACTGCAGCTGCAGCGAACTTCATGGAACACATTGTGAACAGTTTCCCTTAATATTCCCTTCCCGGTGGGATGACAATAGTTAATTCCGCATTCGATGATATTCTCGACTGGATTTCTCAACTCGATCTCCCCTTGTAAATGTTGCTATTTCCATACGAGTGAAGAAAAAGTACAGCAGTTGTCAAACAACAAGTAGTCACATCCAAATTTACACTCGTGCCCCCTCATTCCCAGAATTCTCTCCCTTGCTGCGCAAGCTCTGACTGCTCAGTTTACCATTGATGTTTACACATTTGTTTATTATTAAATATGTTTATGTGCAGCTGTTGCACTCAGCTGCTTGTTTACAAGTGGGTCCAGCTCTACCCCCACGGTGGGCAATTTGGAAACCGCACGGGGAAAAGAAAACTAAATTTGTACAAACATGGCCAATGACCGGGACACAGGACAAGCAGCCAGCTACTGCTGCCAAGTTCCACGTGGGGTCATCGCCGTCTGTGGGGAGGCAGACAATGGGTGGTGTTGGCGAGAATGAATAAAATGGGGGCATTTGTACGAACAGAGAAAGGGGGGGGGGACGCAGCCCGGCCGACCCCCACAATCGTCAAGCACAAGCAGCTCCCCATAGTTGTGCGTCCACGTGCGCCGTGGAACACCGAGTGATGGGGGACAAGACAAGTCCTCGCTGTCCCCCCCCCACCACCACCACCAGCACCACCCGAGTAAATGAACAACGGCGCGATAATGGGCTGCTTGTTAAGCATCGCGCTCCGTGTGCGCGTAAATAAATTAATAAATGGAGCCGGCTGAGCGGGCGAGGGGAGGAAGGATCAGGGCTCGTGTCGGCGTGGGGCGACCCTCCGCCTGGTACTGCGATCCCCCCCCCGCCAAGACCACAGCAAGGGTGTGCGTGGGGTGTTGCAAATTATATATATATTTTTAAAGCAGATGTTACAAAAACCACTCAAGTAAATAAATAATAAACCACATTCCAAAGCTAGCACGAATCGCGAGAAATGTTTCGGCACCAAGGCACATGAACGATTGCAAAAGCCATTTGTTGGAGAAATAATAGAAGCTCACACTCAGTCATGTTTATGAGTAAGTGCCTTTTCACTTCGGTGCCACCTCGGTGCAAACAAAACAGATTTTTTTTTCCGGAATTCCATAAAACCAACAATACTGTGGCAGATTTGTGCATGTGAAGGAAACGTTCCTTGTGCACGTGTTGTGGTACAGCGCACCAGGCTGGGGTCCACCCAGCACCCCGCGGTGCTTCTGGCTCACAGGTGTGCGCGGCGAGTCCGGCTCGCACGCACTGCACTCTTTACCCACGGGAAGTCTGTCATTGGTCAGGAGCGAAGCGGCGACCTCGCCAATGACCTCCGCGCTCACGACCCTGACCTCCGACCAGGTGTCAGCGTTGCCACCCGCGACAACCAATCGGATCCACCGCTCCACGCAGCAGGCCCAAGCCGGCGGCACTTCCTGGGCGGAAAAAGTCAGGGAGCGGAGAAATGGGACGAGGGCACATTGTCTCGGCAAAATGTCACAGCGCGGAAGGAGGCAGCGAGCAAGGAGGGGGGGGGGTGTTTGTTGTGAACGATCCCTGTTGTGCTCATGCCCACATGCGATGGGCGACGAAGCGGCAACCAAATAGGGAACTGCTGTCCTCTTGAGCCGAGATCACAAGAGCTGCTTGTATGGGTGCGACGACTTCCGTTGGAATGTTAGGCAATGCTGTGGCGGATTATCTCGCCGTGGGCTACGTGAGCAAGCATAGGCAGCACATCGACTTAATAATTACGTAAAATTGAATGTCTCTTCAACACAAACGAGGAAGGGCAAGATCAACGTACCTGCATCGGGCTGCGATTCAGCAAGTGCCGGACCACGCCGGCACCGAATTGCAAGCCGGCACATCGGAGGTCGACGCTGCGGTGAACGACAAGGGGTCAAACGTTTACCCGTCGGATGATCGCTCCCCCGCACGGTGGTGCGTTGGCGCAAGCGCGACTGTCGTGCTCGCGTAACGCCAGCGACGCTCTGCGCCGTCTCACTTGTGCAGGTTGGCCTCGATCAGGGCGACGATCCAGTCGAGGAGTCCGTCGGCAGCCAGGCACCCGACCCCTTGGGGCCATGGCACCATATCCTCCACCGGCCAGCGACAGAGTGCCCTGAATGCCTGTGATAGCAAGTGCGCAGTGAATTGGAGGAAATAGCTGCATGAGTTAAGATGTTTTCTGACACGATTTTGAAGCCTTGAGAGAGAGAAAGAAAGACTTTAATCTCCAGGCATGCTGCCGTGATCCAGTGACTTGGATGCATTGTCACTCGTGTACATTGTAACACCACATCAATGCGGTGCCATCACTTGATCAATCTACAGTGGCACACCTGCAAGTTTCTGTTTGTTACTTTTTAACGAAGTTCCTCATTCATGTCAGTCATCCTGGGCCACAGTTTAGGTGTGAAACGACAAGATATGAGCCTTGCATTCTTTGAGCTGCATAACCTATGAGTGTCATGTCATGAGACAAAGCATCCATTCGGCCCAATGAAGTGGACACCAAAGAGCTGCCTCCGAGGTCCCTTCAAGTGACCTCTGATCTACACAGGAGAGGGCAACACGTTCCCACCGGCACCGCGTATAAAAGGAATGTTTGTCTCGCAGAATCTTCTTTTAATGAAACACGATTTTCAAACGGGCAGCATACATCGATTCCTGAGTGACTCGTGTCTGGCTTCAACCCAAGCGCTCGCAAATGTGAGGCGAGGTACGGCACACGACTGTATGTGAAGCTGCACCGGAAACTTTTAAACGGAAGAAGCCAATGCTGACCTCGGTGCGGCACTGCGGGTGCATCTCCTGGACGGCCAAACCCCGCACGGCCTCCACGACCTCCGTGCCGCCCGGCTGGGTGCCGCCTTGCGGTTGACCTGGGCGGTGCTCGCTGGCACGGGCGGACACGAGCCAACGCAAGGCCGCCGAGTGGACCTCGCACGCCGGGGACGACAGCAAACGGCGCAGCAGCCCGCGCTCATCCCCAGCAGCGTCGTCCACGGCCGGACTGTCCGTGCCGCTCGCACCTTGCCGCTGGTAGCGCGGCCGCGCGTGGAGCATCGCGAGGGCCAGGTGAGCGGAGCTGGCCTCCCACAGCGCGTGGCCCGGCTCGAGCACCTGCCCATCGGGAGGGGCCTGTAGCCACGCCGAGACCAATGCGTGCGTGCGGAGCACGAGCGCAGCGTAGACGGCGCCTGCGGGAGAACAACGGAGTACATTATGGCACTTAAATGCGACCGCACCTCGAGTCGGTTTACAAAAGCAGTGGGCATAGCTATTTTGTAGATGTTGGAGATGGTAAGGGTAATTCTGAGACCGATCCAAAATTGGATTGGCAGCCGGTTTTGATGGATTATTGGGATAATGTAGACTCTCAGGCGTTTGGGTGCGAAGTCTAGTGGTGGTATTTAGAATTAAGACGGCAGTGGAAATCTGACCATTGGATAAGTTTGCTCTTATCTCCGTGGCCTCTCTAGTTACTTGCTGTCAACCGAATGTATACTTCTCCTCTTACGGCAGCGTTATTGATGAATGTGGTGAATTTTGTTGTTTATGCGAGTGCACTACTGCCACAACAGGATCATGAAATATTTTATTTTTAATCGGATCACATGCAATATAATGACTGCTTGTCAACAGGCCAAGGAGCTCATTAGGATATACGATTGGTATTACCCTTCTCAAAGGACAACCAGTTATGCGATTATATAAACGTGCCCAAACAATTTATTCACATGCTAGTGTAAATATAAAACAGGTGTAATTAAAACTGTATACGTTTATGCAAGCAGTATGTCAAACAACTACACCGAATACATTATTACAAACATCACACCGATGGGCTGGAAGACATCGTATCCAATTGCTCCATAGCCCTGATGTCGAATGGTATCACTGGGGACTTTGTTCAGCAATACGACATATAAATCCCCTGCCTGGGATACATGCCCCATTACCCATCCCAAGCGCTTAATCTGTTGTCTACCCCGCGCGAATGGGGATCGCACGTTCAGTCCCCGGGGTCAGAGGCACATGATGTCCGTGCCGTCTCCCTGCACCCAGATCCGTCCGTGACCCATCGCTCATGTCACCTTCCTTGTGAGTCACCCTTCTCACAGAAGTGCGATGTGTAACGTTTTAAGTGGCCGTGCACAGCGGACACTTGGCCGTGGGAGCAGGGGGAGTTGGGAAGAGTGGGCGCTTGTGTGCGAGCGGGCACCCGGGAAGTCGTCACAGAGATGCAAGCCAGGCACATTCCGATCCCGGCCACACTTGTCAGGTGAGCAATAAGGAACACATCAGCCGATCGTGAAACAATAATACACAATCACTTGACTCTTCGGTCCACGTGCTTTCAAAATAATCAAGACCACTACAGATTTACTAAGTGACACCATGCCTGTGCGCCGCAAAGGAATGCTTTGGGTAGAAAGAAAAAAAATACGGAATGAAAAAGCGGCAATTGAATTAAGATGAGAATAAGGGGAGGTTTGTGAGAAACGGCCCCGGCTGCAATTCAGCGTGGGTGATTTTTTTTCATGCGTGGGGTCACCCTGTCAAATTCCACACACCCAGCCCCCCAACCCCCCCCCCCCCGACCGTGTCGTGGGGAGCAGAAGGTTTAAGGGTCGATTTGGGCCATCAGTGGCTCCTGCTGTAGTCCCTAGGGGCCCTGAATTAATCAGCTGCACAGGTACTCACAGCACCCATCTTCCAGGTGTGACCTCCCTTTGTTGCCGACCCTGCACACGTGACTGGGCATCTGATGGTGCGGCAGAGCGTGCAGTTATTGCGCGATGAGAGAGGAGCACCGCCTTTACGGTTATCGCGCAGTCAGAGCGCCGCACGCACGGTGCATGCCGGTGCGTGTTTGGACAATGTAAAGCCGACACCGTGGCCTCGGCCACTCCTGTCCATCACGCAAATCCTTCCAGATCTAGCCGTGGTGGGCGGTGCGTACCCACCCTTGCGACCGCTCCTCTCCCCGTGGGTGATGGCGAGGGACAGCACGTCCAGGTAAGCGGCACGGGTGATGGCGCAGGGGTTCATCCTGAAAGGGACAGGAGGTGGGGGGGGGGGAGAAGGAAATGGGGGGGGGGGGGAGAGTTCAGGGTGAGACAGACGGGAAAAGGGAAGGGAGTATTGAAATTCAATGAGAGAATGAATAGCTGCAAAAAAAATATACAAGAACTCAAATTGTGAAATACGAGTATGTGGGTTGTTGCCTGGGTATAACAGTCGTCAATAATTCCAAGCCATTTCCCTCCCACCACCGAGGCGCAACCGGCGCTCAGAAACGGCGGTCGATTCCCCAAAATAATTCTGGGCAAACACACACGGGGCGCACTGTACACCGTGAAAAACAACAGAAATCGTTGTTACAGGTGTTACAAAATTGCCGGCAATGCGCGCCGCGCACAGCACCAGCGAGGCCGCCGTGAGGCCGCGTGTTTGGCCAGGTGCTGGTGCAAGCGAAGCGCTTGCTGCCCAATGACCTCAGAGTGCTGGTTCCTGGGAGGGAACCTGGGGCTCCTCCCTGTGCCCCCCACCCGCCGCAAAGTACGCCTCCCACCCCCCCCCACGTATGCTCCCCCCCCTCAACTACCATCTTTTCAAAATCGCCTGCGTTCCATCAGGCCTATTTAACGAGGTGTGGCATTTATTACACTATTTTATTGTATTATTATTATTATTCTATCACGAGGTATAAAAGAATTATGTTTAAGTGAATAGGCCGACTAATTAGCAGCGTGCCGCAGCCATTAACTCCTATCCCCTGAGGCCTCCTCTCTCTTGCGTGCACCGCGTGTGTGCTCACAAGGCGCTGCCAGCGTGGACTTGTTTGGGCGTTCCCCTGCAGCAACTTCTGGGAAAATAGCATTGTTCATGTGCTCGCTTTCAGCAGCTTAAATCTAAAGTGGCGGCGAATCACTGCTGGTGACATCTGGAGCGTGAGGGGTGAGTGTCAGGGTGTTGGACTGGTGGTGGTGGGGGGGGGGGTGGGAATTGGTTGTGGGGCATGGGCAGGGGAAGGGGGGCCCACCCAAAGCCATCGTCAAAACAGGACGACTGGGAGAGCAGCAGCAGCTCTGGGTGACACGGAGCCGGCAGCTGTTTTCGCTCCGCAGTCGACGCGGGCGCGAGGCACACATCGATGCGCAGCCCAAGCGGTCACCGCCGCCCGCGCGGTCAAAAAATTTGGCGTGGAAGGCTCCCACCGGTGTCCCCAAGCGCAGCTGCCGCTGGTTATCCTACCCAGGGCTGCGGCTGGAGATGTTGGCGGCTGGGAGAGCTGCATTCCTCCGCATCCTCCAGCCCCTCCGTCACAGAGACGACTCGAGCTGCGGTGAAACCGCCGTGCCGTGGAGCACGAGGGCAAGCCTCGGCAGTGATTCCAGAAGGCACTCAAATGTTGCTACCTCCTCCGGCTTCCGTGTGGGTGGGACGAGTGGAGGGGAGCGGGCAAGCGTTTGTAAGTGGCGGTGGCATTGTTTAGGGCCCACGTTCTTTATGGGTCTGTTTGGGATTGTAAATCGTAAACATTCGCCACGACCGTACAAACTGAACACTTGCGAAGAGCATCGAACCACTATGCATGCTGCTTGATAAAAGCAGTTTTTTTTTTACGCGGATAAAAAGTTCAACGAACTCTTTATGCTTTTGGTGGGGTGATATTCCGGGAAGCGTACGCCGTGTGAAAGCTTTTGAAAAGTAACAAAAAATGTCTAAAGATCCCTTAGGCCGCCCGGCCATGGGTGTGGCAGCGCGCAAAGTGTCGGTCGTTACCGAGTGGCGAGCCACACGCAGTCGAGGAGCCGTTCGTAGACCCGCTCGCCGGGGGATCCGCTCGGAGGGACAAAGTCGGGGCTGCTCCCCCAACTCTCGCCCTGCGCATGCACCAGGTGCTGCACCTGTTGGGGGGGGGGGGGCGTTAAAGGGGGCGGGGGGGAGGGTTAGGTGTCTTGTCAGAGAGCGACGTCGCATCAAAACACATCTCACGGTTCCGTGCACCCCCCCCCCCCGATCGCCGCGTCCACATTCCACAAACGGTCAACCGAACTGTCATCGAGCGCAGCCAACCCGCGCTGTCACAAACCATCTGGATACGTTTTATCTTCATTACAAAAAAATAAACCCCTTTGCGTGCCCGTGGAAGGCAAAGCACAAATCCACATTTCAGACCGTGTCCCATTTTGCAACTTTGCAGAGGGCCTGTGGGCTGATTTAGCCCCCGTTGCATACATTTTTTAAATAGAGGAAAAACAAGCGGTGACTTTTTATTTAAAAAAATGGACTGATGATGAAAAGCGTATGGCTTGCGTGCCACTATTTAATAGGGCACAAGGGGGAGGAGGAGGCGGGGGTCTGTAGTGAGGGGGGGGGGCTGTATCTAGCGCTGCGGTTATAGATGGTGAGGGGTGACTGTCACCACGAGCGGGGCCACATCAGCACGGAAAATTGCGACTGCCGAAATGAGCGGTGAGACTGCTCACCATGGGCCGAGGCTCCACGCTCCCACAACCACCGCCGCTGTGCCCAGAACTTTCCCACGACTTTTTTGTGCGCGAATTTTTAGGTGCACTCAAGGTGTACTTTTGCAAGATGAGGAACTGTCAGGTAGCCCTGTGAAGGGTCAGCGAGCACCTCCGTAATCTCGGGAGTTGCAGGGTGGCGGGCAGTGGGGGGGGGTGAGTTGGTGGGGTGTGTGGGGAGACTTGGGGCTGCGGTGCTGACAACATTTGTCAGCGGCTCGGAGGAGGTGTTCACAGACGCGCACTCATCCCTGCCGCTCGCCTGTGCGCGCCAAATCGCTTGCACGCAAGCTTCGTGGACGTACGTTGCCCAACTCCAGTCCTCGCGACCCACCAAACGCCACGTCTTTCCGCGTTCACCAATTTACTAACCCACCACCACCACCACCACCCCCACCCCGTTCACCAATTTACTAACCCACCACCACCCCGTTCACCAATTTACTAACCCACCACCACCACCCCCACCCCGTTCACCAATTTACTAACCCACCCCCACCACCACCCCACCACCACCACCCCGTTCACCAATTTACTAAACCACCACCACCACACCACCACCCCCACCCCGTTCACCAATTTACTAACCCACCCCCACCACCACCCCACCACCACCACCCCGTTCACCAATTTACTAAACCACCACCACCACACCACCACCCCCACCCCGTTCACCAATTTACTAAACCACCACCACCACACCACCACCCCCACCCCGTCCACGCCGCACGGGCCAGGATGATTGTTAAACGTCCCATGTGACGCGCTCAGTAATGAACGCAGTCTGCGTTAACAGAGCCGATGTGAGAACTCGGCGTGTGCGTGTGTACACGTGCGCGTTCATCGCCGTGCGAGTGGGACACGCTTTGACAATCATCAGGCGCGTGCAGGGTGGATGGAGTCAATTCGCATTTGGAGGGGGAAGTCAATTGGTGGAGGGGGAAGTCAATTGGTAAACGCGGAGAGTCGACGGAGCGTGGTGGGGTCACGAGGAGGCTTTTGTCACAGGCTCTGTGCAGAGCGTGAGCCAGCCAGCCAGCGAGCGCGCAAACGCAATGCGAATGGAGCGAACGAGCGAGCGAGACTCAGTGAGATCGTGGGGGGCATTGAGCGAGCTTGGTGCCAGCGTGCCCACGAGCTTGAAGGAGCTTGAAGAAGTCGAGCGATGGGTTGAAAGCCCCCGCGATCTTGAGACATTTCGTTACGGCCGCATCGTTACGGCCGCAGCATAAAATACAAAAGAGTTTATTGACGGCGAAGGCCACTCACAGTACAGTGCGAGTACAGTGATCGTGCACCCATGTCCTGCAAGGCGCAGGCTGCCTCTGCCAGATGCGCCCCTGGAGGCTTTTTAAGTGAATTTATTTTGGCTCGCTCGGGCGCCCGTGACATCACGGAAAATATTTGTAACTTCCCTGGCTTGGGGCTTGGCAGGGAATGGAGACGGTGGTGGGTGCGGGGAGGTGGTGGTGGGGAGGTGGGGGGAAGTGGTGGGGGGGAGGTGGTGCGGGGTGGTGGTGGTGGGTGGAGTGTGGGGGTGGTAGGGGGTGGTGGTGGTGGGGGGAGTTGGTGGGGGGTGGTGGTGATGGGGGGAGTTGGTGGGGGGAGTTGGTGAGGGGAGATGGTGGTGGGGGGGAGTTGGTGGGGGGAGTTGGTGGGGGGTGGTGGTGGTGGGGTGATGGTGGTGGGGACGCTGAAGGAGACGGTGGTGATGTGGGGGGGGGTTGAAATTGGACGTTAACTTGCTCTTCTGTCAGGTTATTTGGGGACGTCCCAAAAAAACGAAAACGTTAAAAACGAAAGATGTGGTTTTTTTTCTTCTAATGAAGGAAACGTAGCCTCGGAAACAGCCAAGGAGACAATGGCACGAGCAGCGGATTTACAAAGAAAGTGAAGGCCTAGCGAAAACGCTACAACGTTATTGACGGTGAACTGAATACTATTCCGAATGCGTACACGCTAACAAACGCGAATACCATTTACGCGTGAGACATTAGCGTAGATATCATATGCGTGTACGTGAGTGGCCAAACGGTTTTTTTTTTTAGAATGAGGCAACAACAACAAAAAAGTGTGCCCAGATTTGCACGAGGCCCTCTTTTCAAGTGACATCTTTATACCTTCATCGTTTACCGTAATAGAATAAGTGCACAGATGGTGCAAGTGACTTAAAAAATAATAAAAGCCCCGAGTGTATTACTGTTAACGTCATGTCCTCAAACTTTCTGACCAACCCTTGCACATGTCCAGCCACGGTCCAGTGCGCCCATGCTGCTGATTCGAGATTTTTACATAGAAACCACCGGTAATGTTTACAACCATGATTTTTTACGTGACGATCACTTAATTTCTGTTGACAAACAAGCCTTGAACATTGGTTTTTTACCCTTTTATCTGGCAACAAAACTGACACCTTTTTTACAAGGAGTCGTGTTTGCATAGACCACAATACCTGCAGTCATAATGCAAACAAAAAACATAACTCTGATAATGTATGCACTGTCCGTGAAGTTGATTGGTCCACACCCGAGACAGCTTTTCTTAGAGCCTAGTCTCACATGGTGTTGGACCAGATGACGCCAAAAGGCGCACTCACAACTCAAAGACAATGCACCATCAGAGTATTGGTGCACCTTTTGGCGTCATCTGGTCCAACACCATGTGAGACTAGGCTCTAAGGAAAGCTGTCTGGGGTGTGGACCAATCAACTTCAAGGACAGTGCATACATTATCAGAGTTATGTTTTTTGTTTGCATTATGACTGCAGGTATTGTGGTCTATGCAAACACGACTCCTTGTAAAAAAGGTGTCAGTTTTGTTGCCAGATAAAAGGGTAAAAAAACAATTATCATATTTTTCTACTGGCAAATGAGGTTCCAATGGTGGAAGCCTTGAACAATTGCATCCGTCGGTAGCCCACAACAACGGCCGCCATTCTCCACGGCGTGGTGGTGACATCGCTACGGCGCTTGTGCCAGGCCAAGTGCACTGAGGCCACGTGAAGTGTCGAAGGCTCGCTGTTGATATGAGGACGGACACGAGACAGCTTTTCCCCCTACTGTGCCAACTTTTTGTATTTTAGCCGCCTGGCGCCCCACTCGTTGTGAGCGTCACTCCTCTGGCCTCCGTTGTTGGAGGGCGACTGCCTCCAACTGCCCCAGAGCATCCTTCACGAGCCTTCTCTATACAGGCCGATCTTGACGCCGCTGGTACCAGTCTTCGGCAAGTCCACACGGCTCCACATCCTTCTGAACAGCATCAGGCCATCTCGTTTCCAGCCCATATAGCGCCCATTTAGCCTCCTCTATCCGGCCAAACAGAAGCTGCTTGGGCATGCGATGGCTGGGCATGCAGGCAACATGACCCAGCCAACGCAGCCTTACCTGCTGGAGGAGCTCACTAATGGGAATGTGTTCATATCTTTAAAGGATTTGTGAGCTCACACAATCCAGCCTGATTAAGCCCAGGATGAATCACAGGCAGGCGAGCCTGAATGTTTCTAACCAACACAGATGTTCCACATTTCCAAAGCATAGAGAAGGGAGGGCCATGACTGTGACCCTGAAGGCCCCGAAGCTTTGTGTGGAGCGACAGACCAGGTAGCTTCTACACAGCGTTATTAACGCAGCCATGGAAAATATGCCACCCGACTGATTCAGAGTAAGAACTCTGCTGTCAAGCAGACTAAGCGTTAGCATACTGCCCAGGTATGGCAAACTCTCAACTCTCTCCACATCTCCATCACCAATAGGGAGTTGAGGGGTGGAGTCTTTGATGATACAAAATACCCAGGCAGGTGCTTAGTTTTGGAGGAGCTGATAGTAAGGCCCCACCTCTCTTAGTGGGACGCTCCAGGTTCAGCAGGAGGACCTCCAACTCCTCTGAGTGAGCAGCTTTAGCCGACAGTATAGCAAGCACGAACGTGTTTGCACTCTCAGAGGGGGTTCATTGGCGAAATGTGGCCACGGCCATGCCCAGTGTGATATGGGCAGGGGCACCGTGGCTTGCTGATGAGCCCTAGAGGTGACGAATCATGGGACTGCCTTTTGTAAGGTCAGTTGGTCGACGGCTGCAGTTGAGCGTAAGTAAAACCAAAATGTCCCTTTGAACTTTGTACGTTTCATATACGTACAGTAAAATACAAAAACACAAGATTGGAAAATATAGCGATAAGGCAAGTAGAAAAATAAGTGACTCATATGTTGAGTGTACACATTAAAACAAAAAAAGATTGGCCTGTAAATAACAGCGATGTTGAGAAACAGACCCCGGTGCAGGTCAGGGAGAGGCCAGGGCCGGGCAGTGAGCGGCGCTCACTCTTCAGCCGCTAGTCCCCACAGCATGGCCGCATGCCACCAGTCGCTAGGGTACTTTATTAATACAGTTCGGTGTAATGCATCTATTTTCTGCTTTCACAGAATGGAATAAAACCTTTCGCGCAGAGGATAAAACGTCAAATGGCCTCTTGCGGTCTGGGAGCCTCTTTAACAATGCCACCATATGGCCTCTTAAAACTGTAGAAAAAAAGTTTTGCTCATGTCTCAGAAAATAGAAAACTCGCGGCACGCTCCGTCACCACTCACACGTGGTCACCCAGAGCAGCACGCCGGGGGGGCTCATCCCAGAATCATAGCTTCTTTTATTTTCTAATTAGCCCACGTCACGGCCTCATAGAAGCTGGCTTTGCAGAGGCACGGGGACCCCTCCAGAGACCCCCCTTTCGTCCCCCCCCCCCGTCTTGTTCCCCTTTTTAATCCCCCCCCCCTCGCTCCCTCTCGAGCGCCCAGCCCTGTCACAGCTGTGTTGCCACTTTGCTGCACCTGCTCATTATAATTTACTCCCGTTTGCTGCGGAACTGCCTCTTGACAGAAAGTCGTGCGAGAGACAAAAGGCTGTTGATCATTACGGAGGTTACACTCGGCTTAATGGGGGATTTATGCCGTGCGTAATTTTTGCTCGGCCAAGCCACTCTCTGTTGCACTCTTGATTGGCATCCACGGGCCAGGAATGCCAAAGGCAACCATCGCAGATACTTGGCGCACAGAGAACGCCGTCGATGATGGTGACGGTGGTGGTGACGACGACGGCGGTGATGATGTATACGTTGTAGATGGGCTTCAGTGCCGGGTGTTGACACGACATTACCCTGGTGTTGGTCTAACCGCGTAACAGCGCCGTCGACGGCGACTGCTGCTGTTTACTCAACACTCGGCCGTCGAGCCATTACCAGCGCTGCCTTCGGCTAAAGTGGAGCTGGCACTCGTGCCCGCTACACAAACAGTGCCCACCCCAGCCAAACACAGCAGTGGAGCTGGGCACAGGCGGTGGGGCATGGCACCACTGCAAGGGCAAGGGGAGGGGACGAACCATCCTCCCTGCGACACGACCCCCAAACAGATGTGCGACGTCCGCCTCCCCCCTCCTCCTTCCATCCCCGGCAAGCGCCTGCAGCCCCTGCTGGTGACACCGTGACCAGCGGCGGCGGCGGTGTTTACTGCCGCCGGGTGGTAAGGGACAGGGGCTGCCGTTGCCTGGCTACGCGCGGATCTGCCGTTCGACGTCACGCGCGCTTGTGCGCCGACGGGAGGAAGATACTTATTGTGGGGTTGTCTGGAAATTGGCTGCCCTTTCCTCTTCCAGGGCTGATATATTATAATCCTGCTGAGCAGCACGGCCGTGCCCGGGACTTAATAGGGCATAGATCACAACTTCAAGGTTGGGGAGTTCATATTCTGGTCGGGCCCACGAACCTCATCCATCCCTTTCATCGCCCTGCTGCACAAACCTGCAGCAGGGTGCCGTGCGTGCGGTTGCTCGTGCCGTCTGCCTGCCGCAGGCCCCGGGGCAGCGAGTCCAGGAGCTCGCACAGAACTCGCGTCGCCGCCGCCGCCGGGATGAAGGCGACCAGCGCGTGGGCGGCCATGACGCGGGCGCGCCACACGGGCGACCCCCCGCACCTGCAAGCGTCCGCGCGCACAGAAGACAGCGGGAAGAAGACATTTCGTGGAGCCGACGGAGATGGTTCCATTAGCGAGCGCCTATTAAGTCCCGGCACGGCACACCAGGGGGAGCGGCGTGGCCAGCGCCACTTCTGGCCGCCTTTGTCTCTCCGGTGCCGTTGTTTACACACCGCACTAAGTAATTATTTAAGGCTGAGTGGACACAGAGGAGGCACAGGGCTGTTTCGGATATTACTTCTCGCTGATGTTGGCCATGGTTGGCAATGGAACCCAGGCAGCTGGGTTCTTTGCGCAGTGGGCTAACAGCCATTCCAGCACTCATGCACACAAGCACATACTGCACATCCTCCATTTAGCCTTACATACCGGAATGTCGGGGCAAGTGATGGTAGCAGGCAGCTAGGACGATTCACGAGGCGAAACGAGGCCAGAGCCATGCCCGACCGTCTTTGTCTTTCCCAGTGCTGATGTTTACACCAGGGACATCATTTAAGACTGTTGACCTGAAGGAGGTCTGGTACTAGTTCAAATACGAAGTGCCACTTACGTTGAACCCAGGTGTGACCAGGGTTATAGCGAAGTGCGTAACCGACTACACCACTTCCTCACGCACATTCACAAGCACACACGGCAAAGACAAAGATCCCCCGTATAGCCTTTAACAGACTGTTGGGGCAAGTGCTGTTAGCGAGCACCTATGAAGGCCCGAACGGTACACGAGGGGGTGGGTGGCCAGCACCACGCCCAACCGCCTTTGTCTCCCCAGTGGCGATGTTTACACATTGCACCAGGTACTCATTTGAGGCTGAGTCGACCTAGGGGAGGCCCATGACCGGTTCAGATAATCGTCACCGGTGTTGGCCGTGAGCGGGAATCGAACCCGGGTCGCCAGGTTCATAGCGCAGCGCGCTAACCGCTACACTACCGCACACACACGCACACACACAGACACCGATCCACAGCTCAAAATAGGATTGTCCTACCTGTGACTCACAGGCCCAACATTGTGTAATGGCCATCAGTATTTTCACGGTCAGGAACTTCGTCGAGCATGGACCACAACAGATGTGAATGTGGGATAGATGAGAAAGAATGGGCTAGGCGAGGGAGAACAGGAACTAGAGACTGGAGTGTGGGCTAAACTGGTCTGCGATCACTTTAACATGCCTTCACACGCACAGCCAAAATTGGTCGAGTGTTTCGATGCTTTTCCTTATTTGCTGGATGCTTGCAGACAAAAAAAAAGTAACGACGGCGGTGGTGCCACAAAGCCAAGCGTGATGAAACTTGACATTTAAAATCTGTTCACTCCCCCCTCCCCCCCACCTTCTTAGAATAGTCCCAAGGTTGCATTACTTGTGGCTCACTCGAAGGAGGTCTTACACTCTCCGGCCCCTGGACGCGCTCTTCGCTTCGTGTTAACGTAAAGGGGCAAAGTTTGGTCCGGAGATGTCTCCGCCGTTGCGTGACCGCGTCTGCCACGCTCGGTCTAAATCTATCCCTGGGCCTGGCAGCAACGGCATGAAATTGCATTTTAATTTTAACAGGCAAAGCATGCGGCGGTGGTTACAGTTACAACGAGGATGGTGCGGACGGGGGAGGGGCAGCAGGGGGAGGGATGCGGGGACAGGGGGGGGGCTGGACGAAGGAAATGAACTCATTAAACAAATAAACACGAAGATGCTCGCTTGCCACGAGCGATAGGCTGCGGTTGCAGCTCTGGCAAGACGCGATCAGGGGCATGCGAAACGTTTGGACTCATCGAGTGATCGTGTTATAAACACAAACACATGCTGACTAACAAAAAAGGAAAAACGCAAGCGCACATGCCTTGTGCACATGCGCGCGCGCGCACAGAGATCCGCCACATAGCCTGAACGGACTGTTGGGTCAAGTGCTGTTAGCGAGCACCTATGAAGGCTTTGTCTCTCCGGTGGCGATGTTTACACACCGCATCGGGACCGGTTCAGATAATCGTCGATGGTGTTGGCCGTGAGCGGGAATCGAACTCGGGGTCGGCGGGTTCGGAGCGCAGCGCAATAACCACTGCACACCACTGCACTACCGCGTGTGTGTGCGCGTGCGCACGCACACACGAGCGCATGCACACGCGCACACACACACACACGAGCGCATGCACGCGCACACACACACACAAACACGCACGCATACTTTCCACATGCGCAGGCGAGTCCAGCAGCGCAAATGCAACTAAAACGCAAAAAAAATTGCAGCTATTAGTTATTACCCCCAGTAAAGAAAACAGTGCGATGATTAAAAACGAGCCCCGTAGCAATTAGTGTCTAAGTCTGATTTAGCGAGGGGCGATTCATTAACTGTGATGGCTGTTCCCTCTGCGTGCGCACACTCGTGCGCTTTCACACGCACGCCGGGCCCATGTCGCCCTCCCCGCCCCCCCCCCTCCTGCCATTCCTCAAGAAAAAAATGTAGACCGATTTCCAAAAACAAAACAAAAATCTTGATTTGTGAAATGCTGCTTTTGTGATTTGCGCGTGAAAGAGCGTCTGAGGTTTTTCCCTCCTCCTCCTCACTACTGCACCCCTTCCCTCCCTCTCCGCCGGAGTCGAGTTTTATACTCTCTGCCTCGTCTGCCCGCGGGGCTGGAGGGGTGGGGGGGGTCTCCGTGGCCTCCTCGGCGAGCGGGGTCCGAGCGAGGAATGCGGAGTGCGGCCCCCACGCGGTGGGGCTGGCGCTGCGGTAATCTGCGTTGCGTTTAGGCTGCCCCGGCCTTGAAGGCCAGGCCTGGAGGTCGAGCCTTTCCATATGGGGGGTGGGGGCAGGGGGGGGGGGAACCTTTATAATGGAAGAGCATTCCTGAAAGCCGGGCAAACTTTAAACACATGCACGCTCGCACACCTAGCTACAAGGACACGCGCACACGCGCGCACGCACGGACGCGCGCACGCATCGTAAAACCGAGTCCACCCCAGCAACAGCGGCCACCGACACAAGATTCGTTCCTATGTATAAGATGCGTATCTTTTTTAAAGTCAATGTCGTCACCGCTGTGATCTGGGTGTTCACGGAGAGAGAGAGAGGGAGAGACGGCTGTGTCGTGTATATTTTTGTTCTCTGTTTTTCCCCGCGTCTCGTGTGCCAGGCAAGTCAACTTGGGTGAATGAAAGAAGACGGAACGTGAGTGCTGGCACGGAGCGGGTAGAAGAAACGCTCTGACCGTTTCGGCACCCGTTGGCTTCGGTTTAGATGGCACACCGGTCAAATACGTAGTTGGAGGCGACAAGATACGCGCCTGTATGTAACGGTGGCTGAACCAGCCACCCCAGAAACACCGCGTGTGGGAGCAGACCCTTTGAGATACACTAGGCGACCGCAACAATACTTCCGCTAAACGGTTTTCACCGTGCAAGATACGCAGCTTTGCGTCCTGCGTTGAGCGACACGTCTCGCACGGGGTCACGGTGAAGAGTTCTTCACGGCCAAGGCCACCACGCTTGTCCGTTGCGTCTGCTGCTAAAGCCCCGTAGATGTTGCGCTCAAAAGCAGATTGCCATGGTCCACTAAATTATATCGCTCTAGAATAGAGTTAGGCCCTCCCCTCCACCCCGGTTTGGGTCTTAATCTTGGTCGCCAACCTCTGGGTGCCATTCCAGTGCCTGTCTCTGTAATCACGATTGGATCATCATCATTATCAGCATCCCCAAGCCATGACTACCTGTGACAGTCTTACGATGCAACAATCAATCTCGCTCCTGTACTCGGATGACTGGATACAGCTCGGTAAAGTGAGGGGGGTGGGGGCGGGTGAGTTGCGGTGGACGCCGGGTCTGGTGCGGCGGTGGTACCGGACGAGCAGGGGCAGGAATGGCGCCAGGCTAAGCTCGGTGTAGGTGCCGTCCATGGGGGACGGGTAGAGCTTGGCCAGGAGCAGCAGCAGTGGGAAGAGCGCCGGCTGTAAGCTCGCCGTACCCACCGCACCGCCGCTAGCGAGCACGCACGCGCACACACATAAACAAAGACAAAGATCCCCCCCCCGTATAGCCTGAGCAGACTGTTGGGGACGGTGCTCTTCGTGAGCACCTATGAAGAACGTCACGGCACACGAGGGGTTGGGTGGCCAGCACCACGCCCAGCTACCCCTATCTCCTGAGTGGTGGTTTTTACACACTGCACCGGGCGCCGAGGAGAGGCCCAGGACCGGTTCAGATAAACGTCACTGGTGTTGGTCGAGAGCGGGGATCGAATTCGGGTCGCCGAGTTCGTAGTGCAGTGCACTAACTGCTGCTGCTGCACTCCCTCTCCACACATATGCACATACGCACGAACACACACAGACAACGACGCCACCATCACTGCACAGCACTTCTCGCCAGGTTTACTGACAGCAGCTGTGCCATCAACCTTGGCATTAACTCTGAGACGTAGAAGGTGATGCTGCTCAACATTGATGTTAAGTATAAAGGATGGTTAATAATCTTCATGATGGTGATTTTCTGTAAGTAGCAACTCGTTTTAGACCAAGTGGCACAAACAAGTAGCCGCTTAAACATGTAGCATAAGATTCTCTACCCAGTGTGGATGAGAGGCAATCAAAATGATCTCAGCAGTAGTTCTAGAACGTCATCTTCCAGAGTCTGTTCTATAAACAAAGTGACAATCCGCTGTTTTCTGCAAGAGTTCAGAATGGACTGCCAATTGCACACATTTGGTATGATTGGGGAAAAGTTAACTTACAAAGAAATGAATGTTCCAAAAACATATGGCGCGAAGGCATGAGAAGCCATCGGCTGAACGCTGCTGCGGTACCTGTGGGAGCACGTGGAGGCCGCACGGCTCAGCTGCTCGAGGAGGAACGGATGGAGCGAGGGGTACCTGGAGAAAAACTCCCGCCCGGTCATTCTGCGGGAACACGGACGGCGGACGTGGCATGGTGAGACCGACGCGGAGGCCCGGCCTGGCCCCGTGTGACCACAGCCGACCCTGTACAACATGGGGGCTAACGTCACGTTACATGTGGGATGTGGCGGCCACCCCATTTTGAAGAATGCCTCGAATCGTCAATCACTCGGCACCTTCTACTGTCAGTGAGATTTTGGACGAAGCGATATGCAAAGGTCATCGGGGATCGATGCAGCGGACCCCAGCCGTCCAAGTGAATTGATGGCATCTTGAAAGCCATCCCACCCGAAACCACTCCACCTTATGGCCATTCCACGTGAACACCACTATCATATAGCGTTGGTGTACGGTGTTTTTTTTTTTGCAATATTTTGCTGTCTTTTCTTGGATTTTCTGTTTGCACTCAGTCACATATTCACTTTAAGATGTTTTTTGATGATGTTTTTGTTTGTTGCGGTTGCACCCGATTCAAGAGCCGAATGGCTCACAGGGCTATACCTAATAAATTAACTTGAACTTGATGAGGCCACCACACCTGTTGGCCTCGCCACCATTAGGTTACCCCACCTAAAAGCCGCCTCACCCTCCTTTGAATTTACTCCCCAAACATTGCGAATGCCATCCCATGCAGCTATTGAGACTTCTTGGAGCAAATTGTGTTTTTATTTTTGCTGACGTAAAAGGCTGGCGGCTTTTTAAACCAACGGTATTGATTTGTGGGTGTTTGGGGCATGTGGATGTGTAGGGAGGGGCCTTTTTGGCAATGCCACTTTTGTCCACTGCCAGCCCAGGTGTTTGCTATTGGGGGACCTCTGCTGGAAAGTGATAATTGAACACCTACCTTCTCAACATCACGATGCTGCCCAGCGAGCCGGCGCGGTGAGGATGGAGCGGCATGCGATGAGCAGCCGAAACTTTCTTGGCAACCGTCACCAAATTTTCGTGGCCCGGTAGCGTGGTGCGAAGTTTGTGTGCATTTAAGAGTGTGCCCGCGTTTCTGGGCCCCGCCATGCCCACCTGTTGCTGCCAACGGGCGCACGGCGTGACCTCTTCGCTCCAAACACACGCGTGATGAGGGTGCTGAACAGCAGCGTGCAGGAGTTGCACACCTAGAGGGAGGGAGGGTGGGAGGCCGGCGAAACGCGGTCGAGACTGGGAAACGCACGGCGACCACGGACCTATCCAGAGCGCGCACAAGAGCGACGTCACTGCTCCGAATCGTTACAATTGACCGGCGCTAAGTAAACTGAACGCGGTGAAGTCAATGTACTCACGGCCCAGACGGGCGACGCGAACCCTAGGATGGCAGCCCGCAGCGCGTCAGGGACGTACGTGGTCATGTGATCGCCGAGCCGCGAATCTCGGAACAGAGCCCGCAAGATATTGAGCGCGTGCACCTGGGTCGCGAGTAAAAAAGGGCGAATGGGTGGGCACAGACGTCACCAGTCTGTGGCTCAGCACAAATCGGACAGCATAGACACTTGCATTCAAATTCATATTCTTAGGTTTTTTCGGTAAAGTCACGTAGGTAAAAAAATTAAAATTAATCAAAGTAAAAAAAAAATCACGACGTTTGCATTCAAGGTTAGCTTTCCATTAACTCCATTGAAATTCAATAGCCCAGATTTCAAGAATCTATTATTTTAACATCGCAGCATCGCTAGTGGTCGTGGGAATGTGACAAACAACTCGTGTTGCGCTGTCAAGTTATTAGGTTTCTGCCACTGCACCAAGTCATGTTTGCCGACCACATCAGCCACCTGGTTAATTTGCGACAAGAGCACTCTAGGCCGTTACTAGTGAAACAGAATTGTTGTCTTTCAGCTTGCGGTGTAGGACAGTTATAAGGCACCTGGGGGTTATTGTGCCGAAGGGATTGTTTTTCCATCTCCCTTTGCCGTTGGTCTCCCCGGGGTTCCGCATACCTGGGCGTGGACGCCGGGTTCATCGGGACCCTTTCCCTGCGGCAGCGCAAGAGGCAGGAGCTGGCTCATGGCGGTGCGCAGCAGGGAGCGTCCCGAGCGCTTGTGCTCAGCGGAGACCAGCGCCTGACGTGCGCACGCAAGACACACGCGGCGCGCACGCGGACGATCAAAGACTCGGCAGGCTGTCCACCGAGGAAGAGTTGAGTGGAGTGGGCAGTCTGGTGGCTCTGGCTCCCTCACGACTGGGGCCGCGACGTGGGCTGGCTCCCCCGTGGAGCACAGTTTTTAGAAGAGCCAAGCGGCGCTGCTTTTCTCAGAAATTGAGAGCGATGTGATAAACAGCAAGCGATCTGCCAACCCCATTGCATAAGCAACAAATTAGCCGTGGCATCGTGGGTCGGAATTTCTGCACATTCACCAAAAGCATTGCAAACATATTTTTTATTGTGCATATCAAAGTAATTGTATCAAAAACAAGACAGTTAAGTCACACCAACTAATACGACGAGTGCTATTATCATACCCGACTGCTTACGTGTCTCTGCTACTCATGGTCACACACACCACACCGAGTACACTTATATAAGGCCAGGTTGGCTTATGGGACCCCACTTGGCACTGACGCAATCAATCATTGCTTTAGAACTGGACCAAGGTCACTGGGGATGCGGCGCAGTGCTTTTCAACCCCTGCGCATGGCCCGACGGGCCTAGCCGAGGCCCCGACGGGCGCGGATGAGGCCCGGCCGCATTGGCCGGCGTGAGATCGCCGCGCGGCGCTGCTGGCACACACCTGGATGTAGAAGGGCACTCCGGCGCTGCGCCGCGTGGCGCACAGCTTGGAAGCCGCGGCACTTTCCTTCACCTCGCCGAGCACCGCCTCCAGCCACTGCCGCGGCAGAGTCTGCAAGGCCGGGTCCTCACTTCTGCGATGGCCACCCCAAAACGTCGACAAAACACACAGGGCACGGATGCACGACCACACATGTGAACAAGGGCGTACAAAGACAGAGACCCCCTCCCCCCTACTCCGTATAGCCCTTAAAAGACTGGAGGACCAACTGCTGTTCGCGAGCATCCAAGAAGGCCGGCAGGGCATACGAGGGGGTGGGTGGCCAGCACCATGTCCGGCCGCCTTTGTCTCCCTCGTGGCGATATTGAGGTTGAGTCAACCTAGGAGAGGCCCAGGAGCGGTTCAAATAATTGTCACTGGTGTTGGCCGTGAGCGGGAATCGCGACTCGGGGTGCCGGGTTCATACCGCAGCGCTTCTAACCACTACGCCACCGCTCCCCACGAGAGGATGCACGCATAACGCACACAATGCACACAATTACAAATGCAATCACTTGGAGCACATGTTTTCATGCCAAACCTGGAGACAGCGCATGAGGCCGGCAGCGCCGCAGCCGCCGTGAGTGTGCTCCCGAGTGCGCGTGCGTCACTGGAATCAGCACTTCAACTGTGTGCCAATTCGCGGCACGCGGGCCGATAGCGCCATGAAAGTGGCCCGCCGCGGGCTCCTGACCGCCAGAAATAAAAGCGAGCGGCACTCCGGATCACCTTTTATAATCCGTTATCTGCCGCTGCCCTGTGACCTCGTGCCTCCGAGGGCCTCTCCTCCATCACTGATAAAGGGTTGACGTGTCATCCCTTGAGTGTCTCTTGCTGAGAGATTACATAAATGCGCACGCAAAATAAATAACTAAACAAAAACAAAGGCCTCCTTGTCACCGGGGCGGAGGGCAAGAGGCCGATGGGATGTTTAAGAGGAGGGGGGGAAAAAAATGGCAAAAAGAGAACGATCGTCTCGGCAGGGCTCTGCGGAAATGCACAGACACGATGCATTAACAACAACTGCAATTTTGGTTTAAACAATGCGAAAGAAAGTCTCAGAGCTATTTGACCACAACTCAATACTGACACAGTAAGGAGAGGTCTTGGGAAGTGCGTTTAACTTGTCTGCATTTTAAATTGGGAAAATCTGACAAGCGGGAAAACATGAAGAAACATGCTCTCCGGGGAAGCTGCAGGCTCTGCTTCGGGGCAAGATGTGGTTGTGCCAGGATTGTGGGGAGCGGTGATCGTGAGTGGGGGAGGTGGGGGTAAGTAAGCGGGGTGAGGGGCGAGCCCTTCACCGAGCGAGAGCGTCCACGAGTTTTCCGAATCCCACGTAGGCCAACTCGAAGGCCCCACGGTGCCTCGACTCCAGCAGCTGCTGCCGGAAGTAGTGGCCCACGGCTTCCAACTGCACGGCCGCGGGCACACACACACACACGCACACACACACGCACACACACACGCACACACACACGCACACACGCACGCACATCGCATCGCATCGAATCGAGGGCAACTCGGCGGCCAGAACGGATTTAGCGCTGGAAAAACATTTAATCGCGCGGCCCGCGGACGCGTTAGCGACTCGTCTGCCTTCGTCGGATAGAACCCGAGAGTGATATTCTCACGCGGCGAATTCTTCTTGCGAGGGCCGATTATTTACGCCTCTTTATTTGTGAGTGTAACCAAATGGCCTGAAACGCGCTGTGCTTCTACGCTCCCACTTGCCCGCCTTCATCAAGCCGCGCTGACCAGCGTCGTCAAGTGTGGCCCAACAACCCCCCGCGGCCCCCCAGAGCGTGCCGACGTCCTCATCCACCAGTAGACTGGGCAATGCATTTGCACCGACACAAAATCGGCATGCGCCGAAATGGCAACGAAACATCACCCCGCCCCCGAAATAAATCCAATAGTAACTTGCGAATCACAAAAACTTTCCAAAGCATGGAGTGGGTGCATCTGTTGCCTGCTTCCTGCCTGGCTCTCACGCACGGCCGGTGGAATTCTGTGGTGCGGTGTGGGGGGAGGGCGGGGGGGGGGAGGGCACACTGCTTAGGAAGTTGGTTACCTGAGCGGGCTGCAGCGCGGCATGCTGGGAGAGCTGCCCGAGCAGCAGCGAGATCTCCTTCATGCTGCGCCAGCAGCAGAGCAGTACGGCCTGCGCGGTGACGCTGCGCGCGCCCTCGCACTCCTTCTCTGCGGCCACGACGCAGCCCGCGCCTGCGAAGGTCACAGCGGCACGGGTCGGGCAACGCGCGAGTCCGGCCTCCCCCCCCTCGACTCGCGAGCACGCTCGGCACAGACACGGCTCGACGAGCATTCGGGCAGCGCAGCGCAAGCCTCAGGAAACAAAGAGCAGCATTTGGTTTCGTGGAAGGATCAGGTGGTAGGAAACTTGGGACATTTGGAATAGGGGACGGTAAGGGGAGGACATTAAGACACCGAAGAGAGGTTTTGGCGGATGGGACGAACGTGCAGGGGGCACGTTACTGACAGAATCAGACCCGGGTTCTGGTGACCATGGGAAAAAACCTCCAGCCAATGGAGGTTTTACAGAAAGAACCAAAGAGAATGGTGGGATACTGTTAAGAGTGACCCATGGAGGACAGATCTGGTCTTTGCAGCAACTACGGGATTGAGTGAAGGAAGCAAGTGATGATGAGTGTGGTGGCATCAGCTGTAATGGCCATGATAACCTGCTGACCTTGGGTTTGGTTCAGCTGGAGTCATCTCTGCATTCTCACAGCTGCGGGTTTGCCAGATTATGGGAAGTTTACGCCGATGGGTGTCAGACACGTTCATTTCACGAGCACTCGGAGAAGCCATTCCCAGCTCCCTTTGGCGCTGGATCAGTTAACTTCGATCCACACGTACAAACAGTCCCTGCTGTGCTTTGATTTAAACGTATGTTTGTATGTCGAACTTCTTTCACACCATACGTATCCCACTGTGCTAATCGGGAGGTGCTGGGAAAGACAACAAACTAAACACAAAAAAGCGATTCTAAAGAAAATGTTTTTTTTTATCGAGATTTAACGCAGGAAACCGCTACCCCAAAAAAGAAATGCAACCCGAAATAAAACGAGGACAAAGAAATACACATGGGAGCGAGCGCCCAGAAAGGGCGGTGACGCACATCTCTCGCTGTTCACATGGAGCGGCTTGCGGTCACGGACAGCGGGGCGGTCACGAGACACGAGAGAGAAGGGGGCTTCACGAGCCAGACAAAGAATTGTGTCCACGCAAACGACGACAGACTCCTTGTCCCGCGCTTACCCCCCCCCTTATCTTCACCGCGGCGCGCGGCGCACAGCGGACGATTGCAGCTGCGCCCCCTCTGCGATACTTTTCTCATCGAAAAGATTCAATAAAACCGCGGCGGATTATACTGCACTGTAGTCACGACCTCGTCTCATCCGTTGCACTCCCGACAGAGCAGCCCACGGGCTGCTACGCACATTGCACCGGCGGTGTGTGTCTCCGCCTGCTGGCCTCTGTCCCACCTCACAGGCTTTGAAAGCTCCACTCAGAAATTCCTCGAGTGGCACCGGGCACGCGGCCAAGCGCGGCAGGCAAATATTTGGCGCCGACGGCAACTCTCCATTTGCCGTCGGCGTGGCAACACCGGCGACCCGCTGGTTTCCCCCGGTGAGAGAGGAAGGACCCCTGGCACATGCGGCCGAGTTGTCCTGCGCTTGCCCGTTGGAAGAGTCCTCCGGCAGCGATTTGCGGCCATCTGCGGCTAATGGAAGTGCATTTTTTTTTGTGCCATTAGAAATTGTCAGCCATTACCTATTCACTGCTGGATGAAAGGCCGTTGCCATCCTGCCGTGTTGAAATCCATCTCGCTGCTCCTGTGTACGAGCTGATCATATCCCTCCTCCTCCTCCACGTTGGTCATCCTCTTGGGCACGTTGTTGTTCCCTGGTGTCGTCGCCATTCCTTCACCAGTCTCGTCCCCGGCAGTGGCGGTGTTCTACTCAAGCGTGCGCGGCTTCTTAACGGCCAATAAGGAGTCTAATTATCATTTGTTCTCGAATCCTCGTGTTGCTTTCAGTGTCTCTCGGTGTGCATTCCCAGCTTGTAATGGGCAGGTAATACGCACCGATTTGACATTTTATGCTCTTGGCAGAATAATTATTTAAAAATTGAAAAAGCACTCGACGCTGCTCGCCTATGCCTCTTCATTCCACTCTGGTTACTTCCCAGAGAACCGCCGTGGATATGTACGTACATACCCTGTTGTGTTCTAGACCTGCGTCTTTTCAACAATTACATTCCTTTTGTTCGGCGAGTAAAGTTAACAAAAATACATTTCTAATGGGCACCTATTGCGACTGAGCAAGTAACGGCAGGAAGCACCACGTGCACTCCTGCTGCTTGCCGGGCGATGAATTAGAATGCGATCTCCTTTCGTTCCACCGCCCGTCGGCGCTGCAGGCATCGCTGTACGCTTCACGCGAGCGGCCGTCGCTCCGCGGCAACTTGAACCGCGAACTCGAGCAAACTTCTCGGCTCGCGAGCACCGAGCACGGCGACGCGTCGGCAAAACGCCGAGATTGGCGGCGGCGGTGTTGGTGGCGTTAGGGGTGGGGGGGCGACCAGAGCACGGGGTCTCACCGGTGCCGGGGCGGTCCGGGATGAAGCCCTCGGGCGAGGAGCTGTTGACGACGCGGGAGGCGATGCGGGACACGCGCCAAGCGGCCGACAGAAGCCTCTCCAGCAGGTGCTGCCACGCGGGCTCGGCGCACAGAGAGCTGCAACAGCCAATGCCGCCGAATTAGAATCGATCAGATTATTTACTTCGACTGGAGGAATCCGATGAGCTGTGAAGCTCTTTGTCACAGATGTCCAGCAGGGGCAGGTCAGAACATGACAACGACGAGCAAAACAAAAACGAATGCAATAGGAGTGCAAAGTATAGAAAAGGTAAACAAATCACTTCAATTTTTTTATAAACCAATTTTTTTTCTTATCTTACCAGGTGAAACCCACTGAGCTATTAGCTTCTTTTTCAGAAGCGACCTGGTCCCAAATGATAGATCACAGGCCAAGATGCGCACCTGTGGCGAGCGATGTGGGTTTGGTGGACCAGGCAGTGGTGGAACCATTACCTGTGAGACCCCCCCCCCACCACCACCACCATCACCTAGTGTACAACAAAGTGGCACCGACAGGAGACAAAACTGCCAGTAGGTGATTGATGTCATTCTAGATTTGAAGTTTAAGTGACTGCAAGGATCCATACTCTTGGTTCTTTCGGTAAAGTCACGTAGGTAAAGAAAATAATAAATACAAATAAAGTATAGGCGATTGATGGGCATGGAGTATGAGCGCAATCCACTGGAATCCGTGTTTGTTCCGGGCACATTAGCTTCCCGTCGCATGCAGAAACCAGGTTCCCAAATGTAGCGAGCCAGTCAGGTGACCATTGACCATGAAAAAAAATGACGGTGACATTTTGTTTGAACTTTCACTATTGGTTTATTCCAATAGTTGAATGGCCATGAAGTATGAACTCTATATAGCAGGACAGGCGGGTAGGTGGCAGGCACTACGTCGTGTGGATTAGAGGCAAATGAACGGACCTCAGTGACGTCACCTTCCGGAGGCCGTTCTCGAACGCGGCACGCTGCCACCGCTCTCCGCGCGACACTACGATGCCGACAGCACGACGGGTTGAGGATTTAAAGATTTGCATTTATACACGGAGCGGATGTTCCGCAGCACACGGCTCTTACTTGGGGTAAATGAAACGGCGAGGGCGACTGAGCCATGCTTGCAGGCCTCAGGAGAAGAGAAAACCCAAAGCCCCGCCCCCCCCAGCCCAGTATCGGTGCAGCGAGCGGTCTCGCGCCGGCCCAGAAAACTCACCCCGGGCGGGTGCCGTGCAGGAGGCGAGTGGCCGCGTGCAGGCGACCGTACATGGGCCGCGTGCTCGCCGCCTCCAGCAGGCTGTGCTCGGCCACGGCCACGTCGGCCTCCAGGCCCGACACCAGCACGCCCATCACTGCAGCGGCACGATGCCCACGACAAAGACAACGGACGGCGGCATCAGCACCACGACCAGACGACTTTGATCTCCCCGGTGTCGGTGTCCGTTGCACGCGACTGCACCCATGCACCGATTTGAGGCCGGGTTGACTGGTTCCGATATTACTCGCCACCGATGTTAGCCAGGTCGCTGGGTTTGTAGCAGAGCGTGCAAACCACGGGGCCACAGGTCACATTGTACACGCGCGCGCACACACGGCACTTTGAGGCACTATATCGTTTCAGTGCTGAATGCAATTCATAATCTTAATATCGCGCACGTATCCGCACCACCATTCGGCACTGTCGGTAGAGTTAGGGGGCATCCATTGAGTACGTACGCATGGAGGGGGGAGGGGGGGTTTACCCAAATGCGTACGCTTGCGTGTGGGAGGTCTACTGACAATGTACGTACACATAGGAAATGGGGGGGGGTGCGTCTGGCGTATGTACGCAGGTGAGGGGGGGTGGTGTAAAAAGTTTGCGTGCGTACAGGGAGGGGGGGAGGGGTCAATTTTTGACAGATTTTTGCGTTACGTACTAAATGGATGGCCCCTTACCATGATTGTTGTGCGAGGCTGGGTGCACTTTAGAGTGCCGAAGGCTTTCTTGCAAGTCACAGGACAAAGGCCGTCGTTTGTTGATTAACAGACCAGACTGACTGGCAGATGCAAAACTGCTCTCCGCTTTGCTAAACTGTCAAACACACACACACGTCCTGTACACAGATGCAACACTCACATACGCACACTCCACACTGCCGCACTGTTGATTCCAATGGGCAGCCCCACAAACTAACCTTTCAAAAGCATCAGCTACAGGAACGCAAAATAATAATTTCTGTGTGCACGACACGGGATTTCTGCCAGTCGTCGCCAAATGACCACGCCATTTCCGTCTGGCTCGTGAATGCGCTCGGCGTTGACCAGCATCACGGCGGGCCGGGTCACCGGTGCCAGCCGTGCAGCCACCGTGCAAACCAGACCTGCCAGCGTGTTGGACTCCAGGCTGCGGCCTGGTTTGTCTTGGACCCCATCCGGCTGGGAGGCTGAAGAGACGGCATCCGCCCCCGTGACCTCTCCCACGCCTCGCCCTCCTGGACACGTTTGCTCGACGCCGTCCTCCTAGTGGGGGGGGGGGAGGGGGGCGACGGAGACAAACGCGTACTCACACGAGCCGGAACGAGCGTTTTATTTCTCCCGTCCATGGGGCAGGAGCGGCTCTCGCGCATACTTTAGTCGTGATGGGCCGTTAGTAGCACGGTTAGTAGCGAGGTTGGCTCCGTACGGTGCGAAAGAAGTTCAACATAGATACACTGTAACAACTGTACGAGCACATGGCCCTCGAGAAAGGGACCGTCAAACAGTGTGCCGTGTCTCGCCTTGCCTGCCTCAATGTGTGTCGCCTCTGTTGTTCTCTCTCTGCGTCTCTCCCTGTGTACCGCGTGGTCTGTCTCTCTGCGTCTCTCCCTGTGTACCGCTGTCTCTTGCTCAATGTCCGTCTTTCTTCGTTCTCTCTGTGTCTCTGTATCACTCTCCCTCCATGTGTCTGTCTCTCTCAATGTCCATCTGTCTCTCTTGCTCTACGTCCATTTCCCTGTATCTCTCCACGTCTCTCTCTCTCTCGTCACTAGAATCCATATTCCCCTGTCTGACCCCCCCCCCCCACTCAGTGCTCAGAAATTAAATGGTAGCGTCATCCATCATACAGACGTTCAACTGCTGAATGACCGTGGACCACAGACGCTGGAACATCCACGGGTGCGGGAAGGCGTCGCCTACCGACGTGTGCTGGGGGAGCACGCGGCTCAGGGCGCTGTGGGGGGCCCAGCGCACGAGCAGGGCCAGCAGGGGGGCTGCCGTGGAGGGGTCGGAGGGTCGCGGGCTGGAGGCCAGAGCCAGCGCCACCACCAGCAGGGAGCGGAGGCACTCCTCCGTCTGCACGCACGCACGCACGTGGTGAGAATGTGACTCCTACCACCAAAGACAAATAGACCCCGTATAGCATGAACAGGCTTTTGGGGCAAGTGCTGTTGGCGATTAGCACCTATGAAGGCCGGCACGGCACACGAGGGGGTGGGTGGGCCAGCACCACGCCCGGTCGCCTTGTTTTGCAAGTGCCGATGTTTACACACCGCACTAAGTACATACTCTCTGGTTCTTTCGGTAAAGTCACGTAGATAGAAAAAATTATAAAAAGAACACGACGTTTCGATCGCAACACAAGCGTCCGTCATCAGGTGAGAAAGAATGATCTGCTGTTGTGGCTTTATATAGGCACGGGAGGGGGGGGGAGAGGGGGGTTTTGTAGAGTCGTGGCTGCAGGAGTTCACAGGGGAGAGGGGGAGAGGGAGGGAGGGTTTGTGGCGTGCAGTGACGGCTGGGGGTTGGAGAAATTAGCATGTCAATGAGCTTGAATTAGTAAACGAAAACAGCACGGGTGGAAGAGTGACAATCACAGCAGTTATAACTTGACGTGGATTATCACGTCCTTCTAATGATCGCTCAATCTGAATCCATCTTCTCGATGAAAGCTTTGTCTGTGTTTGTATATCTGGATGGCTTCATGAACAAATCTCTGATGGTAGCTCGAGGGTTTGCAGAGCACCTTGGTCATTTAAGTACCAGGTACTTAATTGAGGCTGAGTCGACCGAGGGGAGGCTCAGGACCGGTTCGGATAATCGTTACCGGTGTTGGCCGTGAGCGGGAATCGAACTCGGACCACCGGGTTCGTAGCAGAGCGCGCTAACCGCTACGCCACCGCTCCCCACCGCACTTACCACCACACGCAGCTGCCAAGCCACTCCATGCGACGGTGCCTTGAGCACGTTATATCTGAAGGCAATGTCATTTGCTTGTCGCATAGCGACGCTTCAATTCACCGACCGATATCCATGTCGATGCATCAAGAGAGGCACGCATCACGCACCTGCAGCCCGAGCCGCTCTGCTGGCAGCAGTTGCAGCAGGGCGCTCGCCAGCCGCTTCACCTCGGGGAAGTTGTCGGCCAGGCAGCCGAGAAGGACGCGGGCTCGCTCCGGCGTCACCGCCTCCGCCAGGCTGAACCCTGCACCGCCAGACGGCAGCGCGGAGAGCCGGGCTCAACACGACCGTCTGGCCCGACGGTCACCGCATTGCCGGCGCGACGCGACGACCTTGCCGGCGCCCTCACGCGTTCGGTGCTCGAGGGTTTTGAATCGTTTAAAAAAAACTAGAAACTCTCGTTATCTCGTGAAACGCCCGTGGAGCTACGAATTAATTATTATTGCAATGATTGTAGACTTTCATCAAGCCCGCAAGTGTGTACGTGGCAATCCACTGCCGGACAAAGGTGTCCGGGACACCACGTGAGTCAATGGTGCTGTTTCACCAAACTTCACCACGCTGGGGTGGTGAAGGGGAGCTCGGGACCGGTTGAGATATTTCTCGCCAATGATGTCAGCAGTGGTGGGGAATTGAACCAAGCTTTGCCAGGTTCATTGGAGCAGCGCGCTAACCACCGCATCACCGCTCCACTCCAACAGCCATATTAAAAATTAAACGAAGTTACACCACTTAAAACGGGAAAACACCTACACGTCTATGGGATGCACACCACAAGCAAGAGAACTTGAGAATGTATTTATTTACTTAACTGGTCGGTAAGGACGTGTGGGTGTGGGCGCGAGGGGGAGAATGTGGAGCGTTCACCTGGGAAGTCGGGGAACACCTCCTCAAGCAATCCCAGCATGCTCAGCGCCATGAACTTGCGTGGGAACGAGGCTCCGGGAAACAGGGCGTCGAACGACACGTCGCTCAGCCAGAAGAGAAACTCCTGGGGGTCGTCCGTCAGCGGCGGGAAGAGGAAATGCGACAAACTGCAACGTCGGCGGGGAACCATCGCCTCGCACCCACAAGCCGCGTGAGCGCATAACGAGTGGGCCCCCCGCTGTGTTGGCAGTGGAGCACGAGGACGAATCAACAACAATGCCATTGCCTCGTGATCGAAAACAAATATATGGCAAGCCTCAAGTCCCCGATCCGGAGCCACTGCGTCGCCAACCAACAAGGGCGGCCCCCTAGCCGGCAACATTCATCTGCTTTGTTTGTTGTCTGTTATCGTGACAGACGTGGTGAGGTTGATTTTATTTTGGTGTGGGCGCGAGGGTTTGCCAAGGTACCGCCCGGTCGGCTCACGCGATATTGCTGCAGGCCGACGTGCGGGCGCCGCCCGTCCACTCCCGGCGGGCCGTGTCGATGATGCGGCGAGGAGCCCGACTGCCGGAGCCACGCCAGCGCTCCGTCCCGCATGCGCAGCAACAGCTGTGGACAACAGCCCCAGCATCACACACGCACACACATACACACGCACACTCGTACACACGTACACACGCACGCTCCGCATGACACACGTACACACGCGTACACACGCGTACACACATACACACGCACGATCCGCATGACACACGTACACACATACACACGCATGCTCCACATGACGCACACACGCACACACGCATGCTCGGCATGACACACGCACACACGCACACACGCACGCTCCGCATCACACACGCACACACGCACACTCGGCATGACACACGCACACTCGGCATGACACACGTACACACGCACGCACACTCGGCATGACACACGCACACCGTACACTCGGCATGACACACGCACACTCGGCATGACACACGTACACACGTATGCTCGGCATGACACACGCACACACGCACACACGCACGCTCCGCATCACACACGCACACACGCACACTCGGCATGACACACGCACACTCGGCATGACACACGTACACACGCACGCACACTCGGCATGACACACGCACACCGTACACTCGGCATGACACACGTACACACGCACGCACACTCGGCATGACACACGTACACACGCACGCTCGGCATCACACACGTACACACGCACACTCCGCATGACACACGCACACACGCACGCTCGGCATGACACACGCACACACGCATGCTCGGCATGAAGGACAACAAACCAAACACAACTAGATGGGGGTTAGGGATTAGAGTAAACTCGGCAGACGCGGCAATCGCGAGCGAGCGCCCGCCAGGGGTAATGGCACCCGTGGTGATGCGGCCGCACCTTGCGTAGGAGTGACAGCGTGGCCCGCCGCGTGGCTGCGGAGCAGCTGGGCAGGGCGAGCGGCAGCGCGGTGCGCAGCAGCGCCAGCTCGTGCGGCAGCACGGGCTCCGTGGCGCGCACGCTCTCGCACAGCAGCGCCAGCGCATCCAGGCGGACCTGGCGAAGACGCGGGGGACGTGGAGCCGCGTCACGTGCGGCGGAGGCGCAACGGCGGCGGTGGCGGCATCGTTGCCACGTGGGCTGGGTGCTGTGCGTAACTTGCATGGGATGTGGGGAGACGGCAGAATGTCACGAATCGTCTCCTTGCCCTTTCCCAGGCTCCCCCGTGAAGCAATGAACTCTCCCGATTTAGTCGCAAATATATGAATAAACAGGTTGTTTCTCTCGTCTTCTTTTTACCGTTGCATTTGTATGTTTCTCGTTTGTTCCGTCTCATTAATACAATCTCATCAATCATCCTGAACATAACGTGTGCAGAATGTGCACAAAAATAATCTATTCTTGCGCACGTGATCCGATGCACGTATCGCGAGCACGATATCCATTCACGAATCCTTCCACGCCTGACAAATCGTATCTTCATCGCTTAGCGAGCCCTCCAGCTTACGCTCCAACCAAACGAGCGCTACGGGGTGGTGGCACCGCGGCCCATTCACAGTCGCGATCGGACCCGGCTGACTACCGAGGAACCCGTAACCTCGGCAGCCGGGATGAGCGCATCGACCGAGCGCGACACAAACCTGGTCACATCGGTGCGCGAGAGCTCGCTCCATCAGATCCTCGCCGAGCAGCAGCCGGTCAGGAGCGGCTGCCCTCGCTTCGCCGTCCGGGTGCCCGGCACCGGCGCCGCCGCGCAACCGCGCCGCTGCCCGCAGGCACGCCACCAGCCCGCCCAGGCTGCCCCGGCCGCCTGCACCCGCGGGGCAACACGCGGCACCGGTCGGCGGGACGGGGAGCGCGGCGGCGGTGCGGTGGTTGACGCGCTGCGTTGCTAACCCAGGAACCCGACCGAGCTCAATGGCTAAGATCAGTGGCGGGTCATATCTGAATCGGTCCTGGGACCTCTCCAGAAATGATGACATGGCGAACATTGGCACCGGGGAGATAGAGGCGGCCACAAGTGATGCTGGTGACGCCTTCAGCTCGTATTCCGCGTGACCCTTCACAGGTGCTCACTGTGGGCACTGGTCCCGACAGCCTGGCAGGTTGGCAGTACGTAGGATCTTTGTTTTTGCGTGTGGAGAGCGGTAGCGCAGTAGGTCAGGCGTGACCACACCCACTAATCCCAGAAGCTGCCTGTGCATTGTGGGTACAGCCCATGCATTGTGGGTACAGTCCATGCATTGTGAGTATATTCCATGATGATATGCTGGCCGCTTTACCACCGGTCGGGTATTAGGTATTACGTGACGAATTTGTGCCATCCTCCATACATTTATCTCGGCTGACAGGCAGCCTCATCAACGTGCGTGTGTGTGTTCAAAAACAAACTTTCACGGTGTCACAATCCCACAGTGTGAGAGTTGTTTTTCAAAGGCACCTGCCCTGTGAGAGATCATTCTGCTGCGAGTCTGGAACTCTCTTTCCCCCAGCCATCTGTACTGCACACTTCCTGCCCCTGCCTACGTCCAGGCTCCTTACCTCCTGTGTCCGTGACCACCTCTCTCTCGCTGCAAACTAATTATCTCCCACCGTTTCTGTAAACCGTCTAGAAATACGGTCACGTGGAGACTCTACGGTAAGTGCACGTCGAGTTGTAATTGTATTGTGGGCATCTCTTGCCTGGCTGGCGCGCCTGCAGGGCCTGCACAGTGAGAGCCAGGCACGCCGGGTTGGACTGGAGCAGCCGTGGGAGGCACTGCTCCACCACGCGACTCCTCCCCGTCTCCGCGTCTCCCTCCGCTCCGTCTCCCTCCGCTCCGTCTCCCTCCGCTCCGTCTCCCTCCTCCGCGGTGCCCGTTCCCAACGCCGGCGCGCACAGCACCTCCAGGAGCGGGGACACCCACGTGCGCAGCCAAGGGTCCGCAAAATCGCCCCCAATGCCAACGCCGTCGACTGAAAAAAGGGCGCAGGCCGTGCCGATTGCGGCGTCGCGGGTTCAGGGTCATCGTTACCTGGGGTGCAACCGCAGCCGGCGGCGCGGCTCTTTAAACGTCGCAGTCCTGGCTGCTGTGGTCGGGTTTAGGCAAAGTGACGAATCGCTCCAATTAAAAAGGACTCTCACAATTCGGGGATCATATTATATCAATTAAGTTCAAGGAACAGTGTATAATTTGCGTGCATAGCTTATAATTGATTCTTACATACACAGTTCAATGCACGTATGAAATAATCGATTTTAAAGCTTAGCTAGAGCGACCGCTCAAGGCACACTTGATCAAGTTGGAGGTTCTGTTTTTACCGTCCTGCCGTTCCCTCGATTCCGCACCGTGGCCGATCTCCTGGAGGTGAGCGCGACTCATCGACCCGAGCAAGTCCGCCGCGTGCGGGCACATGGCGGGGTCCACGGCGGCCGCCACCAGCAGGCCGCGGGGCGTGCCAGGAGCCAGCGCCAGCAGCCAGGAGGGGCCCTGCACCTCCATCAGCGCCCGCGCCGCGCCAAACGCCGCCCGGCACCGCCAGCCAAGCGCCAGGGTCCGATGCGCCACGGCCCGCGCCAGCCCGTCCACCGGGCTCGCCGCCGCGTCTCCGCCGATGCCGGATCCGAGCGCAGAGGGACGTGCCGGGACCACGGCGGCGCGGTGGGCCCTCAGGAGGTTGGCGAGGATGTGCCGCGCTTCGTGCCGCACGCCGTCCAGGGGGTGGTCCAGGTTGGCCCACACGTAGCGCTCGACCAGCAGGTCGGCCGCGCGCACCTCCGCCGAAGAGGACGACGACGACGAATCCGCCGCTGGCGTGGACGTCGGTGGCCGGGGCGACGAATCGCACGGGGTGAGCGACGGCGAGGTGAACTCGTCGCAGCGGCCGCTGTCCGTCAGCGCAGAGCGCAGGAGCGGCGTCGCGCTCGCCGCCTCGGATTCCAGGCCCGCGAGGGCGGAGGCCGTCCACAGGGTCAAAGTTCGGGCGAGGGTGAGCGCAGCACTGGGCTCCTGGGATCTGGATGGAACGGTGGGCAGGGAGGACTTTGCTCAGTCAGGAAACAACGAGAGTGGATGTCATATTCAACTCGTCAGGGCCTGAACCCAAGGTGTGTTGCTGGATGAACAGGAGACATGGAACTATTCCATCTGTCCTTTAGGAATTGCCTGAATTGTCACCATTGGGGGGGGGGTCACAATTAAATTTAATATTTATTTTTTGTTGAGTGTTTTTCACATTTCTTTAGTGCACTGCGTAGCCCTATTCAGTAATCAATAATTATGAGTGCAATTGAATAAAAAAGCCCATTTGAAATCAACGGACCAAAGCATTGTTGCGTGACAAGTGCACTCCCGGTAGGTTCATCTCTACCCAGCGGTGCAAGCTGCGCTGTGTTTACGCAGCAGCAAGTTTAAGTGCAGAGACGTCACATTCCATCGGGCGCCCTGGAGCCGGGCCGCTCACCCAGCAGCGAGCTCCAGCAGGGGCCGCAGGACGCGAAGCAGCAGGCGCAGCTGGGGGCCGCTCGCGACGTCCCAGTTGAGCATCGCGAGGGTCCCGTGGCACACGCTCAGCCACGTCTCCCGGTCCTGCAAAACCCGCGGCAGCCGTTCCCGCCGCACCTCCATCACCACGGACGGCCTGTGCCACTTTCCCTCGTGTCATTTTGGGTTTCAATCTGGACCGCTACACGACAACAATGTTATTATTAACGACGAATGAGTAGGGCATCAGCAGGGCTTCGGGCAGCCAGAGTTTGCAGTTACCCAACAACAATAAGCAACGGATTGGCGCTCGTGCACGAAGGGGAGACTCACGGAGGCGGCAACGTCGCAGAAGCGCTGGAATTCGTCGCTCGCCCACGCCGGGAGAGCCACCGCGCCGCCGCCGCCACCACCGCTGGTGCCCGCCTCCCGTGAGCCCAACAGCGCCAGCGCGAGCTTCGGGCCAGGGTGGGGAGCAGGAACGGAAAACCCTCGGCTGTGCGATCAAACGGCGATACTGCAGAAAGCCACCGCCGCGACTCACTGAGCTACATATTCTTGGTTCTTTCGGTAAAGTCATGTAGAAAGGAAGTAAGGGTATCTTAAAGTTATGTGGAAACCCTTCCCGTAGAGGCGGTTAAATTTCGATTTAAAGCTTTCGTGACTGCAGGGATTCAGAACCAAGAATATGAATCCCCGCAGTCACGAAAGCTTTAAATCGAAAGCCACTGAGCTTCCTTTATTCATTGCTTGCTTTTGCAACTTGGCACATAATCCAACACAATTTTGATTTACAAAGTGCTCAAATGCGACCGCATCTCAAGACGCTGTACAAATATAGAGGACATCCATCACAGGGGACGAGGAAGACAAGTAGAGATGTGACGTTCCTGGAGGTGGAGTGAGACGGGATGGGGCTGAAGTGCAGAGAGGGGACAGCAAACGATGGCATTGGATAGCAAAGGTGCCAAGTGGGAAGCCTTCACCGCGAACACACGGTTGGTCATAAAAGTTCACTTTCCACAAGAGGGGAGAGCAGTGAAGGTAGAGTGCGGGGATGGAGGGGGGAGTATGAAGAGGAGGCGGATGTTGGGAGCCGGTGGTGGTACCAGGGGAGCTGGGTCCGACGCTGTGTCGGGGCCCAACAGCAGCAGCAGCACCGCGGCCATGCCTGCCGCCGCACGACACGTCCGCAGGAACCCGGCTGCCACGGTGGGGGGTGGGGGGGGTGGGGGGTGGGGGGGGTCACCCGGAGAGATCGACAGGATGCGTGGGGTCAACGCGTCACACACAGGGACAGCTCCCTCCCGCATCGTGCCACGTTCCAAGGCAACTTTATCGCGTCGGATAGCAATAATGAATGCCATTCATATCATGATCACAATAGAGCCATTTATTTACCCAGGAAAGCCTCGGTGAGTACAATGACCCCCTTTGGGTTGTACGGCGAGTTCTATTTTTAAGGGGTGTTTTGCAAGCGTTGCCTTTTTAAAGTATCAGCCCGTCAGCCTGCAAGTCAACCACAGTTGACCACACTGGATCAGAGTGTGTTAAGGGATGGGGGGGGGGGGGCGGTCTTGGTGGCATGAGAGCACCAGGTGGACGGGGGAGAATGTGTGGCCGAGTCGGAGTACAAACAGCTTTGCCACTAATGAGTTTCCAAGAGTCTCTGCCATTGTGACCCCTAAACCCATCCTCTGGAGTCGTTTTGTTTTCGCGAACAGGATTAGCACTCGGAGGAATGGAACGAACCTCCGCCGTCACAGTTCCTGCAAGATTCTTTTCTTTGAGAACTGATTTTGCCCCCCTGCATAACCTCGTAAAAGAGCCTCTGTTCATGTCTGTTGGTTAAAGCGGATCAACCATTACAATTAACGGTAGAATGATGCCCAAGATAAAATGCTGCTGAAGCAGATTATTATGGCCCAACTCCTCAGGTCCCCTCCCCACCTTTCACTCCCATTTCAACTCCCCCAAGCTCCATCCTTCCATCACCTGTCCTCTCTCTCCACACATCGCCAAAAAACCTTTTAGACAAATGGCAGTATTTTTTTCTTTGGGCCATCATCTCCCGGAGACAATAAGCCCGGGCAAAAACCAAAACCGCGAGCGCGCAAACGGGACGGGCGCCTTTAAAAGGGTCGCTCTGGCAGGATAATCGCCCGGCGCTCACGGGCGTGACCCCGCCACCGCCCACCACAGTGGGGGCCCAGGGAGGTCACGACTCTGCCGTTTAAAAACACACACAAAAAAAACGGAGATTGGATGGAAAAAACTAAACGCGTCAATGCCAGCAGATTGCGAATCAATGGCCGTGTTAAGGCATTCACACGGAGTGTGGCGGTCAGTGCTTAGGGCTAAGGCCGGAGGTCACGGTTCAGTTTGCCGAGCATTGCTGCTGCTCCGTGTGGGCTACGGGTATTGTTTGTAATGCCGAGATTACCGCTGAAAACTGCCGACCGTGCCAAAATTCACAGCGTGGACAAGGACATTGGCAGCAGTGTTTTTTTTTCTTTCGCTTTTGCGTGGTCACCGCTGTTCTGCAATGCAGAGGGAGCCTGGGAGAGTTTCCTCAATGGCTTTCAATGGCAGCCCCTCTCCCTGTCCTGCTGATAATGGGAGAATTCATCCCCCTTTTGTCTGCGCACGTGCGCATGTGCGCGCACACACACATACACACGGCGGGGGGGATCTTTCTTTATCCTCTTTCCACAGAGAATATTGCCACAACGCCAAACTTGATCAACAGAAGGAAATCACCTCTTTGCAAACCCTCCCAACTTCTTGCATTTTTTTGTTATAAACAGAGGTGCGGGTTTCATATCTTGAGTTTGAACACACGCTTGGCTGGTGAGTAATCAGCCATCCATTCAACAGCATTGATTTGCGCTCACGATGCGTGCGGTGAATAGTGTGTGCGTGCGAGAATGGAGTATTTCCATTCGTATCTTACGAACAATTATTTCACATGACCCCCTGCAGCCACAGGAGGTGGTGACAACGCACCACCACAAAGTTAACGACGACAAGGACCCATTATTACGACTCGAATCGCAGCCCCAACCCATGGCAGTTCATCACATCGAGACCGGAGAGAGAATGCGCTACGGCGCCCGAGTTCGGACGACGGGCACCGACAGGATGCGGCTGGCCGTGCACCCATGGGGTTTAGCGCGGGGATGGGGGGGTGGGGGGGGGGCTCTTTGCTCGACCAAGACGGTAAGAGCTTCCCCTGTTGTTTTCGTCGTTTTTTGTTCAAGCGTTACGTGTTAACGCGCCGGTGTGCCAACAGCAGGACGCAGGCACGTGTGTGTGTGTGTGTCGTGTCGTGAGCTCATCCTCCTGTTTGGCCCCGGCCGCCTCGCCCACCTTCCCCCCTTGGGCGCCCGTCCCCTCGTCGAACGGCTCACGTTTCACCGCAGAGACAAAGCAGTTCCTACCGATCAATCCTTCAAACCTCACACGCCAGCCCCCCCCCCACCACCACACACACAGGCACTCCCCCGCACCCAACACAAACACACGCCTTCACGCCTCCCCCCGACGTAGCCACCGCCGACGGCACAGCGCCGTGTCAGCGCGGCATTAAGGGCCGTCAGTGAGCGACTTTCAGACTTAGCGACAGACATCTGTGCACGTCTCTACCGTGAGCCGTATGGCTCACGGTAGAGTTCAGGTCTCATGCTCGCAAGTTCCTCCACGATGGTGCTGCTCTCACGCCCGTCCCCCGGCGCATTTTTCTGCGGTCACCAACCATCAGGCGTGTGCAACGTGTAGAGACTTGATTTTGATTTCCACACGACTGGAAAATATCGGTCATTCAGCTGCACTATTAGGGGCGGTGAGGAGTTTGAACGTTACTGCTCTGCAGTAATGTTCAACAGAGATTCGGCGTGGTATGAATATATTTAAATGTGAACACGTGGACGTTTTAATTACACAACATCTTGTAATTTATGTAAATATTGGGGGCTGTGTAGGCCCGTGTTTCAGCACTTTAGAGGTGGATGTGATTCTCCCAAGCCTGCTGGCCTGCGATGTGAAAAGGTGATGGCAGCGGTACCCAAAGTGGGTTCCAGTAGCTGTCTGTGAGGAGTTGGGAGAGCGTTATCTCCACATAATTCTTCCCAGGTACGCCAGCATTCTCCAAAACGTGTTTAACAATTCTTAACTGGCCAAACATCCCATTGCAGAACCCCCATGAAAAATCAGACTTGGTGATACGTACCTGGATGAATAAATACGGCTATGTTCATAATTTCACCTGTTTAGTTATTATCGCTAACTTCAGTGCGTTGCTGACGGCTCACCATCAGAAAGAATATCCACGAAGCAGCGGAGAAAGCCTGCGCTGGTTGTCCGTAGCGACATCGAGTCCTCGTCCTGAGCCTTCCCTAGGCGCCCCAGTGCCTTCTGCAGCAGCACCATCGTCGTCTTGACCGCCGCCTGCGCCTCGTGCATCCACGCGGTCCGCTCCGCCGCTTTCCCTGCGCACTCCCTCAACGCAGCAGCAGTAGCAGCAGCAGCAGTAGCAGCAGCATAACAACACCCTCCCAACGGCGTCGGCAGCGCACGGCGGCGGCATCGACGACACACCACAGCATCAACGTCCGATTTCATCTTCTCCACTTTAGATTTGCTCAAGTGCAAGCATGTATCGATTACAAAACCCACTTCCCCACCTATGACCCGAGTATATTATTATTTATATTATTATACAAGGTTACGATTCACTTCAGTAATGGGCTATTTCTTATCTTGTACATACTGTACCGTCTCATTTATGTTGTGTTTTATGTTCCGTGTCGATTGTTCAGTGTCATTAACACCAAGTTAACATCTTCAGGTCAGTTGCATTTATGATTGACAATTGATTCTGAGAGGGAAGATGCACCGTGCGAATCGCGAGTATAAGAAGTGACACGTCTCCTCCTATTCGTCAGATGCCTACTTGAGTTAATTTCCGTTCACCGGTGTGCTAATCCGGTCGACCAAGACTCCACCATCTTGTTCGCTGCGCTGATTCTGTCGTAGCGCGACCTCAACTGCGAACTCCGGGTGTTGTTTAGGAAGGCGTCTCACCTGGCTCGGTTGACAGAGTCGGTCAGGAGGCCCAGGAGGAGCTCCAGAACTGGAACAAAACGGACACGCGCGCGCCGAGCGCGATTTGTGCACGCGCGAAGAACAAACCCACGGGCGGCGAAGAACGAAAGCGCGACGTGTGAATGCGCGTGCACAGTTACGCGACGCTCACAGGAACACGGACACAGACAAGGCCGGCACCCATTTCAGTTACACACCTGGGGACAGCACAGACACCAAGGCCTCTTCGCCTGCAGGGGAAAACACGAGGAAGACATCAGGCAGAGTTCAGACTTGTTGATTTGGTGACAAAGAGAGGAGGGTGGTGATGGTGGCGGTGGTGGTGTCGAGAGACAACAGAAATAAAAGGCGAAGAGAGTGGCGCTGCACTGACCAAGCGGGAAGTTTTCGAGGCAGCAGGCGAGCGTGGACACCGCTAGCCAGCCCGGCCTCGCGGCGTCCGTGGGCGACGGCTCCCCACCGGGTTGGCGCCCGCTCCGCCCCACAGCGTCGCTCACATGCCCGGCAAGGGCGTCGCAGGCCACTACCCTCCACTCGCCACGCTGGGACTCCAGCAGGCTGGGGTCGGCAAAAAAAGCCGCTCGTTAGCATGGTTATACCGTGGGCACAAGCATTCTTTTTTTTGTATATTTGGTTCACAAAAATTATCCTCAATTGTATCCTGATTGTGCCATTATGTCACGTAACGTCACGAAGATTCCACGTGGATCTTCCGCAGGAAAGTGCGACCCTTCTCGCGTGCCACTTTTCCACCTGCCCTGCCACACGAGAGTAACGTTCGCCAATTCCTAGAGCTGGAATTTTGCCATATTAAGTGCAGAAACAAACTTCACATGACGGTTTTCTGTGCAGAAATGTTGCAACAAGGCTGAGACCATCAACTAATGACACTTATGAACCCGGTTTGATCGCAAGCGGATCCACTGGATTCGAATCCAGGTTCTTGGTGGTCCCAGCTCAGCCCTCTGACCTCTGACCCACCCAACCAACCACCGCAGGAAAAGCTTTCTTAGCGAACCATCAATTACGGTTAGAACAAGGGGCTGGAAAGGCCAGCATCGTTACTTTGTCTCCCAAGTGCAGCTAATGACACACTTGTGCCAGGTGCTTTGTTTTTTTTTCTTTCTCTCGATGAGATGGCCACACAAAGAGCCACCCACATAATTACAGACAAACTCATCTCTCCGATGTGAAGACGTCGCGCCGCATTCCTTCAAGCCCCCTGATGCACGCTGAAAGTCAAGGCAGCCGCGCTTGCCGCGCCCCAAGACTTCCCCTGCTGCGTCCAGCGACCGGTGAAATCCGTTTGCCGCGTCACCGATTGCACCACCACCCGAGCGAACGTCAACGACGCTGGATCGACAGTCGGCCGTGGGTCCGTGCAGGGTACCTGGCGAGAGCCCGCTTGAGTGGGCTCTTCCACGACACGGTGAGGTGCGCGAGCGTCAGCACGCGCAGGCAGCGGCACGCCACCTCGCGTGCCACGTGGCTCTCGGAACCCGCAGGCGGATCGCCCTTGGCCGTGTGGCTCGCCCTCTCGCTCGCCCTCTGCAGGGCAGCTCCCACCTGTCAGACAAAAAGGAAACGGCACTGTTAGCACCATTAATTCACCATTGGAACCTCATTTGCCAGTAAAAAATGATAATTGTTTTTTTACCCTTTTATCTGGCAACAAAACTGACTCCTTGTACAAAAGGTGTCAGTTTTACTGGCAAATGAGGTTCCAATGGTGTAAATGCTTACCCCGAGCTCTCATACTCTGATGGTGCATTGTCTTTGAGTTGTGCGCCTTTTGGCGTCATCTGGTCAAACACCATGTGAGACTAGGCTCTAAGGAAAGCTGTCTCGGGTGTGGACCAATCAACTTCAAGGACAGTGCATACATTATCAGAGTTATGTTTTTTGTTTGCATTATGACTGCAGGTATTGTGGTCTATGCAAACATGACTCCTTGTAAAAAAGATGTCAGTTTTGTTGCCAGATAAAAGGGTAAAAAAGCAATTACCATTAAGCCATTTTTAGAAACAGTTTGTCTTTAGAAGCTAACCCCCCTTTTCCTGATGACGACCGCTTGTGTTGAGATCGAAACGTCGTAGTTTTTTGTTATTTTCTTTGAACCTATCTACGTGACTTTACCGAAAGACCCAAAGAATATGAATACTGTGAGTCATGTTTAGCGTTTGCTTTGTGTCTTTGGTCATCATAAATTGCATCTGCAATGTGGTGTTTTACACTGGTGAGTAATACATCTATAGAGAAGCCTTTATTTTTCCAGGAAAGCAAACCTGGGTCTCATCTTCTTAGCAGGGTATTTTTTTTGGACGTTTGGCAAGTTTCAGACGCTGTCTTTCCGACAGCCCTGTTCTTCACCTGAGGACGGCTGCTTGCGTTGTGGCCGAAACGTCGTGAGAATTTTATTTTATTTTTATTATTTTATTATTTCCCTTATACGTGACTTTACCGAAAGAACCAAGAAGATTTCTAACAATAATTAGCTTTAAATAGCGTCGTCGTCGTCGTCCGTGCGACTTGCATCCCAAGATCGCCGAGCGACCACGGACAAGCTGGAAGGCAGCCAGTTGGTGAGCCGGTGCCAACCATTTCACAAGCTCTGCAGTCCTATATATATAATAATAAACTAAAATTCAGCCGATAAATGAGTGTTTATACACGTGGGAGGAAACTGGAGCACCCGGAGAAAATGAATACACATGAAGGGAGAGATTATATTGAACTATAAAACTACTAAAAAACAAATATTTTACCAGGTAAGGCCCACTTTTTCAGAAGCGACCTGGTTATCACAAATGATAGCTCAACGAAGAAGTGGCTTATCGCGTGGAAATGTATGGCAACAAAAAACTCCAAAGCGCACGTTTCTAAATGTCGAGGGATAAACCGAAGGACCTGGAGAAAAATCCACATGACCACGGGGAGAACATGCAAACTCCAAATATAAGGCATCAGGGTCGGGATCAAAACCTCAACCTCCTGTATACCAGGCGAGGTAATTAACAGCATGCTGCTGTACCAGCCTCTCCTTGCGAGCCAGAGCATGGCACACCTCCTCGACACTCACGGGAGGGGAGTTTCTAGAGTATATTGTAACTCGAACGTCCGGGGAAAGCCCACGTTTACTGGAGAAGAAACAAGCTCCACCGTGGTTCACAACCCGTGGTCCGCAAGGCTTGTGGGAAGTGAAATAAGAATAAAATAAAAATCACGACGTTTCGGATGCAACACAAACTTCCGTCTTCAGGTGGAACCGTCACAGCACGATTGCTGTATCAAGTGTCAAGTGATACAGCTATCGTGCTGTGATAGCTGTATCACTTGATACACTTAATACAGCTATCGTGCTGTGACGGTTCCACCTGAAGACGGAAGCTTGTGTTGCCTCCGAAACGTCGTGATTTTTATTTTATTCTTATTTAACTTTTATTAATTAAAATGTTTTACCTACGTGACTTTACCGAAAAAACCTAAGAATATGAATCCTTGCAGTCACGAAAGCTTCAAATCTAGAATTGTGGGAAGTGGTCCATCAAACGGCTGCAGACACGAGCATTTGGAGAAATGTTGAAAAGTATGCTGTCGGAGCACGACAAGCAGCGCAACAACTCGTGCGGTTTGGCAGTGGCAGTACCGCGGCTCCAGAGAGGATGGGCACCAATGCTGTTGACGAAATCAGAAACTTGCACTGCCCCCTACTGGCAGCATGGAGTTGTGCGTGAACGTTCATGCGTGGGGGAGCGGTGGTGTAGTGGTTAGCACCCTGCACTTCGAAACCCGGTGACCCGAGTTCGATTACCGCTTGCGGTCACCATCAGTGACGATTATCTGAACCGGTCCTGGGCCTCCCCTAGGTCGACTCAGCTTAACATAAGTACCTGGTGCGATGTGTAAACATCGCCACTTGAGAGACAAAGGCGGCTGGGCGTGGTGCTGGCCACCCACCCCCTCATGTGCTATGCCGGCCTTCATAGGTGCTCGCTAACAGCACTTGCCCCAACAGTCAGGCTATACAGGGGATCTTTGTCTTTTGTGTGTGCATGTTCATGTGTTTTGTGTACATTTATAAATAACAAAAGTAGATAAAATAATAAAAATAAAACACAATAAAACAATTCTCACGACGTTTTGGCTACAACATCGTGAGAATTATTTTATTATGTTTTATTTTTATTATTTTATTACTTCCCTTCTACGTGACTTTACCGAAAGAACCAAGAAGATAGATCCCTGCAGTCACGAAAGCTTTAAATCGAAAAGTAGATAATGTACAGACCTTTGTCAATATATTGCTGTATGAAGGCCTCCCCACACCCCTTGGTTGTGGGGATTTGTTTCACCAAACTCAGCCATGCTGGTCGGCGCAGGTTTGTGACCTTGGAGGGGCCCAGGACTGGTTCGGCTGTCACTGGCCATCCATGCCAGGCACAGATAGGAAACGAACGCGGGCCGCTCGCGTGCTCACGGACGCCTGTGGCCCAACGCTTTGGAGACGAGGGTTGGTGGATCACATAGGTTTGTAAAACTGCCAAAACCCGCCGAGTTGCTCGGTGGCCAGAAGACAGCACGGCAAGAATGTCCGCTTCTTATCCCCGTGTACGTACGGAGATAACACAAAGCAAAGCACTCGTTCACGTAGGCGATGGACGTACATCCCAGGCAAGCCGCTCCTGAACAACGGACATCGGGACTCCAGAATAAACAAATACATGTATTTAGATTGTCTAACATTATCGTCGTATTGTTTTGACAATTTAAGGAGGCCGCACCTTTTTGAGTTGCGCCAGTTGCGCCATGCCATCCGCAAGCTGCACGCAATCCAGCACGGCTCTTGCAGCCTCGCCGTCCGCAGCGGCGCTGTCTGCCAGTGCTGGAACGACAGTGGGGAGCGCACTCGTGACACCGCTCCACGATTATACCTTGACGAGAGGAAGTCGCGCTGGGAGGAACGCGTGCGCATGGTAGAGGAGGGCAGGTTACCGAGACAGGCACTGAAGTGACAGCCTGAGGAAGGCCTACAACTATTATAAACTATGTACCGACTAATAGGGGTTTTCCCCTTTTTTCTGGCAACAAAACTGACACCTTTTGCAAGGAGTCATGCTTACATTAACCACAATACTTGCAGTCAAATGCAAATAAAAAACAATACTCTGATCATTTATGCATTGTCTTTGAAACTGGTGTGGACCAATCAGTTTCAAAGACAATCCATAACTGTCTGTCTTTTGAATGCAATGGCGATGTGTGGTGGCAGCAACGGCATTGCGACGAGACTCTTGAAATACTCGGGCAGAGCGTTGCAATTCCACATGAATGCAGTCCAGCTACCACTGGTCAACCAGTGGAGAGGAGTGTCAAAAAGAAAGGGTCAAAGTGATTTTCTGCTCAAGTGAACATTGAGGCAGTGCTCATCTCTTGTGTACAGCTCTAAGTCAGCGGTGGAATTTCCACTTTTTATGGTGGGGATGAGTCTATCCATGCAGCAACCAATGTCGACTTCCCTTACAAAGCGGTGTGTAATTTATCGACCTCGAATAGATGATGGGTTGGGTGAACCCCAAACTCGAAATCAGAACTCTCAACCTTTTGGTTGGGAGCTTCTCACGACGTAGCGAAGTACGATGATTAGTTTTGTGATTTATTCTCCGACAGCGTCACACACATTGTGCTACTTGTAGGTGTCTGTGCTGTACGAGAAACACGCCAAGGGACTCGTGTACTCAACGTCAGTCTATTTTATTCGTACGTACAGCCGGGACGCACCAATGCAGTCGTAACTTTGCCTTCAACGACGCGCACATCCTTAAACTCAAGCGCCGCTCAGCTGAAAAAGCTCTTGAGATGTGGTTGCGATTTAGACGTCACGTCTTAACTATAAAACTATGCAAATTTTTTTTATACTATTTTTTTTTACTATTTTTTTTATTTCACCAGGTAAGGTACACTGAGCAATATGGCTCTTTTTCAGCAGCGACCTGGCCACAAATAAAAACTCAACGCAGTGGCTTATCACGTGGAAATGTATAGCAGCCAAATATGCTAAACGTGTTGCTGATTCTAAATGTGGAGGGAAAAACCGGTAGGTTAACACGGAGAAAAATCCACGCAGCCAAGGGGAGAGAGACACCGCAAATTACAAATATATAGCAGGCGTCAGCGTCGGGATCGAACCCACGACCTGTCAACCAGGCGAGGTAGTTAACATCTTTCCACCGCGGGGCCCCCTTCAACTTAAAATAAATAAATATAATCGGTGACGTTTCGAGCAATGACCCTTCTTCATGGCACACGGACCAACGAAGAAGGGCCAATGCCTGAAGCGTAGCAAATTCTATCCGATTCAGATTATTTAAAGGCGGCATTGTTGACGAATGTGTTGAGTTTTTTGTTAATTGTGCCTGAGCGCCGCCACCACCACTAAGTAATGTGTTGCTGAACTTGATTTTACAAAGGACTTGGGGGGGGCGAGGGCCGGGTGATTGACACGGTGCCCACCGTGGGACTGTTAGCAATGACCACGTTCACCCACAAGAGGGCGCACGGATTTGTTTGGATTGACAACACGATGTAACACGAGTTTTGTTCCTGGGTACGAAGTGTTATTTTTTAATTGCTCATGCCTCAAAAGTAGAGAAAATGGCGATTATTCCCCACAAACTTTGCTTTTGTGACCAGGAATTTATGTGAAGGAATGACACAAATGCACACCACGTTTTCTAATTGAAAATAGGTACATTTCAAAATATCACTGTCCTGGTCACAAAAGCAAAGTTTGTGGGGAGTAATAGCCGTTTTCTGTACTTTTGAGGCATAAGCAATTAGGAAATAACACTTACTACCCAGGATCAAATAAATATGTTTATGTTACACAGTGCAGCAACCAAACACGCACGATGACGGTGACGATTCCGAATGAGCAATTCGGAAAAAAACTCCTTCGGGGAACCAGGGAGCAATATGTGATTTTACTGTATTGTAAAATCTGTATTTATCTGTATTGTTTATTTAAAAAATTCGGTTCCGATTTAAAAACAAAAAAAGCATAATATTATTGCAAAACTTGAGTTTTCCCCCTCTCACTTTTGTAAAAAATAAAATCTATTTGAATCGTCGTCGGTTAACGGTTCCTCCTTTGGTTAACTCCCAGTTGAGGTTAACTTGAGCGGCGAACTTTCGACGTACGTGGAACTTCTTTCGCACCGTACGTAGCTTGTGGCGTAACCGTGGCGACCGCCGTGACACACGAGACCCACGTGCACGAGTTTGTCTTCACGGGTGGTGATGATGATGGTGATGATGATTGTAAAACACCGTGAAAGTCACCACATCCGTCTCGCCATCATTGATGGCCGAGGTTGAAGATGCGCGTTGCCACGTAGCTAAATTCTTGTACCGTGTGATTGTGCACAACCCTGTTAATCCACTGCTGGATGAAGTCTCCGCCAAGGGGGGGGGGGTCTGTTTGACCATACTTCACTTTGCTGATCGCTGTTACGTTTCCTCAATTATGACACAGCACGTGATTATGACATTCCCACGAATTATCACGAACGGCCTCGTCATTAGATCTTCCTACACCACATTGATGACGTTGTTGTTTTAAGTTAATTCATTCACCAGTAGTGCATCGAATGCGCCGGCCGGGGAGTAACTTAGAAGTATTTATTTATTAATCAGCTCTCGCTCAGGACGATTCAAAACGTTCGCGTGCGTCGTGTGTGGCAGCGTGGGGTGGGGAGGAGCGGTGGTGCAGCGCTTAGCGGCGACCCGGGTTCGATTATATTATTACCCCGCTCACGGCCACCAACACCGACGTCGATTAATTATCCGAACCGGTCCCGAGCCTCCCCTAGGTCGACTCGGCCTCAAATGAGTAATCTGGTGCGGTGTGGAAAATTATCGGCCACTGGGGGTGGGGAGGGGAGACAAAGGCGGCCGGGCGTGGCAGTGGCCACCCACCCCCTCGTGTGCCGTGCCGGCCTTCATCGGTTGCTACTTGCTCACAGCACTTGCCCCAATAGACTGTCCGGGCTACACGGGGGACCTTTGCCTTGACAGTCGGCGACGGTGGCCTCGGTGCGTCGCCACTCCGCGAGCTCGTCGTGGTTTTCGTCGCATCGAGTTGCGTCGTTTTTAATTAATCGATGAACGCACGGCAGCTAATCTCGCATCAGTCATGTTGGCATCGCTCACACCGCCACCATCAATCAACCACCGTGTGAATGAACCCGTACTGTGGGCATTGTGGAGTAGTGGTGGTGGTCGCGGCGCGAATTAATTAAACGCTCGATGACTGCGTGCGGGTGAACCGATAACATTAAAACAGCGCGGCGTTTGAGTGAATTAGCTGCTGCTGATGCCGATGCCGCTGCTACTACTGCTGCTGATGCCGATGCTACTGCTGCTGTACTCACTCGCCAACAGCTGCAGTTCCCCGGCGTCGACCTCAATGGCACCGACGTCCGCGGCGCCGCCTCTCCTCCTGCGGCCCATCCTGGCGCTGATGTTGGAAGAGGAGGAGGATGGGGGGGTGACGATGATGGAAGCGGTGATCGTTCGTGGTTGAGTGGTGGCGGTGGCGGCTGATGAGTCGGAGTCGCCGCACATGCTTCGAGACCGCCCCTCGACCCGGAAGTCGAGGCGAGGTCACGTGGCTCGCACGTGGCGCGGAGATTCCCGCAAAAGCCACCCCCCCCATACCCTCGGTGCCAGACATTGAGCACATTGTCCGGATTATAAGACGCACCCCCCCCCCCCCCCAAAAAATAATAATGTTGTGCTCGATTGCATAGCTGTCAACCCACGCGGTTTGTGGCGTATTCTTGTACAGGGAAATTTGAGTTTTCAGGTCCATACGGCGTACAGCCGTTTTAATACGGGCAACACATTGTTTTAAAATCCACGTGATTATTTTTTTGTTCGTGTTTCTCCCTTGTGATGGGACTTTGTGGGATGAACGTCGAGATTTATAAGGGCACGCGGTGGCCAATAAGGTCTGAATTCTATTTTGGTACTGGCAAAGGAGGTCTAATGATGTAGATGCTCACCCCGAGCCCTCATTACTTTGATAGTGCATTGTCTTTGAGCTGTACGCCTTTTGGCGTCCTCTGGTCGAGCATCAATTGGGTCGAGGCTCAAAAGAAAGCCGTCCCTTGGTGTGGACCAGTTTCAAGGACAATGCATATATTATAGTGTGTGTTTGTTTGCATTTTGACTGCAAATATTGTGGTTAATGCAGACATGAATCCTTGTAAAAAGGTTTCAGTTTTGTTGCCAGAAAAAGGGAGGAAAACCCTATTATTAATGTACCAGAGTTTCATGCACAGTACAGTACATTGGATGGACTTGTCTGTTGGTTTTCATTATCACGTTCATTTTTCGCAATGAACTCCAACAAGCCCGTCCTGAAAATCAGTGGGATGTTTAAAAAAATCATATTTCGTACCTGTTAAAAAAAACGTTGCCCAACTCATTATCCAGACATATTTACGCTTATTAGTATTGTTTTAAAATACAGTAAATGTAAATTACATTTTATTATGTTTTATTTTTATTATTGTATTACTTCCCTTCTACGTGACTTTACCGAAAGAACCAAGAAGAAGACAGTAAATGTATTTCTGGTGCAATGCGTGATTTAAACCAACGTGAGCAGGGGAAATTTGTTTTCAAGCTCATGCACGTTAGTTACCACGAGTATGAGCAGGATACGTCTGGAAACTCCTCTGATCCCGGAATATTGCGGATAACAGGAAGAACGACCAGACATATGAAAACATAGCTTTGTAGCTCATCGGATTCCTCCAGTGCAATATAAATAAATATTCTGATTCTTCTGAACTTTGGGAATCTTGTCTGCTGCAACGGCTCAAACCAAGAAAAAACATTGCTCCTCCTCGGCGTTTAAAATGTAAATGTTAATTTCTGCCGAATTAAAATGTGCACGACAGACAAAAATTGCGTATTCGACACGCGGCTTCCAATCTCCGTTCATAATAAAAATTACGCATTTCTAATTGCACGTTAAAAATGGGCAAATTAAATTAGGTCCCCTATCCATATGAGGGCATTCTATGCTGGGTGAAAGTGTAGAGAGATGAGGGGGGGGGGCAAAGAAAGCGGTGGACACCCCCCCTCAACCATTACTACTATAATGTAAGCGCACAACTTTATCTGTGATGAACGCTGCACTTTCCGTCGTTTTCATGCAGGGGGCGCTACAACCCTACACGCGCCCTGCATGAGAACGACGGAGGCGCAGGGACAGACGTTCGATTACGTGGGAATCGATCTGCAGACGGCGGTCTTCTCGCACTGCCGGCAGCTCCGTGTCGCCTGATCTCGATCCCGCAATCCCAACCAGGTGAAAGTCCGCATCGAACCCAACCGCCAGCAAGGCCATCTACTTAACGACGAGAAAAAATTCGCCACGAAATGTCCTTTTCAATTAAGTCTTCCAGATGTAAAATGATAGTAAGCTTTTAATGAATGCAATGATCTAGTTCGAAACATAATACAATTCAAAGATGTTTCATTTTAAAACTTGTAAACGGAGCATCGGGTGCTTGCGTGAATGCGTCGTTCGTGTGCAACTTTTTTGTGACTTTCCTGGCCGAAGGCCGTAAATGGAACAACCTCTAGTTACTACTATACTGAGCCAAGAATGTCTGTCTGTGTGTAACGCGCGTGACGTCACTCCACATGCCCCCCCCCTCCGTCATTAATATTCATGAGCGGGTGGATTTTTACACTCACGCGGAAATAATTTTGTTCGCAAATTCGCTTCAAGTTTCATGTTTCTTTATTGAAAGTGAACCTAATAAATAATTCTACGCAGCAACAAAGTCGATCTGGTGTCTTTATTGATTTCATCAGCACTTAAGACAAAAGGTAAGTCTAATTTATGCTTCTACATTAGGGTAAAATAGACATTTCTCGGTGATTTCCCAGATATTGTATCGAATTCAATTTATTTCAACCCCAGCGACCGAAAGCAGAAGAGAATAAAGTATCACAGCAATGAATTTGAACAAATTGAAGGTCAGTTATATACAGTGCTACAGTGACATGAAGTGAAGTGTTTTATGACTTAGTTTTGTGCAAGAATCACTGCCATTAATACAGTATTGCAGTGAAGTGTTTTATGACATAGTTTAGTGCAAGATTCACTGCCATTCCATTTACACAAGATACAATTATACTCTGCTCAATTTGTTCGTAAATATTACAGCGGCCACATTGCGAGCGGCCCGAGCTCATTGGTGGACGTGGACTGGGAAATTAGAAGCGTGGCGTGGAGAGGCGTGGAGAGGCGTGGGGGGAAATACGGTGAGCACGGAGATGCATTTTATTAAACAACAAACATCGATACAAAGATTTGAAGCTTTCGTGACTGCAAGGATTCATATTCTTAGGTTTTTTCGGTAAAGTCACGTAGGTAAAAAATTAAAAATAATAAAAGTAAAATTAAATAAAAATCACGACGTTTCGGAGGCAACACAAGCTTCCGTCTTCAGGTGGAACCGTCACAGCACGATTGCTGTATTACTTGATATTACTTGATACAGCTTTCGTGCTGTGACGGTTACACCTAAAGACGGAAGCTTGTGTTGCCTCCAAAACGTCGTGATGTTTATTTTATTTTTTATTTTACTTTTATTAATTTAAAATTTTTACCTCCGTGACTTTACCGAAAAAACCTAAGAATATCGATACAAATCTCTACTTGTGTATTACAATACTTATTGTATTGTTGTCATTCCGCTTGTTTACCCGGGGGGAAGCCTCGCCGAACCTCCTAGCTCTTTGTTCACGAGGATCCCGTTTGCCAAGTCGGAATCCGAATCTGTATTTCGACTGGAAGAATCCGATGAGCCATAAAGCAATTTTTCGCAGATGTCCAGAAGGAGCGGGTCAGAACGTTACAACAACAGGCACAGAAACCGAGACGATTGCAACGTATATGGGGACGTCCATAAATGACGTCACGCACCTAGGTGGGGGGGGGGGAGTCAGACATTTGTGACGATGTGTGACGAAGGGGGGGGGGGGTGAGAAACGTGACGTCACATCAAAATGCGCAACTTCAAATGAATATAGAATTGTTATAACAACACTAATTTTGATTCATTTTTATTATTTAGATTTACTAAGGTCACTTTTTATTTATTCCATGAAGGAGCATGGAAGAATGGAGAAGCATACATTTTGAACTTTTTTTAATGATTGTTATTAAACATTTTGATTCTAATGATTCTATCAGGGCTTTTCATTCTGTGGAATGAATATTTGAGTGTTATTATTGTACTCCCCATTTTGCTTCGTTCTACTACAAAGTTTCAATTCTTTATTTATATTTATAATTACTTTTAATATTTAAAAGAGAATTTCAACATAATATTCTGAACATCTGCAGTTTTAGTTAGACGCTGAATTATTTCAAGTGCATTTTATGCTAAATTTCAGCTTTCCAACGCCTCCTTTTTAATACATGTTTTCGCCGACATCAGAGTGCAGCGCCACATTAAATAGTTTTAAGCGATTTGAAGCGTTCACCGTAAAACGGATAGAGCGTGTTGTCATTACACCCGCAGTGTTAATCAGGGCAGCCGCTGAATTCGAACTGTATGCCGCTACAACAATTGGCGAACGACCGACTGCTAGGTTTATATAAAACTCTCAAGGTATTACAACATCCCATCGGGACCCACTTCCCTTCTGGGATTGAACATGAACACAATTCAGGGCCGGTTTCGACACGCGGCGTCTCATCGGCAGTCGGCTTTGTTGGGGAACTGCGTGATGTTGATAGGCACGTCGCCGATGGTATACTTTTCCTTTTAAGGCCGTGCTATTGACGAATGTGTTGAGTTTTTTGTTGTTGTAGGCAAGGGCCCTCTCTCTAAGATGTGGGTCCGAGAGGGAGGTTCAGCGGAGAAAGAAGCGGATCAAGAGCGAGGAAGCGGGAGGAGGGGCGAGTGAATAGTGGAGGCGGGGCAGGAGGAGGGGCGAGTGAATAGGGGAGGAGGGGCGAGTGAATAGTGGAGGCGGGGCGAGTGAATAGTGGAGGCGGGGCAGGAGGAGGGGCGAGTGAATAGGGGAGGAGGGGCGAGTGAATAGTGGAGGCGGGGCAGGAGGCAGGAGGAGGGGCGAGTGAATAGTGGAGGCGGGGCAGGAGGAGGGGCGAGTGAATAGGGGAGGAGGGGCGAGTGAATAGTGGAGGCGGGGCAGGAGGCAGGAGGAGGGGCGAGTGAATAGTGGAGGCGGGGCAGGAGGCAGGAGGAGGGGCGAGTGAATAGTGGAGGCGGGGCAGGAGGAGGGGCGAGTGAATAGGGGAGGAGGGGCGAGTGAATAGTGGAGGCGGGGCAGGAGGCAGGAGGAGGGGCGAGTGAATAGTGGAGGCGGGGCAGGAGGCAGGAGGAGGGGCGAGTGAATAGTGGAGGCGGGGCAGGAGGCAGGAGGAGGGGCGAGTGAATAGGGGAGGCGGGGCAGGAGGCAGGAGGAGGGGCGAGTGAATAGTGGAGGCGGGGCAGGAGGCAGGAGGAGGGGCGAGTGAATAGTGGAGGCGGGGCAGGAGGCAGGAGGAGGGGCGAGTGAATAGTGGAGGCGGGGCAGGAGGCAGGAGGAGGGGCGAGTGAATAGTGGAGGCGGGGCAGGAGGCAGGAGGAGGGGCGAGTGAATAGGGGAGGCGGGGCAGGAGGCAGGAGGAGGGGCGAGTGAATAGTGGAGGCGGGGCAGGAGGCAGGAGGAGGGGCGAGTGAATAGTGGAGGCGGGGCAGGAGGCAGGAGGAGGGGCGAGTGAATAGGGGAGGCGGGGCAGGAGGCAGGAGGAGGGGCGAGTGAATAGGGGAGGCGGGGCAGGAGGCAGGAGGAGGGGCGAGTGAATAGTGGAGGCGGGGCAGGAGGCAGGAGGAGGGGCGAGTGAATAGGGGAGGCGGGGCAGGAGGCAGGAGGAGGGGCGAGTGAATAGTGGAGGCGGGGCAGGAGGCAGGAGGAGGGGCGAGTGAATAGTGGAGGCGGGGCAGGAGGCAGGAGGAGGGGCGAGTGAATAGGGGAGGCGGGGCAGGAGGCAGGAGGAGGGGCGAGTGAATAGTGGAGGCGGGGCAGGAGGCAGGAGGAGGGGCGAGTGAATAGGGGAGGCGGGGCAGGAGGCAGGAGGAGGGGCGAGTGAATAGTGGAGGCGGGGCAGGAGGCAGGAGGAGGGGCGAGTGAATAGTGGAGGCGGGGCAGGAGGCAGGAGGAGGGGCGAGTGAATAGGGGAGGCGGGGCAGGAGGCAGGAGGCGGGGCTAGCGGCTGTGTGGGCGGGGAAGGGGCGGGCCCCCCGGGTACGGGCACGGGCCGCGCGCGGTGGAGGCGACCACAGACTCAGCGGACCCCCCCGCCTCGACCCCCGTCCGGGCCTCGCTCCGCCGTGAGTTCCCCTGCCCACCATCCAGCACCACCATCAGCATCACCCACCATCAGCAGCACCACCACCAGCAGCACCAGCACCACCACGCCGCTCGCGAATCGGCGATTCTCTCTGTGCCTCTCTCTGTGCCCCTCTCACTCTCTCGTCTTCTCTGCAACGACAGAGACTACGAGCACGGCCCCGGGCTTACGCGGATCGCCGCACGGCGAGCTGGTTTCAAAGTCGCTGGGCGAGAAGAGAGAGAGACGAGAGAGAGAGAGGAGAGAGAGAGGAGAGACAGAAAGAAGATTAAAAGTTCCGAGGTGGATTCCTGGGACCCCCCACCCCCCACGCATCCTCTCTCTCTCTCGCAGCCGCGACCTCGCCTCGCTGCCGTGCCCACGTACGACACGGACACACGATTTGTCGCACTTGTGATCGTCCCCCCCCCTTCCCCCACCCCACCACGATAATTGTGAATGTTTATCATCAAGGGGAGGAGGAGGAGGCTTCGAACGTGGCGCTGGGCTGTGACAGGGGACGCAAATGCTCGGCTCGTGCTCGCAGCGTTTAGCCGCGAGGTTTGGGGTGAAATTCGCGTTGTTTGGGCTTGAGCCTTTGAAGGTGGTGGAGTCGTAGATCGACTGCCCTTTCGAGGATATGCCGATACTGTAGGCGTCTTGTTTCGATTTAAAGCTTTCGTGACTGCAGGCATTCATCTTCTTGGTTCTATCGGTAAAGTCACGTAGAATGGAAATAATAAAATAATAAAAATAAAACATAATAAAATAATTCTCACGACGTTTCGGCCACAACGCAAGCAGCCGTCTTCAGGTGGAAACTCTGCCTTCTCGACAGACCTGTTCTCCACCTGAAGACGGCTGCTTGCGTTGTGGCCGAAACGTCTTGAGAATTATTTTATAATGTTTTATTTTTATTATTTTATTATTTCCATTCTACGTGACTTTACCGAAAGAACCAAGAAGATGTAGGCGTCTTGTTAATACACCGCTGGATGAAGACCCCTCCCTTGTGTCGCTTGGCTACACTTCACCACGCCGGTCAGTGCGGGTGTTGACGCCGTTTCGTGGTGGTGGTGGGGGGCATCTCAGACTGGTTCAGATAACGCTCGCCCACTGATGTTAGCCAGGAGTCGAACCCAGGTGGCCAGGTTCAGAGGGCACGGGACACGCAAACCACTGCGCCACCACTGATATTGGGAGAATCTTTGTGCAGCAGACCGAGCGCGCTTGGCAGCCTCTTTAAATTCGTTAAGAAGTAGGTCTTTAGAAATCCGCGGAAGCCACCTGGCCGCTGCGTCAATTGTAAACTTTAAAGTAGTTTTTTTAGAAATCCGTGGAAGCTACACACTGTAGGGCCGCGTCTCATCCACAATGCGGTTATCGCGGCCAACACGCACAGCATCGGAGTGCTGGATGAGGAGGGCGTTTTCGACCACACGTACTTAATAATATTGCGTTACGACGGCGATGAACATAGGCATCGGGACGTAGAAGTACAGTACAACAACGTGTTATGCTGCATTGCCCTCTGCTGACAACGAAGCAAGCCTATGACGCCTGTTATTCATGGCTCATCCGAGCGTTCTCCAGGGTCACCCCGTGGCTTAGCTTCCGAGATGCGACCCAGACGGACGCATTCCGGATGATTTGGCCATGGGCAAGTGCTAAAGAGTGGGTCTTCAGAAATCCGCGGCAGCCTCCTCGTGGTCTCGTGTTAATTTGAAACGTTTTGGAAATCTGCGGCAGTCCCACGGTTTGGATACTTTGTCTAAACTTAAAAAAGAAATCGATAGCGACCACCAGCGCATTGCTAAAGTAGGTACTACTTGGGAAACCGTGGAAGCTAATACGCATAATGATTAATCATTAATCAGTTCAGTAATATATAAACATCTGCGGCAGTCACGCGACGTCTTTTCGCTAACCATGATTACGCTCAGTTAAGATCACGATATGTGCAAAGAATCGCGATTGTGACAACCGATTATTTTTGATTAATGTGAATATTATTGACAGGAACAAGACGCGCACTACAGACGAGACAGAGCGAGAGGGACAGTACAGACGAGACGTGAACGAGACGGACAGTACAGACGAGACAGGAATGAGAGGGACAGTACAGACGAGACAGGAACAAAAGGGACAGTACAGACGAGACAGGAACGAGATGGACAGTACAGACGAGACAGGAACGAGACGGACAGTACAGACGAGACAGGAACGAGACGGACAGTACAGACGAGACGGGATCGAGATGGACAGTACAGACGAGACAGGAACAAGAGGGACAGTACAGACGAGACAGGAACGAGATGGACAGTACAGACGAGACAGGAACGAGACGGACAGTACAGACGAGACGGGAACGAGATGGACAGTACAGACGAGACAGGAACAAGAGGGACAGTACAGACGAGACAGGAACGAGAGGGACAGTACAGACGAGACAGGAACAAGAGGGACAGTACAGACGAGACAGGAACGAGACGGACAGTACAGACGAGACGGGAACGAGATGGACAGAACAGACGAGACAGGAACAAAAGGGACAGTACAGACGAGACAGGAACGAGATGGACAGTACAGACGAGACAGGAACGAGACAGACAGTACAGACGAGACAGAACGAGATGGACAGTACAGACGAGACAGGAACAAGAGGGACAGTACAGACGAGACAGGAACGAGATGGACAGTACAGACGAGACAGGAACGAGACGGACAGTACAGACGAGACGGGAACGAGATGGACAGTACAGACGAGACAGGAACGAGATGGACAGTTCAGACGAGACAGGAACGAGACGGACAGTACAGACGAGACAGAACGAGAGGGACAGTACAGACGAGACAGGAACGAGACGGACAGTACAGACGAGACAGAACGAGAGGGACAGTACAGACGAGACAGGAACAAGACGGACAGTACAGACGAGACAGGAACGAGACGGACAGTACAGACGAGATGGGAACGAGATGGACAGTACAGACGAGACAGGAACGAGAGGGACAGTACAGACGAGACAGGAACGAGAGGGACAGTACAGACGAGACAGGAACAAGAGGGACAGTACAGACGAGACGTGAACGAGACGGACAGTACAGACGAGACAGGAATGAGAGGGACAGTACAGACGAGACAGGAACAAAAGGGACAGTACAGACGAGACAGGAACGAGATGGACAGTACAGACGAGACAGGAACGAGACGGACAGTACAGACGAGACAGGAACGAGACGGACAGTACAGACGAGACGGGATCGAGATGGACAGTACAGACGAGACAGGAACAAGAGGGACAGTACAGACGAGACAGGAACGAGATGGACAGTACAGACGAGACAGGAACGAGACGGACAGTACAGACGAGACGGGAACGAGATGGACAGTACAGACGAGACAGGAACAAGAGGGACAGTACAGACGAGACAGGAACGAGAGGGACAGTACAGACGAGACAGGAACAAGAGGGACAGTACAGACGAGACAGGAACGAGACGGACAGTACAGACGAGACGGGAACGAGATGGACAGAACAGACGAGACAGGAACAAAAGGGACAGTACAGACGAGACAGGAACGAGATGGACAGTACAGACGAGACAGGAACGAGACGGACAGTACAGACGAGACAGAACGAGATGGACAGTACAGACGAGACAGGAACAAGAGGGACAGTACAGACGAGACAGGAACGAGATGGACAGTACAGACGAGACAGGAACGAGATGGACAGTACAGACGAGACGGGAACGAGATGGACAGTACAGACGAGACAGGAACGAGATGGACAGTTCAGACGAGACAGGAACGAGACGGACAGTACAGACGAGACAGAACGAGAGGGACAGTACAGACGAGACAGGAACGAGACGGACAGTACAGACGAGACAGAACGAGAGGGACAGTACAGACGAGACAGGAACAAGACGGACAGTACAGACGAGACAGGAACGAGACGGACAGTACAGACGAGATGGGAACGAGATGGACAGTACAGACGAGACAGGAACGAGAGGGACAGTACAGACGAGACAGGAACGAGAGGGACAGTACAGACGAGACAGGAACGAGAGGGACAGTACAGACGAGACAGGAACCAGACGGACAGTACAGACGAGACAGGAACGAGACGGACAGTACAGACGAGACAGGAACGAGACGGACAGTACAGACGAGACGGGATCGAGATGGACAGTACAGACGAGACAGGAACAAGAGGGACAGTACAGACGAGACAGGAACGAGATGGACAGTACAGACGAGACAGGAACGAGACGGACAGTACAGACGAGACGGGAACGAGATGGACAGTACAGACGAGACAGGAACAAGAGGGACAGTACAGACGAGACAGGAACGAGAGGGACAGTACAGACGAGACAGGAACAAGAGGGACAGTACAGACGAGACAGGAACGAGACGGACAGTACAGACGAGACGGGAACGAGATGGACAGAACAGACGAGACAGGAACAAAAGGGACAGTACAGACGAGACAGGAACGAGATGGACAGTACAGACGAGACAGGAACGAGACGGACAGTACAGACGAGACAGAACGAGATGGACAGTACAGACGAGACAGGAACAAGAGGGACAGTACAGACGAGACAGGAACGAGATGGACAGTACAGACGAGACAGGAACGAGACGGACAGTACAGACGAGACGGGAACGAGATGGACAGTACAGACGAGACAGGAACGAGATGGACAGTTCAGACGAGACAGGAACGAGACGGACAGTACAGACGAGACAGAACGAGAGGGACAGTACAGACGAGACAGGAACGAGACGGACAGTACAGACGAGACAGAACGAGAGGGACAGTACAGACGAGACAGGAACAAGACGGACAGTACAGACGAGACAGGAACGAGACGGACAGTACAGACGAGATGGGAACGAGATGGACAGTACAGACGAGACAGGAACGAGAGGGACAGTACAGACGAGACAGGAACGAGAGGGACAGTACAGACGAGACAGGAACGAGAGGGACAGTACAGACGAGACAGGAACCAGACGGACAGTACAGACGAGACAGGAACGAGACGGACAGTACAGACGAGACAGGAACGAGATGGACAGTTCAGACGAGACAGGAACGAGAGGGACAGTACAGACGAGACAGGAACGAGACGGACAGTACAGACGAGACAGGAACGAGATGGACAGTACAGACGAGACAGGAACGAGACGGACAGTACAGACGAGACAGGAACGAGAGGGACAGTACAGACGAGACAGGAACAAGAGGGACAGTACAGACGAGACAGGAACACGACGGACAGTACAGACGAGACAGGAACAAGACGGACAGTACAGATGAGACAGGAACGAGACAGACAGTACAGACGAGACAGGAACGAGAGGGACAGTACAGACGAGACAGGAACAAGACGGACAGTACAGACGAGACAGGAACGAGACGGACAGTACAGACGAGACAGGAACGAGATGGACAGTACAGACGAGACAGGAACAAGACGGACAGTACAGACGAGACAGGAACGAGACGGACAGTACAGACGAGACAGGAACGAGATGGACAGTACAGACGAGACAGGAACGAGAGGGACAGTACAGACGAGACAGGAACGAGAGGGACAGTACAGACGAGACAGGAACGAGACGGACAGTACAGACGAGACAGGAACGAGAGGGACAGTACAGACGAGACAGGAACGAGATGGACAGTACAGACGAGACAGGAACGAGATGAACAGTACAGACGGGACAGGAACGAGACGGACAGTACAGACGAGACAGGAACGAGAGGGGCAGTACAGACGGGACAGGAACGAGATGGACAGTACAGACGAGACAGGAACGAGATGAACAGTACAGACGGGACAGGAACGAGACGGACAGTACAGACGAGACAGGACTCTGATCGTACACACCAGGAAAAGCGAATGAGAGACAGCACAAACAAAAAAACGAGACGGCAGACAGTCAACACGTATCTTCTTGGTTCTTTCGGTAAAGTCACATAGAAGGTAAATAATAAAATAATAAAAATCAAACATAATAAAATAATTCTCACGACGTTTCGGCCACAACGCAAGCAGCCGTCCTCAGGTGAAGACCAGGTCTGTCGGGGAGACAGCGTCTGAATGAGCAAAAAAGTCAACACGTAGTCGTGCAAACTATGAAGTGGAGGCAGTACACACGATACGGATCAAGCGAGACGTTAAAAATGTAAAAAAGCGAGCGAGTGGACGCGAGATAAGAGGAGAATGAATTCCTCCTGATCGTCGTCACTTGTGCGGCCGGGGGTGTTGCGCTGCTTCTCAACTTCTTGAGCCAGACCGAAGTTGTGGCGTTTTGTTCCTCTCGGCTTCACCTGGAGTAGTTTTGTTCGGTGTTGGAGGAAACCAGAGTCGTTGGAGAAAGCTCACGCATACGAGGGGATAACTCACAGACTTTGTCGCCATCGTCCGACAGAGATTGGCTTGCTGTGCTAACCTTTTAAGGGAATTTTTTTCAAAATGAAATTCGTATAATAACACAAATCGTGTGTTTATGAAGGGCATTGTTAGCAGTCGCACGCGCTAACAGGACATTGCATCTCCTGGCAGACCTACTTGTGTGTGTGTGTGCGTGCACCTAGCCTGACACAAGCAACGTGGTGACATCACTGCCACGTCGTGGCGAATGGCGGTTGTTGTTGTTGATCTCCGTCACTGCGTGATTCACCAACCCCACCATCTCTTAAATCGCTGCATTCGTATTGTCGTGTGGAACTGCTGCTACACAGTGGCAAGCGGCAACCTTTTTACGGGCGCTCCCCTCCGGGACGTGAACTTTAACCCCGCTTGATTGGTGTTTAATCAGCCTGTGGATGGGTGCACGCGCTGGCTGCATGTCCGGCTTCAAGGGTTTTGCGGTTGAGAACGCAGGACTTTATTGGCATGACCTCGTACGGAGGAGAGCCGTCACTTTGCGTTCAAATATCCGAGCTGACTCTTATAATTAAAGATCTTCCGCCACTATTTGTTGTATGCGTGGACCGTATGCATACCGTGTGGCATATTGACGCTCCGTAAAATTGTAAGTGGAAATTAAATTGTTCGTGGATGTTTATACCTTTGCGTAGCGGAGTGGGTAGTACATGCACGCTTTGATCCCAATGTCTTGGCTTGATTTCCTGGTCTATGCTGAATAATTGTGTTGTCAATTGGAATGTGAACCCGGCCTGGACTTGCTTTTGGTAGACTAGGCCCAAAATCGAATCCTCGGTACGGTGGGGGCAACCATCGGCACTGGAAATACACAAAGCAGCCCGGGTTGGTGCTGGCTCCGTCACCCCTATCACGTCCCCTGTGCTGGCCGGATATCGGTGCTCACGCCAACACAACGTGACCCCGTAGCCTACCGCCTTAGACTGAGCGACCGTACGTTATAACGTAACACTGTATATATAGCGCAAGCGTGAATGAGTTTACTTTTCCACTGAAAACAAATTGACCTGCTTTTTTTAGGCCCAACGTTTATAGCTCCCACACAAAAGGAACCCATGTCCTGGGAGCAGTGATGCGTGTCGTAAGGGTTATGAATGTTGTGAGCTGTTATTGTGTGTGAAGTGCAGAGCAGCGCGGTTAAACAAACAGCTGCTCGGCTCTGGAGAGGGCCTTCGAGGATGCCGATAGCTGAATGTTGGCGGTGGTGGGTGGGGGCGGGGAACAAAAACAAGAGGAATCTCTTCGTTTTTTTTCTCCAACTTTTGAAAACAGCCAAGGAGAGGCGTTCAGCGAAGACGTTTGCGAGAGATGACGGCGTGACGTCGCTCGTGTGCCGTGGCCAGGCGTTCGCACCCTTCCTCTGGGCGAGCTCGGCCGTGCCGCCCTCCCTGTGCCGTCTGCGCTCTTCCAAGCCGTACGTGTCGTGTGTGTCGTGTGTGTGTGTATCCCTGCCGCCCTGCCCCCCCCCCCCCAGCGCCACGCGCGTCTAGTTTTGCTGCTCAAAATTGCCACGATGTGACCGCCCGCCATCGTGCGCCCGCAATTCCGATCCGTAGGCCGGAGCGAGCCGCACTCGTATATACCGCAGCAAATGTCACCAGGTGAAAATGATAGCGATTAACCACGTCTCGTGTCATTTGGACGCAAATTGCAAGCTACCTGGATGAGTGTCATTTAGATACCATTTACAAATTACACGCGTGATGAACTTATATAGTTCGAGTGACACGTAATTTCAATCACCGCCCTTGTCCACTTGAAAACCCTGAGCAGATCGTGTGGGAGAGCATGGCGGAGAGCGCAGCGAGGGAGCACGAGCCGCAGGACGAGCAAGCGCTGGACGACTCGGCAATGTCGCCTGACGACGTCGAGCAGGGAGCGTCCGCCGTGGTGGTGGAGCCCACGGGGGCCGACGGCGGCGGCGGCGGCGGCGGCGGCGGCGGCGGGCCGGGCGACCGGGACGGGAGCCGCGGGGCAGGCGACGGCCCCCCCCGCGTGTCCGGCCGCGTGGCAGGAGCGCTGCCTGTCGCTGGAGGCCCAGCTGTCCCGTTTCCGCACGCAGGCCTCCAAGATTCGCCAGCTGCTCGCCGACAAGGTACGCTCGCCGCATCCATCCGCCCGCTGGAGCCGGCGTCCCCTGAACCGCGGGGCAACAGACGGTGCCGCGTCATCGGCCGTGATCTCATCCTTTCCAAATTCCATTAAGTTGTTTCCACTGAGCTCGGACTGACTCGGCACCCGCTGGGTAAAGACTTGTTATCCGCTGCTGGGAGCCACACAGACTCCGGGAGTGGCATCTGTAGTGAAAGTGGATTCGTTTTGTTTTACACTATTTCTTTGCGCTGCTTTTCTCTGGGCGCTGATGCAAACGGTGCATGCGTGCGTGCGTGCGCAGCTGTGCGTTGGGAATAGTTGATTTATTTGCGTTAAATGACCTCTACGTGAAACCCAACTTGGCAGTGTGGATTTAGTTTTTTCTTCCAGCGCAGGTCTAGACCCACGTTAGGCACGGTGGTTGCTGCGTGCCTGTGCGCTCAAATGCTTTGCCACATGGCCTGCGTGCAGTACAGGTTTTACAAATATTCCGGCTCGCTCATTCTTTTAAACCGCAGCAACGTGGATTGTTTTTTTACGGTCATGTACCCACGGACAGCTTGAAACCATTGTGTCTTTGAAGAACGTAGTTAGTTCTCCTTGATGAACAATGTGCGTCTGAAGAATGTTCGCCTTATTCACTTGGTAGGAATTTGAGAATAGTTTAACCCTGTGCACGGTGGCAGTACCGACACACGTATCCTGTGCCTGCTTACACGCACGCTGGAAAACATCGAGCGGTAACTTTCACCATGGCGACGCGCGCGCGTTTGATCTTGCCCCCCCCCCGCCGCCTCGACAACGCCGCCGCCGGCATTATGTTCCCGCGCGATTTCACCCGCGAGTGGCCGCACGGGTGCGAGAGAGACCGAACGAGCTCGTCGGTGCTCGTGCCGGTGTGCGTCACCGCGCCAGCTGCTCCATAACGGAGCGCGAGCTCGCGCCGTGCCTGGGCAAGAGGCACGGCCAGGACTCGCACGTGGGAGCGGCGGTCGTCCTGGTAACGCGTTATGTGGGAGGAGGAGGTGATGAGGCCAAAGCTGACATGGGGATGGAGCAAGGAGCTAAGTGGGATTCTGTGTGAGGTTGCCCTTGGTGTTGGTATGCTCTTCAACCATTTATTGTTCCCTGTCAAAGTTGTCCTCTGAATGGCAAACATTAGAGGCAGATTATTTCGAAGTTAGGTTTGAGTGTCTCTTTGGGACAAACATCCGAATGCAGGACCCTCCTGAATATTTGTCTCGGTGAGGCTTTCCTAGATAAATTAATGTCATCACGTAATTCCCTATTCCTCCGACAAGGGCCAGTCCATCCACAAAGCGATCATCTGTTATCCCGGCAGATGTAGTTTCACCAAGCGTGCTTTGATTTTGAGACTCGTCACTGTTTATAAAGCCCTGCGACAGCTGATCACACAAGTCCGCAAGGTCGCCGTCTGCTTTGGCCGGAATGCCGCACATATACGGGGGGGGGGGGGGGTGTCATATTCTGAAGGGCGTCTCCCATCATCGCTCAGCACCTCTGCCTTGGCTGAAGCCCAACACTTATATTTGATCGATATGCAACGGTTTCTTTTGCAACGCTCGAGCGAGGAATGTTTCATTTGTTTTTTTGGCGCTCTGTTCACGGTACGGACTTGGATGGTCAGGTTTTTCCCGGATGGGTTTATTTTGTAATGTTAGCCATGCAGGGCTCGCACGTCGCACGATGAAAGCCAACTTCCCATGTAAGTGGAGAAACTGTCAAGAATGCACCGTCTGCGCTGACGTGTCGAGCAGCGCGCAGTGCTCCCTCCGAACAGGGCCGCTTTTGTAAAGGTTTCACGGTCGAGTTTTTCGTGCTTCTTTTCGAGTACCTTTTTAAACACCTGCTGTTTATTTGTGAACTTAATTTCCAAGCTTGTGAAATTAATATCCGCACACACGCCTCGGCGCTGAGTGTTATTAGCAAAAAACAACAACCGCTTTCGGGGACCGAGTGTTGTGCGGTGGTCGCGCTTTTAGCAGAAACCAGGGGTCCATGTGATCGATCCAGCAATTAAAATAAGTTGTTACTTGCAAGATGAATACATCGAATCATCTTCTTGGTTCTTACGGTAAAGTCACGTAGAAGGGAAATAAAAAATAAAATAAAAAATAAAACATAATACATTTATTTTATTTTATTATGTTTTATTTTTATTACTTTATTATTTCCCTTCTACGTGACTTTACAAAAAGAACCAAGAAGATGAATCCCTGCAGTCACGAAAGCTTTAAATCGAAACATCGAATCATGCGTGCGAGAATCGATTATTTACTGGTTCTGCAAATGATACGCTAATGCAACGTTCTTTAACAGTCTCACTTCGTGATTACAACACAAACGAGATGTTTGAAACGAGACGAAACAGAACTGGTATCTATGGAAGGTAACCAGAGACCCCGAATCAAACTCATGCAGAATAGGAGAACATATAAACTCCATGCAGGAAGGCAATCCAAGTTTGGAATCGAATCCCCGGGTTCTGCTCGCTGGTGAGGCACAATTTTCACCACTGCACCACCCATGTCAATGTGGAAACTCCAGCGCTGGCTCTTAGACAGCCGTGAGTGCTGGCCCACACTTCATGCGAGCAATGAGACACTCTGGCTGCTTCGGATTGGAAAAACAAAATCGACCGCGTGTGCTGAAGCTGCCAGTTGAGTGAAGTGGCCTCGTGCTGGTCCGTGAGTGTGGGGGTTTTCGTGTCCCGCTAATCTAGCATCGTGTTTGGGAGCCGTGTCCAACGCTGAAGCCACGGGCCGCGTGTGTCCACCGTGTTTGTCTTTCTCTCCCCCGAGGTCACCCGACACTTGGCAAGAGACAGATGCGAGCATTCTCAACACAGCAACTGGCACGGTGCATCCTGCGCATTTTCATTTGGTCACGAAAAAATGTTCAAAGCGAGCGCACAGATTTTAAACGACTCTCTCTTCCGGTGATGCAGGGTGGGAAAATCATCTCGCTTGGGATTGTTTACATTTTTTCTCCCCATCTCAATTCTACGATTTTGCTTTTCTCTGCTTCGTCATCTACTTTCAGGATGGCCACCTCTGTGAACAATCCGTCACTTGCAGTTGCCGCACGTGCGATCCGGTTGTGACGATACGCCTTGGGAAGCCGTCCATTGTAGCGGCCACGGCACGCGTTTCATTTGTTGTCAATGAGCGTTAACATGCCGCCAAATGCGGTGCCCGAATTGGACGGCATTTAACGCTCGTTTCAAATTCGGAAACGCGTTTTATTTTGGTGGGGGACCTAATTGGGTTCCAGCCTCTCTCTCTGGAGAGAGGAGGGGGTGCAGTGACTTACAGGAAGGCGGCGCCCTCTTTTGTGTCTCAAAAACAACAACAGCAGCAGCAGCAGCGGCGTTTACGGACTCCGATCCATGCAGTGGTAAAAACCAGTAATCGTCAGCCACGATCTAGCCACTGTCGGATGAAGCCCCCCCCCCCCACTCCCCCACCCCCCTCCCCCCACAAGGTTGTCTCCATCTGTCACATTCTTGCGATGTAACGCACGAGCGGATTTCATCGCTCCATCTCCGCGGTAGATGTTCTCTCTCCGGTTTCAAGTTCTTCCTTTTGGCCGCTACTGTGGTGAGCGTCGACCTCTGGCCAACGTCCCTTCTCGCGACATCTGCTGCCCAAACCCCACTTGGCTTTTCTTAACAACGGTTGAGGTGATGCGTCGAACTCTCAACGTGACGTTATCGGGTCCATGTGTTCCCTGCGCTGTCTCTCTGTGTAATTCTAAGCGTCTTCCTCCCCTCACTTTCTTGCGCACTTCTCAGCTTTTGTTCTATTTTCTTTGTCGATGTCCTGTTTTCTCATCCACGTGTTATAAACGGTTGAAGAGCAGAAGTAATGCCCGACCCTGAGTGTGGAATCCTTAACACGAACGAAGTCAAATATCTCCTGCATAGACGTAGACACCATAGTGGCAGATTCTATTCGCACTTTCGAAGGGATGGTGTGGTGGGAAGTGTTCCCTCTGTCTGGTCGATACGGCACCGCTGGGCACACAGACCTCGCCAGATATGAATTTAAGGCTTAGTCAACATAAGCTGGGCAGGTTCCGTTACCGCTTACCGCTGATGTCATCCGTGGCCAGGAATCAAACCCCCCCTTTCGCTCGGATCATAGTCCAAAGCACAAACCACTGACCTACACATTAACAAAACACTCTAACACGCTTGCACACGCACACGCACACACACCCACACATTCTCTTTCTCTGTGTCACAGGCAGTCTGCGGCGCTGGCCCCCGCCGCAGGCCGCACGTGCTAATGCGGTAATAACTGGGAGGCTGGCGACGCGTGGCGAACGGTAGCATCCTGCTGGACCCAAGAGCGCAGGGTGCCACGCGGCCGAGTCTCCGGGCACCGACTTGGCTCGCGAATCCCTTTAGTAGCAAACGTGGCTTCGGCTCAGGCTCAGCATGCCAACGGCACCAGGCGGTTAAGGGGAGGGCGTAGCGTGGCACTGCCGTTCCCCGGCACGGATTCCTTGCAGGGCCATGTGGTCCTGTTGGGCTGGGGGGAGAGCGGGCGACAGAGTGTGCAGGGCGGGAGAGTGAGTGGTCGAGAGGTTTAGTGGTTGAGATGACGAGTGGGTGAGAGGATGAGTGGGTGAGCGGGTTGGGAGGCGAGTGAAAGGGTGTGAGAGGGTGAGAGGGTGAGCAACCGAGAGGACGAGTCGTTTAGCAGGCGGGTTAGCGAGAGGGCGAGTTGGGAGAGCGGGGTGAGCGGGCGGGCGGGCGGGCGGGCGGGCGGGTGAGCGGGTGAGCCCGCCGGCAGCGCGGGGCGGATGTTCCGCTGGTGCGCTGTGGGATGCTCAGTCAGGCGTGCTCGCTCGCAGCCATGAAGATGAAAGCTCGCGGGGGAGCATGCCATGGCGCGGCGCTGGGTCTGCATCCTCTTAATGATGGTGCGGTTTTGGTGGCGGGCGGGGAGAGAGGCAGGTCTCTTGCTGCAATTATTTTAATTTTGAGAGGTTTTTCCCAAATGACAGGGCGAGCGGCTAAACCTTGATATGGGTTTTCCGCGTGCCGGTCGGCCGGGTGGTAGTTGCCAATGCTCCGGGGGGGCAGGGGTGGTGGAGTGGGGGGGGGTGGAGTGGGGGTGGAGAGGGGGGGGGAGTGGGGGGAGTGGAGTGGGGGGGGTGGAGTGGGGGGGCGGGTGGAGTGCTGGAATCGCGAAATCGAGTCCACAAATGACCGGGGTAGCCATGCGAGTGATCCGCTCCCCCACCAAAGGGAGGCGTAATCCTCATCCACGACTCTCCACCACCTCCCCCCACACAGGACTCCCACGTTTCCCACGCCGGCCGCATTAAAACGTCTTCCTGCTGTGCACAACCGAATGATTGTTTGTGCATCCCAATGAGCCCAGCCCGGGGCTGCGCTCGCCCGCCCGCCCGCCCACCGCTGAATCCAGCCCCACAACGACGCAGCTCCTTTAGAGATCCGCCCGCGAACCCCTCCTGCATTGTGCATGTCTGTTGCTGATGACCGAGGAGAAGGGGGCACACCCCCCCCCCCACCACAACGTGCCCCCCCGCCGCCACCGCATCGTGCCTGGGTTCATGTTGCCGGCGCCAGCGAAGTTGGGTGTCGTCTCCGTGCCCATTTGCAGCTGCTCCCCCGTGTCTACCTGCAGCGGAGGAGACCGGAGGGGCCGTTCAGCTGCCTCGTGCTTTAAACAATAATAATTAATTAATAACCCGCACATAGTCGTGTGAGTCGCGGCTCTGGAATTGTGGGTGTCGGAGCGGAGACGCAAACTTGAGCGTTGGCTGCGAACGCATAATTTACAGGGCACTCCCCCGCCACGTGCACCCTCCTCCATCCTTGCACACACACACACACAAAAAAAGCCGTGCTTTCACAGCAGGTTTTCCGCTTAAGGCCAGCTTCCAATGATTAACACCGCCGCCCGCATGCCTGAACCCTACGGCGGGATGGTGGCGGGGGATTGAATAGGGCAGAGTTCAGCTCTTGGGGCCTCGTAGAGCACAAATAGGGGAGATCCTACAATTCCTCCGCATTTTCACGTTTCATCTCGGTGGTAATATATTACGAATATAAATCAACAACTCGATACATCTCGCACGTGTTGAGTTTTTTCTAATTTAAATTCTAACTCCGTCCGAGGGTGTCGATATGAATTTCCCATGGTGCTCTGGCATGGCCCGGCAACCGGGCAGGGCCCTGCCATCCCATTGGACCCACCAGCGGAGAGAGCGCGGTGCACACCACCACCACGCTGCCGCCAAAACCAACAAAAAATGTCATCGCCCGTCCCCAGACATCGTCTGTCCGCACCGTGTCCCCGCCGCGCCGTAAGCCGCCCCTCCTCTGCTTCGCCCATGTCGACCTCGACCCGTGCCGGCTCTCCAGCGACGTTGCCATGGATTCCTCTGCGGATTTGGACTCTGCTCGTGGGATGAGCTCAACGCTCTAACAAAAAAAAAACAATCTCCTGGAACGCGATGGCGTGGAGTCGGGGAGCGGAGGATTTGGGTGGAGATGCCTCCCCGTGCGAGAGCTTGGCCCGGGCGCAGCGGAGCGCAACGTTGATGTTCCGGGTGTCGGTTCCCACCCTCCCGTCCTCGTCACCTCTTTGCTCGCTTTGCGACTCGTCTTCGCGTTTGGTCGCTGTGTTGCTTTGACGAGGCTCCGGGTAAGGGAAACGCAAGAGTGTGGGCGTACGCGCATTGCACGCGGCGTGTGCGCGTTACACAGAGGTCACCGTCGGCTCCTTTGCGCGTCTCTGCGCCTTCGCACACGCGTGTGCCTGGGCCTCTTCGAGCGCGACACAAACACGTTTGTGTGAGCGCACGCCTTCCCAACGGGGAGGGGGGGGGACACCTGGCCTGCGTGTGTGGTCCCTCGTCTGAGCGAAGGGTTAGAGGGGCTGGGCCCTTTATTGCCGCCGTGGCCCCGTGTGATGTTTTCCCAGCGTGCACGCACACGCGCAGGCGCGTGCTTGCCTGCGTGCGTGCGTGCGTCTGTGCGCCACTGCGTGAAGCTGGGGAGTGGCTCAGACGGGAAGAGGGAAGGGTCTTGCGCTCGCCTTCCCGGGGAGCTCACCTGCAATACCGAGCATTCTTGTGCGTGCTCTTGACAGAGCTTCATGAACCAAAAACATTCCAAAACAGTCTCGCGGAGAGAGGAGAGGAGGGAGACTGGGATGAAGCGTCGTGGTTGGAGAGGTGAATGGTTTGGGTGGGGGAGGGTGGGGAATTTTTTTTATTTTGGTTTCTCTTTGTGGGGAGTTGGTTAAGTGGTGGCGGTGGCGGATTTCTCGAACACACAACTGAAGCCCTCTCTGTCTGCAAGTGTAACCGTTCCTGGAACGAGAGCCCATCGGGCCTTGGCACGCGATGGCAGACCAGTGTGTGGCCGCAGAAAAAAGAGGGGGAGGAGAAAGGCCGTCGCTGGGCACAGGGAGTGCCGCTCGCTGCAGAGCGCACTTCTCACGGGAGGCTGCCGTCGGGCGATGATGAGCGAGAATTATCCATCGGTGTCGTGAGAACACAGCACTTTTTTTTTTTAATCCGTGGGTAGGATTATAACTGTAAAAAAAACCTCGCTCCTCACAGTTCCCTTCACGCCTGTGGCGTCACTGGCATTTGAAAGCATCGACTGTGGTCCCAACTCGGCATTTAGATGCACGGCGCCTTTGGGGTCGGAACGGATTTGCGTGGTGAATGGAAGCGCGACCAAAGCGTGTTACGACGATGCTCGTGGATTCTGCGTTTTTCCCACGGATTTCAAATTATGCCCGAAACTGTGTCCGTGCATATACACACGTTCTCTCCTCTCCCGTACCTCTCCATCCCTAACTTCCTCTTTCTTTTTAGAACTAAAAATCCCCCCCCTTCGTCACGAGCTCAGAATGCGCGTTCACATCTATTAGACGCCGCAGGCACAGCGGCTTGCTGCCCTCCAAAACTCGCGATGTGAAGTTGAATTCCCAGCCTCGGCTGACATGAACGGCGAGTGATATGTGAAGCGGTCATGCCCCCCTCCCCCCCCCCCCAAACTTACACCCACACTGAGCAGCGGGGCTCAGTGTATTTAAACATCCACAATGACCAATGCGGGAGATTCCTTCATCCGGCAATGGATTATTATCATTATCATCCACGATGATGACTGGTGGTCGAGACCTGCGACAGTGTCGATTCTTCCAGTCTAAATCAAGATTCTGATGATTCTGATTCCGGTGGAGTGGCAGTCATAGAAGGGAAAACACGCTTGGAAGGACGTCGATTGTGGAGATGGAGCGATGAGACCGGCTCGTAAGCACGAACTAGATGGCCTGTTACCATGGCGTGACAACGAAGGAAGCCGATGCCTTGAAGATACCTTAATGCAACAGTGGAGAGATGACGAATGATGATGATATTGGTGAGGATTATAAATGTCGTTGTGTTCTGTGTGTGCGTGCGTGCAGATGGGGGAGCTGGATCGACGCGTGCTGGAGGCCGACCGCCGCGCCGACGAAGCAGAGCAGCAGGTGAGGCGACATCCCCTCCGTCGCGTGAACACTTCACGTGGTCACAGGGCATCCCTTCCATCACGTGAACACTTCACGTGGACACTGGGCATCCCCTCCATCGCGTGAACACTTCACGTGGTCACAGGGCATCCCCTATCCCCACTGTCGCGTGAACACTTCACGTGGACACTGGGCATCCCCTATCCTCACTGTCGCGTGAACACTTCACGTTGTCACAGGGCATCTCCTATCCTCACTGTCGCATGAACACTGCACGTGGTCACTGGGCATCCCCTATCCTCACCGTCGCGTGAACACTTCACGTGGTCACAGGGCATCCCCTCCATCACGTGAACACTTCACGTGGACACGGCAGGCTGCTCGCATATGAAGGGGAGTCGATCAGCGGCTACCGCACCCCACAACCACGCTCGCGGTTGTGAATGTTTAACTGGAGTCTTTGGGAGTGGAAGGGGGGGGCTAGGGGGGGGTGGTGAACTCACAATGGTGCGAGAAACTCACTGCCCCTCCCCCACATCACCGCTCGCTCGCTCCCACCTTCCCCACTACCCCACGTCTCTCCCGTGCATTGCGGCCGACCTTTGTTGCGCGGAGTGCAGCCCGTTGTCAATCGGCCGTAGGGGTCGTTTTCAACGCAACTCACCACGCTGGCAAGGGCAGGTTGGCGAGGGAGTTGGGGGTGTGAGCGGCACACCGAGGGACTGCTGTAAAGTTTCAAAGACAATGCATATACTATCAGAACATGTTTTTTTTTGTTTGCATGTTCACCACAAGTAGATGTGGTTAATGCAGACATGATTCCTAGCGAAAGGTTTTGGTTTGGTGTTTTAACATCTTCACACTTGTTTTGTTATTCTTAGGTTTTTCCGGTAAAGTCACGTAGGTGAAAATAAAAGTAAAATAAAAAATGATTTTTATTTTATTTTTATTTGACTTTTATTAATTAAAATTTTAAATTTTTACCTACGTGACTTTGCCGAAAAAACCTAAGAATATGAATCCTTGCAGTCACGAAAGCTTCAAATCTAGAACCTGTATTGTTGCCAGAATGGGTCTAACCTATTCTTATATTAAACCTAACTCAGGTTGGCCAGGTTCGTAGAGCAGCACGCGAACCACCGCGCCACCGCTCTGCCCCTCTCTGTCAGTATTCCAGGCGCTCATAGATTGGCGGCGCTTAACACATGAAGCAGGCCAGCAGGTGTCTCTCTGAGAGAGTGGGGTGCTTTTGTGCCGAGATTAGCCACTCTTACAATCCTCTCCCCCGTCCAAAACTCACTGAATCGTCACTGTCCGGGCTCATGATTTTTGACAATTGCAGTCAGGATATGAAATCTATATTCCATTAACCTTTCGTGTGGTTTTCGTGACCCAATCCCGTACAATGCATGTTCCAGAAAAATAATCTGCTTAACCCAATTTGATGAGAGTAAGAATTGCGTTTAATAAGTGGGTTTTTGTTTTTTGCTTTACTTTAGCTGGGACTCGAACCCAGGCTGCGAAAGTCACGGTCTCGGTTCTCCGACACGGGCGTTAAACCGTTCCGCCGAAGGAGCGCTGCTAACCCTTAAGATCGCTCACAACAATGCAGAAAAACTGGAAGAGGAAGGGAAAAAATATTGAAAACTTCCCACAAGCAAACCCTCAATTTAGCCATCAAACTGCACCTGGAAATACCGGTAAATCTGTGTGCGTGTGTCCATGAGCCTGTCCGTGTGGGAGAGTGTGTCAGTGGGGGAGGGGTAGTGGTTCGCGCACTGCGCTACTGACCCAGGACCCAGAAACCCGAATTCCGATTCCCAGCCATGGCCAACTTCATTGATATTTGAATCGGTCCTGGGACCTCCCCTAGGTCATCTCGGCCATAACGGATTACCTGATGCTTCGTGTGAACACCGGCATTGTGGGGACGAAGGGGGTTAGAAGTGGCGCTGGCCACACCATCTGCTCGTACTCCTCGCCAGCCGTCACAGACGCCACTCGCTGACAGCACTTGCCCCAGCAGTCTGTTGAGGCTATACGGAGGGATCTTCATCTTTCTTTGCGGGCTCAAAATCAGGTCTCCCCCCTCCCCCAGCCTCATTCCTAGCCCCCAACCAAACCTCACATCGTCCCCCGTCGTCGTTTGTGCGGTCCTCGTTTTGTGCCGACTGCCGCCTTCAAAGGGCTGCTGCTCACGCAGGCTGCAGTCGTGCGATGATGTTCTATTCTGTTACCAACAGGTTTTACCCATTTTATTTTTTTCCGAGGGGGGGGGGTGGTGGGAGGGGGGGGGTGGTGGTGGTGGTGGGGGGGGGCATTCCTTTCATACTTAAATGGATTGATATTTTTCCCCTCCATTTTGGCGCCTTCTTGCCGAAAAAAATGGTGAGCGCGAACTAGCGTGCCTGCGTGCGTGCGTCCGCGCGTCTGTGTGTGTGTATGTGGTGTTTGCGCTCGGACCGGTAGCATAGCGGTTAGCTCACCGGGCGATGAACCCGGAAACCTGAGTGGGATTCATCCTGGCCGTGGCGAACAACAGCCGTGATCACCGAAACCGGAGTTCTGAGCCTCAATGCGGCCGCCTCGGCCCTCAAACGAGTCGCTGCTGCGGCGCGTCAACAACTTCAGCAGCGTGGAGACGAACGTGGCCGCGAGTAATTGTGACCACACCACTCCCTCGTCCGCCCTGCGGGCCTCCATAGACACTCGCTAACAGAACTACCCCCCCCCCCCCCCTGTGACAGCCTGTGTGGGCCACACGGTGGGGGGGGGGGTTCTTTGGCTTTGATGATGCGCGTTGTGCACATAACTCCCGCGCGCGTTGTTGTTGTGGCGGCGCCGTGAAAGCCTGCGACGCTTTTCGGCTCTCGATTGCCCTAAGCCCCCCCCCAACTGCTCTTTGCACATCGGGGACACCAAACACAGCCTCGCTCGGCCCACCCGACCGAAAAGTAACGCCGCAACAGTTGCCACAAAGATCAGGACGACGATGGCACAAATACGAACCCTGGGTGACCCTGCAGCGGCGTTCATGATTAAAAGTTGTTTGAGCAATTTGGCTTTCGCACACATCTAGCAAGTTCCATTTTGTGGCGTACGTATTTAAACAGGAACGATAATGTAACGAGTCTCCCCCGCGCCTCTGAAATCGGCTGTGCATCGAGGAGGTGTGGGAGATATCCTGCCTCCAAGGCATCTTAATCCCGCGCCGCGTGTTTTCAACTCCGCGGACGGTGCCGCCTGCCGGGGTCTGGGTGCGTGCTATTCACAGCGCGTTTCCGTTTGTTTTGCATTTTGTTGTGCCCGTTTTCCTCTTCCCACATCGCTTGTGAGATTTTCTACGTCGCATCATCTGCCTTTATTTGCCATCTCCATTTTATTTTGTATCCATCCAACTCACGTTCAGTCTCACGGTATGCCAAGATGGGGTGAGCTCCATGAGGACACGTAACAATGATGATGATCATATTGATGATGATGTACTACATTAAACTGTCAGTTCTCACTGTACGTACCTATCCAGGAGAGTTACTCAACGTCTCCAGACTCGGTACGTTGGGATGTTTGCCCAACTCCATTTAAAGCAATTGTAAATATGGAACACAGTGTTAGAACAAAACTCGCTCATCATAAGAGGATGACACTCAAAACGTTCACCCAGGCAGGATCAACGACCCACCTGCTCCACTGCCACCTTCTGGGCCGCCTTATAGACGGACGAGTTTGTGAGTTTCCCCGGATCCCGCACGATCCACCAACCCCCTCGCTCTGTCACCGCTCGATGGCGGCTACGCATGCTACGCAGGCTGCCCGTCGGGCTTGGTTGCGGCCGCTCGGACTCCTGCTGGCAAAACCAAAAGTGTGAAATGTCGCACTCGTCAGCAAGGTGACTTAATCACAGCTGCGCTCGGGATGGGAGCACGAGAACCCCCCCTCCATGCCCTTCCCCACCGCCCGCCCCCCAAGCTTTGTTTGGCGTAAAAAAAAAACTTCTCTTGCAAAGCTCAGGATGGTCCCAGAGGATTTTGGGGGTCGGGGAGAGGATGTGGGAGTCAGGGGTGGGGGCTGGCTGCCACCAACGGTCAACAGTTGGATGAAAGCAGCTTCAATAAGAAACATGTTTACAGTACATTTCAAACAAAAAATACTTCAAAACTCAAATTCTCACAAGACATGTTTCTTTTCAGCTGATGGGGATTAAAAAAGAGATATATATATTGATCAGCTGTTGGTTTTGGCACAGGAAGAGCTCTGTGCGTTTCTGAGCGAGACAAACGCACGGCTTTGTCGGCGATTTTTTTTTTTCGGGAGAAAACAAGAATGCGCAACGGTTCTCGGCCCCACGGCCCTCGGCCCCACGGCCCTCGGCCCCACGGCCCTCGGCCCCACGGCCCTCAGCCCCACGGGCCGCTCGAGCGAATGAAAAGAGCTCCGCCGCACTCTTGAGAGGAGGAGACAAAACAATTAGCGGCCGTTTGTCTGCTTCTCCTGGCCCAGAAAATGGTCCGGGCTTACAGATGCGTGCTCCGTGTTTGTAATCCCAGCACTTAGCCGCGCTTCAGCACGGAGCAAGCTTTTTGTTTGCTTAAACCGTGGACGGGAGGGGGAGCCGGAAGGCTGCCGAGGGGGGGAAGGGGGGTCTCTCCTTTTTCTCCGTGTGTGTACACACTCGAGCGTGCAAACATGCGCGAGCCTGTCCCCCCCCCCTCTGGGCTCACCCCTTCCCACAGCCTCCATTGTCTCCCCCTGTGTGTCTTTAGCCCTCCCCTCTCAGTGTCTACTACTGTGCCTGTGTGGTGCTCCCTTTGCTTCATCTTTTTCCACAATTGTAACACCTGACTCTGCTGTTGGGGGTGACGCCGTCGGGACGATGCGTGAGGTCGGGGCCCGGCTGTGCGCATTCTAGGGAACGGCCCGCGGAAGAAGGGTTCCTAGAAACGCTTCGGAGGTCCCTTCTCAAAACGTCTTTCTTTTGTCGACACAGTCGACGGAGGGGCGCTGGTCATTTCCAGCTTTCTACGGGAAAAAAAAAGTTCATCGCATGGCAGCCACACTGCTGTTTTCACATTCTCAGCTGGAATTTACCGAAATAATGAATAACCAAATGCTAATGTGACGGAATCTTTCGTTCAGTCATCGGTGACCTGGCCGAGACCATCGATGTGCGACGCTTAAAATTCCGACGTAATCACCGGCGTCTGAAACTCCACTTCGAACCACGAATGCCCTGACCTCGGAGCCACCCGGCCACCTCCCGTGTACGCCGTCCCGAGCGAGCGAGTGTGCGTGCCCGTGGCCGTCAGGTGCGGGTGCTCGAGGAGAAACTGAGAGCCACGTCGTCGCCCTCGCACTCGGGAGGGAGGGGAGACGGGCCCTGCCCTCGCTGCCCCTCGCTGCTCGACCTCCTCCACCAGAAGGAGATCGCCCTCGCCGGCCTGGAGAGCGACCTGCACCAGCAGGCACGATCTCCCGCACACCTTCACCTCGCAGTTACGCATGTGTGGCCCCCCCCACCCCCCCCCGTGTCGCGCACTTGCGCACGCACACCTTCGTCCCCATCTGATGCTTGGTGTGACACCACGGCAGAGGTCGCAATCGGGTACCCGATACCCGTACCCTACCCGATACCCGGCTACCCGTACCCAGCCGGGTACGGGTACCCGTTTGCGACCCTGGTGCGGCCGGGTACGGGTAGGCCGTGAGTCACTGGTGAGTAACCGTTTGTCACTCATTTCGGGTAGGGTACGGGTACCGGTACCTATTTGCGACCCTGGTGCGGCCGGGTACGGGTACGGGTAGGCCGTGAGTCACTGGTGAGTCACCGTTTGTCACTCATTTCCCAACGTCTTGTCTCTTCTCACAATTCAAGTTCCTAGAATCAACCCACCCGCGCCTGCAACATGGCTTCATCCCAGAGGTCGCAAACGGGTACCCGTACCCTACCCAATACCCGGCCGGGTACGGGTAGCCAGGTATCGGGTAGAGTACGGGTACCCGTTTGCCACCCTGGTGCGGCCGGGTACGGGTAGGGAATCAAAACCCGTTTGCGACCTCTGCACCACGGGGGTGCCAAGCGCCACCTCCAGGTGTGAACGTGTTACCCTCCGCGTGAACTTCCCCCTATCACCCTGCTCCCTCTGCCGGGGCTCACAATGCCTGGTGACAGTTGTTGTGGCCTATTCTTATACAGGCTCCACCAGAGTGTTGGTCGGACGTGACCACATGGGTGATGGGCCCTTTGAAGTCACCCTCTCTGTGTATCGGCTAAAGTTGATGGCCTCGTTACGCTACTGCACGTGACCTCATCTTACAGATGAACAGCTCACTTTTTTTGTTCAAAATTTAGTGTGCCAGGTATTCAAATCCAAATTGCATCGCATGAATAAAACGTATTTGAACAAAATGTATTTGAGCGATACAAGTTAATGCAACCTCTACATTTTGTTCAAACTATTGCATTTAGGCTGCAGTGAATCCATTTCAGATCAAAACCACCTGCACCTGATGGATTTCGTCCGATTGCAGATGGTTCTGATCAGGATGCTACTCTTAACTACAACACCCAACATGTGACTAACATCACGAGATTCTGGTCGTGGCTGTTTAAAGAGGAACAGTTCCGTGTTGGAAACTTATAAACTCCTCATCTGATGAGAATGAATATGAAATCAAATGAGTTATTTATCCTGCGACTGAATGTAAACCAAGTGAGCGTTGCTTGAAACCTGATGGCATGAGGTTCTGATTCCTCGTCGGTTTTCGTTCCGCACCCCCTCCCCACCCCTCCGCCTCAACAGAAGCAAATCCGAGCTCAGGAGACCAAAATGATCGAAGAGAAAGCCGCGAAAATTAAGGAGTGGGTGACGCTGAAGCTACGCGAGGTGAGAGGCACGGAGGCCACGGCGCTCGCGGCGATGCCGAGGGGTCAGCGTCTTTGACGACTCTCGTTGTGCTAAAATATTTTCTATTTTTTGTTTCCTCCTCCTCCTCTCTCTCAGCTGGAGTTTGAGAATCAAGCCCTGAGGGCAGCCAATCAGAAGCAGCAGGAGCAGATTCAGAGCCTGCAGGGTAAGTGTTGCAGAGGCCCCCTTGTCTTGGGAGTGGCATCACGCGCCGCATCACGCGCACGGTCAAAGTGACCGTTTGTCCCACGTGTTGAAAGCGTCATTGCTGTAGACTGCTATTCGAGTTTATGGTCCGCGTGATTGTGAACACGTCTCCATGCCCTGGACAAACAGGGTGGGGGGGGGATGTGAGCACATTGACGGATTTTCGACAGTATGGTCGTGCGTATGGGAGGCAGCGAGAGGGGAGAAGGGTGTAGGGCAGAGAGGAAAAGGGAGTTAAATTCGGTGTTGTCTGCTTGTATGTGAAGACCGCTTTTAGAGAAGGCATCAAGATCGAAGCTCTTAAGCCTGGACTAATACAAGTAGGGGGTTCTTCCAGCGCGGCTACAGTGCAAGGATAGTGTGAGGTAATTATAGACAGAAGGAATGACCTCACATTGAGCAAAGGACGTCTTGATGTTATAACAGAAGATATTCGTTGCTGGAGCAGATAACTTTTGGAGGGCAGTAGAGTGAGATGAGAGGGGGGGGGGGGTTCGAAAGCCACAAGTCCATGGATGAGCCTAAAAGAAACCTTTTTTCAATGTATAAATCTATCACTTAAAAAACAATAACAAATCAGACCACAAATTAAATGTTGATCAACTTCACGTGCAATGAAAAATTCAAGCATTTTCAAGTAAGGGGGAGGGGTTCATTTATCAGTTGTGTTTGTGACCATGAGGAGCTGCTCAAATGGGGTGCCACGTGGGTGGTGGTGAACCCCTCGTTCTCCTCCTCTTCGAACTCCGCATTCTCTCTCACAGCCACAAAGACGCTGCTGGCGATGATGGAGGAAGATGGGGACGACGACATAGACGGCGACGATGACGCGGACGCCGAATCGGGCGAACCGCGCAGAAACGCCGACTCGGTGGAATTGGCGGGGTCAGAGTCGAGGTCGTTCTTGCCGAGCGCCAGCGGCCAGAGTCCGGGCCGGGCGTCGGTGACAAGCGCCTGGGAGCCTCGCTTCCGCCACCCCGCCCACGACGACGGCGGCGTCGTCGTGCGCCAAGCGGAGCAGACGCTCGTGGCGCCAGAGACGCGGGAGCAGTTGCGGCCCTACGCGCGAGCGGCGGGCGTAGCGGCGTCCAGCCCACCACGGAGGCCGTGCACCGCTCCCCCTGTGCCGCCTCTTAGCCCGGCCTTTCCTCCGCAGCCCATCGCCACCGTAAGGGACGCCACCCCGACCCCAGCAAGCGCAGCTGGTCCTGCGCTTGCGGGCTTCGGGGGTGCGAGCGACGGTGATGCCGCCGCGTTGGAGCTGTCTCCGAGCCGCGTGTCTGCGCTGAGCCTCACTCCGCCCTCCTTCTCGTCGTCATCTTTCTCTTCGTTCTCCTCCTCTTCGAACTCCGCCTGCGGCCCCGCATCGGGCCCGGCCAACTCGAACTCGGTGTGCGACGCGGGCTCGGAGAGCACAACGGGAAACGCCGACGACGGCCGCGACGGCCAACGCCACGGCGACAAGGACGGCGGCATCTCGCGCCGTCCGCATCAGGACACCCGCCCCGTGTGCACGACGCTCCCCAAGGTGCGCGCGGCCGCGGAGGGGATCGCGCAGCGAGCGTGCGGAACGGACGAAGACTCGGCGGAGCGCAGGTCAGAGTTCGCGCTCAGACGTCACATCCGCAGCCAACCGCCCATCCGCGCTCGCTTCGAGACCGAGATTGACACGGATGAGGAGGACGACGAGGACGACGACGACACAGAGGGAGAGACGGTCGCCGATGAAAACGCCGACGGCCGCTGCACGGCGGAGACGCAGAGGGAGGAGGAGAGCGACGGCATGGAGACCGACGACGGGGAGGGCGTGGCGGTGGTGGGGCAGGTGGCGAGCACCCCGGCACCACCAACGCCACCGCTCCATCGCCTGCCATCTTGGGTACAGTTTCTTACGTGCGGCGTGTTCCGCAACATTTTTGTATTTGATTTACGACCGACGACCACTTCTCGCAGCCCATTTGTTATCGGTGTTTAGGGCTGCACTCGCCAAAAACAAGTACCAGAAAAATGTTGGTGTTATAAACAAGGTTTCATGTTTGGATTCGGCAAACTTCCAACACCACCAGATACTTTTATGGGCCTAGTTATACGGAAAATAAATAAAATATTGTGAAAAATGTCCATAATTACAAAAATGCCGGTTTTAGATTTTTGTTTTTACCAAATTTCACCTGTGTAGCCTTTCTAGAACATAATTCGAATTTACATCACTCACTTAGTCATGGCAGTCTAAATATATATTGTTATTCATTAAAAAAATGAATGTATTGCTTTGTCGACAGGAGAGCCGCATTTATGCCATTGCCAAGTCCGGCCTGAGGATGTCAGGATCAGGGAGCGCTGGTGCGGAGTCCGTGGTCCCAGCGGGTCGGGGTGAGTCCGTTTGTCCGGCACGGGCGACGGCGCTTGTTGGCCTCGATAATCTGCTGCCCCCCTTTTGCCTGTCGCCTGTCGTACAATCCTCTCGCTCTCTCTCCACAGCCGTGTCAAGCCCAGTGGCCTGGGCGTCGTCGAACCCGTTCAGGAACTTCATCTACAACAGCGTCACAGCCCCCGTGTACGCCATGCTCAAGGGGGTGAGCGGCACCATCTGCAGAGCACACGGCCCTGCACTATCGGCACTCCCGCAGTGAACAGGGCCCAACATCTGTTTAAATGTTGCCGCGCAATTTCAAATGGTTTCCGTGATTCGTACAGTTGTGGCCGTATTGCAGTGTTGTTCTTCTATAAATGTCACGTGTCGTGAGATTACAAACAATTTATTACATCGTACCACTATTCTAATGTGCAGGTGTGCAAGGGTACCCCCCCATAGTTTTACCACGTGATACGTCTGCCATCTAGTGGCAAAATCTTAAAAACGAAATATGTTCATGAGCAGCCGTGTCGTGCCCAATTCATCGCTTACACAATAGTTTAGAAGTCTCCTACTCGGATCCTTCCTCAAAGACAAAAGTCCCTCATTAAGCCATCAAGACTCGGATGAGTGTTGAGTGTTGTTCACAAATACCTATTAACGTCGGTACAGCCCATAAGGTGGGTTGCATGTTCAGCACCACCCCCTGCAAACTTAGTCTCCCCCGTGCCTTTGCTTGCACACACCGCATGAGGTATTCATTTATTGCTGAGTGAACCAGGTGTAGGCTCGCGACAGGTTCAGGTACCACATGCTGCTGATGGTCTCCATGGCCTGGATTCGAACTGAGGGCGACGAGTTTACAGTGCAGTGTGCGCATCATGATTCACTCCCGTTCCCCCATCGATTCAAGAGCAGGTTAATCTTTGTCTAGCATTCACGATATAATTTTTTATTATTAAAATGATAATCCTGCCTTATTTGTATGTTGCCGTACTCTCCGTGAGCCTATATTTAGCATTAATATATAATTTGCATGACGCGCACGATTCGATGCGCATGCTGCGAGCAATGGCATCGATTTTTCACTGAGGAATCGATGCATTGTCACCTGTACGTATGTATGTAAGTTGAACTTCTTTCGCACTGTACGTAGCCAACCGTGCTCACCTCTATGACGATACAGATCCACTCTTACGTGCAAGGCTTACCCTGTCCGCAACACGAAGCTGCCCCGCGTCACAGGCAGCCTTCTACACCGTTGTGGCCAGTGCGACATTGTTCTGCCGCCCCTCCCGCTTCGCGTGCTCCAGAAAGCGACGGAGTTGAGCGCGTCACCACTGTCGCCCGAGCGGGCCTCGTGCTCGGACGAGGACGGCTCTTCGTCGTGCGCCAGCTCCCGCGCCTCGGCCTCCGAGCCTCCATCGTCGGCACCGCCGGCGCCACCGCCCGGACCCCCGCCCCTCCCACCGCAAACCCCCACCGTGGCCGCACAGCCCTCGACGGCCGCCGCTCGCAAGGGCAGCGGCCCCGGCAGCCCCCGCGCCGTCAAGAGAGGTGAGGCTTACAGATTGCTCCGTTGCTTCCGCTGATTTCTTGAAATCCTTACTCTCGTGCTTGCCTACGACGGATCGTATCTCTGCCGGGTTGGCGTCGTTGCGCGGCTCACGTGGTGCCGTGCGTGCGTCGTGCGTGCGTTGCGAGCAGGCGTGTCGATGTCGTCGATATCGTCGGAGAGCGACTACGCGATCCCGCCGGACGCCTGCTGGGCCGACAGCGACCACTCGGAGCCGGAGCACAAGTTGCTCAAGACCTGCTCGGCGCGATCTTCGGACAGCGCGCGTGCTGTAAGCTCCCCCGCTTGTGCAGTTACAGCATCGGCATTCGCCGTTTCGGTGACACCGCAGTGCGAGAGTTTCGTGATGTGATGCCTGTCGCATAGTCGGGATGTTTTTGGGAGCGCAAGAGATCAGTTGAGAGCTGAAAGTTTAAACAATGGATGCAGTAGGGTAGCGTAGTTGGCTTGGGCTTTGCTGCAAGGAATTAAATTGGGCCTCCTCTTTGATTTCCCCCTCTCCTGTTAGCCCAGCGCCGGTGAGTCCTTGGTGCAGTTGCATCACCTGCACACTCGATAGCTATGCCACTCGATGAATAGATGTTGGCGTTATTAGAGCACCGAGCCAGCACCGTTTAGATTCCGCTTCCTGATCCCAGATCCTCTCGCGATATAAAGCCCGGTGCTTGACGTACGTGTCGCTTGGCCGCCTTCTGAACTGAGCAGCCATTCGTAGGGTACGCATGCGGCGCCGCACGCCTGTAGCATCCTGCCTTGGGGGGGAGGGGGGTGGGGGTAAGGGTTGGTGGATCATGCAGAGATCGCCGCGTCTGTGCGAGAATTTGCATCCTGAAGGAATTCTACGTTGTCCCAGGAGATGGCGGTACAGCAAGTTTCTAAAGAATTGAGAGTGCCGCCCGCTTATAAGCGTGGGGTTTTCTCTGGGGCCCGCTGGTTTCCTCCGGCGTGCACAAACATAAATTCCGGCAGTGGCCCAACGTGCCCCATTGCGGGACCTTCCTGCAAGAAAGGCTTGAGACTCGGTGTCGCTTCCCTGGGTGTATAAAGGGAGTTCTTGACGTGCGTTGGCAGGAAACCCTGGAGAAGTCAGGCTATCTGCTCAAGCTTGGCGGACAGGTGCCCGCATGGAAGCGCCGCTGGTTTGTGCTGCGGGGCGGGGAGCTGCTCTACTACAAATCCCCGGTGAGACACCCGTCCCCAGGCCGCCGTTCCCGGATACCACGAATATTGTCCACATCTGGGAGTCGAACTTTTAACTCACAGGGATTAAAGTGCAGTGCGTGAATCAACTGTGTAATGCTGCTCTGAAGCCTGGAATTAAATGTTTTTGTCTCAATTTCAAAATCTTGATCGTATTATTTCTCTTTTTTTTTGTCTCATTGGCACAACTTTGTGCTGATGGGAAGAGAGAGAGAAGACCCCCTTAGCTCTGCTCAATCACAGTGTCCTCGTGTGCGCTACGGTGATGCCATGCATCCCATCCCTCAAGGTTGGCTGGGTGTTTGTCACCGTTAACTGGGGACCTAATGACTGCCCTCTCCCCCCCTCTGCCCTTCGACCCTTGAAATCTTGCAGAGCGACGTCATCAGGAAGCCCCAGGGGCAGGTCGAGCTGAACGCGTGCTGCCGCGTGGTTCGTGGCGACGAAGCTCAAATGATGCAGGTGAGGACCCCCGAGTCTCTTCCTTCCGCCAGAGGTCGCAACCGGGTACCCGATACCCGTACCCTACCCAATACCCGGCTAGCCGTACCCGGCCGGGTACGGGTACGGGTACCCATTTTGCGACCCTGGTGCAGCCGGGTACGGGTAAGGAATCAAAACCCGTTTGCGACCTCTGCCTTCCGCCGTTCGGTCCGGCAAACCTGTGCCACCCGACGGCCCCTTCAGAATAGAGATACGGGGGTGGTCAGGTGGCTCATGTGTCGGAGGCTTCGAGCCTATGCCGCCGAGGTGCCAGCATCAAGTCTGGGCTTGAGCCACCAGAGATCAAAAGCCGGGTTGCTAAGTGTATCGAGTTGATGATGGTCTCGGTACGGTCGGCAATTATTGCACGGAGAAAAATTATGTTAAATTTCGCTTTGTATTTAGTTTGGATAATTTCCACCCCCCGAGCACTTACAGATATCTGTTTGAATGTGGGAAAGTGCGCCCCCTACTGTGTGTGTGTGAATTGAGAGTCACTTGAAGGCATTTCTGGAGTGCTGTTGTAGCTCCTTCCACCGACCATTCTCTAACATGGCATGATGCACTGTTTCTACAACAATTCTCAATAGATGAAGTTGTTTATGGAAATCACGCTGATAGCATCATCAACAACCATGCTCTATCCACTGCTGTGTGAAGGCCTCCCTAATTAACGCATTTCAACCTCTCACGGTCGTTTGCGACGATTCCCTCCACGTCTGCGTGGGATGTCCACCCGCGCGCGTTTTCTCCTCTGACTCTCTACGACCGTCCCCCCCCCCCCCCCCCAACCACCAATTGATTGTGCCGATAACTTGGTTGGAATAAAATCGGGTGACGGGGGAATGTCACCATCTCTGCGACGGCCGTTCTCTCGGTGGCGCGTTTCCTCCCTCGTGGCTGCCTGCCGCCATCTTCCCTCGACGTCACGGCCGATATCAACGCGGTTCGAGCCGCCGCTGCCGTGTTTTTTTTCTTTTCCGCGCAGCTGGTGACGGAGAAGCGCGTGATGTTCCTGGCGGCCGACTCGCCCAACCTGCTGGAGGAGTGGGTGCGCGCGCTGCACGCCGTGCTGCACGTGCAGGCCGCCCGCCCGGGCCTCGTGTGGCCGCACCTCAAGCCCTGCGCGCACGGCTGGCTCACCAAGGTGCGCGCGCGCACACGCCCAGAACACGTGTCCGCGTTGAGCCTGGTGTCGCACACGGGATCGAACCCACGACCCTTGTACATACCGGGCGAGGGAGATAACATTTGACGCCACCGTGGCGTCGGTTGAATATCTCCTTTCTCAACTATCTCAGTCGAACTCCGTGTTTGCCCCCTCCCTATGTTGTGTACATCTCTGCTGTCATTCTCTGGGCTGCGTTTGCTCCGTCCTCCCCCCCCCCCCGCCACAGGTGAAGCATGGCTACTCCAAGCGGGTATGGTGCGCTCTCGTCGGGAAAGTCTTCTACTACTTCCGCAGCCAGGAGGACAAGGTGTGTGTCCACCAGCAGGCTGGCTCGAAGAAGAATAACTTGAAAGCCTTCAGTATACTTTCCAGAAGCAGTTGTTTTAGGTTTAATTAAAGAAAGTCGGCGAGTCAATTTACTCTTTATTTTAATGCTACTACGTGCTGTTATGTCCGTAACGTACGTATAATAACACATTCTGGTAGCCGAACTTCTGAGAGCATATTGATATGCGCGGGATGATGATGTGTGAAGACCCCAGTGTGTGGACCGCTTCATTCGCAGCGGAAAGAACACAGCCTGGGAAAGGAACACCGTGTCTCCACTTTGTGGTTAATTATTTTATGTATTTTGTTTCGCTTTCGATAACAAGCCAGCGTTACTAACGAGCCACGGGAGGCGTGATGCGGACGTGGCGCGCGTGACGTGCAACCTGTGCTCACGCCGCCCGCCCAACCCTCGCCCCGACAGATGCCCCTGGGGCAGCTGAACGTGCGCGGTGCGCGCGTGGAGGAGGTGGACCGCTCGTGCGACTCGGACGAGGACTACGAGGTGACGTCGGCGCGGCGCAGCGTGGCCGCCCCCCCGCACCTCACGCTGTGCGTGCAGCCGCGCGACCAGGGCCCCACGTACCTGCTCATCGCCGGCCGGCACGAGAAGGTGCGGCGCTGTGTGGGATAGTCCGGTGTGGAGTGTTACGGTTGTGGTGCGTTGCGGAGTGGTGCAAAGTGGTGCGGCGTGGTGCGGTGTAGTGCGGCGCGGAATGGTGCAGCAATTGGTACACAGCGTCACCAGCGCGCGTGGCCCCAGAGTGAACACGTTCATTCCCTCCAGTAGCACCACAAGCAGCCTCACCTGTGTGAGCGGCCGTGATGCTACGGTGCCGCAACAGGTGATCTCACTTGCGTGAGCTTCATTGGTGGTAAAGAAGCAACCCAGGTGACCTTGACTGTGTGAGCCGTCATTGACCCCTTACCTGTAGATGCTTCCATAGTGATAGATAGCCATTGCAGTTGACCCTCACCTGTGTGAGCAGCCGCAGTGCTGTAGCGTACGAACAGGCGATGTCATCTGTGTGAGCACCCATAATGTAGAACCGTCCCAGGTGACCCCTCACCTTCGTGAGCCCCGACACTTGAGATAACCTCACGTGAGCGAGCGCACACAATGCTGCAATGCCATCCCAGGTGATTTCGCCCGAGTGAGCGCAAGCTTCCACGATTGATTTGGCGCTCTCTGTGGGCGGCGGCGTGATTGAGCACCGCAGGGTAGCCACAGCGGAGCAAGGGGGCGGAGCTCGCGTACCCACACGGCGTGCTGCGTGATATGTGTGCGTGCGCGCGTCTAGGACACGTGGCTGTACCACCTGACGGTGGCCGCGGGGAGCACGAGCGGGAAAGTGGGCACGGAGTACGAGCAGCTCGTCGGCCAGCTGATGGACATGGATGGAGACCCGAGTACGCCGTCCACTCTCTCACCGACGCTCGCCGCTCACTCCCCCGCTCTAATTTCGCAAACGTGCACCGCTCACAAACGCCGCTCGCTCGCCACTTCTTTTCCACCGATAAACTTTCGCAGCTCACACGCCGTCGTGTTTATTCTGCCGATGAAACGAGTTTCACTTCGGCTCTGTCTGTGGCCACCACATGATGCATGCACAGTTTGGGAATTATTTTAACGCTTTCCAACTCATCTTGGATGCGTTTCTCCTCCGTAATGTGTGCGGTGGGGGTATGGCACGATAACTCGAGTAAAGATGAGCCTACGTCAACGAATCTGCGGTTTAAAGTTATGTTGTTTTTTGGAATGTACCCGATTGAAAACCAGCCACATTGGTCAAAGGGTTGCCCCATACTTAGCAGACGCCAAACAGAGAAAAAATTGGATGTCTGCTCGCATGTAAACGCATTTATATCGCAGTTATTTGGCCACTACTATAAATTCCCACGTGATAATGTAAGCCACTTCCATGAGCCATCATGTGTTGCCAGATTCCCTCTAAAGAAGAGCTTACAGCTCAAAGTGCTTTACCTGGTGAATCCAATGTTTGAGTTTTAAAGCATACTTTTGAAAGCGAACACGCGATGGAGAGTGCGAGATAGAGAATCCCGTGCAAACGAATGATTTTTCCTTCACTTGTGTTCTTGTGTCGGCGGATGCTTTTCTCGTTGCGCCTGTGTGCCCTGCAGGCTCGCTGCTGTGGCAGCACCCGACGCTGTGCTTCAGCAAGGAGGGCATCGCCCGGCCGCTCACCACGCTGCCCTCACAGGCGCTGCACACCGAGGCCGTCAAGCTGTTCAAGGTACCCCGCGCGTGCAGGCCCCTTACCCCAGCGTTCGTCCGTGGTTTAACTTTCATAACCTGTGTTACATTGCATTCCGATGTGTTTAGATTGTACTTGGGGTTCACGGTCACCGATTGCGTTGGGGGTGCCACGGTGGCAAGATGTTAGCTACCTCACCTGGCTTACAGGAGGTCATGGGTTCGATCCGGACACCGACGCCTGCCTGTTTATTTGTAGTTTGCGTGTCTTTCTGCCCGTAGTCGCTTGGATTTTTCTGTGGGATGCTCTGGGTTTTCCCTCCACATTTAGAATCTACGTGCATTTAGAGTATTTGGCTGCTATAAATTTCTACATGATAAGCCACTTCGTTGAGCTATCATTTGTGGCCAGGTTGCTTCTGAGAAAGAGCGAAAACGCTCAGTGGGCCTTGCCTGGTAAAAGAAAAATAGTTAAATAGTTTGTGTTTGCTTTGTAAAATTTTAATTTTGTAGTTAATTTAATTTTGTAAATAAAAATAATGTAGTCGTATTTTTTTATTTTTGTGCTTTTGAACGCTTCCTTATTCCTGTAACACATGAAGCACACATATAAAACCCATTACTTGTGGAACTAGGATCTCTACTTAACAACATCTGTACCGGTGCAGGATGCCCATGAAAATAGAGATGAGCAGCTCATTGGGCCCTTGTTGCTGAAATCAATAAAATCTAGATAAGAATAATATAGCAACGTGTTTTATTACACAGAAAATAGTCGGCATACAGTGGTTTTCACTTACACAACCCCAGTTTAACACGTAGGCTTTCGCGACCAATATTGTTCATAATCAACGATTTTTGGGTTTAGATCGCGTTATTTATAAATGTGTCGTAACCAGCGAAACGTCGTACTCAAATTGTAAATGTTGTGGTTTCACGCTTCAACACACCGGTGGGCTAAAGCAGTGAACTATTTGTCTTATGTCAACGTGACACTTTTTTTACTGATTGGCCGTGTCGGGTGGTGGAGGGTTACGACACATTTATAAATAACGCGATCTAAACCCAAAAATCGTTGATTACACAACCCCCCCACCTCCCGATACGATTCAATTGCGATGATTCTGGGTTAAGGTTGGATTCAACAGTTGATTGTATTTTTTTCATTTTGCACGGTTGTGTTTATATTACCTGTCTTGTTTGTTCTCTCTCATTCATTCGATTAACTTATTTGTGGGTAAGCATGGATCGTAAATACAGCAATCTTTGTTTACCAGCACGAGTCAATGTATTTACCGAAAGCGAAAAAAAATTCTACACACATACAGGAAACGATTTAATAAGTTGAAGTAACCGATTGTTATTAACTTAGTAAATAGGTTTATGGCAGATGGACAAGTGGAGCAAAATGAAAGAGAATTGTGAAGCCTTTGTGAATGTAAACACTGACATTGCCGTAACGCAGGGGGCTCATGCCTAACTAACGCCGCTTCTTCCCATTGTGTTTGTTGCGTCGTCGTCGTTGCGTGCGTGTGTGCGCTTGTACGCCAGTCGTGCCAGCTGTTCATTAACGTGCTGATAGACGCGCCCGCCATCGACTACCACGTGTCGCTGGCACAGAGCGTGCTGCAAGTGTGCATCTCACACCCCGAGCTGCACAACGAGATGTACGGCCAACTCATCAAGCAGACGAGCCGGCGCCAACCGCTCAACCACTACTCGCTCCTGCAGGCAAATGCGCGAAACACAGTCGCCCGCACGTTCACCCTCTTGAGGCTATGCAGGAGCCGGTGCATGTTGGCGAGGACCTATGAGAGCAGTGTGGCACACAAGGCAGTGGTGTGGCGAACACCTCAACCGGGCCACCTTTGGTTCCGGTATTCGACTACCGCGCTGTTCGCATATGTGTGTCGCACACGGTGGCGGTGCGGGTGACGGAACTCCTGGGCACGTTGTTCTGATATTTACAAACATGCGCAGTCAGCTTACGGACAATTACCACTAATTGTGAGTGGTACGACTAATTTCATGATGAGGCTAATTGTTTATTTTGTGCAAAATGCTCTCAGAAGTCGAAAGGAAACTTTAGATTGTGATTCCGATGGCCACCGTGGGTGTACACGGCTATGGATCAAACTCGGGCGCCTCGGTTTGTAGCTCAGCACTCTCAACTGCCACCAAGACAAAGATCCCCTGTGTAGCCTTGACAGACTGTTGGGACAAGTGCTGTTAGCGTGCACCTCTGAAAGACGGCATGGCACATGAGGGGGTGGGTGGCCAGCACCACGCCCGGCCGTCTTTGTCTCCCCAGTAGCGATGTTTACACACTGCACCAGGTACTCATTTGAGGCCGAGTCGACCTAGAAGAGGCCCATGAATGATTCCGATAATCGTCACTGGTGTTGGCCGTGAGCGGGAATCGGACTCGAGTCAACAGTGTTCGTAGTGCAGCGCGCTAACCATTGCACCGCCGCTCCACACACACATTGCACACGCACACACTCGCGCACCAGGTATGGGTTGACGCGGGAAAGTGGCTGATGTGGCGATGCCGCTTCGCAGGCGTGGCAGCTGCTGGCGCTGGCCGTGTCGCTCTTCCTGCCGCAGCACCGCTTCCTGTGGTACCTCAAGCAGCACCTGCATCGGCACGCCGACCCCAGGTGGGCAAGGCCACAGCGAGATGCCACAGGGGGAGTCGCGACGGGGGCCACGTGCTTTCTTGTTCTCGGATTATTGGGTTAGGGTTGCAGTTTAGGAATGACGTGTTCAGGTGTTCAGGGTTGGGGACCGAGCGGATGTGGGGGTTGAAGAACGAGGGTTGATGTTTTGAGCGAGATATTTGTTGGTGGTAATATAAAGCCAGCGGAATAGAGTTGGGATTTCGATTTGGGGGTTTGTGGTTGGAGGTACAATGGTTAAATTGTTGTAAAAAAATTTTTGTGAGGTTAGAGTTTTTAATCGAGCTTTTAGAAGTTCAGGGTTTTAGTGTTTGGATTTTAATGTGTCGGTTATATGGGGATTTGTGTCACGGTTTGAAAGTTGGGATTCAGGCTTACGTGTTTAAGGTTTGGTGCAAAAGGAATAGAGTTAGAACAAGCATTTCTGCAGGGCTAGCCTGTCACCTGACATCTAAATTAACCATACATGTATACAAGTGTATGTGTGCTTACCTACCTGCATGTGTACATACCTCTCTGTGTGTGTACATGCACGTGTGTGTAGCGGTTAGCGCGCTGCACTATGAACCCGTCGACTCGAGTTCGATTCTCGCTCACGGCCAACACCAGTGATGACTCAACCTCAAATGAGTACCTGGTGCGATGTGTGACCATCACCACTGGGGCGGAATGCTTCTCATTTATTTAGAACTGCTTTTTGTGTTTAATTTGTTGTCCTACCCCCGCTCCTCCAATTAGCTTTGGTTGGCTACGTACCGTGGGAAAGAAGTTCAACGTACATACATGCTGGCCACCCTCCCCCTCGCGTGCCGTGCCGTGCCGGCTTTCATAGGTGCTCGCTTAACAGCACTTGCCCCAGCAGTCTGTTACAAGGCTATAGTGGGGATCTTTTGTCTTTGCAGGTCAGAGGTGGGCAAGTACGCGGCGTACTGCGGGCGGTGCGTGGAGCGGACGCTGCGCGCGGGCGACCGGGTGGCGCGCCCCTCGCGCGTCGAGATCCTCTCCCTGCTGCTGCGCAACCCCTTCCACCACTCGCTGCCCTTCAGCATCCCCGTGCACCTCGCCAGCGGTGCCTACCAGGTGGAGCGCTCTACCCGGGGGGACACGTGCTCACTCTGCTCTTCTGCACGCACTCCCCTACCTCTCTCCTCCCGTCGCACACCCTCCTAACTCTCCTAGTTCTCTTATCTTGTCTCACTCTGTTGCATATCTTGCAAATGTCTACTCCAGTGAACGAGGTTAATTGGATTTAGGCGTTTTGCAATCCCCTGCATGATCCGCCCAACCCTTTCCTTCAAAGCACCCGATCGCAGGCATGCGCCACCGCCCGCCCACGCGTCCCGCCGGTTGCGCGGTGCTGACTACTTGCCGTCCACCGCAGGTGGTGGGCTTCGATGGCTCCTCGACGGTGGAGGAGTTCGAGGCAACGCTGGCGACGGCTGTCGGGGTGCGGCACTCGCGACTCTCGGGGTTCGCGCTCTACATCGACGACCCGTCTGGCCACAGCACCCTGCACTGCCTGCACGCCGCCGTCAAGGTTCCCACTGCACCCCTGCGCACTCTCAGTCAACGGTGCCCACTGCACCCTGAACCCCCTCAGTCTTTGCGCACTCTTTCAGCCTTCACTGTCCACGTCTCTGGCAATTCACTCTTGATGTAAAGGTGGCAATTTCATCGTCACAAACGATGAGGTGTTCACGCCGGGGCGAGGCCCTCCGGCCCCGAGAGCCACCGCCACCGAAGGCAGGGTTTTCCAGTCGGCCGGGAAGCGGATGGAGGAAGCACGGCAGCCAGCCGCTTGGGGGGGGGGGGCGGGGCGGTCGTTGGCGAGCTATTGACAGGTGTGGCGTGTCGCGGCAGGTGTGCGACGTGATTTCACGATGGGAGCAAGCGCTCAAGGGGCACCAGGCGGGGCCGCACGAGGCCGCCCGCACCGTCCGACTCACCTATAAGAACAGGTGGCGGCCTCCCCACCAGTCCCACGCGATTGTGCCTGTGCGAGTCTTTGTGTGCGTGGGAGTGTGTGTGTGTGTGTGTGCGCGCGAGTCTCTGTGCGCGAGTCTGTTTGTGTGCGCGAGTCTGTGTGGGAGTCTGTTGGGGGGGGTGAGTCATGCATGTGTGAGTCCGTGTGCGTGTCTATGTATGTGTGCGTGTGTGAGCTTGGCAGTGTTGGGAGTTTGTGAGTGGCCAAGAATGCCACCTTGCACTTGTGATAAAACGGTTATGATTCACATCAACGAATGATTCTTAGTTTTCGTCTAATTTTTACCCCTCCGGATTGTGTTGCTTGCTTATGTTGTCCATTCCGTGCGTATCTCGCGAGTGTACGAATCGAATGAGTGCGACCGTTACTTGTCTCTGCCTGCGCTCCCGGTGCGCGCCCAGGCTCTACTACCGCTCGCGGTGGCGCGACGAGAGCGAGCGCGAGCGCGTGCTGCTCGCGCACCAGGTGAGCGCGGAGGTGGCGAGCGGACGCTTCCCCGCCAGCAGGGCGCTCGCCCTGGAGATGGCCGCCCTCATGGCGCAGGTGAGGCGATTGCGCATGCCTCTCCTGTCCTCTTTTTTTTTTGCTCGTTGAGATTACGTCGCTGGCTGAGAATGCTTGCCTTAAAGGCTACGTGGGGGCACGGCATGGGGTCACCCTGTATGCGAGTACCAGGTGGAGTACGGAGACCTGGAGTGGCCCACATCTGCCCTGGCTAGCTCCTCCCCTCCTCAGCACGCAACCAATCAGATGCTGGCACAGGCTCTCGACCGATTCTACCCCCAGCATTACAGAGCGGGCTCCGGTCCCGAGCAGCTCCGGTATACACACGCACGTGCACACGCTCGTTCACGCACCGATACGACGCACGCGGGCAGAGGTGGCATGCGACGCGGACGTCTGTACCGATGGTCCGTGCGACCGACTCATCCCCCCGCCTGCCTCCGTGCGCTCCACGCGCACGTACAGGCAGCTGTGCAACTCGCTGGCGACGCGCTGGAGCGGCCTGCATGGACGCTCGGCCCCGGACTGTGCCCGTATATTCCTGACGGTGGTGCGCAAGTGGCCCTTCTTTGGGGCCACGCTCTTCAGCGCCAAGGTGAGGGAGCGGTTCACTGATGTGGTGCTGCGCATAGCTTGGCTCGATTCACCCCTGATTTCCTGTGGCTCATTTTAGTGACCCCCTAGATAGAATTCCTCCCGATTCATATGTGTACGTACGTACGATTTTCAATTGTACCTCTTTGGATACGTTTATTCGTGACGGACATTACTTTGCTGTCAGCCTTGTCACGGCGGCATCTGATTATTTCCACACTGTGAAGTTTCCAAGGCATGCAGTACAATTTTATTTGTTTTCAAAGATGCTTTCCGTCGTAAAAATGTGCTACGTAAACCGTTCCGGTTTGATGACAGCTTCATTTTTTAAACATTGTTGGATCATGCCAATGGAGAATATCATTGAGATGTATTAAAGTTTCCGTCATTGTGTGACACCCCCCTTCCAGCCCGTGCTGCCGTCACTGCTCGGGGAGGGCGCGGTGTGGCTGGCGGTGAAGGAGGACGGAGTGAGCATCCTGCAGGGACCCGCTATGGTACGCTTGCTGCATATCGTGGACTTTTCTTTTACTTTTATAAATACATTTGGATCTTTCTCGATAAATGTTATCCTTGTTATACAATAGGTGTCACGTGACGGGATGAAGAATCGGTTTGGAACTCACGCGAAACAGTGTAACCCTTCATATTAGAGAATAGCCCATGGAAGTGGATATTACAGAATTACTTCCAAGATTCCTTCAAGTGACCTCTTAGCACCACCGTAGTGGCAGCAAATTCCCCACATAGCTTGCAACGGGGAGTGCATGTTCAGTTGCAATTTAGCACCCTTTTGCCAACTTGAGTGCAGAACCAATGGTTTTAATGAGGCTTATGCATCACACCTGGATGAATGTGATGTTGCACTGCTTATCGTGGGATACCGTTGGGAAACCGTGAGGATATCATGCACGCCTACGCGCGTAGTGCACAGACGGTCGGATAATGGCTTTGCATCGCTGGTGCCTCGCGTCACCGTGAAGCTCCAAGCGGAATGCCGTGGACTGACACAATGTGGCGTGGCGTGGTTCCCCGTGGCTCCGTGCAGCGCTTGCTGGCCGGGTACCCGTACCGCTCGGTGATGTCGTTTGGAGGCTGCGGCGATGACTTCATGCTGGTCGTGGAGTCGGCCTCGATTCCGTGCCGGCAAGGTGACGTCCCCTCACCTCAGCGAGCCCGACCGCCCACGCACAAGTTGCTCTTCCGCATGCCCTCGCCCAAGGTATCGCCGCCGCCGCATCTGGGGATCGTCAAACATGAGGATGCTGCTCGCACACACAGGCGCTCGGCTTGAAGCCTCTGCACCAAAATATATGTATTTTTTTAATATGTGACTCTGATGATAGTGGTGCAGAAGAACAAATATAATATTATTTAAACATAAATTTGTAATTAATCGTTGTATGACATGTGATATACGTAAGTTAAAAATGTTCATATTGACCATAGAGGGATTTAATGGGCTTTGTTAAGTGCACATCGCTGGAAGGGGATGACAGCTGAGGAGGCTGGTGAAAGAACGCCAGCCAAAGGAGTGAACCACCACCGTAGAGGTGGAGCGAGGGCATCAGCTCATGTGCACGAGTGCAGGAGTGAGATGGAGTGTTGCGGTGCAGGACCACGTGGGATGCCGACAGCATGTGACAGTCCCCTTCCAGCAGTGGATTCATCATGGCTGCTAATGACGCTGATTTACCACTACGTAATGTTCACTACTAGTATGTCAACAGTTTGTTAAGGTTACGTGATTGGTGAGTATTTTAGACACATATGCACCCAGTGTGAAAGACCGCACTTGCAAATATGTTCTTGTGCATCGATTTCCTTCGGCATCCCTAGATCCTGGAGATAACGTTGCTGGTGGCCAGCTATGCTAACAGCCGCCAAAACCAGCAGCAGGGCTTCCAGCATGCAGGGGTGTCAGCCCTGCAGCCAGTTGGCTTTGCCACTCTGCAGCAGGGTGAGGCGAAGGGTCCCGTACCCGTCGCGTCAGCTCACACGCCTGCTGCAGGCGGCCGCCCCCAGCAGCTCCCGCACTCTCCACAGCGGCCGCTGCCGCAGTCGCCCCAGAGGCCACTGCCCACGTCGCCGTTGCGCGCGCAGCCGATCTTCACAGCGGCTCCAGGTGGCAACTCGACGGACAAGAGGCGGGCTGTCCCCGCAGGCCCTGCCACGCTGCCTCGTGCCATGAAGGGGCCCACCGTACTGTGACGGCGTGCCACGGTTTCTGTGCTACTGTCGTCGTTTTAAATTGTTCTCGTTCGCTGTTGCGTTCACTTTTGCGAGTTCTCTTTCTGTCAAGTGGTCTTAACCTTTTAGAACGATCGACCGTGCAAGTCTTAAGTCAACGACTGTTGGCTGTGGTCGTGAATTCCTCTTTGTTTTCTTTTTATTGCACACTTCTTGACGCGAACGTGAGTCTTGCGCTCACAGCTCGGTACGTTTTGTACACCCTCGCCAGGCCGTGCGTAGCAGCAGTTGTTTATTTTTATTGAGAGAGTAGATGAGCACGGGACTTCGGATAGTGATTGCGCAGGGTGTGACACCAGGCCGCCTGCCCGAGTGTCGAGTAGCCTACCTCAGCTGCGTGAGACGCGCCAGCCCACGTGACACGTACGAACGGGGGGAGTTATTTGCACAGGCTGTGCGCCGTGGGCCAAAACCAGGGGCCGCTGAGTTTCCACGTTCGAGAATTGTCGAACGAAACGCAGAGCGAATGCCAAAGACCAAGCAAGGGCGTGGCTGCATTTTTGTTAAAGTTCAAACTGACGTGGCTACGCCGGTAGCTAGAGTTGTGAATCTACCGGGGGCCGAGAACACGTTTCTGCCTCGCAGTCATTCGTCACCGCACACAGATAAACTCGAGTCAACCTCGCCACCAGGAGTGGCCCTGGTGATGAGTACTGCGTCCTGCACCTAGTTAACTGAGTCAAGATCAAGTTTCGTGGTCTTCACGACCCTAATCCTCGACAAAGACTCGTAGTAGTGTTAGCCTTGTTTTTGAAGACAACGTTGTACAATTAACTATTAAGCCGGGCATTCTCTCAACATGGAGTTTTTGGCCAGTTGTGCACATTTACCAACCCTGGCCCACATCGTATTGTTGTTGGCTTCTGTAATCCTGTTTGAAGAGTGTGACGGTTTTGGTTTTGCGCCACTACACGTTATAAAGACGGAACGGGTTTAACTTTGGTGACGAGTGGTGGCGTGTCTTTCGGGAGCCACCGACAGACCACGAGTGGACACAGCAGGAGTGAAATAGAGCACACGCGTGCGCGCACACACCTCCACAGGTCCTTACCCTGTCCCACTCCACAACCCAGCTCACTCTTAATGCAGGGAATGCAAACAAAGACAACGATCTCCCCGTATAACCTGTAACATACTGTTGGGGCAAGAGCTGCTATGATGGCCGGCATGGCACACGAGGGGTGGGTGGTCAGTACCACGCCCGCCTTTGTCTCTCCAGCGGTGATGTTTACAAAAACCACACCAGGTACTTATTTGAGGCTGAGTCGACATAGCGGAGGCCCAGGACCGGTTCAAATAACCGTCGAACTCGAGTGGCCGGGGTTCGTAGCGCAGGGGACGCACATTCACAGTCACACTCACAAAGCTTGCAGCTATCCAAGACAACCGACTGTACCGGCCTGAGCCACCAACCATCCGGTCACGGCACAGCTACAATGGTTGTTACGCACAACAAAGGTGACTTAAAGAAAAGCATTCACGTGGCGACGCGTGCGGTAAACACTCGGGTCCAGTCACTGGCGAACACTTGCCACTTCAGCGAACGCCGCCCATCACAGCTCGAGGCGCAGCACAGAGTTGGAACAGAACCCGTAGCACTGGATCAGACGGCCGACCGACTGACCGAAGTGTGTTATCAAACGTCCTTCCGCAACAGCCAAAAACCAGGAACTTGTAACCGCTGCCTGTCTCCTGCGTCCCCTGTAGCGCTGCCGGAATAACACACGGATACATGTTTTTTCCCCCACGTGTGTAAAACCTCCTTTATAACAGTTTGGGGGTGATATAGGAAGTCAAGTCCTTGAAGCCCAGGGTTCCACTTGCCACGAGACCATGGGTCGGCAACCAAAATAACTTTAAATCAGCCATCTTAGTCGAATTTGGTTAAAAAAAAAGGATCCAACCTTAGTATGTCAAGAGGCACAACGCACGTGAATACGAGACGGGTGGCCCAAACCAGACAAGGTCACGAAGCGGTCCTTAAAGAGCCGCATGTGGCCACATAGTCGCAGCTTTGCGACTTGCACAGCACAGCCGCTGTAGCAGCTGCTCCTGCGAGCGGCCAACCTTGACGCTTTCACTGAGCTGCGTCTGCTGAGCCGCAGTCAAGCCCCGCTTTCAACAACAATAACAACAACCTAAAACTACATGATTTGATTTACAAGGTTTAAACCCACTGAGCTATTAAGGAGGAGTTTTCAGGGGCAACATGACAACGTCTGATAGCTCGCCCGTGTGGCTAACAACATCATGTGGGGATTTATAGCAAAGCGGCTAAATAATCAAAACGCACGTTTCTAAATATGCAAGGCTATAACACATCTGGAGGATCTGGAGAGAAAAACAAATTCCAGGGGGGAGAGAACACGCAGACTCTGACTATAGAGGCGACGCCTGGGTCCGGAGCGAACCCACGTACTCCTGGATAGCAGGCGAGGGATGGAACGCCTTTCCACCGCACAATGACGGTGGTCTATTTATAACGCGCACAATTTTGACAACAACCAAACCGGTTTTAGCGCGACTCTGGAGGCGTGGAGCCCAGCTCGGTTCATATCTCTCGCCAGAACAGGGTCGTCTTTGGCTGCCTTTTTTCCCCCCAAAAGTGAATCAAGATTCGAGTGCTCCCTGTGGGAATGGGGGAACGGCGTTCCAGACGGACGCGGCGTTCCAGACGGACGCAGCGACCGTGGGGAAGGGTCTAGATTTGAAGCTTTCGTGACTGCAAGGATTCATACTCTTAGGTTTTTTCGATAAAGTCACGTAGGTAAAAAATAAAATTACTAAAAAAAAAATCACATTTTATTATTATTTTATATTAATGATTACTTTTTTTCTATTATTCTATTATTACTTTTAGTAATTAAAAATTTTCCTACGTGACTTTACCGAAAAAACCTAAGAGTATAACGACGAGCAGGTTGAGGGATGTGCCACGAGGTGTAAAAGGCAGATCTGAGAGGAGGTCGCGGTGACAGGAGGATAGCAACCCTCTGTACTCAATGCCTCCTCTCTTATCTCGGCCAATGGGCCACCCCCACAAATGAATCATTTTCACGCCTGCTCAATTACAACCATCTGCAGCAGAGGCTCGGCCACCTTACAAAACAGCCAATGCGAACCATAACCACTGTGCCGCCTGTCAAACGATGTCCCTCCAACCTCGAGGTCCCACTGGAATGCTCCATTGCACATTTGATCACTTTGGGCCACCGGGTGCGCGCTCTAAACTACAATGTATTTATACACAACGCCAAGAATACCTGAAATCTCACGACACCTCGTCACGCGGGATGCTCTCGGTGTGACTGCCGCACTGCGAGCTAGAACCACTGGGGTTGGTCTTGACATGGACACAGCCGGTTTTATCATTTCACACGGATTGACGATAAGACCACTAATCGTTGTTAATGTAGGGGCCAGAACATGCGATTTGTTGTAAACGTAAGCACAGCTTTGCAGCATTTTAAAACGCTTGTTTTGTAACATTTTACCCTCCCACAATAAAAACAATTCAATTAGCGGCGTCATTTTTGGAGTCATGATTTCTCGCGAACCCTGTTCCCACCGTGCAAGGGCTCGTGAATGGATAATCTACTGCTGGATGAGGACAACCTTAGGGGTTATTTGACCATAAATCACCATGCCGATTAGTGCGGGGTTGGTGATGGTGGTGACCATCGACGTGGGAGCATAACATGTCGTAGAGTACACCAATGTCTTTTTCTTCACTGCCGTTTTCATGTGTGCCACGTAGCCGAGGGGCTGCAGAAGCGTATGTTATGTAAATTACAGCATAGATTACAAAAAAGCTATTAAACTGTACATTTTACTTTTGGGTCATGGAATTCACGCAGTGGTATACGGTGGGTGCCGAGAGAGGAAAAAACTATTTGCAATATAGGTTACGTAAGTGAATTGTTGAGCCTCGACGAAATTGGCTTTGGCACCACCAGCGGATGTTCGGCTCTGTCTAAAAAGTATGTGACGTCGCTCTTGTTGGATAATCTGCCAAAAAAAAAAACTTTCAGCCTTTAAATGCCGAAAAGAGCCATTTCTCGAGACTTATTATTTTCTGAGAATTGCAATTTGACTTAGGTAATGAGCACATTAGTCGTCGTCGTCTTCAAATATGTAGCGAGAATGTGTGTTCGGTGCCCCGAATGGAAAAAGTAATATTTAAAAATACTTTTTTTTTAAACACGCTTTAATTAAATGTACCCGGACTCGTAATGGCAGAACTCCAGGAAGTGGCCCCGAAGTTTTCCATAACGTAAGGGACCGTGGCCAATTACAGCCAACGTCAGTTGAGCGTGGACAATTAGTCCCAAGCCGAAACATAATATCTAAAAATGAATGTTTAAAAATACTTTTTTTTATGATAGAATATAGTGTTGTCATCAGTATGACATAAGTATACCAAGCTTGTAGTCGATACCACATTGGGAAGTGGGTTAAAATTGAGTTACAAGATTTGAGGATACGACAACAACAGACAGTGAGTTAAATAAAAGCGTGTAATAATAAAAATGGGACACGTTGAAGCCCCATAAATAAAGCCTCGCTATCCATTTTGCCTGTGGAGTGTTGGTGCTATAAGCCCGACCATCTGAGTTAGTTTCCCGGGCCCGACTCACATCAATGAACAAGTTTAGAGCTTTTCCACCAATCCACACTGACCAGCGTAGAGAAACATGGCCAAAGATCCAGCAGTCTATTCACAAAAGGGCTGTAAATTCAAATTTATTTTATTTGACCCCTTTTGAGAACATGGATTTTTGAGGAGTAGTTTCACTCAGCTGAACGCTCATGGGGCCACGCAACCACAGTTGGCAAGATGGTCCGGGAGTTCCATGACAAGGTTGATCAGTGCTGCGTTCATAAATTCAATACGCGTGCGTGTCCGCTCAACCGTCGCTGCTTCTTTCCCGTTCGAGTAATTTAATTAACGAGAGTAGATAACAGCATTCCCAGGTGCCTAATCGGAGAGCGAGGCAGGGAAGGGATTCAACACGTGGAGACAAAGCGCAACTTACCGCCTCTTGTTGATTCACTCTTCAACACACCGGTGGGATAAAGTAGTGAACTATTTGTCTTTTGTGAACGTGACACATTCTATTCTTGGTTCTTTCGGTAAAGTCACGTAGAAGGGAAACAATAAAATATAAAAATAATAAAACAATACAATTATCACGACGTTTCGACTGCAACACAAGCAATCATCATCAGGTGTGAAAAACAGCAAGAAAATTAGAAAAAACCGCCACTTTTTTCAATATTGCTTGCTGTGTTTTTCACACCTGATGATGATTGCTTGTGTTGCCGTCGAAACGTCGTGATAATTGTATTGTTTTATTATTGTATTGTTTCCCTTCTACGTGACTTTATCGATAGAACCAAGAATATGAATCCCTGCAGTCACGAAAGCTTTAAATCAAAATTGAACGTGACACATTGTTTACTCTTTGGCCGTGTCGGGTGGTGGATTGTTACGACACATTGATAAATAACGCGATCAAACCCAAAAACCTTTATTATGAATTACAGCCTCTCGTTCATCTGAATACAATGGGAACCCAGGAAGAGGGTTCTCTTGGGGGGCTGCCAGGAGCGACCCCTTTGGGTTTGGTGCCGGAGGGGGGCCTGCCAGGAGCGCTGTCTCTCGCTGCCATGCCGTTGGGACCAAGAGGGGATTTAGGATAAGGAATTGCACCTGGGTGTTTAACGTGTCGCAGGGTTCGCCGTGGAATCATCTCAAGCTGTGCTTTTTTTGTCCACACGCTGCGTATTAAATCAAGTCTCAAATTATTCGAGCTAAACTCGCTTAATCCACTTGGAACTCTGGTGATATAAAAAGCTCGCTCTGAACGTCTTTGACATTCACGTTTTCGCGGCCTCGTCCTTGCCGCTTCTGAGAAATAGCAGTCCAGCGGCTTTCCTTCAAGCTTGTTTGTTTCGGGTCGGTGGCTCAGCTGAGGCTATAACGCTCGTGTGATAAAGTCAGGCAGATATTTCCCTTCATGCCGAATGCAGTCACAAATGACATACGCCCGTTTACGTGACAAACCCTTGCTAATCGGCTGTGTCGGGTGGTGGCGGGTTTAACGACACATCAATATATTGACGCGATCTAACCCCCCCCCCCAAATAAAAAACAAACCTGTATTATGGACGTACGCCATGTCCCCCATAGACTTGGCGGTGGGGTTGGTGAGCCTCATATAGATGAAGGAGGCTGCTTGGGATACCCACCTGCAAGGCAAAACGCCGGCAGTGTCTTCGTGTAGGGAAGCACAGCAAGTAGGTTTTGCCACACACTTCTTATAGTCGACGTTTGAAGCGGGGGTGGGATGGTTTGGCCATCATGGTTTCCTCCCGCGCGTTGAAGTAAAAAAACACAAGAACCGGTCAAACATTCCATTGTGGTGACCGCAGTGTGAGAAGCTCTGCTCGGGCTCTCCGGGGCAAGGGAAATGAGCAATCTGCAACGAATTGGGCTGCAACGCACACGGCAGCCTTGCTCGCGATGGGAATTCAAGTGAACTCGACATTGAGAGCTAACGCCTGCAACAAACGCATCGTGCCAATGGACAGACGAGTCCAAAATTCCACCTTGAAGCGCAGAGCCTGGGAGTTGAGAGCCAAGTTTGAGGGGAGGAGAACAACAAGAACAACAACAATCATCCGCATTATTTATTCATAAGCTCGGGGACACACAAACTACCATTCTTGGAGTAACATAAATGCTTTTGTAAGGAGTGAATAAAAGATACATAAATCATAATTTTCAGTGCAATTAAATTCGCACCGCTTGCCACCTTGCCCTCGGGAGCATGGGCACTGGCCGCTGGTGGCACAATTAATCAGGTTTTTGTGACGATTTCGTGAACTGCAATTTCCCTCCCTCCCTCATCTGGAAGGGAACATGCAGTATAAACAAAGCTGGGATTGGCAGGGGTGATAAACGCGTGCATGGTTGCCGATGAACGCGATTAGGTGAAATGTTAAATGTGGCTCCTGTGGTTATCTCGGAGGGGGTCACAATCGGTTAATCCTGTCACCTCCAACAATCCAACCCAGGTCACGTTCATTCAAGTGTGCCACATAGCCTGTGTCTGTGCATGCCAGCTGTATATAACGTTGTTGTTTTTTTAATGACAGTTGTCGCGTTTAACGACTGTGTAGACATAGATTGTAAACCCATACGCGATGTCCCTTATTCTTGTACAGGGAAATTGATTTTTCAGGTCCATAAAGCGTACAGCCGTTTTAAATACGGGCAAAAAAACCCAAAATAATTTGTCTATTTGTCTGTGTTTCTCCCTTGTGATGGGACTTTGTGGGATGACCGTTGAGATGTATACGGGGTGACCAATAAGGTCTGAATTGGTCTGTAATAAGGTAGGGCACTGATAAGGGGTTAACATGTATGCAGTAGATGTAGTGTGGGGCATGTACTGGTAGGAACCTCCTGGTTACACCAGCCCACGGGAATATTGTGTCCGTCCGTCGTGCAGGGAGGGGCTGGGTGGGGAGGGAGGGGCTGGGTAGGGAGGGTGGGGCTGGGTGGGGAGGGTGGGGCTGGGTGGGGAGGGTGGGGCTGGGTGGGGCTGGGTGGGGAGGGGCTGGTCACCCCGTGGTGCCCTTATAAAACTCAACGTTTAACCTACTCACGCCGGCTTGTGTCCGCTTTCACAGTCGGCCATATTTGCGGAATACACCACGCCGCCGTTGACCCTGGCCACTGACCGAGCAACCCAACGTTCCTACCAGCTCCCTCCGCAGGAATGTGTTTATGTACACGACTGTGGGATCCCAGTACCCTAAAATCACCTCACAATGCTGCATCGTGAGGACATTGTAACAGTTTAAAATGTAATTCCAGCACTCTTCCCATGATACTAGCAATTGATAATTATCCCAAGAGTATTTACACCTGATAGTGTTCGTTCTTTCTTAACTTATTTAGTTGTGGCTTGCAGTTACATTTTAGTCAGCAAATGTGGGATGGGAAATGCGTTGATTCTGTATTTGTATGCCTGCTCCTTCAATCCAGGGTTTTATCGCTTATTCTGGTGTAACTGAGAGCGTATCTCCTCCCCTAACTTATCTTCTGATTTTTTTTGGTTTAGTTTTAGTTATCATGTATTTATTAATTAAATACTTGGTTCGTAAGAACTTGGAAGACTCAGTTTCCACTTCAGCAAATGGCTTTTCATCGTTTTTTTTCCCAGAGATGTCCAGTTATTCCATCTGGTCAAGTTTTCAAAAGTTACTAATGCCTAGGGCAGTCTCAGTCAACATTCCAACGTTGGATCAACGTTCCACGTTGACTGTGGGGTGATAACTTTAACACCCTGGCAAACGAGATGTTTCCAACTCAAGGGGCTTTCCAGGTGAAATATTGAATTAAAAAAAGGGTTTCAAGTGTTACATCAGGAACCTCCTCTTCATCTGAAATTATTTGACTTCTGGGCTAAATTACTTTTTGCAATAAGAAATATGCATACAATTCCTTTACCGGTACAATATTGAGATATTGTCTCATTCGTTATGGTTCCATTTTGGTTTCTTAAGTGATATCAGTTTTAAGGTATCAAGCTGACACGTTTTTCATGCTCCCAGTGCTTATCGTGTCATTGTATGCTAGGTTCATTGCCTATTCGTTTGTAGCTAGCAAGGACATTCATGAGATTTGTGAAAAATAGGTGTATATCTCATCGGATTCCTCCAGTACAAATACATGAGCACCTCTTTCAAAAAGGAGTCTAGAAATTAGACGTGGAGAAAATATAAATTATCCGCAGATATATTTGTTTTTGTAACCATAAAATTTGATTATTTCCCTCAGGATTTACAGGAATAGTATTAAGGTTTTCACCACAGAAATTACCTTTGCATATTGGCAGGAAACGAAGTCAAGACTGTAATGAATTACAGTAACGTAATGCAGTGTGATGACGTCAGGTGGAGGTAAGGTTGGGTGACGTCATTCATTCATCTGTTGGCGAGGGGCGTTTGGGGGGGAGGGCGGAGGGCTGTCATTCATTGAGCGGTGGTGGGGAGGGAGGGAGGGGGAGGATCTTGCAGTGACGTCACTCATTGAGTATTTGGCTGGCCTGGTAAAATGACGTCATTCATGATCGTTGGGTTGGGGTATGCTGACAAGCAGGATTATGTCACTAATTGGCAGAGGTGTGGACTCGAGTCATGTGACTTGGACTCGAGTCAGACTCGAGTCATGAATTTGATGACTTGCGACTCGACTTGGACTTGCATAACAATGACTTTGTCCCACCTATGAGATGTGGACTCGAGTCATGTGACTTGGACTCGAGTCAGACTCGAGTCATGAATTTGATGACTTGCGACTCGACTTGGACTTGCATAACAATGACTATGTCCCACCTCTGCTAATTGGTGTGTCGGGAGGGGGCGGGGTCCAGTGGGGATCACTTCAACCGTTTGTGCGTTTGACTGGATGTGCAATTATGATGATGTCACCGCATTTTGGAGTAGGCGTGTGTGTATTGCGAGTGAGAACAACAACAACAAAAACAAATTCGCGTGACAAATTGCAATTCGGTTCAACTTCCAACGTCTATACTTTTCTCAACCCGCCTCCTTATATATATCCACCTCGGTTTAGCAATCTCTCTTTAAACAATCCCATTCATTGGCCTTGGTATTCTAATGAGTGACGTCACTAAGCGCGAGGCTTGTCAGTCTCAATGAACGCGACTCCTTTAAGGTGGTGGGGGGAGGGGTGGTGGGGGTGGGAGGAGGGGTGGTGGGGGTGGGGGGAGGGGTGGTGGGGGTGGGAGGAGGGGTGGTGGGGGTGGGCGGAGGGGTGGTGGGGGTGGGGGGAGGGGTGGTGGGGGGTGGGGAGTGGGGGTGTCAATGAGGTGGGGGAGGAGCTTCTCGCTGTGATGACGTCACACGCACGTCCCCAGGGGATAGGGGGGGCGGGCGGGCGGGGCTATGGATGACGTCTTCGCGCGCGCTATTGGATCTCGCGACATCACGTGTCAGTTCGCCCCGCCCCCTTCCACCTTCACGAGACCCCCCCCCACCCCTCCATTGTTTCCCGCGCATTGTGAGCGGAGGGAGCTGAGCTGTGGCGGCAGCGGAGAAGAACGTCGTGAGGCGGACATTGCTCGCTCGCTCGGGGTGCGCGGTCGTCGTGTTTTTGAGGCGATGTTTGTTTGTTGTGATGACGGTGGGGACGGTGGGGATGGTGGGGGCGGTGCGGAAGGGGGGCGACGGTACGCGGGGCAGTAAATCGCGTCGTGAAGTTGGTGGTTTTGATGAGGCGGTTGTCGGTCGGTGTTGGCCTCCGCTTGTGGCGCTTGGAAAATGATCGAGGCGAGGTGTGGAGACGGTGTGTGTGGAGAGGGTTAGGGTGGTGTGGGGGGTATGGAGAGGTGTGGGGGCGGGGACGTGGTAAGGTGTGTTGGTGAGTGGAGCGGGTGTGTGTATGTGTGTGTGTAGACTGTTAAGGGGATGTGTGGAGAGGGTTCGGGTGGTCTCTCTGTGTGTGGAGAGGTGTGTGGGTGAGTGGAGGTCTCTGTGTGTGTGTGGAGAGGTGTGTGGGTGATAGGAGGGTTCGGGGGTGGTGTGTGGGTGAGAGGAGCGGGATGTTTGTGTGTGTAGAGGGTTAGGGGAAAGGGTGAAGGGTGAAGTATGGAGAGGGAGCAGTCGAGTCGTGGTGACCACTGCCTCCAACCCTATGGCCCGAGTTCTAGGCCTCCCCTAGGTCGACTCGGCCTCAAATGAGTACCTGGTGCAATGTGTAAACATTGCCACGAGGCTGGCCACCAACCTGTGCCGTGCCGGCCTTCTACTCGCTAACCACTTGCCCCCAAGTCTGTTCAGTTTGTATGGCTGATCTCTGTGTCTGTTAATCGTCATGTTTATGTGCGTGGAAGCTGACTAGATTGACGCTGGTGTGGAGGTGTTTGTGGCGTGTGTGATTGTAGAGACAGGTGGGTATGAATCAGTTATATTCGGATGGATGTGGAGGGAGTGTTAATAGTGTGTAGGTATGTGGAGATGTTTATGTAAAGGATTATTATTGAGGGCTGTGTCAATTGTCTAAGCTGTGTAGGTGTGTGGTATACAGGCCTGTGTGGTGGGGGTCTTCTGAAGATGTGTGTGTGTATAGAGGTGTGCGTGTAGGTGTCTGGAGATAGCTGGGGAGGGTGTCGAGAGCGTTGTGCGTCAATGCAAAGACTGTACAGTACACTGTAAGGGTGTCAGAAATCTCAGTCACGTAGCCCTTAACACCTGGATCTGTCCCATGACCCGTCGGCGACCTTTCACGCGTCCTGTGACCTCTGACCCTCTAGCCTCGCACAAGAGCTGTGGTAACGTCACCGCCAATGTTGTGGCGAATGGCGGCTGTTATTAGGATGTGCAGGTGTGTGCGTGTTGGTTTGTGTGTAGGGATGGTTATGGACCTTAAGGGATGTCTCCAGTTGTGTACGTGTGTATAGTAGTTCAGTGTTGTTTGCATGTGATTTTTTTTTGCGTGAAATAATGTGCCTTGGGGTGTGTATGTGGATGAGTGTATTATTGGTTTACATGTTTAATTCCCGGCCATGGCTAACAAAAGTGGTAAGTGTTTTCAAGGCTTGTGCTGGGCCTCTCCGAGGTTGATTTAGCATTAAATGAGTACTGTGTCTGGTGTGGTGTTTGAACGTGTTATGGCTAGGGTGACAAGTGGCTGAGCTTGGTGCTGACCAGACCACCCTCTTTTGTGCTATGCCGGCCTCAATACATACAGGGTGGCTGTAGATGTTTATACAGATATAGAGGACTCAGTCTTTAATTGTAGAGGTGCTTGTATAGACTCACTTATATTGTTAATAAGTATTAGTGTATGTGGGTTCATCTTGGTTCTTTCGGTAAAGTCACGTAGAAGGGAGATAATAAAATAATAAAAATTAAACATAATTGTATTATTTTTTTATGTTTTATTTTTATTATTTTATTATCTCCCTTCTACGTTACTTTACCGAAAGAACCAAGAAGATGAATCCCTGCAGTCACGAAAGCTTTAAATCGAAATGTACGTGGGTTGTTGAGTCTTCGCCGCTGTCAGCGCCATACTTTTTAAACAATGTCACGGGGATGTTATCTACCTGCTGTACAGCACACTTGGCTTAGGTAATGCCACGCTGAAAGTACCTATGATAGTGGCAGACATTGAACCTCGAACTTGGTGTGAATTTGGCTTGGCTGACGAGCTGGTTTTCCAGGCTCCGCTACCCAATTGCAGACACGGACAAAGACAAAGAATAATCCCCCTTTACTTTAACAGGCTTGGGGCAAGTGCTGTCAGCAAGCACTTATGAAACCCGGCATGGTACACGAGAGGGTGGATGTCCAGCACTACGCCGACCGCATTTGTCTCCCCAGTAGTGATGTTTACACTGCACCAGGTACTCATTCGAGGTTGAGTCGACCTTTTTGGAGGCCCAGGACCTGTTCAGATAATTGTCACTGGTGTTGACCGTAAGTGGGCATCGAACCCGGATCGCTGGGTTTATAACGCAGTGCGTTAACCCATGTGCCACCGCTCCCCACACAGACACGAACAAAGATACAACCATATGGGTCCATTGATCCATCCACACAGATATGCGTGCAAAGACAACTATCCACTGCACAGCCTGGATGAATTGTTGGGGTAATTGTTGTTGACAAACGCCTATTAACTCATAAATGGCTCGTGAGCGACCAGTGTGGCCAGTATCATGCTCGGACCAATTTTGTCTACCTAGTTCTGATGTTTACACGATGCACAAGGTGTTCACGTGAGGCTGTGCCGACCTAGAGGAAGCCCAAACCAGATGCAGGTTTAACTCGCTACTCATGTTAATCCTGCCTAAAAATCAAACTCCCATGACCGGGTTTGGTTTGATGTGGGGGATATTTTTCTGTGCTTGTAATGTGCCATTCAGGAGCTAGGTGTATTGAGAATGACTTATCGGAAATGGAAAATACGAGTGAAACAAATATTAAATGTTGTTTTTGTAATTTCTAACCTGCAGATTGCGTGAGCTTAGTAAAAATAAAGTCACATGTGAAATTAATTTTCCAATTGGTCCTTTGGCCTTGTACATTTTAATAGAGTAGTTCATTTAAAGCTAAGCTCCGAGAGCTTACATCCGTTGCTCTTCAATACATCAAAACAGATTAAAACCCTTTAATCTTCTTTTTTCCATAGGTGCTTCAATGGAGAGGGTTGAGAAGGCCTGGATCAGCTTGAAGTACAAATGCCACAGCTGGTTTAGTGAGTGTCGTGAAGCTGAGGGGTCGACCGCCTCTCATCCGGAGGGAGCTCCCACTGCCCAGCAACAGCAAGAATCGCCGGCTCACGAGAGCCCCGCAATGGCTGCGATGGAGAACGCCTCGGGCTTGAACGTGGAGGTGGCGGAGAGCGGTGACAAAGCCGCAAAGGGCGAAGGCGGCTCTGACATTGTTGTTATTGTGCCAGAGATCACGGTTGGGTTCAATTCTCCCCAGGATGGCGGCTCGGGGGCAAAACCAAAATCCAAAGTCGGTGCTGTTAACTCATTGAGAGATTCGTACTTCCGCCATGCTCCCTGGGCCAGCAAGAAAAAACGCTCCCAGAGCGGTGGTGGTAGTGGTGATGGCTGTGGCGGTGACGATGCTGCCGCCTGCTTGGATGCAGACGACCTTAATGTTCAGCCGAGGCTGGTGGGCGAAGAGGGCCGCGATGGTAGTGCTGACGCTGAGGTGGAGAGCGCAGAGGCGCGCGTGTGCACGGAACACCGCTTTGAGCAGACCCCCGCACGCTCGCGGACGCTGCGTAACCGCCTGCAAGACACCGTCGGGCAGTGCTTCCCACTGTGCGGCACCGGCGCGCGTCGCCACCACGCCTCGTATGGCGCTTGTGACAATAGCAACAACAGGCTGTCTGTCGGGCAGCTTTCGAGCAAACGCAAGATTCACTTGTCGGAGCTCATGCTGGACCACTGCCCGTTCCCAGCAGGCTCGGAACTGGCACGCAAATGGCACCTCATCAAGCAGCACACGGCACCAGTGGGAACGTCGGTAGGGCCAACGCGTGGGCCGTTCCTCACGGCTTCGCTAGACGTGGCGGAGGATGAGGAGGATGCCCTGCGGGAGCGCAGGAGGATGAGCATAGAGGAGGGCGTGGACCCGCCACCTGATGCACAGATTCACACCTTCGAGACAACGGCACAGATCAACCCGTTGTGCAAACTTGGCCCCAAGCTGGCACCTGGCATGAGCCAGCCGAACACACCGCCAGCGGGGCACAGTGGGGCCGGCGGCGAATCCGGCTCTGAGGACGATGAGCTGCCCCTTGCAGTGCTCGCGCCGCCCCAGAGACACCGGCTGGAGTCCAGCTCGGCGCTCATGTTCAGCCAGCTTCTCTGTCAACAGGTGCAGCAGCAGCTGCAGCAGTCGGCGGCGGTGATGGGGGCAGCGGCGGGGCCTGCGGTGGGCGGGCTGGTGCGCCTCGCGCACACGCAGATCGACTACATCCACTGCTTGGTGCCAGATCTGCTGGACATCACACAGAGTCCCTTCTACTGGGGCGTGATGGACCGGTACCAGGCGGAAGCATTGCTCGAGGGCCGTCCCGAGGGCACCTTCCTGCTGCGTGACTCGGCCCAGGAGGACTACCTCTTCTCTGTAAGCTTCCGGCGCTATGGCCGCTCGCTGCACGCACGTGTCGAGCAGTGGAACCACAACTTTAGCTTCGATGCACACGACCCTTGTGTGTTCCACGCGCCGGCTGTCACGGCGTTGCTGCGCCACTACAAGGACCCGAGCGCATGCATGTTCTTTGAGCCTCTGCTCGCCACGCCGCTCCACCGCTCGTTCCCCTTCAGCCTGCAGCGCCTGTGCCGCGCCTCCATCTGCGGCCGCGTCACCTACGACGGCATCGACGCATTGCCGGTGCCACACGTGCTCAAGGATTACCTCAAGGAGTACCACTACAAGCAGAAGGTGCGCGTGCGTCGGCTGGATGAGCCACTATGGCTGCGCTGATGACAACTGTACGGTGGTGGTGGTGGCAGCGCCGCAGGGTCCAGCACTGGGAGCATCGAATTCTCGGTTGGGTTTGTAACAAATTGTGAGTTAAGCTCGATCCTTATGCGCACGGTTTGTGCATTGTAAGAATGGATTATATATACGGTTCGTACGTGATTGATACGTAGAAACTGGAGTTTTGTCAACACCTTTGCAGCCACTGAAATTTCTACGTGCACCACAATGGCAAAAAAAGAAAATATTCGTGAATCCAATCGTGATGCCAATTTGTGAAAATTCATCAAAATATAGGAGAAAATTGTTCCAACTCCGCTGTTCACCTATGGATTTGGGGGGTGCACCTCTGAATAGAACCACCTGTGATATTATTTGCATTATTGACTCGTGTGAAAATACCTACACATTTTAATTCAACGTATGACAAGACATCAAGAATTTTACCTGCCTCAGCAACAGGTTGGCCAACCACACATACGGAAGTTTTCCTGTGGCAACTCGCAGCAGCATCAATTCTATACGGAGAGAAGAAATGGCAATATTCGTCACCACCAGCCAAGAAGATGCACTAACGGTGACTTAGGGGTTGAGGTGAGGGCTTGAGTTTGTAGCTTTACATATTACATGTGCAGGAGAGATATGATGTGTGTACTGCATATGTGAACACACGTATACACGCACGCATACAGGACACGGGTACAAATTAGAGGTGTAACAATTCTGTAAAAACCCGAATCGTGCGTTAATTTGTGTCTCAAAGAAGTGGTGATTTTGGATTCCTATATGTAAAGCTTTCACGTGACTCCTGCAACCACTGGAGGCCCCTCCATTCACAAAGTAACAAACACAAATATTTTCTTGAATCAAATCACCACCTTGCATTGGACCATTTGTCGAATACCGTGGGAATGAATCATTACACCCTTAAGTTAAAAGCTTTCTGTATTTTACACAAGGTCGCACCAACGAATTAGACTTTTGACTTATGTGTGTTGTATGTATGTGTGTACATTATTTGTGATTAATATATCAATATTTGTGTAAATGTATATATTCACATGCCAGGGCTGAGACTTTTGAAGTGTCGCATAAAATATTAGAAGTTCTCGTGTGTGTATATGTATATACACATATATGCACCATACTTCTAAGTCCTAACGCCAATGTGTGTAGCCATTGCGAATTCGCAAACTTAGAAAATGTTGAGTGCAGGTTTCTGTACCTTTTTATAATGATTACTGGCTACTGTCGTTTGACAGCTGGCTGACCAAAGGTAGACACTGACCACTTAGTGATTTTATTGTCGTGTGTTGTATTTGTATAACGGTGGGGAAAAAACGTGTTTCTAAAGTAATAAGAAACGATATGAGAATTGGCATGCAGTCTTGCGAGGGTAGTGGGGTCCTAAACCGTATTGTGCACTAGCAGAAAGCCAACAACCACTGTTGCTTGCCCTGCCTTACATACTTGCACATATTACAAGAGCGCCTTCAGAGCGCTATGAACCCACGTTGAAACCCTCCACCTTTATTAGCGTACTTAAAAGGGCGGTCTTTGTTGACGGTAGTTATGAAAGGAATATCTATCTCATGACTGGCCGTGAGGGCGCGTTAAGCCCTCTGGCGTGTGGGCCCTGCGTACGTGCTCCCTGCGATTAAAATCGCCCTGGCTTCAATCTCGGTTGAGCTGACCGTCCACGCTACTGCAATAAAATCCCGTGATCGCCAACTGTAGGTGCTGTGCATGCAAGCAGGGTGCTGGAGATTTGAAGCCGTGTGATTTTTTTTATATATCTCGAAGGAATATAAATAATAATACAAGTACTATGTGTAGAATAACCTCAATACATCTGTAACACTCCCTTTTTTAACTTGTGATCCTTTCCAACGTACAACTTTACAACTGCAATGTACACTTACTTCAAAATACCGTGTCAGAAACATGTTAGCTTCTGTTCTCTGCAAGCAGGCATGTGATAAACCTTTTTTAAGTTGAGAGGGCAGGTAGCCATGGGAACCTGCGAGTAGCCAAGGAGCCCAGCAAGGTGATTATTTGAGCAGGGTACAGCTTTACAGCATTCCCCGCCATCAAATGTTTGAGCAGAAACAACTGCACCTGCCCGTGATGTACTCACACCCATGTACTTACTACGTGCAGTGTAAGTACCTTGCTACTCTGCATAGATTATTTGGCTGCTATAAATATCCACATGATAAGCCACTTCTGAAAACGAGCTAATAGCTCAGTGGGCTTTCCCTGGTGAATATAATAGTTTCGAGTTTAAATAGTTGGCAGGATTACAGGCGTGTTTAATTTCGCCCAGCGATATGACAGGGTACTGGTTTACACTGCTTCAAGCACCCAGCCATTTATTAAAATGGTGTAATCTTGAAACAATCCAGATATTCAGAGCTTACTGTATACTCATTGAATGACACAAGAAAAGTATTGTCCACAGCCCTCTGAAACGTGGACATTTATGAATTGCTTATGATGACGATTGCTTACACTAATGTTAAATGTTATTTACATAAGGTTATCCACACATGGCAGTTCTCAGTCTGGATAGGTGATCTTGTTTGGTTGAGTCATAAATGCCATGATGAGACAGTGAGGCGGAGTTTGCCCTGTGTCTTTTGAGACGGGCGATGAAACTTAAAATGTGTTCGGAGTTAACGCAAGAGCGGGTGGCACTTGCTAGACTTCTGTAACCAGAAGTGCAGTTGACATTAAACAACAATTGGTCGGCTCTTTCCCTCAGCCTGAGCGGCGCACGCGCAAAATACGCGTGTGAACATCGCTACCACCACCACCACCAGAGGCCGTCATAAATCCGCAGACTCTGGTGCGATCGGTTTGTGAACGTATGCAGGTGGCGCAGCCATGCGGTCACGTTGGTTTGTGGTCGAAGGCACTTCTCACTTTGATTTCAATGTCACATTTTTGTAAGCGCCGACTTCCGCCTCTGCGGCCGCCTTCCACGTCTCTGGTTCATGGGCTTGAGCAGATATCTCAATCGCCAGCGCCACCAGAACCGATTAAATGTAGCGGGATGTTTTGTAATACAAAAAAAGCAATGATACTACTGATGGCCTATTCATTTGAAACATTGATCACATTTTACTTTTATTGACCTTATAATTACATTGATAACCACTCAGGTTTTACCAGGGTGGAACGGTAACGCAGTGGTTCGTGTGCTGTATTGTGAACCTGGCGACCTAAGTTGAATTTTTGACCATTGCTAACAGCATTGATGAGTGGTGAGTGATATTGGAACCAGTTCTGGCTGCCCCATACTTCACCAATAGAGACAGGATGGGAAAGCCTTCATCCAGCATTGGATTGAAAGGTGGCTATGAATTATAATTACCGGGACTCCTCTATTTACGAATGAGTTAGGTTTCAGAGGTCTGTTAAGGCTATTTGTAAGTCCAACTTTACTCCTGTCGATTCCAAACATGTACGGCATGTACACTAAACACGGGGAATGGCTTTAAAAGTTGGATAATCTCCTGTAGATGTAGATGCCAATGGTTCTTCATGTTCCGTGGATGTAGATGCCACCACCGCCATCTCTGTGCGGCAGAGGTCGCAATCGGTTACCCAATACCCGTACCCTTCCCGATACCCAGCTACCCGTACCCGGCCGGGTACGGGTACCCGTTTGCGACCCTGGTGCGGCCGGGTACGGGTAGGCCGTGAGTCACTGGTGAGTAACCGTTTGTCACTCATTTCCCAACGTCTTGTCTCTTCTCACAATTCAAGTTCCTAGAATCAACCCACCCGCGCCTGCAACATGGCTTCATCCCAGAGGTCGCAATCGGGTACCCGATACCCGTACCCTACCTGTATCCGGCCGGGTACGGGTAAGGAATCAAAACCCGTTTGCGACCTCTGCTGTATGGTAGTTAAACTTATGACACTCGGTCCGAACAGACAACTGGACATACGGGGACAGGTTTGTTCGTATCTCTGAAAGTTCGTAAGTCGAATGTTCGTAAGTAGAGGAGTGTCTGTATGTGAATTTAATATTTAATGCTCTCCTGTGTTATTCATTTCTGCTCTAACACATTTATTGGATTGCCCAGTGCCGGTGTGAGCAGGTGCCACACACTGTTGCAGTCGTCGGCACTGCGAGTGTGACCTGCTTTGTGGGGTTTTCAACTTGTATCAATACAGAGAGACGAGTACACACGGAAAGATGTGCCTACAATTGCAGCTGGACACAATTGCGGTGTATGTGAATTGTTTTTTTGTAGAATATGTCCGAGCCAGTGCTCTGACCCCAGCTCCACACACACACACGTGGAGCTGTAGTTTGGTCGTTGTACTCGTTATAGCTGTGAGCATTTAGTATTTGTTCGCGTAGTCACTGTTCGTGGTGCAGTTTGGCAGGCCAAGTCGCCGCCGCTACTGCTGCTGATGAAGTTAATTTATGAACACGGAATCGCGTTATATGAGCCTTGCACTCCTGCTGATGTTTAATTAAAGCCTAGCTTGGTTCTGAGCTGGTAATAGCCGAGTAGCTTTTACATCACCTTTTAAAGGACGTGTCACGTTTTACGTGCTGTACTCTGTTGAAGTCTCCCATCTGAATCGTCATCTGAACTTGCTGTAGATGTAGGACGTACACTAAACTGTGTATTTGTGCGTAGTCACATTGTCGTGTATTTTATTGTTTGTACAACGCGTTTTGTTTATTTGCCTATTGCACACATGAAAGAAGCAGCTGGTGAAGCGTCACTCAAAGCACAGCCATATTTGACTGAAGTCGGGCGTGGTGTGAACCCTACACGCGCAGCCGTGATTTTGTCTCGTTGCGCCAGTAGCCCAGGGCCAAGGACTCGAACGACACCAACTACATATACGCAACGGTACAGGTTTCAACAAGGCAAAAAAAAATGTCACGATTCTCGCTTGATGGAAAACCTGTGGAACCAGGCCGCACGCGTTCCCTGCGTGTTCTTCCTTGCAGAGATACTTCACGTTGAGTGTGGGTCATTGGCCTCTTGTCTTTTGCGCCGGAGACGGGTTTGAACCCCCCCTCCCCCCCCCCCTTAAAAAGTGTGGCTTGCGTGCTGCACGGCTTGAATAGTGTGCTGTGTCCCGTACCGCGCACCGTGAACCACTGGGTTATTTGCACTGCTGTTAAAACGACTGCACAAGTGCTGTATTGTGGGTTTGCATCCTTGCTATACCAAGGCACACTACTTAACTGTTTAATAAAGTAGCACTGGACGGTGCAAAATTACACCACCATTCTGCTTTGCTTTCATACGGAACGAAAATATGGCAATGATGATTTATTTCTGTAAAATTCTAAATGTGCTTTCTGCGTATTTAAGCGCGTTCCGGCTGTGTGGTATTATCAATGCGCTGCCGATATTGTTGCGGAGCGGGGGAAACGGGGGAGTGTGGGAAATTCCCAGCAGTTTTAATCTCACTCATGGCACGATAGAGCTCGTGACTTCACGGGTCTCTGAAGGAGGAACACAACGAGCAGCCTCTTCCTGCATGCACAGTACAATAAATCAGTGTGGGTGATGAGTCATGCATGGTGAGAGGGGCAAATTATAATAATGGGGGGGGAAATCCATTCGCATTAGGAGCATGAAGAGGTGCATCATTGGCAGCAGCAGTCGGTGAGCTCGATGTATCAAGCATTATTGTACATAATAGTAAATGTCCCAAGCCAATTAAAACATGATGGATGCAATGGGAATGTAATGCCTGAACCGAGTTGAAAAGAGAGTCATTCTCAGCTTTGACGGATGGATTTCCTGCCCGTTGGCGGTGTTCCCATGCTTCAGACTCGGAGCAATGACTGCCAAAGTGGCTTAAGGAGGTGTGGCTTGGCTGATCAGCTCCAATAATATGATTGATCATTCACTAATAGTCTCAAGTTACAGTGCGACTGCACAAAACAACCCATGTTCGGAAATGAAATGAGAAAATTCCAAATTCCGTATTATCCACAACGTCTAGCAGCGCTTGTGAGGATGGTGCACGGCCAAGTGTGGATACGAGTTATTTGAAGGTATCACGATTGATGTCAAAACTCCTTCCAGATTCCTTCGCTGCTCCTGGGAGAAAATAATAATGACACAACTTGGACATCGTGTTCATGTTATTTTATTTCCCGTTCTGTTTGGTTAACATTACTTCCCCTCTTTCCCCACCGTTCCTTCTTGCATCTTCTTCCCCTCCGCAAATACACTGCTCCCGGCCGTTACCCCTGCCGTGGTGGGGTCGCGGGCCAAGACGCCCACGCGGTCTGTGCCTAATTTTGAGGGTGCATCGCTTAGGGGTTTGTTGCACACGCGATTTGTCGTTTTCTCCCCCTCTTCAATGTCTATTTTGTATTATGGGTTCTTGAGAACAAAAATAAACCTTCCAGAGCCCGTCCTTTAATTTGGGGCGATTTGGCGCTGCTTTTTTTGCGAGTGTTCCAAATGGAAGCTTTGCGTATTGATATGTTAGCAAAAATAAACCACTTAAAATATATATTTTGGCAGTGTTTTAATTAGTTGGATCTACTATTCATGTTCTCTGCATGCGGTGTCATTTAGTTTTGAGTGGCCGGCCAATTTATAGTTTATATAACCAACGTGCACAAACCTAGAACGCAATGGTCAGTTGCAGATATATAATTTCTTAGCATCGCACATTACAATGACGAGCCATTTTCCATATAAACCATCAGTCAATCATTTATGTACATGTCAGAATCTTTTGCTTGGTGGAGAGTTGTGGGTATTAGTTTCGATGAATTTAGTATTAAGTATGGCCACAACCAGAGTATGTAGAGAAACTAACACATTTGAGAAAAAAATATGTAAGTAGATGATGACTCTTTAATAAACCTACTTTTTGCACTGATCTTTGAAAAGCACTTCACAGCCCTGCAAATGGTTGTCTCAATTGCGATGACTATCTCCGAGTGATTCACCAACTCGGCCAAGGCAAATGCCCTCCTAACTTACCCAGGGCACTTGTCTACCTTCAACAAAGGGGTTGTGGACTATAGTTTATGTTCCTGTTTCTCAGTTAAAAAGATTCCGAGCGAAAAGTATGAGCAATACACCGAGAATCTGTGAAAAAAAAGTTTTTTTCCAAAATGCGAGGGTTTTTTTAAACCAAATCTGGCTATCGCCTGATGAAGCTAGTTGTAATTACTGGTGAAACGTCGTACTCTGATTGTAAATGTTGTGGCTTGGCTCTCCAACACATCGGTGTGCCGTACTCGTGACGAATTGGCATGTTCTGTTTACGTGACAACCCTTACTAGTTGGCTGTGTCGGGTGGAGGTGGGTTGTAACGACACATTTATATATTTACCCGATCTAACCCAAAAAAAACACTCCATTATCGTCTATTCTGAGGGAAAAGGTATGGAGAAAATTACGCTGAGGAATGCATGGTTTGGAGTTGAAATTATAACATCTTGTTGACTGCAGAATAACACTAAATAGTTATTGAGCATCGTTGCAGAGAATACATATAACAATATGGATGAGCTTTTGTCTTCTCATGAAATGTAAAAAAAAAGTATTTTTTGCACAACCCATCGACCCCACGGCCTTCTGGGAGTGCATCATTTCGGCAGCATTGATTCAGTACAACCAAACTCGGGGCCAGTTTCGACGAAGAGTATCTCCTCAGTGCACACTGCTGAACACATTCCTGCGGAGGGAGCTGGTAGGAACGTTGGGTTTCTCGGTCAATGGCCAGGGTCAATGGCGGCGTGGTGTATTCCGCAAATATGCCCAACTGTGAGGGCCGGCACAAGCCGGCGTGAGTAGGTTAAACGTTGAGTTTTATAAGGGCACCACGGGGTGACCAGCCCCTCCCCACCCAGCCCCACCCCTCCCACCCAGCCCCTCTCCACCCTCCCCTCCACCCAGCCCCACCCCTCCCATTTTTGGATGCACGACGGACGGACGGACACAATAATCCCCTGTGGGCTGGTGGAACCAGGTGGTTCCTACCAGTATAAGCCAACGTATGTCGAAATCCTGCTTACGTGCACCCCCAGAAGGCCGTGAGGCTGATGGATTGTGGAAAAAATACAGTTATGTTTTACGTGGAGAGACATGTATACATGATAAGTATTGTCTGCTTATATTTTTGGTTATGAAGAATCAGTGGGCTTGGACAGGGCACGTCACTTCTAAGGGACGACGGCAGATGAACGAGACTGGTGACTGAACAGCAGCCAACATGGAACTCCAAAAAGGACAACCTCCATGGCGATGCAGCAATTTTATTCTTGCGTATGGCGATAAATGCCAATGTCCGCAGTCTGCTATCCCCCTGATGGATGGCGCCACAATGAGGAGACCGTCATCCGGTGGCGGATAGACCATGGCTGGTGATGATGAATCATAGACCCGACTACATTTGTGTCAACGTTCAGCTTCCTTACCCTCTTTTTTTTCCCCAGCATCATTATATGTCCCATTACTCACGGCCGAGCGTGTATGAATCACGGACATCGCTCGAACACCCACACACTGGTGTCCCTCCCCCCACCCACCCGTATCACCTGCACCCCCCCCCTCCGCCCTCGTCATGAGACTCTTCTCGCTACCCCCCCCCCCAACCCCGCTTCCTCACAAGTGCCCACCTCGCTATGCCACCCCCTCTGCTCCCGGCACACAGCGAGACGCAGGCGACTGCCGCCCCCTGTCACATCGCGGGCTGGCGGCACCGTGTGGATTTAATGGAAACGCCAGACTGCTCCAATAAAATATTTATCGGCGTCGAGCGAGTGAATTGGTTAAATAATTGATGGGGCGGACCGTGAGGAGCTGCGCCTCGGGCTTGGTGGCTGCTGCGTTAAGAGCTCGTGGAGGATTGCACCAGCACCACTGCAGTCGACCGCTTACGGTGGTGGTGGGGGTGGTGGGGGGGAGGCGATTCGCCTTTAAATATGGCGAGAGTGCACGACAACTTTTATCTGAAGTGAAAAAACGTCGATCAACAAACACATCAATCGTCGAAAGGAGAGATTGGGGGGGGGGGCGTCGGGATTTTGAAAGTTGGGATCCCCACTCCGTGCAGTTGTCAGGTTTTAGAAGGGATGGCTGTCATTCTTATTTTGCCGTCACATGCTGATTACAATAATTAGTAGTCATTATCGTTATCTGCTCATGGAGCGATGCCATGCATTTCCTTGGCCGCTGACAATCGTCGTCATACATTCATGAGTGACATCAATTCCACGATCACCAGCACTATGGTCCTTATCAACTCGTGGGTGATTGAAAGTCCATCGCCACCACCATTATTGATCATTCCAATCATTATCACCATCATTCACGAATGACTGATACAAATTTCACGACCACCACCAAAGTCATCTTCATCGGCCGTTATCTGTCAACTGCTGACTGCAGGCCTGTCAATGCTGTTGCTATCCTTCACAGTCCTGTGATGCTACAGGTTATAAATACATTCTTGCCATTAAGAATCTACCAGACAATTGACATCGGAGTGAAAATATTTCCCAAACGAAATACCACCTGATCTGTTGTATCTGCAAGGGTTTCAATTGTACAAAGCATTTCAAGAGTCGTTTTCCAACAGAGACACGTGTTGAACAACGTTTCGGTTGAAACTGGAGGCAGTGGCATGACAACTGTCGTGTAAAAGTCGAGCATCGGTCCATTCTCTACGCACAGTCCACCCACAGATCACCACCACCACGGCGGCGGGGTGGTGCTTTTGGGTGCAGCTGCGTATTCAATTCGAGATATGACGGGACTGTGCTTGACTGGCAGAGCCTAGTACTGGTCCTTCATGTCCGAGCTTAGGTGAACCGATGGGCAAGAAGAATTTGGACCCTCCTTGGCTAGTAGAGCCCATCGACGTCGATGAGCCCAATGCGTGTTGTTACGCAGGTACAGTACAGCCACTCGCCCCCCCCCCCCCCCGTGTTCTCTTGTTGTTGAAACGGGCTCATCGGGAGCAGCGAGATGGGACCTGGGTCGGTAACAGTCTCGGATAAATGACCGAAGCATACGGCGACGTCAATTGACCCTCCCCGGCCACATTGCCGTTGGTTAAAATCGGCATCGATGCAATCAAATTGCGTTCGAAGCCCCGTATTTAACCAGGCGGGCGCCCGGCAAGAATCACCGTTATTATTCTTGCGGCGAGGAAGACCCTGAAAGCGTGTTTCTTTTTACGCCGTCGATGGTGTTTTGTAAGGAAAGACACGACGAGTGAGAATGTAAATCGCTCGTGTTCAAGCAGTGCCACGCTTCACAGCGGCTCTCGCGAGACGCGTCACTGGCTCTTTGTGACGTAGCCTCGCCAGCAGGAGGCTCTTTGTGACGTAGACTCGCCAGCAGAAGGCGCTTCGGTGACTTCCCGACGTCTTTGCTCGGCATGGAGCGAACCATCGATTAAAATTGACTAATGAGCTCACGATACACGCATCGATTATTTTAGTTTAATGGAAATTACATTCCATTTTTGTGTAAATGTTACCTGTTTGGGGGTTGTTACACAAACAAAACGGAACGACCAAAACTGAGACAGACAATACAAACGAGACAATACAAACGAGACACAATACAAACAAGACAATACAAACGAGACAATACAAACGAGACAATGCAAACGAGACAATGCAAACGAGGCAATGCAAACGAGACAATGCAAACGAGACAATGCAAACGAGACAATACAAACGAGACAATACAAACGAGAATACAAACGGGACACAATACAAACGAGACAATACAAACGAGACAGACAATACAAACGAGACAATACAAACGAGACAACACAAACGAGAATACAAACGAGACACAATACAAACGAGACAATACAAACGAGACAATACAAACGAGACAATACAAACGAGACACAATACAAACGAGACAATACAAACGAGACAGACAATACAAACGAGACAATACAAACGAGAATACAAACGAGACACAATACAAACGAGACAATACAAACGAGACAATACAAACGAGATAATACAAACGAGACAATATTAACGAGACAATACAAACGAGACAATACAAACGAGACAATACAAACGAGAATACAAACGAGACACAATACAAACGAGACAATACAAACGAGACAATACAACGAGATAATACAAACGAGACAATATAAACGAGACAATACAAACGAGACACAATACAAACGAGACAGACAATACAAACGAGACAATGCAAACAAGACAATACAAACGAGACAAGAGTTAGTTTCTGAACCATTCGACAGCTGTGATGAATCCGGCTCGTGTGCAGCTGCGAGCCGGATTCATTCCAGTCATCGCATGGTGATTACTGGAATTAGGCCTTCATTCAGCAGTAGATAGACCATGGTTGATCATGACAACGACGACGATGAGGGCTATACAATTCCAGTTGTCGCAGCTGCTGATGGAACAACCCGATGGGGGTGTTTGAGCGCTTGGGAAGAGTTTTGCTTAGTGGAGGTGTTTTGCGTTGGATCGCGTAAATATAACTGCGTCGTTAAAACCCACCACCACCCCGACAAAGCCAAATGAGTGAGGTTCGTCACGTCAACAAAACGTGTCAATTCGTTACTAGTACAGCAACACCGCTGTGTTGGAGGGTGAAGCCGCCACATTTACAATTGGAGTTCGACGTTTCGCCATGAATTTCAACTAGCATCATCAGGCAACAGCCAGAATTATATTTATGCGATCAAACACCCCCCCCCACCCCCGCAAAAAAAGCCTATTATTGACTACTATATTTACCCAAGAATGTTAGTGAGTAACGCACGTGACGTCACTCCACGTCGACCAGCCCCCCTCATTAATAATCATGAGCGGGTGACGTCCTCCAAATGGATACCCCCCCCCCGCCATTCATAATAATTAGCGGGTGACGTCACTCCACATGGGGGGGGGGCGAGGCGCCTCCTCCCCCTCCTCGGTGTCAACTCACAACCCTCACTACAAAGGCAGAACCCTCACGTCATCACGTGATCTCCGTAACGCTGTTGAGACATCAAAGTGAAAAGGGCGTCGTGATGAACAAGGGATTATAACCTTTAAATGAAATAAGTCTGTGTCACCACGCCCTTGCAAAATGCACACGAATTGATGCAATGAATATCACGTCGAGGTCTGCTTTTCGCTTGCAAGTTTCATATTTACTGCAATACACCCGTCCCTGGACGGGCTAAAGACGAGTGGATACTATTGGTCGCCAAAGCCGACTCACGACTACGCGTTAAACCGAACAGTTTCTTGTCGTCGTCGTAGTCGCTGTTGCCAAGTTTTATAAGTCGCTGCAGGGCCAGGCCATCGCCAGCAGAGGGCGGCCGCGTCGCGCCGACGGGCGGCGTTGCCGACATTCATTGCTCGGCCGGTGCTCTGACCGTTGCAAAGCCATCGCCACTGCCACTTCTTCATCGTTCATCGAAGAGCAGCGGGCGCAGGGTGGTTGGGAGGGAGACAGTGTGTGTGTGGGGGTGGGGAGGGTGGTTAATCGGCACATCGCGACTACATCCTTACTGCAGTAGCAATTAAAATTTGGCCAAACATTCGACTGGAGCACCACTGACCTTGGGCAAGTTTTGGCACCGGCTCCTGGCCGCCCTTCCCCTCTGTGCCCGTGCACAAAGACACCGCTGCGCGTTACAAACTCTACGGCGTTCCTAGATGCACTTTGCGAGGCACGCCGTCGTTCATCGTGCGCACATGCCGTCTGTCTCATTTGAAACGCACGCGAATGGCAAATTCACGTCCGGCTGCGTCGCTCACCTGGCAAGAGCGATGCCCCGACATCTCCCGATCCCGCCTCGAGCGAGCCGCCAGTCGTCGCGAGGTCACGCGTGGGCAAGCACTGCACGTGGGTGACGGCCCTGTCCATCACGACCCCTCCTCCACGGCTGTTCCCGTGCACCTTGTTTTGCGAATCGTTATGCGACTTTGGGACCTGATGCGGCGCAAGTCGTCGATGGGACCTTTTGGGTTGATCTCTACGAAGTGCGTGCAACCGCGCGCGCGCGCGGAGCCGGAGTTCTTCTGTTAGTCTCCGACTCGTGATTCACTCATTCTTCTTTGGCATTCTGATGTGTGTGCTAGCAAGAAGGGACGTTATCCGAAATGTCGCCCATTATATTTGTTTTCTTTTAAGGCCACGGTGTTGTTGACGAGAGAGTTGGGGTTTCGTCATATGTCCTTGTGCGGCAGCAGGAGTACCAACTATTGTTTCTTGTGTTTGTAAATATCCGTCATTTTTCACAGGGTAAGAACCAATTGAGGGAACCAGCGGCGCAGTGATGATCGCACTGTGCTACGGACCCGGCCACCTGAGTTCAATTCCCAGCCACGGATAACATCAGTGGCGAGTGATATTGTTTGAACTGGCATTGACACCCGCCCCACCACCTCCACCTCCCCCCACCCCTCTATCATCATCAATCGGCACTGAACAGTGTGGGGAAGTATGGTCAAATAACCCCACGACGGAAAGTATCAAATGTGGAATATAGTTTGTATAAGTCCGTGTTACGCAGCCGACGGCCACATTGCCCTGCATGCGTCTGATCTCGCCTGGTTTCTAAAACTACGGGTTGGGCCTGGTGAGTATTTGGGCAGGTGGCCACTGTGGCTTGCCAGGTGTTGTAGGCGTGGCGCTGCGAGGCGGCCAGCGGATGGCATTGCAGAGTTGTTACCCCCCTCCCTCTCGTATAACAGCGCGATGGGGTTTCTCCTGGCTCCACGGGTTTGCCCCAAACGATGGCAAACTCTCAGGAATTGAATCGTCCAAACAACGCAACGTAGCAGGATCCTCCAGTGAGCGAGGCTTTTTCTGGGTTAATAATTCGCACGTTTCCCATATCACTGAAACAAAGTAGAACAGTGCGATCGTTAGGCACCGTTTGAAAAAAAAAACACTGAAACTCAAAACTTCCCATAACGCGTTCATGTGCATCTTAGTGTCAGCCAAACCCCAAATACCACCTCCCCCTTCCATAATCTTTGCACCCCCACAACCCCCCGCTCCCTCCCTAAGTCCTAGCCTCTCCTTTATGTTGTTTTTTTCCGACTCTCTGTGGAATAGTTGTGTCATGGAGGAATTTCGCCTTTGGCTACCGCGTCGCGCGCGTGTTCGTGTCAGCCGCGTCTCCATGGAAAGTTTTACTTACAAATTCCTCGCGAAAACAAGCCCGTGAAACGTGTGTGTGTGTGTGTGGCGGTGGGGGGGCGGCTCTGGTTTATGGACGCCTTTGAAGCACAGCTCCACTGCTAGCCTGTCCCCCCCTTGTTGGCACGGACGCAAGCGCGACTTCACGGCCACGGCGCGCCCACGGGCGCAGACGCACGTGGGCCTGCGTTCAAGCCAGAAGCCTCGCTACGAGCTCCTCGCATTCTCCTTCTCCGTTGTCCTACAAAGCGACTTGTATTCCACGCGGTCTCCCCACGTCGCATCGTCACATCGTCTCCCCTTTGCACGGAGATGGACGTTTCCTCAAACGATATGGCGTCTTAGGAATTCGTTTGAGCCCATTGATTACTTTGACAGCGACGAGGCTTGGGCGAATTCGTCATCGTCGGCTCGTGTTTAATTAAGCCGCGACGCTAAGGGCGATCCTAGGTCAAGACTTGGTGATGCTGAGCTTCTGATAGAGCCCTCCCCCCTCACCGCTCCCCTAACCTCATAGCCCAAGACCCCAGACGTAACCCCCTGCCCCTCCCCTCGCCCTGAGCTTAGAGGTCATCATCATCATCGTCAGCAGCAGGCGTCATGCACGCGGCTTCACGATAACCGCGCGTGATTTGCGACGGGCGTGTTGTCATCATTTGGCACCAGCGCCGTGTTCGTAAACACTAAACACTTAAACGCCAAACAGACTTTACCGGTGCCTAAGACCACTTTGCCTGGACAACTGTCGTCTCACCTCCATGCGAGGGTTGACCGTGGCGTGGAATGTTGCTGCTGCTGCTGCTACTGCTTCTGCTAGAGCGCTATTATGGAGAACCCCTGAGCGGTCGTGGCCACGCCGGGCTGCAGGAGGAGGCTCCCGATTCAAGGTGCCCACCGCCCTCGCCGTCCAGGTGAGGGTTGGGGAGCGGGGGGGGGTCACAGGTTTTCAAGTTTCAAGTTTCATTGATTAGGTATAGCCCTGTGAGCCATTCGGCTCTTGAATCGGGTGCAACCGCAACAAACAGAAAACAAAAACATGAACAAGAAAACATCTTAAAGTGACTGTGCAAACAGAAAATCCAAGAAAAGACAGCAAAATATTGCAGAAAAAGCACCGTACACCAACACTGTGTGCAAAAATCCCAGTGGGATGCAAGTCAAGGTGTAACAACCATTCCAACCGGCGGTCAGCTCCTGGGGATATATTTTCCGAGTTCGACCCCGGATAGCTCCCGGCTGAAATGAACCCCCTTTTACATGGTGGATCACGTATAGATTTTTTTTGTGCGTTGGTGAAATTGTCAAAAAATCTCGCTGAGCTGGGGAGGTTTTGACCAAGAAAGTGATGGCGCCACATGGTGGGTCTTGTCCGGGTTCTCCCTTTTCCTCCCGCACGAAGCCAAACCACTGACTCGTGTACGCATAGTTGGCCAAATGTCACAGTGCCGCATCCATCCTCAAAACGAGTATTGAGACTCAATTAGGGTTTCATGCAAACGGAAATAACGAACACTAGGAGTAGTAGTACTATAATTATTCAAACTGTCTTTATCAATTACGATCAAATGTGTTAACGGTTGCCGTGCATTATGATGCTACGTCAAGTTCCTCATCATCACGTGTTGTGTGAGCGCGTCTCCCACGCGCCACGTGATGCTTGCTGCACGTGGCCTCCTCTTTCTTTGGTCGAAGCCAACCCGAGTGTAGCCCGAGCCCCGCCACAAAGGCGGCTGGGCGCTCAGGCACCCACGGCGCTCACGAGAGAGCGACTGACTCCCCCGTGCGTCTCTCGCGTTCGCTCCATCCATCTCCCTCCCTCCTCACTCTCTCTCGAAAAAAGATGCTGGAGGGTGACACTGACGGCTGCTCTGTGCTTCCAGTGTTCAGAGGCCTGCTTAAGGCGCGGCTCCGGCTGGAGCACGCGTACCACACACATGTTGGTGATGTGCACGTCTTCTTCGAACGCTGGGGAGCCGGAAAAGCCCTCTGCACCAGCGTGGACGGCACCCTCGTGTTCACCTTCTGAAGCGCTCGCTCGTCACCGTAGCGTGCGCGATGACCACCACCACCACGTGACTTTTCTTTCGTGTTGTACGCGGTGCTTTCAGCGCCACAGCGCGTCGATTTGTAGCGTTTATTTTCTGCTGGTGACTTTTGTGTATTTCATATTGAAATCGCCTCCAGTGCTTTTGCTGCTGGCGGCAATAAAAGTTGTTTAAAAGTCAAGTCTCCCCTCCCTCGTTCCTCTCTCCCCCCCTCTCTTCACTCTCACTCTCTCTCTTCTGTCTCTTCTCCCTTCTCTCCCTGCCGCCTCCCCCTCGGTCTTCTCTATCCTCCTCTATGAGCCATCTCCTCCCTCTCCTCGCTGTCTCCTCTCGCCCCTGTCCACCCACTTTCAATTTTCAATCCATCTCCCACCGCTATCTCCCCCGTCTCCCAACGCAGCCGCTTAGGGCAAGCGGGGGCAGAGACGCTGGCACAATCAATCGGGCAGCGGAATGTGCGAATGCCCCCCACCCACTCACCTCCGATCGCCCCCCCCCCATAGCGCACGGCCACCGTGAACACATGTGATCGTTATTGATAAAGACGGCGTGGCTCTGTGCACGCGTGGCGGGGATGATACACACGCCTCGCTCGCCGCGCGATGCGTGGCATGGCGTAACCAGCTCTTGTGTACGGCGCCTTGAGACTCGGTTGCATTTCGACGCCGACCAAATAATAATAATGATGATGAATCGTTTGCACTTCTTGAGCGCACTTCATCCAGAGGTCACGGTGTGCGGTACGAAGAGAGAGAGAGAGGAGAGACTTTTGACTTTTAAACAACTTTTATTGCCGCCAGCAGCAACAGCACTGGAGGCGATTTCGATATCTAATGCACAGTCACCAGCAAACAAATGAAAAAAAAAACGCTACACATCCATGCGCTGTGGCGCTGAAAGCACCGCCCACAACACGAAAGAAAAGTCACGTGATCATTGGTTTTTTACCCTTTTATCTGCCAACAAAACTGACACCTTTTTTTTTACAAGGAGTCATGTTTGCATTGACCACAATACCTGCGGTCGGAATGCAAAAAAAAAGTGTCAGTTTTGTTGCCAGATAAAAGGGTAAAAATGTTATTAGAATATTTTGCTACTGGAAAAGGAGGTTCCAATGGTGTAAATGCTTACCCCGAGCTCTCATACTCTGATGGTGCATTGTCTTTGAGTTGTGCGCCTTTTGGCGTCATCTGGTCCAACACCATGTGAGACTAGGCTCTAAGAAAAGCTGTCTCGGGTGTGGACCAATCCATTTCAAGGACAGTGCATACATTATCAGAGTTGTTTTTTGTTTGCATTCCAACCGCAGGTATTGTGGTCAATGCAAACATGACTCCTTGTAAAAAAAGGTGTCAGTTTTGTGCCATATAAAAGGGTAAAAAACCAATTAGCATATTTTGCTACTGGCAAAGGAGGTTCCAATTGTGTAAAGTCACGTGGTTGTGGTGGTCATCGCGCACGCCACGGTGACGAGAGAGAAAACAAATATGCATGCTTACACCAATCAAATACAACAACCCCCCCCCAAAAAAAAAAAAACGCAATGCAATTGAAGAAGCCGTTGAAAATAAGTGGGGTTGAGTCAGCAGAGCCGAGCGTGCAGTGGAAGTTAATTCCGCAGCCTCGAGAGCCACGCAAGCAAACGTCCGCGAAAAATTCCCGGTCACCCAACCAACGCCGTGTACAGAGACACGTGAGCTCGGCACACGCAGCAGGGCCAAACTTGGACGACCCAAATCACGATTGCTGGAACACTCGGACGAAGGAGGAGTATCCTGTGGACAATGATGGAGCGGTATCATGGAGGGGCCTTGCAGGCGAGGAGACTAATCCTGAACTCTACCCCGACACCGGACCGTCGGCCAATGGAGAGTCTGCGACACTTGGGGGCAATGCGGTCATATCACATACACGGCACATCCATCTCCACATTGTACTCTACGACAATCGTTGTGGATGTTGCGCTGCCCAGCCCCGCCTGACTCTGACTGATTGAGCAGTGTGGGCCTGGGCTGGGCCGAACCGGGTCGGGAGATGTGACTCCCCCCCCCCCACCTCTCAACCCCCAAGGCTCGCTTCTGTGGAAGACAAACTCACCTGGTGGCTCCCCCCCCCCTCCTCCACCACGCCCCCTCACCTATCTCACCACCCCCCCCCCTGTCTCACGAGCACCCCCCCTCCCTCCACCACCACTCTCCCACGTGCAAGCGCGTACATCACAGATTCTCATTGTGTCAACGCGTCACCGTGATGCACATTGGCCTACTTGCATGGCAATGCATTGCTCATGAATGCGGCGATCGCACGCGTTCATGGCGGTGCTTGTGAGTGCTGGCGGTGGTGGTGGTGTTGTTGTCGATGTATAACATATCTCGATCGTGATGGTGGCAATGTTGACAGTGTTGCGATGGAGGTGATGTGGTCGAGAATGCGTGCGGTTGGGCATAGCGTGCGGAGCGGTAGTGCAGCGTTTAGCGCTACGCTGCGCCTCGACCCGGGCTCGATTCCCGCTCACGGCAAACACCGGTGACGATTATCTGAACCGCTCCTGAGCCTCTCTCTAGGTTCACTCAGCCTCAAATGAGTACCTGGTGCGGCGTGTAAACAAGGCCACTTGGGAGACAAAAGCGGCCGGGCGTGGTGCTGGCCACTCACCCCTCGTTTGCCGTTGAACGGCCTTCATCGGTGCTCGCTTACAGCACTCGCTCCAACAGTCTGCTAAGGCTACACGGGGGATCTTTGTAAGAGTGGGCCTCCCTTATTGTCACGCAAACAATCGCCCACGTTGACCCAGACTTTACGGCAGGAAAGCTGCTGACAAACACGGCCGGGGCCAGGAGAAGGGTCTCACGCACAGGCGCGCACGGCACGGCACACCCACACACACCCACACACACACACCCACACACACACACACCCACACACACGCGCACGTAGACACGGTTTCCATTCACTGAGTTCACTATCGGTGCAAGAGGGTGTCTCAATTGGGCTCACATTGCACAAAGAAGGCCCTCGGGGAGAATTTGTACAGAACCGTCGCTTCTTCTTTTTTGTGTGTGTGTGTGCTAGAATTGTGCCCGATGGCTCCTTCTTGCGAAAATTCTGACGAAGCACACACACAGAGAGAGAGAGGGAGAGAAAGAAGAAAAATAAAAAAACCCACTCACACACACGCACACACCGAGAGAGAGAGAGCAAAACAAAGCGACGGGGGCTCAGAGGCGCTGCGTCTTTTGACTGCCGCTCTCAAAGCGTCGCTCGTTAACGTGTTGACCGAATACTTTTTTTTTATTTCAACCCGGGCCGCTTCAAGGTCGAGTTCCTCTTCGATTTGTCGTTGGCGCAGTTCGTGGGCGTGGGAACGATGGGGCAGTGACCCCCACGCTCACCCCCCCCCTCCCATAACATTTAAATGGGCGGTTTGGAGGCGGCAAATCCCATACGCTGTGGCCCCCTCGCTACTTGCACCCGCGGAGGAACGCATGGGGTTGGTGGATCACGTCGAGAATCGCGTGAAACGCTGGCTCGCGCTTGGGTGCGTGAACTCGGTTGTGCATAGAACGTAGTAGGGGGCACGGCTAGTGCAGCTACCAGTCGTCTCGGTCAGCCAACCCATGGGACCCGGGGTCTGTCCCGAGACCTCCTTGTCAGTCAGCGAGCCTTCACGTGGCCTCAAAGTGCACCTGGCCTGGCACAGGCGCCGTGGTGACATCGCCGTCACTCAGTGGCGAATGGCTGTTGCGTTGGTATTATTGGTATTGGCATAGATGTATTAAGTGTTCATCTTCTCGCGTGCGTGGCCTTTAACCTGCCAGCACTCCGTCTCGTGAAACAAAACGCCGTGGTCAGTTTAACACGCAAGGGGCTTTCGAGACCAAATATGATCCAATGATAGAGTTTTTTTGGGTCAGATCGCGTAAACATAAATGTGTCATTAAACCCGCCACCACAGCCAATTAGCAAAGTTTAATCACGTAAACAGAACGTGCCAATTCGTTACTAGTACAGCACATCGGTGTGTTGGAGAGTAAAGCCACAACATTTATAACTCGAGTACGACGTTTCGCCAGTAGTAATCAACAGGCGACACAGCCTTACAACATTCATATTTTCGCGATCCGACCCAAAAAAAACCTCCGTCATGCAAAGCGCTGTGGTTATAACAAAAGGGGAATTGGTAAAACGTCCCGCGCAGTGAGCCGGATAGCCTCGTGAACATTTCATCTTGCAAGACTCGGATAAGCCCCTTTGGTGATGTTTTTGTTTGTTCTAGAGGACCGTGTAAAATCTCCTTGCGGCGCTTACACGCCAAAATACCTGGCCAAATTGGAACGGACACGATAATAACCGGCCATGCAGAGCTCACCTGCAACAGAGATAAGGAATCTCAATTGGGCTCCCACTTGGCTCAATGAGAGTCCTGCGGTGATGGAGTGCCTACCGACCGGCCCTCGCCGGACCCTAAACACGCGCTATTTGTGCGCTCATTCATTTCGCCGGGAGGCTCTGCGGCTGGGTCCCACCAGTAGACGCGGAATACCTGCACAGGTGAGGGGTCGGGTTCACACAGCACAGCACACGGCTACAAACTTACACTCCTACAACCACCACCACCATCACCACCACCACCACACTGTCAACTATACACTCCTACAACCACCACCACCACACCTACAACTATACACTCCTACAACCACCACCACCACACCTCCAACTATACACTCCTACAACCACCACCACCACCACACCTACAACTATACACTCCTACAACCACCACCACCACCACCACACCTACAACTATACACTCCTACAACCACCACCACACCTACAACTATACACTCCTACAACCACCACCACCACCACACTGACAACTATACACTCCTATAACCACCACCACCATCACACTGACAACTATACAATGACAAAGATCCCCCGTGTAGCCTTAACAGACTGTCGGGGCAAGTGCTGTTAGCGAGCACCTATGAAGGCCGGAACGGTACACGAGGGGGTGGGTGGCCAGCACCACGCCCGGATGCCTTTGTCTCCCCAGTGGAGATGCTTACACATCGCACAAGGTACTCATTTGAGGCTCAGTCGACCTAGGGGAGGCCCAGGACTGATTAAGATAATCGTCACAGGTGCAGGCCGTGAGCAGGAATTTAACTCTGGTCACCGAGTTCCAACAACAACAACCGCCATTCGCCACTAAGTGGCGGCGACGTCACCACGACGCTTGAGCCAGGCCATGTGCACGTTGAGGCCACGTGAAGTGTCGAACGCCCGCTGGCAGGAGGTCACGGGGCAGATCCAGGTGCCACGGGTCGACTGACTCAGATGACCGATATGACTGGCTGATGCACCACCTGTGCCCCCTACTGTGCCAACTTGCTGTGCTTTAGCCACCCGGCGCTCCGCTCGTTGTTGTGAGCGTCACTCCTCCCCTCTCCGTTGTTGTTGGAGGGCGATTGCCTCCAACTGCCCAGTAGCAGCGTCCTTCACGAGCCTCCTCCACAGAGGCCGATCTTGACACCGCTGGTACCAGTCATCGGCAAGTCCACTCAGCTCCACATCCTCCTGTACCACATCACTCCATCTCTTCTCTAGCCCGTGCAGCGCCCGTTTAGCCCCCTCGATGCGGCCGAACAAAAGCTGTTTAGGCATGCGGTGACTGGGCATGCGGGCTACATGACCCAGCCAACGCAGCTGTAGTGGGTTCCAGGAGGCTTACGACGTAACTTGGAGGCAACACTTTTATTTATAACAAGATAACACGACAACCCTTACCCTGCTCTCTAGGGAGGTACAGACTCCGGGCAAACGTGCCCTATTACTCGGGGTTACTTAGAGCCCTCCGGCTAAGGGTGATCTAGGGGAGACTGACTGACCCGACCCAGCCAAGGTGCGGGTCCTGACCACTGGTCCGTACTCGGCCCTGGCCCTTACAAGGACGTCGGGTCCCGGGGTTCCCAGGGTCCTAGCCGAGCTGGTCTTCGGTCTTCGTCTTCGTAGCACTGCCTCGAGCCGTCCTGAGAGCCGCCTTTTATACACATCCCGGGGACTCTCCGCCCCCGGTACCGCCCCCTTTCTGGAACCTTCCAGGAGGTCCTGGAAAGCCCCCCCCCCAACCCCTCACCTGAGGTCGGGGAGGGGAACCCGGCCTTTTTATGGTCCGGCTCTCTCTCTATCCCCTTGTACAGGTTGGCGACCCCCTACAGACCCCTGGCCGCAACTGCAGGTAAGTGAAACTAGGCGTTGTGTGCATACCTATTTCCGACGCTACGCAGCCTTGCCTGCCGGAGGAGCTCACCGATGGGACCTTGTCCAGATCTTTCAAGGATTTGTGAGCTTCTCACACAATCCAGCCTGGTTAAACCCAAGGACATGGGCCCGCAGCCGCTGTTACGTCACTATGTAGTCCAGCAGATGGTCTTGCTTGGACCTGGCATGCATCCATGATGTTGTGCGGATGTGCCGATGCCGGAACAGCATGTTGGTAATTACAAGCAAAAGGGCTGCACAAAAATCTAGCAGCCTCCTGCCATTGTTAATTAGCTGATCTGGTCCATGCCTTCCAATCACTCCAGACCAGGTGCAAAACATCATGACCAACTCGGGCATTGAAGTCACCCAACAAGATGACTCTATCCCGAGGGGCCACTTTAGCTAGCACCTGTGACAGGAGGTCATAGAAAGCATCTGACTCATAGGCCTTGCCTGCATCCCTCCACGGATGTTCGTCTTCGGTGGGGGCATAAGTAACCACGACCACCACTCCTCGCCTCTGGTTGATGGGAAGGCGAACCCAAAGTTGCCTGGGACTTACAGCTTCCCACAACTCACCACCACGCCCCCTTCATTCTTTTGTTCAGAAGAAGAGCCACTCCCTGTTGTTTGGCAGTCTCCTGCCCCGAGTAGAGGACTGTCCACCCCTCATGGTGGCAGGAGCCAGAGCCGGTCCACCGGACCTCCTGAATACCACAGAGATCCAGGCAGTACCGGTCCAGCTCCCGACAGAGGAGTGGTAGCCTCTCCGCAGTGAGCGTTCAAATATTTCACGTGGCCACACGTAGTGGTTTTTGTTGTTTCTGGAGGTACCCCGAGGGTAAGGATTCAGTCTCCTGGCTCCGCCAAATGAAGGTGGAGGGGTTATCAGCCCCTCGCGCCCGTCCAGAGCCCCCATTTGGCCGCTTTGGTGGTTACAGACGCCATGAGGGGAATGGCCAATTTAAGTTATCCCTCCCCCCACGGCACTGCCCACCACAGTGTTGCCGTCCGGCACCACGAGGAGGTAGGGGGTTGTTTTTGCCGGACACACACATACCAAAACCCATCTATCCACACATCTCATTATCTCACACTCCAACCACCACACCACACACACCACCCATCTCACACTCCAACCACCACACCACACGAACCCGGCGCCCCGGGGTTGTCCCGTCAGACTCATTTTACAGCCGCATTAATCACCGCGGCGAGCGGCGCGGCGACTCAAAGTCCGACGTGTGCGTTGCGTGCCGGTGGGGAGCGGTGGCGCAGCAGTCGTCCCACTTTGCTACGGACCCGACGGCTTCACTTCGACTCGCTGCCGATACCAGTGGCGAGTGATCGCCTAACCGTTTCCGGGCTTCCCCGAGGTCGACTCAGCCTTACACGACGCTGTCTGCGGCATCTGCCGCACTCATCTGCGTAGGCTGAATGGGTTGGGGGGGGGGTGTCGGAGGGGCGGCTGGGATTTTGAACAATGTTTATATGCGCGTAACTGTGCGCGTGTGTTCATGCGTGGGTCTAATACTAGGTGCGTGTATCTGTGCGTTCCTGTGCGTCTTTGTTGGTGGCTGTGTGCGGAGCGCTATGAACCCTGCGGCCCCGGTTCGCATGCGGCTCACGGCCAACGTCCACGTGACGATTATCAGAACCGGCTCTGGGCCTCTCCTAGGTCGACTCGGCATCAAATGAGTACCTGGTGCGGTGTGTAGTAAACGTCGCCACTAGGGAGACGAAGGTGTTGTCCGGGCGTGGTGCTGGCCCACCCACCCACCCTTCGTGTGCCGTTCTGGCCTTCAAAGGTTGCTCGCCAACAGCACTTGCCATAAAAAATAAAGTATGTTAAGGCTACACGGGGGATCTTTGTCTCGTGTGTGTGTGCGTGCGTGCGCGTGTATCGGTGAGTTGTGTCTGTGTATATAATTACCCGGCTGGAGAGCAACACACGAGGTTATTTTGTTGTTGTCGTTGTTATTAACCAGGTGCACGCCCTTCACGTGTACCACACGCGGGGACGGGTTGCTACTGCACTTAAGGCTCCCGCGATACTGGCTGGGCGCCTGGCTGGGCGCCGCGGGCGGCTGCGGCAAAGGCAGAGGCGCAGCCCTGCCACGTGGTGGCTTGCTCACGCCACGTGACCTCTCCTGCCAGCGGGCCCCTTCGACATTTCACGTGACACGCAGCCTGGTTACAGGAGCGACGCTGGTGGTGGTGGTGACGCCGGTGTTTGTGTTTCGCGGCGTGCCAGTCATTCAACCGTCCGGCGCGTCGAACTCGGGCACCCGGGTTCAATCCCTGGTCCTGATTGACATCAACCTCAGTGGCAACTGAAATACGAATTTGGCATCATCATCATCATCGCAAACATCATCATTACCATCATCACCATCATCATTACCATCATCACTATCATCACCACCATCATCACCACCATCATCATTACCATAACCATCATCATCACCATCATCATTACCATCATCACTATCATCACCACCATCATCATCATTACCATAACCATCATCATCACCATCATCATTACCATCATCATTATCATCGCCACCATCATCATCACTATCATCACCATCATCACCACCATCATCACCATCATCATCAACATCATAGTCATCACCATCATCACCACCAACCTTCATTATTACCATCATCACTATCATCATCACTACCACCATCATCATCACCATCATACTCATTATCACCATTAACATCCCATCAGTGAATAATTGTGATCATTGCCGTCGTCAATTAAACAAAACGTCATCAGTACCGTAATTTATCATCGTAAATGAATAAATCGAGCAATTCGTCGTCATCATCATCACCATCGCCCTCATTCACGTGGCCATGTCTGCGAACAGCCGTAGAGGACTCGCGAGAGAGGTCCATCCCCGCGCACCCACCCAGAGTGGGTGGATGCCACCTCCCCGTGTCACACCGCCCTCTCTCTCGGCTCGGCGAGGCCTCGCGGCGGCTCGCTTCCCAGCGGTCGTGGGAACGAGGCAACGGTGGGAAGTTCGCGCAGGCGCCGGCTTTAAGAGGAATCGCAGATTGTGGAATTGGTGTCCCTGGTTGGCGGTGGAACACCCTCCCCCTGCTCCTTCCACGGCCACCCCCACTCCCCCCGGTTAAACTCCTTCGAGTAATTAACCCTTGATCCTGGGCTGGGAGGAGCCGCGCTTGAGAGGGCGATTAGCGGTGATTGATGAATGCGGGATGCGGCGGAGGGAGACGTGGGCTGCCCGCCACCGCCTGCCCGTCCAGGTGTTACCTGCAGATGTCACGTGGCTCCCGTGCGCGAGGGCACACCTACACCTGTGACTCCCACAGACAGCGTTTTGTGAGCAGGGGGTTGGCGGTTCACGTAGAGAATTGTGCGAGATGCACATCACCTTGCTGGGCCGTGAGAGGGGGGGGGTGGGGTGATCAAGAGAAGACGGTGGAGCAAGCGGTTTCGTGAACCACTCTGTGTGGATATTCTTGGTTCTTTCGGTAAAGTCACGTAGAAAGAAAATAAAAATAAAATAAATTCGCAACACAAGCGGTTGTGTTGCGATCGAAATGTCGTGTTTTTTTGCTTTTATTTGTAATTGTAATACATTTAACATTTTTTATTTTCTATCTAAGCGACTTTACCGAAAGAACCAAGCATAGGAAGAGCGTTCCAGACGGCCGCAGAAGCGTATCTGAAAGCGCGCTATGCACTGACCGACCGTCTTTGTTGGAAAATATAGTCTCGAGACCAGCCAGGGCGTGATGACACTGGCGCGTTCATCTCCCTGCATCACAGCGTCAAACTCATTCCTTGAGAACTGCTTTTTTGTGTTTAGTTTGTTGTCCTTCCCCCGCACCTCCGATTAGCACGGATGACTACGTACGGTGCGAAATAAGTCCAACGTACATGCATCGTGCCACACATCGCTCGCACCGCTGGAGTGGCTCTGGCATTTGACCCCGGATTATTTCCTTTTTTTTTGTAAAACACTCTCACATTTTCCACAAAGTTACTTTTGAGTGGCATCTGCGCTTAAGGTCTCCAGTGTCAGGCGGTGGGTGGGTGGGTGGGGGAAGGACAGAGATAGCGGTGGGGGTGAGGGTGTTAGGGAGCTCACTCACACGAAGAGACAGGAGCTGCGCCACGCCGTGAGACCAGATCTTGGCTCCAGCTGGGTGCCCATTCACATCTAAAAACAAAAACTCTGTTCGGGTGAGGCTGCGTGTGTGTGGCTTCGTCAACGGGTTGGTGGTTAAGTCGCCCTCCACCTTACACCCGGGTCTCGGTCGATCGCAAAGGTCAAACGACGAATTCGAAGTTGGGGGGGGGGGGGGATGTAACACGACGGCGGATGTTATACCAGTGAGTGGAGATGTGACGCTCACCGATTGCGACTCTACACCGATACACGGCGTCTTGTATCGTGAGCTATGCAGCCATTGCGTGTGTCACTAATATATGTGCTGGACAACATCCGTGCTGTCGCAGGATGCCCATGAAATGGAGCCAAGCGGCTCATTGGGCCCTTCCTGCTGCAATAAATACAATCCATCGACTTGCTGTGCGACAGGTGGCTTGCGCAAGCAACATCAAAGACGAGACAACCCCCCCACCCCCCGCTCAGTATAGCCATAACTGACTTTTGGGGCAAGTGCTGTCAGTGACCACCTGTGAAGGCACGGCACACGAGGTGGGTGGGTGGACATCACAACGCCCGACCGCCTTTGTCGTCCTCGTAGCAATGTTTACACACCGCATCACGCACTGGCTTGAGGCTGAGTCAACCTGGCGGTGAAGGCCCAGGACCGATTCAGATGATCGTCACGTGTGTTGGCCGTGGGCGGGAATCGAACTCGGGTGGCCTAGTTCGCAGAGCAGCGCGCTAACCGCGCACAAAAACAAACACACCAGCATCAGCAGCATCGATGGTGGCGAGATGTTAACTACCTCGCCTGGTATACAGGAGGTCGTGGGTTCGATCTCGACCATGACGCCTTTATATTTGGAGTTTGCATGCCTCTTTGTCCGTGGACGCGTGCATTTATCTCCGGGTCCTCCGGTTTTCCCCTCCACATTTAGAATCAACATCACGCGTTTAGATGATTTGGCTTTTATATATTTCCACACGATAAGCCGCTTCGTTGAGCCATTATTTGTGGCGTCTGCAAAACGGAGCTCTGCATAGCTCAGTTGGCCTTACCTGGTGAAATAAAAAAAAGTAGTTTAATTGTTTAGTTTACCATAAAATAGCCAGCAGCATTCCGGTTCTTCACAAGGGATTCTTCACAAGGGGCTCTCGTGCCAGGGCGCGGTGCCTCCCCTTGACCCGACACTTGTCTTTGCGTTGCAGCTCCGATGCCATCATCATCATCATTACCACCACCATCATCATGATCAATCAGCCACGATCATCCATCCACTGCTGCATGGAAGGCTGTAGAATTTTGAAAAACGTATGCAGAGTCTACCCTTTTTTTTTGCGCGAATGTTTTAGTCGACAGGCCTGGTGAGCATCATCAGCCATGGTCAGTCCGCTGCCGGATGAAGGCCTCTCCAATTACAAAAAAAAAGTTTTCACAAGTGCTGCGAATATTTTTCCGACAACAGGCCTGACATGAACACGGATAATAATAATAATACGGTAATAGTTTACAGCTCCTTGTCAGTCCGCTGCTGGATGAAGGTTTTCACGTGCCGCGTTGGCCATAACAGTCGTTTGACTATACTTCACCACGCTGGTCAATGCGGTTTGGTAGAAAACGAAATCAAGGACCAGGCCTCAGATATCTCGCGCCCTAATGTTGTTAAGCGGCGGCCTGGAATCAAACTCAAGTGGCCGGGTTCGAAGTTGTGCTAACCGCTGCACCACTGCTCCGCAAACTCCACTTACTCAACATGTTGTATATATTCGTCCATCCCTGCATGTTAAGACTGAATCACAAGACTTTTCAGAAAGGCCTTGCTGCATTGGGATGTTTAACCAATTCATTTAATTATTATTTTGCTTCGTGTCGGAGGAAACCAAAGTGCCCTGCAGAGAAACCCCACGCACAACGAGGGGACAACACTAAAAGCTCCACAACATGGACTGTTAAACTAAAACATTTTATTTTAATTTTGCCAGGCAAGGCGCACTGAGTTATACACCTCTTTTTCAGAAACGACCTGGCCTCAAATGAGAGCTCAACAAAGTGGCTTATCGTGTGGAAATATATATCAGCCAAATACTCCAAACACATGCTGCTAAATGTGGAGGGGAAAAATCGGAGGCCCCGGAGAAAAATCCACACGACGACGGGGAGAGAGAGAGAGACAAGCAAACTCCAAATGTGCAGGTGTCTGTGTCTGGATTGAACCCACGACCTCCTGTGTATCGGACGAGGCGGTTAATATCTCGCCACCGTGGCACACAGGGCGCGTTCGCGAACCCACTTTGCTGTAACTGGCATCTCGTGACCACCTCGCAAGCCCAGCGAATATGCAGCAGCAGCAGCAGCAGCCTCACTGAAATATCCACGCGATCCATCTACCCACCCCACGCCTTGCAGAGCGGTGGTTCATGAGCGCGCTGCTGCCGCTGCTTGCGACGAGACACGGCGCGCTGCCCCCGGGGCTCGTGGCTTGTTTGTGGGCAGGTGGAATGCGGCGAGGTGCTCTGTCTGAGCTCCTCCATTCTCCACATTCCGAGTCTCCCAACCCTCAACTCTCCCCCCCCCCGCCACCACCACAAATCTTCTTCGACGGCCCCCCCTAAGAGCCGGGCGAAAGCGCGAGACATAATGCGTGCGTGACGCGCCCCATACGTCTCGTCTCATCCTCTCGTCTCATCTCGTAGCGTCTCTCCCCCTGTCCCCGTCTCCGTCCGCGTCTCCACCTGTTCCTGTCACCCCCCCCCCCCTCGCGTCTCCCACTGTCTGCGTCTCCCTCCCCGACTCCCCGTGTCCCCGTCTCGCACTGTCTCCCGCATCACACGGTGTGTATGCTGTGCGGTGGTCGGTTGCTTGAGACGTCTCACGTGACACATGCCCTCGGTGTGCAATGTAGATCAGTGTGGACCCAATGGCTTGTATGCGCCTGGCCACAGGTGTCGACTCTGAAGAGGCTCATTGGGGGGCACTCGGTGTGGGTGTAAAGCGGGGGCTGTGGGCGGTGAGGAGCGGTGGTGCAGTGGTTAGCGCACTGCGCTACGAGTCCGGCTGACCCGAGTTCGATTCACCGCTCGCGACCAACACCGATGACGATTACCTGAACCCGTTCCTGGGCCTCCGATAGGTCGACCTGGGTGCCTCGTACATGCGAGTGTGTAAACGTCTGCGTTGGGAAGACAAAGGCGGACCGTGCGTGCGGCTGTTAGCCCGCTATCCGCCGACCTTCTCGTGCGCCGTGCCGGCCTTCGTAGGTGCGACACTCGGCCCCGCACAGTCTGTTTAAACGGCTCGGCGGAAAGTGCGGTCGAATGTTCCGTTTGGTAATCGTGGCACGTGCGTCGCGAGTGGTGGCGATTGCATCTCCGGTGACTCCACTCACATCCCCCCCCCAACGCACCCACCCCGCTCGCTGCTCGGGCCGCAGACGGCGCTGTCGTCGTGTGCGAGGGGACCGCGACAGCGGCGACCCCCGCCGACTGCGAACGTCGAGAGGGTCGCTGGCCACGCATCGCTCCACGGCGCGTTGCGGCGACGCGGCTTCGCCTGCCCGCGGTGGTGCGGCTACAGCTGCGATACAAATAGAAACCCGCCTTGATTTCAACCGGGAGATGAAACACAACGCGGTGGCTAGGTCGATGTTGACTATCTCGCCTGGTGCGCAGGAGATCGTGGGTTCGATCCCGATCCCTGACGCCTGCTGTTGTGTATTTGGAGTTTGCGTGTCTCTCTCTCTCCCCGTGGTCGCGTGGATTTTTCTTCGGGTCCTCTGGTTTTTTTACTCCCACATTTTGAATCGACATCACGCCTTGGGAGTACAGAATGTGGCTTCTGCTATAAATGTCCACACGATGATAAGCCACTTGGCTGAGCTACCATTTGTGGTCAGGTCGCTTCTGAAAAAGACCCATATCGCTCAGTGGGCCTTACCTGGTCAAGTAAAAATAGTTTATAGTTTACCTGCAAGGGCGGCCTGGGTTGAAGAATCATTTGCTATCGAGAAGAAGGCCATAAACCCGAAACGTCGCCGATTACATATTTGACGAATGTGTTGAGTTTTTTTTAGCTCAGTGGGCCTTACCTGGTCAAGTAAAATAGTTTATAGTTTACCTGCAGACACGTGGAACGTTGTCTGTTGTGCAAGGGCGGCCTGGGTTGAAGAATCATTTGCTATCGGGGAAAGGGACATAAACCCGAAACGTCGCCGATTATATATTTGACGAATGTGTAGAGTTTTTTTTGGAGGGAGGGGGGTTGAATAAAGTAATTCCAAGAACAGTGGATACTTTGAAAAGTTTTTAAATGCAATAAACTAAGACTAAATGTAACGATAATTTCATCATGTCTCGTGGAAACTTTTGTAACCGGCCGTACAGACTATGGCGTGTAACCATTTATTGTTCGGCGTTTCGTTCGATGAATCTTCACAATTCTGGTCACTGGCGATTGCTTTTCTATTCTCCTTTTACGCCCTCGTTTATAGGGCCGAGAATTTTAATCAGCATCTGGTTGTTTGTCGATTTATCCTGAAGGAATCCGATGAGCTACAAAGCTCGTTTTGACAGACGTCCAGTCGTTGGCACGGGGTCAGCACGTTACATAATTCAGTCCACGACCCCGATGCGCACCACTCATCCCCTCCACCTCTTCGCCTGTGGCGCCCATTGCACGAGCACTCTCCAGTCTGCAGAAGAATGATTATTTTGGTGGAAACTTTCCGGTCCGATGGTATAATCCATCGCGGCGTTTAACACGCAATTTGCGTAAATGATTTAATAATTGAATTACACGCGCGCATTGGCCGTTGCAACATTCCGGGAGGGGTAAAGAATCGATGCTCATTGAATAATCGATGTGAAGTGGGCCTCTTGGATATGCCACTCCAAACAATTAATCTCATCCCGAGGGCCTTTGTTTTCCCGGCTTCCACGCGCACCATGCGCCCTCTCAGTGCACCATTATCACGCAAACCGCTCACCCACCCACCAAATCACTCACCCACATGCTAAATGACCCACCCACCCACTCGCCCGTCCATTCATTCTCTCACCCACTCCACCCACCGCCCTCAGCCCCCCCCCCTCTCTCTCTCTCTCAGCGTCTTTGTGCCACTTGGCAAAGTGACAGCGCCGTGCGTGAATCCACTCAGCAGTAGATCAGCGCTTGGGATTAGCCAAAGGCGAGCCGTGACAACAAAAAATGGGAGTAGAGCCCCCCCCGCGTGAAAGGCCACGTCTGGCAGAGCGTCTGCCGAGCAGCAGACAAATGAGATGAGAGAGAGAGCGAAAGAGCGAAAGAGCGAGCGAGCGAGCGCGGACTTGAATGTTTCTCCAAAGAAGACAAATGCGAATGGACGCTGAAGGCGGCCTCGCCGTTCGCGTCGCTTTGTGCGCGGGCCACAATGCGCGCCGCGCGGCTCTGGGAATCTCCCCGAAGATGTCGGAGAGGCACGCGGGGAACGAGCGGGAGGGACCGGGGAGAGGGAGCGGCGGTCTCCGTCTCTATCAAGAGTCGCTCTCTCGCTCTCTCTCTTCTCTGCCTGGCAAAGACGGAGAGGGGAGGGGGCCGTGGAGCTGTGACGCCAAAAATGACAGGCGAGCAAACATTGAAAAGGCCAAACTTGGAGATTGAGGTGGGGTGGAGAGGGGGGGCGGAACGCACGGACCACCCCGCCTCGAGGACTGCACCGAACCCTGACCACGCTATCACTAACCATAACCACACTTTCCCTAACCCTAACCACATTATCACTAACACTAACCACACTATCCCTAATCCTGACCACACTATGCCTAACACTAACCACACTATACCTAGCCACACTAACTACACTAACACTAACCATAACCACACTAACCACACTAACACTAACCACACTGTCACTCACACTAACCACACTAACCATAACCACACTATCACTAACCACACTATCACTAACCACACTATCCCTAACCATAACCACACTATCACTAACCATAATCACACTCGTCAAATCCCTAACGACACTAGCCATGTTCCTAACCCCATCAACCAACCAGACACGCCAGTCTGCATGTAATATGTTTTACATAATGCGCGTGAAATTCCGTGAATTTGCAATTCGTGCAGTTGACATGCGAATGGAAATGACGAAGCTAACGCGGCGCACGTGCTCGAGAAACAAAAGCGCGAGAACATCCGAACGAGACGCCCCAGACAAGAACGAGGCTAATGAGAATGGATGTTTTAATCGATTTGTCGAATCGCCCGCATCTCAACCCGGCCGTCCGGAAAACGAGCAGAGACCCGTGCGTCTCACGATCGAGCCGTTTGGTTCGTGGGAATTCCTCTAATTTCACTAACCAAATGCGTGTGAAAATCCCACTAATTCCACTAACCAAATGCGTGTGGAAATCCCACTAATTCCACTAACCGAACGGCGAGGGAGCAAGTAAACGCACCACCACACCAACTGCGGACTTCCCGAGACACACACACACACGGCGCACCCACCCACCCCCACTGACGCACGCGTACGAGGTGAACGCTCGAAGCTCCGCGCAGATGAATTTAAGAATCCATTGCTGCACCGCCACTTCAGTGACACACCTCCCAGCCAGAGCGAACAACACGTGTCCATTCCCAAGTGAACAACACGTGTTCATTCCCAAGTGTACATCACGTGTTCATTTCCAAGTGTACAACACGTGTCCATTCCCAAGCGTACATCACGTGTCCATTCCCAAGTGTACATCACGTGTCCATTCCCAAGTGTACATCACGTGACCATTCCCAAGCGTACATCACGTGTCCATTCCCAAGTGTACAACACGTGTCCATTCGCAAGTGAACATCACGTGACCATTCCCAAGTATACATCACGTGTCCATTCCCAAGTGTACATCACGTGACCATTCTCAAGTGTACATCACGTGTCCATTCCTAAGTGAACAACACGTGTCCATTCCCAAGTGTACAACACGTGTCCATTCCCAAGTGTACATCACGTGTCCATTCCCAAGTGTACAACACGTGTCCATTCCCAAGTGTACATCACGTGTCCATTCCCAAGTGTACAACACGTGTCCATTCCCCAGCGCACTTTCTGCCCTCCCCCCGAGAAACGGAGGCGAGAGGGCAGGAGGGGGAGTGGGTTAGGGGGGTTTGGTGTGGTAGAGGTGGCGGCAGGTGTTGGAGATCCAACCTGCTGGATTGGCACACGGCGAGCGAGTCGGCGAACGGGCGGGTGAGTAGGTGAGGGAGCGGTGAGTAGGTGAGGGAGCGGTGAGTAGGCGAGGGAGCGGTGAGTAGGTGAGGGAGCGGTGGTGAGTAGGCGAGGGAGCGGTGAGTAGGTGAGGGAGCGGTGAGTAGGTGAGGGAGCGGTGAGTAGGTGAGGGAGCGGGGAGTAGGTGAGGGAGCGGTGAGTAGGCGAGGGAGCGGTGAGTAGGTGAGGGAGCGGTGAGTAGGTGAGGGAGCGGGGAGTAGGTGAGGGAGCGGTGAGTAGGTGAGGGAGCGGGGAGTAGGTGAGGCAGCGGTGAGTAGGTGAGGGAGCGGTGAGTAGGTGAGGGAGCGGTGAGTAGGTGAGGGAGCGGTGAGTAGGTGAGGGAGCGGGGAGTAGGTGAGGGAGCGGTGAGTAGGTGAGGGAGCGGGGAGTAGGTGAGGCAGCGGTGAGTAGGTGAGGGACCGGTGAGTAGGTGAGGGAGCGGTGAGTAGGTGAGGGAGCGGTGAGTAGGCGAGGGAGCGGTGAGTAGGTGAGGGAGTGGGGAGTAGGTGAGGGAGCGGTGAGTAGGTGAGGGAGCGGTGAGTAGGTGAGGGAGCGGGGAGTAGGTGAGGGAGCGGTGAGTAGGTGAGGGAGCGGTGAGTAGGTGAGGGAGCGGGGAGTAGGCGAGGGAGCGGGGAGTAGGTGAGGGAGCGGTGAGTAGGTGAGGGAGCGGTGAGTAGGTGAGGGAGCGGGGAGTAGGTGAGGGAGCGGTGAGTAGGTGAGGGAGCGGGGAGTAGATGAGGGAGCGGGGAGTAGGCGAGGGAGCGGGGAATAGGTGAGGGAGCGGTGAGTAGGTGAGGGAGCGGTGAGTAGGCGAGGGAGCGGGGAGTAGGTGAGGGAGCGGTGAGTTGGTGAGGGAGCGGTGAGTAGGTGAGGGAGCGGTGAATAGGCGAGGGAGCGGTGAGTAGGTGAGGAAGCGGTGAGTAGGTGAGGGAGCGGTGAGTAGGCGAGGGAGCGGTGAGTAGGCGAGGGAGCGGTGAGTAGGTGAGGGAGCGGGGAGTAGGTGAGGGAGCGGTGAGTAGGTGGGGGAGCGGTGAGTAGGTGGGGGAGCGGTGAGTAGGTGAGGGAGCGGTGAGTAGGTGAGGGAGCGGTGAGTAGGTGGGGAGCGGTGAGTAGGTGGGGAGCGGTGAGTAGGTGGGGAGCGGTGAATAGGTGAGGGAGCGGTGAGTAGGTGAGGGAGCGGTGAGTAGGTGGGGAGCGGTGAGTAGGTGAGGGAGCGGTGAGTAGGTGAGGGAGCGGTGAGTAGGTGAGGGAGCGGTGAGTTGGTGAGGGAGCGGTGAGTAGGTGAGGGAGCGGTGAGTAGGCGAGGGAGCGGTGAGTAGGTGGGGAGCGGTGAGTAGGTGAGGGAGCGGTGAGTAGGTGGGGAGCGGTGAGTAGGTGAGGGAGCGGTGAGTTGGTGAGGGAGCGGTGAGTAGGTGAGGGAGCGGTGAGTAGGCGAGGGAGCGGTGAGTAGGTGGGGAGCGGTGAGTAGGTGAGGGAGCGGTGAGTAGGTGAGGGAGCAGTGAGTTGGTGAGGGAGCGGTGAGTAGGTGAGGGAGCGGTGAGTAGGCGAGGGAGCGGTGAGTAGGTGGGGAGCGGTGAGTAGGTGAGGGAGCGGTGAGTAGGTGGGGGAGCGGTGAGAAGGTGAGGGAGCGGTGAGTAGGTGGGGGAGCGGTGAGTAGGTGAGGGAGCGGAGAGTTGGTGAGGGAGCGGTGAGAAGGTGAGGGAGCGGTGAGAAAGTCAGGGAGCGGTGAGTAGGTGAGGGAGCGGTGAGAAAGTCAGGGAGCGGTGAGTAGGTGAGGGAGCGGTGAGTAGGTGAAGGAGCGGTGAGTAGGTGAGGGAGCGGTGCGTTGGTGAGGGAGCGGTGAGTAGGCGAGGGAGCGGTGAGTAGGTGGGGAGCGGTGAGTAGGTGAGGGAGCGGTGAGTAGGCGAGGGAGCGGTGAGTAGGTGGGGAGCGGTGAGTAGGTGAGGGAGCGGTGAGTAGGTGAGGGAGCGGTGAGTAGGTGGGGAGCGGTGAGTAGGTGAGGGAGCGGTGAGTAGGTGTGGAGCGGTGAGTAGGTGAGGGAGCGGTGAGTAGGTGTGGAGCGGTGAGTAGGTGAGGGAGCGGTGAGTAGGTGAGGGAGCGGTGAGTAGGTGAGGGAGCGGTGAATAGGTGAGGGAGCGGGGAGTAGGTGAGGGAGCGGTGAGTAGGTGAGGGAGCGGGGAGTAGGTGATGGAGCGGTGAGTAGGTGAGGGAGCGGTGAGTAGGTGAGGGAGCGGGGAGTAGGTGAGGGAGCGGTGAGTAGGTGAGGGAGCGGGGAGTAGGTGAGGGAGCGGTGAGTAGGTGAGGGAGCGGTGAGTAGGTGAGGGAGCGGTGAGTTGGTGAGGGAGCGGTGAGTAGGTGAGGGAGCGGGGAGTAGGTGAGGGAGCGGTGAGTAGGTGAGGGAGCGATGAGTTGGTGAGGGAGCGGTGAGTAGGTGAGGGAGCGGTGAGTTGGTGAGGGAGCGGGGAGTAGGTGAGGGAGCGGTGAGTAGGTGAGGGAGCGGGGAGTAGGTGAGGGAGCGGTGAGTAGTGAGGGAGCGGGGAGTAGGTGAGGGAGCGGGGAGTAGGTGAGGGAGCGGGGAGTAGGTGAGGGAGCGGTGAGTAGGTGAGGGAGCGGGGAGTAGGTGAGGGAGCGGGGAGTAGGTGAAGGAGCGGTGAGTTGGTGAGGGAGCGGTGAGTAGGCGAGGGAGCGGTGAGTAGGTGAGGGAGCGGGGAGTAGGTGAGGGAGCGGTGAGTAGGTGAGGGAGCGGTGAGTTGGTGAGGGAGCGGTGAGTAGGCGAGGGAGCGGTGAGTAGGCGAGGGAGCGGTGAGTAGGTGGGGAGCGGTGAGTAGGTGAGGGAGCGGTGAGTAGGTGAGGGAGCGGTGAGTAGGTGAGGGAGCGGTGAGTAGGTGGGGAGCGGTGAGTAGGTGGGGAGCGGTGAATAGGTGAGGGAGCGGTGAGTAGGTGAGGGAGCGGTGAGTAGGTGGGGAGCGGTGAGTAGGTGAGGGAGCGGTGAGTAGGTGAGGGAGCGGTGAGTAGGTGAGGGAGTGGTGAGTTGGTGAGGGAGCGGTGAGTAGGTGAGGGAGCGGTGAGTAGGCGAGGGAGTGGTGAGTAGGTGGGGAGCGGTGAGTAGGTGAAGGAGCGGTGAGTAGGTGGGGAGCGGTGAGTAGGTGAGGGAGCGGTGAGTTGGTGAGGGAACGGTGAGTAGGTGAGGGAGCGGTGAGTAGGCGAGGGAGCGGTGAGTAGGTGGGGAGCGGTGAGTAGGTGAGGGAGCGGTGAGTAGGTGAGGGAGCAGTGAGTTGGTGAGGGAGCGGTGAGTAGGTGAGGGAGCGGTGAGTAGGCGAGGGAGCGGTGAGTAGGTGGGGAGCGGTGAGTAGGTGAGGGAGCGGTGAGTAGGTGAGGGAGCAGTGAGTTGGTGAGGGAGCGGTGAGTAGGTGAGGGAGCGGTGAGTAGGCGAGGGAGCGGTGAGTAGGTGGGGAGCGGTGAGTAGGTGAGGGAGCGGTGAGTAGGTGGGGGAGCGGTGAGAAGGTGAGGGAGCGGTGAGTAGGTGGGGGAGCGGTGAGTAGGTGAGGGAGCGGTGAGTAGGTGAGGGAGCGGTGAGTAGGTGAGGGAGCGGTGAGTAGGTGGGGGAGCGGTGAGTAGGTGGGGAGCGGTGAGTAGGTGAGGGAGCGGTGAGTAGGTGAGGGAGCGGTGAGTAGGCGAGGGAGCGGTGAGTAGGTGAGGGAGCGGTGAGTAGGCGAGGGAGCGGTGAGTAGGTGGGGAGCGGTGAGTAGGTGAGGGAGCGGTGAGTAGGTGAGGGAGCGGTGAGTAGGTGAGGGAGCGGTGAGTAGGTGAGGGAGCGGTGAGTAGGCGAGGGAGCGGTGAGTAGGTGGGGAGCGGTGAGTAGGTGAGGGAGCGGTGAGTAGGTGGGGGAGCGGTGAGAAGGTGAGGGAGCGGTGAGTAGGTGGGGGAGCGGTGAGTAGGTGAGGGAGCGGTGAGTAGGTGAGGGAGCGGTGAGTAGGTCAAGGAGCGGTGAGTAGGTGAGGGAGCAGTGAGTAGGTGAGGGAGCGGTGAGTAGGTGGGGGAGCGGTGAGAAGGTGAGGGAGCGGTGAGTAGGTCAGGGAGCGGTGAGTAGGTGAAGGAGCAGTGAGTAGGTGGGGGAGCGGTGAGTAGGTGAGGGAGGGGGAGTAGGTGAGGGAGCGGGGAGTAGGTGAGGGAGCGGGGAGTAGGTGAGGGAGCGGTGAGTAGGTGAGGGAGCGGTGAGTAGGTGAGGGAGCGGTGAGTTGGTGAGGGAGCGGTGAATAGGTGAGGGAGCGGTGAGTAGGTGAGGGAGCGGTGAGTAGGTGAGGGAGCGGTGAGTAGGTGAGGGAGCGGGGAGTAGGTTAGGGAGTGGTGAGTAGGTGAGGGAGCGGTGAGTAGGTGAGGGAGCGGTGAGTAGGTGAGGGAGCGGTGAGTAGGTGAGGGAGCGGTGAGTTGGTGAGGGAGCGGTGAGTAGGTGAGGGAGCGGTGAGTAGGTGAGGGAGCGGTGAGTTGGTGAGGGAGCGGTGAGTAGGTGAGGGAGCGGTGAGTAGGTGAGGGAGTGGTGAGTAGGTGAGGGAGCGGTGAGTAGGTGAGGGAGCGGTGAGTAGGTGAGGGAGCGGTGAGTAGGCGAGGGAGCGGTGAGTAGGTGGGGAGCGGTGAGTAGGTGAGGGAGCGGTGAGTAGGTGAGGGAGCGGTGAGTTGGTGAGGGAGCGGTGAGTAGGTGATGGAGCGGTTAGTAGGTGAGGGAGTGGTGAGTAGGTGAGGGAGCGGTGAGTAGGTGAGGGAGCGGTGAGTAGGTGAGGGAGCGGGGAGGTGAGGGAGCGGTGAGTAGGTGAGGGAGCGGTGAGTAGGCGAGGGAGTGGTGAGTAGGTGGGGAGCGGTGAGTAGGTGAGGGAGCGGTGAGTAGGTGAGGGAGCGGTGAGTAGGTGAGGGAGCGGTGAGTTGGTGAGGGAGCGGTGAGTAGGTGAGGGAGCGGTGAGTAGGCGAGGGAGTGGTGAGTAGGTGGGGAGCGGTGAGTAGGTGAGGGAGCGGTGAGTAGGTGAGGGAGCGGTGAGTTGGTGAGGGAGCGGTGAGTAGGTGAGGGAGCGGTGAGTAGGCGAGAGAGCGGTGAGTAGGTGGGGAGCGGTGAGTAGGTGAGGGAGCGGTGAGTAGGTGGGGAGCGGTGAGTAGGTGAGGGAGCGGTGAGTTGGTGAGGGAGCGGTGAGTAGGTGAGGGAGCGGTGAGTAGGCGAGGGAGCGGTGAGTAGGTGGGGAGCGGTGAGTAGGTGAGGGAGCGGTGAGTAGGTGAGGGAGCGGTGAGTTGGTGAGGGAGCGGTGAGTAGGTGAGGGAGCGGTGAGTAGGCGAGGGAGCGGTGCGTAGGTGGGGAGCGTTGAGTAGGTGAGGAAGCGGTGAGTAGGTGAGGGAGCGGTGAGTAGGTGAGGGAGCGGTGAGTTGGTGAGGGAGCGGTGAGTAGGCGAGGGAGCGGTGAGTAGGTGGGGAGCGGTGAGTAGGTGAGGGAGCGGTGAGTAGACGAGGGAGCGGTGAGTAGGTGGGGAGCGGTAAGTAGGTGAGGGAGCGGTGAGTAGGTGAGGGAGCGGGGAGTAGGTGAGGGAGTGGTGAGTAGGTGAGGGAGCGGTGAGTAGGTGAGGGAGCGGTGAGTAGGTGAGGGAGCGGTGAGTAGGTGGGGAGCGGTGAGTAGGTGAGGGAGCGGTGAGTAGGTGAGGGAGCGGTGAGTTGGTGAGGGAGCGGTGAGTAGGTGATGGAGCGGTGAGTAGGTGAGGGAGTGGTGAGTAGGTGAGGGAGCGGTGAGTAGGTGAGGGAGCGGTGAGTAGGTGAGGGAGTGGGGAGGTGAGGGAGCGGTGAGAAGGTGAGGGAGCGGTGAGTAGGCGAGGGAGTGGTGCGTAGGTGGGGAGCGGTGAGTAGGTGAAGGAGCGGTGAGTAGGTGAGGGAGCGGTGAGTAGGTGAGGGAGCGGTGAGTTGGTGAGGGAGCGGTGAGTAGGTGAGGGAGCGGTGAGTAGGCGAGGGAGTGGTGAGTAGGTGGGGAGCGGTGAGTAGGTGAGGGAGCGGTGAGTAGGTGAGGGAGCGGTGAGTTGGTGAGGGAGCGGTGAGTAGGTGAGGGAGCGGTGAGTAGGCGAGGGAGCGGTGAGTAGGTGGGGAGCGGTGAGTAGGTGAGGGAGCGGTGAGTAGGTGGGGAGCGGTGAGTAGGTGAGGGAGCGGTGAGTTGGTGAGGGAGCGGTGAGTAGGTGAGGGAGCGGTGAGTAGGCGAGGGAGCGGTGAGTAGGTGGGGAGCGGTGAGTAGGTGAGGGAGCGGTGAGTAGGTGAGGGAGCGGTGAGTTGGTGAGGGAGCGGTGAGTAGGCGAGGGAGCGGTGAGTAGGCGAGGGAGCGGTGCGTAGGTGGGGAGCGTTGAGTAGGTGAGGGAGCGGTGAGTAGGTGAGGGAGCGGTGAGTAGGTGAGGGAGCGGTGAGTTGGTGAGGGAGCGGTGAGTAGGCGAGGGAGTGGTGAGTAGGTGGGGAGCGGTGAGTAGGTGAGGGAGCGGTGAGTAGGCCAGGGAGCGGTGAGTAGGTGGGGAGTGGTGAGTAGGTGAGGGAGCGGTGAGTAGGTGAGGGAGCGGTGAGTAGGTGGGGAGCGGTGAGTAGGTGGGGAGCGGTGAATAGGTGAGGGAGCGGTGAGTAGGTGAGGGAGCGGTGAGTAGGTGTGGAGCGGTGAGTAGGTGAGGGAGCGGTGAGTAGGTGAGGGAGCGGTGAGTAGGTGAGGGAGCGGTGAATAGGTGAGGGAGCGGGGAGTAGGTGAGGGAGCGGTGAGTAGGTGAGGGAGCGGGAAGTAGGTGAGGGAGCGGTGAGTAGGTGAGGGAGCGGTGAGTAGGTGAGGGAGCGGGGAGTAGGTGAGGGAGCGGTGAGTAGGTGAGGGAGCGGGGAGTAGGTGAGGGAGCGGTGAGTAGGTGAGGGAGCGGGGAGTAGGTGAGGGAGCGGGGAGTAGGTGAGGGAGCGGTGAGTAGGTGAGGGAGCGGGGAGTAGGTGAGGGAGCGGTGAGTAGGTGAGGGAGCGGTGAGTAGGTGAGGGAGCGGGGAGTAGGTGAGGGAGCGGTGAGTAGGTGAGGGAGCGGGGAGAAGGTGAGGGAGCGGGGAGTAGGTGAGGGAGCGGTGAGTAGGTGAGGGAGCGGGGAGTAGGTGAGGGAGCGGTGAGTAGGTGAGGGAGCGGTGAGTAGGTGAGGGAGTGGTGAGTAGGTGAGGGAGCGGGGAGTAGGTGGGGAGCGGTGAGTAGGTGAGGGAGCGGTGAGTAGGTGGGGAGCGGTGAGTAGGTGAGGGAGCGGTGTGTAGGTGAGGGAGCGGGGAGTAGGTGAGGGAGCGGTGAGTAGGTGAGGGAGCGGGGAGTAGGTGAGGGAGCGGTGAGTAGGTGAGGGAGCGGTGAGTAGGTGAGGGAGCGGTGAGTAGGTGAGGGAGCGGTGAGTAGGTGAGGGATCGGGGAGTAGGTGAGGGAGCGGTGAGTAGGTGAGGGAGCGGTGAGTAGGTGAGGGAGCGGGGAGTAGGTGAGGGAGCGGTGAGTAGGTGAGGGAGCGGTGAGTAGGTGAGGGAGTGGTGAGTAGGTGAGGGAGCGGGGAGTAGGTGGGGAGCGGTGAGTAGGTGAGGGAGCGGTGAGTAGGTGGGGGAGCGGTGAGTAGGTGAGGGAGCGGTGAGTAGGTGGGGGAGCGGTGAGTAGGTGGGGGAGCGGTGAGTAGGTGAGGGAGCGGTGAGTAGGTGGGGGAGCGGTGAGTAGGTGAGGGAGCGGGGAGTAGGTGAGGGAGCGGGGAGTAGGTGAGGGAGCGGGGAGTAGGTGAGGGAGCGGGGAGTAGGTGAGGGAGTGGTGAGTAGGTGAGGGAGCGGGGAGTAGGTGAGGGAGCGGGGAGTAGGTGAGGGAGTGGTGAGTAGGTGAGGGAGCGGGGAGTAGGTGAGGGAGCGGTGAGTAGGTGAGGGAGCGGTGAGTAGGTGAGGGAGTGGTGAGTAGGTGAGGGAGCGGGGAGTAGGTGAGGGAGCGGGGAGTAGGTGAGGGAGCGGGGAGTAGGTGAGGGAGCGGGGAGTAGGTGAGGGAGTGGTGAGTAGGTGAGGGAGCGGGGAGTAGGTGAGGGAGCGGTGAGTAGGTGAGGGAGCGGTGAGTAGGTGAGGGAGTGGTGAGTAGGTGAGGGAGCGGGGAGTAGGTGAGGGAGCGGTGAGTAGGTGAGGGAGTGGTGAGTAGGTGAGGGAGCGGGGAGTAGGTGAGGGAGCGGGGAGTAGGTGAGAGAGCGGTGAGTAGGTGAGGGAGCGGTGAGTAGGTGAGGGAGTGGTGAGTAGGTGAGGGAGCGGGGAGTAGGTGAGGGAGCGGGGAGTAGGTGAGGGAGCGGTGAGTAGGTGAGGGAGCGGGGAGTAGGTGAGGGAGCGGGGAGTAGGTGAGGGAGCGTTGAGTAGGTGAGGGAGCGGTGAGTAGGTGAGGGAGCGGGGAGTAGGTGAGGGAGCGGGGAGTAGGTGAGGGAGCGGTGAGTAGGTGAGGGAGCGGGGAGTAGGTGAGGGAGCGGGGAGTAGGTGAGGGAGCGGTGAGTAGGTGAGGGAGCGGGGAGTAGGTGAGGGAGCGGGGAGTAGGTGAGGGAGCGGGGAGTAGGTGAGGGAGCGGTGAGTAGGTGAGGGAGCGGGGAGTAGGTGAGGGTGCGGGGAGTAGGTGAGGGAGCGGGGAGTAGGTGAGGGAGCGGGGAGTAGGTGAGGGAGTGGTGAGTAGGTGAGGGAGCGGGGAGTAGGTGAGGGAGCGGTGAGTAGGTGAGGGAGCGGTGAGTAGGTGAGGGAGTGGTGAGTAGGTGAGGGAGCGGGGAGTAGGTGAGGGAGCGGGGAGTAGGTGAGGGAGCGGGGAGTAGGTGAGGGAGCGGGGAGTAGGTGAGGGAGTGGTGAGTAGGTGAGGGAGCGGGGAGTAGGTGAGGGAGCGGTGAGTAGGTGAGGGAGCGGTGAGTAGGTGAGGGAGTGGTGAGTAGGTGAGGGAGCGGGGAGTAGGTGAGGGAGCGGTGAGTAGGTGAGGGAGTGGTGAGTAGGTGAGGGAGCGGGGAGTAGGTGAGGGAGCGGGGAGTAGGTGAGAGAGCGGTGAGTAGGTGAGGGAGCGGTGAGTAGGTGAGGGAGTGGTGAGTAGGTGAGGGAGCGGGGAGTAGGTGAGGGAGCGGGGAGTAGGTGAGGGAGCGGTGAGTAGGTGAGGGAGCGGGGAGTAGGTGAGGGAGCGGGGAGTAGGTGAGGGAGCGTTGAGTAGGTGAGGGAGCGGTGAGTAGGTGAGGGAGCGGGGAGTAGGTGAGGGAGCGGGGAGTAGGTGAGGGAGCGGTGAGTAGGTGAGGGAGCGGGGAGTAGGTGAGGGAGCGGGGAGTAGGTGAGGGAGCGGTGAGTAGGTGAGGGAGCGGGGAGTAGGTGAGGGAGCGGGGAGTAGGTGAGGGAGCGGGGAGTAGGTGAGGGAGCGGTGAGTAGGTGAGGGAGCGGGGAGTAGGTGAGGGTGCGGGGAGTAGGTGAGGGAGCGGGGAGTAGGTGAGGGAGCGGGGAGTAGGTGAGGGAGCGGGGAGTAGGTGAGGGAGCGGTGAGTAGGTGAGGGAGCGGTGAGTAGGTGAGGGAGCGGGGAGTAGGTGAGGGAGCGGGGAGTAGGTGAGGGAGCGGTGAGTAGGTGAGGGAGCGGTGAGTAGGTGAGGGAGCGGGGAGTAGGTGAGGGAGCGGGGAGTAGGTGAGGGAGCGGTGAGTAGGTGAGGGAGCGGGGAGTAGGTGAGGGAGCGGTGAGTAGGTGAGGGAGCGGGGAGTAGGTGAGGGAGCGGGGAGTAGGTGAGGGAGCGGTGAGTAGGTGAGGGAGCGGTGAGTAGGTGAGGCAGCGGGGAGTAGGTGAGGGAGCGGGGAGTAGGTGAGGGAGCGGTGAGTAGGTGAGGGAGCGGGGAGTAGGTGAGGGAGCGGGGAGTAGGTGAGGGAGCGGGGAGTAGGTGAGGGAGCGGGGAGTAGGTGAGGGAGCGGTGAGTAGGTGAGGGAGCGGGGAGTAGGTGAGGGAGCGGGGAGTAGGTGAGGGAGCGGGGAGTAGGTGAGGGAGCGGGGAGTAGGTGAGGGAGCGGTGAGTAGGTGAGGGAGCGGTGAGTAGGTGAGGGAGCGGGGAGTAGGTGAGGGAGCGGGGAGTAGGTGAGGGAGCGGTGAGTAGGTGAGGGAGCGGTGAGTAGGTGAGGGAGCGGGGAGTAGGTGAGGGAGCGGTGAGTAGGTGAGGGAGCGGTGAGTAGGTGAGGGAGCGGGGAGTAGGTGAGGGAGCGGTGAGTAGGTGAGGGAGCGGTGAGTAGGTGAGGGAGCGGGGAGTAGGTGAGGGAGCAGGGAGTAGGTGAGGGAGCGGTGAGTAGGTGAGGGAGCGGTGAGTAGGTGAGGGAGCGGGGAGTAGGTGAGGGAGCGGTGAGTAGGTGAGGGAGCGGGGAGTAGGTGAGGGAGCGGTGAGTAGGTGAGGGAGCGGGGAGTAGGTGAGGGAGCGGTGAGTAGGTGAGGGAGCGGTGAGTAGGTGAGGGAGCGGGGAGTAGGTGAGGGAGCGGGGAGTAGGTGAGGGAGCGGGGAGTAGGTGAGGGAGCGGGGAGTAGGTGAGGGAGCGGGGAGTAGGTGAGGGAGCGGGGAGTAGGTGAGGGAGCGGGGAGTAGGTGAGGGAGCGGGGAGTAGGTGAGGGAGCGGTGAGTAGGTGAGGGAGCGGTGAGTAGGTGAGGGAGCGGGGAGTAGGTGAGGGAGCAGGGAGTAGGTGAGGGAGCGGTGAGTAGGTGAGGGAGCGGTGAGTAGGTGAGGGAGCGGGGAGTAGGTGAGGGAGCGGTGAGTAGGTGGGGGAGCGGTGAGTAGGTGAGGGAACCGGCGCGAGTGTTTCCCCCACCACTGTTTGAATGTCACGTGGCCGCTGCTTCCCTGCAAGGCGCCGCACCCCGGCACCCCTCCCCGCCACTCGACTCCCTCGGGGCGTTCGCCCCCCCCTCACTCCCCTACCCCCCCCTCACTCCCCTACCCCCCCCCACTCCGCAGCGCGCATAGCGAGGGGGGTGTGGAGGGGTGAGCGAGTGGCGGGCGGGGGGCGGGGCTGGGGGGGTGTGAGGAGAGGAACGTGACGCAAACGGCGACGGTTGCCACGCGCGGTCCCGGTGAGACGGAGCTCTCCGTCGTCAGGGGGTGCTGAGCCCCCTCCTTGGCCGCACAGGTGACCGGTGACGTCATCCCCCGTGGCCGCACAGGTGACGGGTGACGTCACCCCCCGTGGCAGCACAGGTGACGGGTGACGTCACCCCCCGTGGCCGCGCAGGTGACGGGTGACGTCATCCCCCGTGGCCGCACAGGTGACGGGTGACGTCATCTCCCGTAGCCGCACAGGTGACGGGTGACGTCATCCCCCGTGGCCGCACAGGTGACGAGTGACGTCATCCCCCGTGGCCGCACAGGTGACGGGTGACGTCATCCCCCGTGGCCGCACAGGTGACTAGTGACGTCATCCCCCGTGGCCGCACAGGTGACGGGTGACGTCATCCCCCGTGTGCCGTTCTCCGACTCAAGGTGGTGCGCTGCTCGCTGCTCGCTGAAGCGGCCTTCTCCTCCTGACATCGGTGGCACGGTTTGAGCATCACGTTGGAATGTGTCATGAAGGCTGGTTGGGTGGGGAGGGGGGCGAGCGGTGGCGCAGTGGTTGACGCACTGCGCGACAAACCCAGGCCACCAGGGTTCGATTCCCGGTCACGGCTAACATCAGTGGCGAGTGGCATCTGAGCCGGTCCTGGCACGCCCTCGCGGCCGCTCGCTGTGCTGAGAAACTGTGGCCAGGAATTTCGGTGACAGAAATGATTTTTGCAGCAGTAGTAGCGTCTCGAGCGCCAGCAGCAACAACAGCAGCAGCAGCAGCAGAAACAGCAACAACAGCAGCAGCAGCAGTAGCAGCAGCAACAGCAGCAGGCGTAGCAGCAGCAGAAACAGCAACAACAGCAGCAGCAGTAGCAGCAGCAACAGCAGCAGGCGTAGCAGCAGCAGAAACAGCAACATCGACAGCTGCTGCAACAGCAGCAGCAGCAGCAACATCGATAGCATCAGCAGCAGGCGTAGCAGCAGCAGCGGTAGCAGCAATTTGCGTAGATAGCATCAGCAGTAGTAGAGCAGTAGCAGAAACAGCAGCAGGCGTAGCAGCAGGAACAGTAGCGGTCGCAACAATTTGCAGCGCTTTGGCACTGGCCCAGCCGTGCCCGCACGACGCTCAGGGTCTCCTCGTGTTTGGCCGCTGCCCAATGCGGGAGACACTTTCTGCGACCCTCGCCAGCCCGGGCTTGCCCCCACATCTATCCGGCTCCGCTCACGAGGAGGGGTGACAGGTCCTGACGGGACATTGACGCGAGGAGCCGGGCAGGCACGCACAGAGAGAGAGAGAAGGGGGCGGTGGGGGTGGTCGTGACAGCCCGAGGCGAGAGGGAGGAGGCGCGTTTGGGGATGGGAGCTCAGAATGTGCGTCAGGATTCTTTCTACTGAAGGAATCCGATTAGCTGTGATGCTCTTTATCAAGGGTGTCCAGGAGGGGCTGCTCAGACATCATGGGTGGGTAGTGGGCGGGGGGGAGACTGGGGTTGAGTTGATTGTGGTCTCTCCCCCCACCTCCTCCAACACTTCAAACAAATACAATCTGACTTGGTTCTTTCGGTAAAGTCGCGTAGATAGAAAATTTAAATTATAAGAAATTAAATGAATATGTTATTTTATTATTTGTATTTATAAAAAATAAAAATGTTATTTTATTATTTTTAATTTCTATCTACGTGACTTTACCGAAAGAACCAAGCATACGAATTCCCGCAGTCACGAAAGTTTTAAGTCAAAATAAAAACAATCTGTGTCCTTTTTTTTTAGCCCAAATTTATTCAATTGCGCAATCGGCGTCACGTGACGAGCCACATAATCCATCGGGAAGTCACGCGCGCGTGTCCCATTGTTGTTGTTGTGACGGCGGTGGCACGCGGAGAGCACAGATCGTCGTCACCATCACCCCGATGACGTAAATACACAACATGTCATCATCATCATCATAGCAATCGGTAATCAATTATTAAGGGCGTCGTAACTTATCGATTCAATAATACATTTTACACGACAGTGTTATCGCCGTCGTCTCTTCGTCAATCGAATTACAGTCGCGATTCGATCAAATAATCGAGCATTTTTTTTACATTGCGGCGAATGTAGCGGCCGCTAGTGGCTGAAGAGCCCACGTGAACGCATTACAACCAGGTGTATAGTGCATGAATTGATACTGGTAGGAACCTCCTGGTTACACCAGCCCACAGGGGATTATTGTGCCCGTCCGTCGTGAATCCAAAAATGGGAGGGGTGGGGCTGGGTGGAGAGGGTGTGAGGGTCGCTAGCCCCCGAGATCCCTCCCTCGGTACCCCTAACGGCCGGGTTAACCTCATTACTCGCCCCCTCGCTGCTAGGCGAACCGCTGCTGGGTTCTTCACCCCTGGGGTGAGAGCCGTCGCTCCAGGATTCCCCTCCCCCGCGGGTCCGCGTAGTAGGCATGTTTAATTACGTACGCGCACACCCACACACAGCTCTGCGCGGCACTCACTCAACCCTGACCACTCACGCTAGGATCGCGCACCTGTAGTACACACGTCGTGAACGTGCGCGCACACACGCATACAGCTCCACACGCGATACCCACTCTTGCGCCGCTCTGCGCCGCGCTCGCCGCTCACGTTATGATCGCGCACCTGGGGTACGCCGATTACGCACGCCGCGAGCTTACGCATACACAGTACCACACGCGTTCACACTTATAACACGAGATCACACGAGGCCACGATCAGCTATTAATTATTTATTGTCTGCTACGTGGGACTGGTTGTTGAGTCAGTATGAATCGACTAGGCTGCCTACTCTACTAGCCCGGAACCTATTCCCTATTTATCGTTCACGAAACACTTTTACCTCCTTACTCACGGTTTGAGGCACTCGACGTTCCGTGGGTTTTCCTCGCTGCTTGCCTCGACACGTCGCACGGACGTCCGGAGGGCAGAGCTGGGGCAGTCCTGGACGTTGGCTTCTCGGAGCAAGAGAGCGATTTCCCCTTTGCGCTCCCCATTTACCCTCCCTACCTCAAAGGGAATGCGACTCTGGACAATAGGCTCGCGACCCTCTCGCATGCGCACCGCCGTTCCGGGCGCTTTTGATATGCTACTTAATGCTCAACCTGCGCGGCGCAAATTCCAATCAATCCCTTTCTCACGCAGGCCCCCCCCCATTATCGCAGTTTATGCGGCGGCGTCCGTCACAAAGGTGCGCCGTGGGAATTTGTGCACGGCTCCCCGCGTGACCCCGCTCTCCCGATTACTCATACTAACAGCCTTATCCTTTAACTCCCCTAACAATGGTGCCTGCGTGCCCGCGCGTAATTATGCGTCCCTCCGCTCCCTGTGCGGGGGTGCCTGATTATGCAATTCAGATGCGCTGCGTGTTTTCTAATGATGCTCCTCCATCACAATGCTTATTCCCTCTGCCTGCCCCGTCGATACTTGCGTGTGTGGGGTGTGTGAGATGCGTTTCACCCGCGGTGGCCGAGTGGCCCCTCGCTGCGACCTTGCAACCTTAAGGCCGGTCGCAGCGCCGCGGTGCAAAGTAGCGTCGGGGGAGGTCGTCCAATTCCCTGGTCGCCGGAAACCGTGAAAGTTTAATCCCGATAAGGGCTTCTCGGATAAAAACCGGTCGGCCAGGTGACCTCCCCACGGAGCTCTATGGGGGGGGGGGGGGGGGGAATGCGTGCGGGTGTGTTTATGTGAGGTGAGGTGAGGGGGACGCGGGGTCGGCTCCGTCGCTTGGTGGTGGCGAGGTCTTAGATGGGGCGCCTGCTGAACGGCTTCGTGGCGGCGGCATGACAAGGGGAGGGTGGGGAGGGGCTGGGTGGGGAGGGGCTGGGTGGGGAGAGTGGGGCTGGGTGGGGAGGGTGGGGCTGGGTGGGGGGTGGGAGGGGCGGGTGCTGGGTGGGGAGGGGCTGGTCACCCTGTGGTGCCCTTATAAAACTCAACGTTTAACCTACTCACGCCGGCTTGTGCCCGCCCTCACAGTAGGGCATATTTGCGGAATCCACCACGCCGGCGTTGACCCTGCCCATTGACCGAGCAACCCAACGTTCCTACCAGCTCCCTCTGCAGGAATGTGTTGAAGACAACCGTTGAAAAAACGTCGATTCTTACACGCGCGGTTCGAAACGGAATCGTCAGCGTAAGCAAGTCTCATTCTTACGCTGTGTGTGTCTCTCTCAGTGTGTCTCTGTGTGAGTCTCTCTCTGCTTGTGTGTCTATGTGTGTGTCTCTCTCCGTGTGTCTCTGTTATCTCTCTCTGCTTGTGTGTCTATGTGTGTGTCTCTCTCTGTGTGTCTCTGTGTTATCTCTCTCTGCTTGTCTGTCTATGTGTGTGTCTCTCTCCGTGTGTCTCTGTGTTATCTCTCTCTGCTTGTGTGTCTATGTGTGTGTCTCTCTCTGTGTGTCTCTGTGTTATCTCTCTCTGCTTGTCTGTCTATGTGTGTGTCTCTCTCCGTGTGTCTCTGTGTTATCTCTCTCTGCTTGTGTGTCTATGTGTGTGTCTCTCTCTGTGTGTCTCTGTGTTACCTCTCTCTGCTTGTGTGTCTGTCTGTGTGTCTCCGTGTCTGTGTTTTGTCTCTCTCAAATTGATCAATCTTTGGAAGAATGTAATCAACCAGATAGGGTGTTGACTGTTGTGTTAGCCGACTCTGTGTGTAATATTACATTATGTTTCGAAGTTTACTTGGTTTGTTTTCTCTTTCATTTGTATCTGATGATAATTACTTGTGTTGCAATCGAAACGTCGTATGCTATTTTTTTTTTTCTACGTGACTTTACCGAAAGAACCAAAGATGGATGTCTCATGCTGTTCAATTGAAGCGATGCGCCATCATTGCACCCGTAGTAAGTGTGCAGTTTTAACTGGAACCAACAAAGGTGGCACGAACAAGGAGTCGTTTGTTCCTGCCACGAAATACATTTGCAAGATCGCGAATGGATCGATTCAAAATCATTCCACCTCCTTTAGCAAACATCCCACTCAAAAAAAACCAGAGCAAATATTTACACGTTCTAAAGTTCTTCTAAATGTATTGATTTAGGACGCAATGAACGAGAAGGCTTAAATGTTTTTCTTCATTATTGGAGTGAGGAGCGCGATTTAATTTTCCTAAGACGTAAATAGCTACTGCACTTTTAAGGGCCTCGGAAAAGCTGAGCAGGCTCGAGCAATGATTATCCCAGTGCTTGTGTTGGAGACCTGCGGCGCATCTCAGGTGTTTGAAGACCACGTGAGCGGCGAGGTGCCAGCAGAACATGGCAATGCGGCCAATGGGCGTGTGCGGTCCACGGACAGATTTAGTCCGCTCAGCTGCAATGGGTATGTGGATCGAACGCAACGTTGAATTTCTCCAGTCGGAGGTGCGGAAACCACCGAAGTCGATCTCTGAGTTGTTACTCATCCGAATATTGTCTCCGTGTACCCCCACACCACGGTGTGAAGCCGCGCGCACGCTCATCAATGCCCATTGCCCGAGCATTTCAACACAGGAGCCTCTTTGAATGGAAACGAGTCTTGAGATTCAATGAAGCGTTTCCTGGGTAAATAATAATCGGCATCATCGTCATTATCCCACATCTCCGTCGTAAGCCCAGAATGGTTGGCCTCTGTGGATGACAATGATTCACGTAATTTACAAGCCCCCTTTAGTCAACCCACTGTTGGACGTCTCACCACGCCGTGTGGGGTCGTGGGAATTGTTTGACCATACTTCACCACGCTGGTCAGTGTGCGTTGGTGAACTGTGTGTGGAGGTCGGGGGTTGGGTGTGGGAGTTGGGGGCAAGGACAGGTTGATATATCACTCGCCACTGATGTTAACCGCATGGAACTCATTATTTCATAGCGTGGTGCCGATGCGTTGCGCCTCCGCTCGTGTGTGTAGTGACATCGGATGTCACTGTGCAGTGCCGGCCTTGGAGAGGCGCGGCGTGCGGTGTAGCGACATCGCGGACACCACGTGGTGTGGGTGTAGTACCGGCCCTAGAGGGGCCCGGTGAGCTCTGATTGACAGCGCTAGAGGGCACCACGCTTGGCGTGCAGTGCCAACCCCTACAGGATAGGGTGTGGGAGTGCCGGCCGTAGGAATGAGGTTACTAAAGGCCATGGCACTCTGGTTGACCCGGGAGGACACGTGATCGGTTAAGTCTACAAAGGGGCCGTCCAAGTGGGGGCTAGGGGTGGTCACGTGGTTCGCATCTAGATCCTGCTCGAGGATTCTGGAAGCTGGGCGTGGCCAAGAGCGGAGCCGGCCACGCCGCAGAGGATCTAAGCCGGGTCCCCAGAGGGACCAGGGTTGTTGTTGTTCATCCTGAAGAATCTTCGTTTACGTTCTCCGAGTCTCCAACACGTGGACCTGGACACGCGCTGTGGTCCCGGTTCTTAGTAGTAATTAGTGTAGTTAGTCTGGTGGTCACCAACACAAGTTGTTAGTCTGTTAAGGGGAAGTGACTCCGGGTGTTGGAGTTCAATAAAGGTGTTGCCTCCAAGTACATGTCTGCGACTCAGTTGAACTCACTACATATGTATCGGTGTGTGTATATTCGTCGCACCTGAAGACGCACACGTGCTTTGCAGTCGCACAAATGCCTGTCCTCACAGAGCAACCACAAGAAGAAGAAAAAACAACTTTGCTGGCAGAATCTAGGAAACATTCCAGTGACACTCGGAGTGAAAGCGGTGGGACTGGCCACTGTGCGTGTAGCGACAGCATCTCCCCTTCTCGCGGCAGACGCGACTCCAGCGTCCCGTGGAGACACACACAAACACAAAGACCCCCCTCCACCCCCCGTATAGCATTAAGAGACATTTTGGGGGCAAGTGCAATTAGCGAGCACCTATGAAGACCAGCACGGCGCACGAAAGGATGGGTGGACAACCTCGACCCGGGGTGCTCGGGTCGAGGCTGAGTCGACCGAAGGGGGATTGACGACCACCATCAGATAATCGTCACCGGCGTTTGGTGGCCGTGAGCGGGAATCGAACTCGGGTCGCCGGTTTTGTAGCGCAGCAGCGCGCTAACGCACTACCGCTGCACGCACAAGACAAAAGGGAGCAAAGACAAAGATAAAGATACCCCGTATAGCCTTAACAGACTGTAGGGGCAAGTGCTGTTAGCCAGCACCTATGAAGGCCCGAACGGTACACAAAGGGGTGGGTGGCCAGCACCACGCCCGACCGACTTTGTATCCCCAGTGGCGATGTTTACACACCGCACCAGGTACTCATTTGAGGCTGAGTCGACCTAGGGGAGGCCCAGGACCGGTTCAGATAATCGTCACCGGTGTTGGCCGTGAGCGGGAATCGAACCCGGGTCGTCGGGTTCATAGCGCAGCGCGCTAACTGCTACTGCACCACCGCTGCACGCACAAGACAAAAGGGAACACACACAAACGCACATGCATGCCCTCACCGCGCCACATGCTGAGCTTGAGGCCGAGTTCACCTAGCGGACAGTCAATCCCTTCTCTTCGAGATATCAATTGTCCCTGGCGTCTGTGACGGTGCGACCCCCCCCCCCCCCCAAGCCAGGACTGGCGAACCCGTGGGGTTAACAGCGAAAACAGAGGTACGCACAGAGCGTGCGAACGCGTGCACAGTGGCAGCTTTGGAACGCGTTGACCTCCCCCGCCCCACTTCTCCCCCATCGGTCACGAAAACAGCAAAATCCTTCGAAAATCCCGAGAAAATAAACGGCTAAGCCCACACGGAGTCTGCTGCTCTTGCTGCTGCTGCTGCTGCCTGTTGTTGCCTGCGCACTCACCCAAGAGAGGCCGGCGTCAGGCCCCCCTATCCGAGCCGAGTTTATCAAAGGCGAGACTGTCACTGCCGGAAATTAAGAGCTCTGCTCCGCTGCTGTATTACACTGACGTTTTGTGCTTGTTTGAAGGGGTGGGGGGGGGGGCTTAGATGATATTTGGCCTCGTTCAATGCTCTTTTTGAAACTGGCAGAGAAGCGCGGACGGAATATGTGACTCCACCGGCTCTCCCAGCTGCTGGCAATGACCGCGTGTCCTCGTGCCCGGGGATGTGCCTGAGCATTTGCTGCTGCTGCTGCTGCTAAGATGAGCGACAACCAATTAGTTGTGGTGTGATAATTACAATAATAATAATGATGATGATGACGAGTCAAAGCTACAGCCCTGCAAATTCGTATTCACGTCACTGCTGGTGGAAGGACCTCCCGTTACGCGAGAGTTCTCGCTGAGTCGCTCTTATCGAGAGGCACGATGGCCTGCTCTTCCACGCTGATCAGACGTCTTCAAAAAGGTGGAAAAATACCGCAAAACTACTTACGACTGGGTTGTCAGAGGCGGATTGATTCGATGAACCTGCCCAACCTTTTCATCTGCCACGCCGAGAGATCGAACCGGCAACATCCCCACGGGTTGCGAACAGTGGGCTACTGCGAGTGAATTAATCGACCGCGGAGGGTTGAGTGGCCGAGTCGGACGTGCCCGACCAGGAGTTTGCGTGACACGGTGATGTCCTCGCTGAGTCTCGACTCGTTGTCAGCAGGGTCGTGCAGCGTTGGGATGTTTGGCGGATTTCCGATTCGAGTAAAGAGAGCGTCGCTCCGCGCGTGTGAGGAAACCGGGGAACCCGGATGAAGCTCATTCGCCACACGAGCAAGGTCACGCACTCAAAGCTTCGCACAGATGGACTCAATAATCCGTGTTCTGCATCACGATCTCCTGGCCGCCACCTCGTAGCCCCGCGGGTTTGTGGGTTCTACGCGAAACCTCTGCGTGATCCACCAACCCGTTAATCCAGGGGTGGGGAACGTCCGGCCCGCGGGCCGCGTGAGGCCCGCGAAATCATTTGGTCCTACAAAGGCAACCGCAGGCGGGACTCGAAATTCAATAAATCTCGGAGCAAACCTGGAAAAGCAGTTGCGAGTAGCAGCAACATCATCAATACCAGCTAACATCACGTGCCTCGCCAAAGCGAAGCAGTTCCAGCCATCGCATTAGGGGTGAGTTAATTAAATGTTTGACCAAATATAACAGGCTAGTTTTTTAAGTTGATGATTTTGTATGGCCCGCGAATGACGTTATAAATATCCAAATGGCCCCTGGCAGAAAAAAAGGTTCCCCACCCCTGCAGTTTACTCCAACGCGCTGCACGTGTCAGCTTTTCGTGCCGTACACGACAAGCTCACAGGGCCCCAGGTTGGGCTGATTGTGGAGATAACGCGCTCTGCTTAGCAAGCTGCGCGAGAGATTCGCAAAGTTGGGTCCCATTCTCCGTGCTCCGGTTCCCTCCCAAACTTAAAACAACAACAACAACAACCATCACAAAGTGATATTGTCAACAAATATTTCAGTGCATGGCCCTAATCAACAACAACCATCACAAAGTGATATTGTCAACAAATACATTTCAATGCATGGCCATAATCAACAACAATCATCACAAAGTGATATTGTCAACAAATATTTCAGTGCATGGCCATAATCAACAACAACAAATACATTTGTATAACTCAGTGGAGGCTTTTCATGGATAAACTAAACCCAAGCGATGGTGTATTTTTGCTTAAAACGTTCGTGCCTGCAGTAATTCATATTATTGGTTATTTCAGGTAAAGTCACGTCGATAAAAAAGTAAATAAAATATAAAAGAAATAAAATTAAAAATAAAAGCAAAAAACCCACGACGTTTCTATTTCGATGCAAGCGGTCTTCATCAGGCAGAGAGATGAAGACCGCTTGTGTTGCGATCGAAACCTCGTAGGTTTTTTTTCTTTTTAATTAAATGTATTAAATAATTTTTAATCTACTTTGTTGTTGTTGTTGTTTACTGTTGTGTAACGACATTGATCCAATAAATTCTCTCTCGGGTCAATCTCGCCGACCGAGAAATTCTTTGTCGGTCAAACGGCCGCGAGCCGCCGCCGCGTTGCTCGGCTCGAGCGAACCCAACGTTGAGAATCCTCGCGCGCCGAGGTGGATTTCTCTCTCCGTCGCCTCCGCATTCCTTCCCGCGCAGGTGCGCGAGGCTTGCACGGAGCAGGACGTTGGTAACGGCTCACGAGGTGCACGCAATTGACAAAGACAAAGGTGCCCCCGGATAGCCTTGACAGGCTGTTGCGGCAAGTGCTGTTGCGGCAAGAACCCGCGAAACACCACGCGGCACACGATGGGGGCGTGGGTGAACAACAACCATGCCGGCTACATTTAGCTCCCTAATGCTGATGTTGCCACACCGGCCCCAGGTACTAATTGTAGAAGGCTGAGTCGACCTAGGAGAGGCCCAGAACCAGTTCAGATAAGATATTCGCCACTGGTGTTGGCCGTGAACGGGAATCGAACTCGGGTTGCTGGATTCATAGCGCAGCGCGCTAACCGCCACACCATCGCTTCCCCTTGTATACACACACACGCATAGCTATAGACACAAAGCAAATACCAACATCCTCCCGTATAGCATTAAACATGCTGCTGGGGCAAGTGCTGTTAGCGAGCACCTATTAAGACACGCACGGAGCTCGAAGGCGTGGTGTGGCCGCTTCTCCATAATTCCCGTCCATTTGGCCATCATCGCTTCTAACCACGATGTGTGTCCATCGGCAACCGTGCACACGCACGACCGAGCTGTGATGCCAGGACACCGTGAGACGCACGGAGGGGGCTGGAGGGGCTGGAGGCAGCGAGGCTCTTGGAGCGAGGCACGTGGGGACGGGGGGTTCAGAGGAGGAGGAATTCAGACGACGAGCAGGAGGGATTTAGGAGGCGGATGGGGTGGGCTGTGATGCTGAGGTCAGCCAGAGGCGACGGGCTCGGAACCAGGCACACAACAAACTCCCTTGACCCACGGCTTGGCTCCGACACTGGGCGACGATGCCAGCGTCGGGAACGGATCGAGCGCGGGTGGCGGTGTTCTCTCCCCTCGCTCATTTTCATCTTCTCCGCCCCCTCCTCCTCTCCCTCCCAGGCTCTCATGCAACTGCAGGCGATGGTGCCAAGGCCAGGGAGCCGAGGGCGGTGGTGGGGGCGGGTCGTGCGGGAGGGGTGAGCCGGAGTTTCCTCCCTGCGTGTCTTCACGAGGGGACATTTGGGAACTCTCAGGCCGAGGTTATCCCGTGCGAGGTTAGCCCTTCAAAATCCAACACAGACAAAAGCCCCCACCTCACCCCTCCCACACATGTATCGTCTTTAACAGGCAGTTGGGACGAGTGCTGTTAACGAGCACATGTGAAGACGAGAACGGCACACTAAAGGGGTGGGTGGCCAGCACCACGCCCGGCCGCCTTTGTCTCCCTCGTGGCGATGTTTACGCACCGCACTGGGTATTCAACAAACTCAAACGATTGGTCGATAACACCACCAACAAACACGAGGAATACGCACGAATTTAAGAGGCGACGTTTCGGGCAATGACCCTTGCGCGCAGCGGCGAGATTATAATTATCAGTGCTTGCGCACCCAGTACGGAAATCGCGGACGCACGATTACCCGCTAACGTCACCACGGTGAGAGGTCAACGGAATCGTCGGGCCTCAGGTCAGAACGCGTTCACGTGGGGGGCCCATTGCGATTGTGAGAGATTTGAACAGCGAAGAAGGTGTCCCGGTGTTCACTGCAACGGTGTTGCCCCGCGGGGCGAGAGAGAGAAAAAAGTATCTTTCGTTAAAACCACCCCACACCACCCCCCACCTCCATACTTAACGTGCACGAAATATCAACGACCCCCGCCCCCATCCATGTTAACTCTAGGGCTTTGCAAGAGACGTGCGGCGAATATGATACACGTGTAAGTATATAGACAATCATCAGTACTGGAGAGACAAAGGCGGGCGGGCGTGGTGCTGGCCACCCACCACACCTTCGTGTGCCGTGCCGGCCTTCATAGGTGCTCGCTCGAAGCGACTTGCCCCAATAGTCTGCTAAGGCTATACGGTGGGGGGGTAGTCTTTGTCTTTGTGCAGTTACGTGTGTGTGAGATAATATACATTCACCGTACTTCATTAATTCACTGCTGGATTTCGACCTCATTATGTCACGGGTTGTGGTTCGCCCACGCCTCACCACTGTGGCCATTGCGGTTCAAATATCATTCGTCACCGATGTTGAGCCCTGGGGATGGAGTCCACGCGGCGGCCAGGTTCGCTGCGGAGAGATCGCTGTCAACCGCGCTGCCGTTGCAGGACCCCAGTGTGTGTGTGCGTACACGCGTGTGTGTGTGCATACACGCGTGTGTGTGTGTGCGTACACGCGTGTGTGTGTGCGTACACGCGCGTGTGTGTGTGTGTACACGCGTGTGTGTGTGTGTGTGTGCGTACACGCGTGTGTGTGTGTGCGTACACGCGTGTGTGTGAGTGCGTACACGCACACCTGGCAAGGACGCGCGCACACACAGCCCGGCTCCCCCCTGCCGGCTCCCCCGCTTTCATCAAGAGGCTCAGCGACTAAAAGCTGCAAAATGGGCTCATTTGTTCTCGCTCCCGCGTCAATAAAAACATCCTCCGAGGTACGCGGGCCCTGCGCGTCTTTCTCTGCGCTCGGGTGTCGCGAGAGAACGACTCCTCTTGTCGCCATCCCCGCGCCCCTCCCTTCCTCCTCCAGCCCATCATCTCCTTCCCCTCCCGCCCATCTCCTCCAGCACATCTGCTCCAGTATATCTCCTCCAGCACATTATCTCGTTCTCCCACCGCTCATCTACTCCACCCATCATCTCCTTTCCCTCCAACCCATCTTCTCCTCCATCATCTCCTTCCCCATCCAGCCCATCTCCTCCCCGAGATGCCTTCCTCCTCCATCTCCGGCAGGGATCGCTCCATCCCATAACTCTCCATCGGGGCAACGCGGCTGAAGGGAGGGAGTGGGAGGGGGTGGTGGCGGTGGGTAGTGGGGGGGGGGGGGCGGCAGGGGGGCACTTTGACGAGGTGGGAGCTGGGGGAACTGGGTGTGAGGGGGGGGGTGCAAGCGGGCCCCCCCCCCCAATGTCAGTCTCCAGACGCTTGCTGGATGAAGCTGAAGATTAGTTTGAAGCGGGGATCTAAGGGGCAGGAGGAGGCGAGATTCGGGAGGAGAGACGCGAGACGGTGTGGAGGGGTTGTGTCTGTGGCCGCTTTCAAGTCGAGGTGGCTGACCCTGGGGTAATACAACGCGGTGCGAGCGCACGAAGCAGATTACAAAGTTGTCGACACGAGAGTTTGCGGCGTTATACAACCACCGTTTGTCGCCGGTGTCGTCGAACGCTGCGTTAAACGAGCAGGCTTAGAATCAACGCATTGACACGGCAGTTGCTCTTCATTCGTTTAACCTCAAAGCGTGTCGTGGCCTCCACTGCGCGAGCACTACGACGCCCGACACATCCGTCGACAGCACTGCCCGTGGACAAAATCCACGGTGACACAATAGGCGACGTTGCAGGCAATGGTCCTTCTTCGCAGCACAACGCGCACGCATGACGCCGCGGCAGGCAATGCACGACCGCAGTGTGATGTATCGTTGCGTTTAAGTTCGCTCGATTGGTTGCAAGGATGATTCCCGTGTGGCCAGTTGCCCGGCTATGTAACGAGGGAAATCGGTGGCGCGTGAGCACAGCAGCGACAAACAACGGAAGTTTATGGGCAGGTGAAAGTCAAGCTGCGTTGTTTGAGTCTAACAGTGCCGTAAACACACGGAAATTGAAAAACTAAAAAAAGACACGTGCACGTGTATGGGAGCAAGAAGAAGCGCCGTAGGAAGTTAGGTGCAGGTGCAAGCAAAGCTGCGTGTTTTGGTTTAATAGGGGAGTGAAGGGGGGGGGGGGCGTGAAGCGAGGGAACCAGGATGGAGATGAGTGGCAAGGGTAATTGCCAGAAAACTTGGTGGGACGGAACTTTAACGCTCTTTCGGTAAAGTCACGTAGAAGGGAAATAATAAAATAATAAAAATAAAACATAATAAAATAATTCTCACGACGTTTCGGCCACAACGCAAGCAGCCGTCCATAGGTGACTTAACCGAAAGAACCAAGAAGATGAATCGCTGCAGTCACGAAAGCTTTAAATCGAAATTTAACGCTCTTCTGTAGTTATTTAGGCGTGTCGGGAACCTCGCCTCTTACGTGCGAGCGAATGATTCGGTGAGAGAATATCTGTTGTGTTTCTTTCACGATCGAGTTTCGTTTCTCCCCCCCCTCCCCCCCCACAAAAAAAGCAATCGCAACCTTGCGGTCACTCGCCTCTTTAATCTATAATTCCCATCCTGGGTGTGCCTTCAATATTCGTGCCCTGTACACAATCCTGCCCCGAAGCGTCTGTCCGGTTGTGTGTCTGCAAACTCTTCTTCGTGAACTTTACACACTTTTTTCGTGAAGACACGCGCACTTTTGTTTCGGTTATACAGTGCTTGATCGTATTTAAAGGTTATCTCCAAGCCGCGAGAGACACGTGGAAGAAGAGGGGATTATTGTTGTGTATATAACGAGACCGAAATACCGAAAGAAATATGTAACACACATGATTGCGAAGAAACAGTAAAAGTTTATGAACCAGAATTTTACAAACTCTTTTGTTCTTTCGGAAAAGTCACGTATAGGTATAAAATAAAATAAATCACGACGTTTCGATTGCAACACAAGCAATTATCATCAGGTGGGAAAACTACAGCAAGATCAGAATTTTACATTTAGTGCCTGAATGTTATTCAAACGATATATTTTATACATCCCAGGATTCACGCTCGGAGGATTTGACTCTGTCCTTCGCAGAATGGAACAGGAAAGATCCTTTTTGTGGATGAGATGGAAATAGCTTGTGGACATCAAAGAAGCGGAGAAAGTGCATGTGACGTATTTACTAAATGTTTACGCAGAGATGAAACACGCCCGTTGTGGAATTGCGCCTTAATCATCAACACAGATTCTTCGTTATGCAGGCCAGTAGTCACTACAACAAACAATGGAAACAACCGAAGAACGGAGCGGAGAAGGCGGCTAGGTGGGGCTCAAGTGGGGGTCTGCTTGTGTCTAATTGGGGTCATACCCCGGCACCGAGACCTGCACTTGACCCCAAATCAACACCCAGAGGCCGTGGCTCTCCCGTTTCCCGTAACCCCGCGCCGACCCCGCAAGCCCCACCACGCCACACCGCATCACGCGACGTCGCGCTGTTCCACACGCCACACCACGCCACGCCACACCACACCACGCCACACCACACCACGCCATCCCAGGCCACATCACACCACGCCACATCACGCCACACCACGACACACCACACCACGCCACACCACACCACATCACGCCACCCCAAACCACGCCACACCAGGCCACACCACGCCACACCACGCCACGCCACACCACACCACGCCACGCCACACCACGCCACGCCACATCACACCACACCACCCCAAACAACGCCACACCAGGCCACACCACGCCACGCCACACCACACCACACCACCCCAAACAACGCCACCCCAGGCCACACCACGCCACGCCACACCACGCCACACCACACCACCCCAAACAACGCCACCCCAGGCCACACCACGCCACACCACACCACGCCACGCCACACCACGCCACACCACACCACGCCACACCACGCCACAACACGCCACGCCACACCACGCCACGCCACACCACGCCACACCACACCACGCCACACCACGCCACAACACGCCACGCCACACCACGCCACGCCACACCACACCACGCCACACCACACCACATCACACCACGCTGCTGTACACGGACCACCGCATGCCGCGCCACCCACTCAGCGTTGAGTGGAGATTTGCTGCTCTGTCTGTGACCGCATAGGAAATGAGCAGATAAGGCCCCCACCACCATGCGTGGATCAAAGGCGTGCCGAAAAGAAGGGTTCTGTGATAACCGCTGCTACTGGAGGTCCAGGAGGGCGGGGGACAGGGTGGGGGAGACGCTGGAATTCGCGAATGAGAATCTCGGAGAGGGGACGAAGCGCTCCCCGTGAGAGCGCGCGACGTCGCTCTCTCGCGCTCTCTCTGTATCTCTCTAACTCTCTCAGTTTCGATTTAAAGCTTTCGTGACTGCAGAGATTCATCTTCTTGGTTCTTTCGGTAAAGTCACGTAGAAGGGAAGTTATAAAATAATAAAAATAAAACATAATAAAATACAATTCTCACGACGTTTCGGCCACAACGCAAGCAGCCGTCCTCAGGTGAAGACCAGGTCTGTCGGGGAGACAGCGTGAGAATTGTTTTATTATGTTTATTTGTATTATTTTATTACTTCCCTTCTACGTGACTTTACCGAAAGAACCAAGAAGATAACTCTCTCAGTCTTTACTCGCTACCGCTTGTCTCTCCCGAGTGCGATTTTTGACGTCGTGGCCCCAGCTCCAGACGGGTGTGCACGTGTGCCCGGGGTGTGTCTGCGTAGTGCGTGCACGCGCGTGCACGCACTGGAGCGTACACGCGCGTGGGTTTGAGTGCGCGTGTGTCAGGGTCGACTCAGCCTCACGTTAGTACCTGGTGCGACGTGTAGACATCGTCACTGGGGAAACTAAGGCAGCTGGGCGAGGTGTTGACCACCCACCACCTCGTGTTCCGAAGCAGGCCTTCGTAGGTGCTCGCTAACAGCGCCAGCCCCAACAGTCTCTTGAAGCGACACGGGGGGATGTCTGCCGTTGTACGTACGCGTGCACGCGTGTCACCAGTCTGGCTCCGCGACAAAGCGGTCGGGATGTGAGAGTCCCGCATTCCTTCTCGTCCGATCCGCAACAACACATCAGAGCGAGGGGGAGCCAAGGGGGTGGAAATGATGAGAATTGAGAAGAGCGATTCATCGTTCGTGCAGATCGGGCCGTGGCGTGTGAGAGTCTCAGAGTTTTGCTGCGCACGCGATAAAGCGACCCGACATCACGCGTCATCTCGACGCATTTGTACAAAGGGCACCACCCCCCGGCGTGACCTGTGCATGCGCGACACGGGATGAGAAGCGGCGCCGAGACTGCAACGGGGGCATTACTCTGCCCAGTATTGGGCAACGGTTGCCGCGTGTGATACGAGTCGAGTGATTGTGCGGGCAGTGTCTCTGATTGGGGCCAGAACGCCGGCCAATGCAGCTGGGACACGTGCACACGTGACATTGATGACGAGTTGTGCGCCACCTATAATCTTTGAGCTATCGGATATATTAAAAAAAAATCTAATTGAACTTTTTTGTCCAGTGTATGATCAAAAAAGGGTCACTTGAAATGAGTTTTCAGATGTAGTTCTGTGACGTCTCCTTCCGTGGGCCGTTATTTGACACACGGGACGACGCACTGCTCTGCGAGAGCTCCATACGGACACCGTTCCTCTTGCTATGATGCCAATCTCCATGTCTAAAGCAGCTCACGCCTCCGGCAAATCACGTGACCTCTGTGAGTTCAACCCTCCACGCTGAATCCTTCCCATCTCATCTCTCTCTCTCAAGTCAGCTCAAGCCTCCCGTACATCACGTGACTTCTGTGAGTTCAACCCTCCACACTGAATCCCTCCCCTCTCCCCGCCCCCTGTGAAAACAGATTTGAAGCTTTCGTGACTGCAAGGATTCATACTCTTAGGTTTTTTTTCGGTAAAGTCACGTAGGTAAAAAATAAAATGTAAATTTTTAAAAGTAAAATATTTATTATTTTTATTAATTTAAATTGTATTTCATACTCTTAGGTTTTTTTCCGGTAAAGTCACGTAGGTAAAAAATAAAATTTCAATTAATAAAAGTAAAATATTTTTATTATTATGAATTTTAATTTTATGTTTTACCTACGCGACGTTGCCGAAAAAAAAACCTAAGAGTATGAATCCTGGCTCCGCCACTGCTCCCCATCCTCATTTTTCCTAACGCATTCCTCGCGCATTCATCCTCTCCTTTCGCATCCTTGTCCCCCATGTGTTTCTCTTATCTCTTTCCAAGTGCCCTTCCTCGCCCCCTTTCCATCAATGAACATCCTTGGCTGTACTCCACTTTACCTGCCGTGTTGGCTGCGGGCGAACAGTTGCTAGTAGCGACAATTAGGCTACAAGTTTGGAGGGGAGACACGTAAAACAAACCAAATACACGAATTCGCATCGTCAGAGTTGCTCATTTATTTTTTCGATAAAAGACAGGTGACAGTTGAGCATGCAACCACCACCCTCACCCGCATGATTCACGTCCCTCACCCATCTTCGCAGCACCCCACCCCCCAAACTTTGACAAACTCGCCTTTTAGACAGCGAACGCTGTACAGGGCTAAACAAACCCGACAGGGCATTCCACAGCGAAAACACACTTGAGCTGGGGAACACTCACATCGATATTCATCGTTATTGTAAACGCGCTTGACACGGCTGTAAACAGTGGCGAGTCCAGCTGAGGAAAGGTCCCTGCGTAGGTTCCCTTAGGAACTCCAGGAACGTAGCCGGCCAGGGTCTACGGAGGGCGGTGGTGGGGAGAGAGGGCGTCTAAGAGGGCGGTTGGATCGGGGGGTTATTCTAGTTTTGCGTCGAACTCGGACCCATATCGAACAGAAAGGGTCGTTGCCTGCAATCATCAGGTCGTGTACCAGCGTTAATGCCATCAACGCCTGACTCTGCTGACGGGACTCTGAATGTTCGAAACTGGTCCAAGTGCCTTCTTGTGCGCTGAAATTATGCACTCAGAATCCCGCATGGTCGATGGTATGTGTAAAGATATGTGTATGTGGAGGGACAGATATGGGGAGGAGGCGCACATTGTCTGCTTGTCGAGTTTGTTGCACCCAGACGCGGTCGATCCGACTAGAAAGCCACCGTCTATGATGACTTTAGCACCTCCTATGATGACTTTAGCACCTCCTATGATGACTTTAGCACCAGCTACGGTGCGAAAGAAGTTCAACAAACATGCCGACTATTATAATTGTTTTTTTACCCTTTTTTCTGGCAACAAAACTGACACCTTTTTTTTTTACAAGGAGTCATGTTTGCATATACCACAATACCTGCAGTCATAATGCAAACAAATTATCTTATTTTTTTACTGGCAAATGAGGTTCCAATGGTGTAAATGCTTACCCCGAGCTCTCATACTCTGATGGTGCATTGTCTTTGAGTTGTGCGCCTTTTGGCGTCATCTGGTCCAACACCATGTGAGACTAGGCTCTAAGGAAAGCTGTCTCGGGTGTGGACCAATCAATTCCAAGGACAGTGCATACATTATCAGAGTTGTGTTTTTTGTTTGCATTATGACTGCAGGTATTGTGGTCTATGCAAACATGACTCCTTGTAAAAAAAAGTGTCAGTTTTGTTGCCAGATAAAAGGGTAAAAAACCAATGATCATATTTTTTACTGGCAAATGAGGTTCCAATGATGCCGACTATTATCCACGTGCAGACGCATGGGCATACAGAATTCGCTCGATCTCATCGGATCTCGGAGGCTTACGCAGCTTTGCGCCTGGATACTGAGATGGGTGACCACCACGCATACATCAGGCTGCTAAAGGACACAGGGGAGAGATCCGTAACAAAGGGGGTTGGGTTAGATCGCGTAAGCATAACTGTGTCGTAGCCCTCCACCACCCGACACAGCCAGGAAGGGTTTGTCACGTAAACAACGCGCGCCAATTAGTTGCTGCTTCAGCCCACCGGTGTGTTGGAGAGTAAATCCACAACATTTACAATGTGAATACGGTGTTCAATATACGGGACTATACGGGTTGAATTCACTCTACATGCAGCTATGCGGTCGGACGTGGGACGACATTGTGTGTGTACTGTGTGCGTACTGTGTGTGTACTGTGTGTATACTGTGTGTGTATCGTGTGTACTGTGTGTGTACTGTGTGTATCGTGTGTATCGTGTGTGTGTACTGTGTGTGTACTGTGTGTATCGTGTGTACTGTGTGTGTACTATGTGTATCGTGTGTATCGTGTGTGTGTACTGTGTGTGTACTGTGTGTATCGTGTGTACTGTGTGTGTACTGTGTGTGTACTGTGTGTATCGTGTGCACTGTGTGTGTACTGTGTGTGTACTGTATGTACTGTGTGTGTGTAATGTGTGTGTACTGTGTGTGTATCGTGTGTACTGTGTGTGTACTGTGTGTATCGTGTGTACTGTGTGTGTACTGTGTGTGTACTGTGTGTATCGTGTGCACTGTGTGTGTACTGTGTGTGTACTGTATGTACTGTGTGTGTGTAATGTGTGTGTACTGTGTGTGTATCGTGTGTACTGTGTGTGTACTGTGTGTATCGTGTGTACTGTGGGTGTATACTGTGTGTATCGTGTGTACTGTGTGTGTACTGTGTGTGTACTGTGTTATCATGTGCACTGTGTGTGTTCTGTGTAATGTGTGTATTGTATGCACTGTGTGTGCACTGTGTGTGTACTGTGTCTACTGTGTGTGTGTGTAATCTGTGTATCGTGTGTACTGTGTGTGTGTGTTCTGTGTGTATTGTGTGTGTGTACTGTGTGTGTACTGTGTGTGTGTACTGTGTGTGTGCACTGTGTGTATACTGTGTGTGTGTACTGTGTGTGTGCACTGTGTGTGCACTGTGTACACTCTTGGCCGCCGACCTCCGAGTGTCTATAACCGTACACGCGCTAGCTCCCATCTCGTCGTGGTTCTACAACCCCCCACCCCCCCCCCCCCCCCTATTTGTCTGACCCCCTTTCCCCCCTCGTCTCATCGCACAGCGGGTAGCACGCCGAGAGGCGCGGATTCCACAATCGGATTAATTCTCCCTCCCGCACCCCTCACTCACGCATCCCTCTCCGCCTGCCCCCCCCCCCCTACGAGCCCACCACCTCCTTGTTCCCTACCCCCCCCTGGGGTGCGAGGTGACCCCAGGGGATTCAAGTACAGCTAAAGTGGGGGCTCGCTCTCTTCGAAACGCTCCTCAAAACACTCCTCGAAACGCTCCTCAAACCACTCCTCGAAACGCTCCTCAAACCACTCCTCAAAACGCTCCTCAAAACACTCCTCGAAACGCTTCTCAAACCACTCCTCAAAACGCTCCTCAAACCACTCCCCAAAACGCTCCTCAAAACGCTCCTCAAACCACTCCTCAAAACGCTCCTCAAACCACTCCTCAAAACGCTCCTCAAACCACTCCTCAAAACGCTCCTCAAAACGCTCCTCAAACCACTCCTCAAAACACTCCTCAAAACGCTCCTCAAAACACTCCTCAAAACGCTTCTTAAACCACTCCTCAAAACGCTCCTCAAACCACTCCTCAAAACGCTCCTCAAAACGCTCCTCAAAACACTCCTCAAAACACTCCTCAATCCGCTCCTCAAAACACTCCTCAAACCACTCCTCAAAACGCTCCTCAAAACACTCCTCAAAACGCTCCTCAAAACACTCCTCAAAACACTCCTCAAAACACTCCTCAAAACGCTCCTCAAACCACTGCTCAAAACGCTCCTCAAACCACTCCTCAAAACGCTCCTCAAAACGCTCCTCGGTCATTGCGAGCCACGTTGCTGAAGCTCCACGGCGGTCTCGAGCAGCGCGTCACCGACGCGAGATTCCTGAACGCGATCGAGCCTCTGCACGCACGCGCCGTTGAGCGCGTGCGGTAACCCCGCTCTTACGTCGGGGGATGCGTTCCCTGAGAAGTGTGGCCGCGACGATTGTCGAAACGACGCAGACCGAGGCGATTGACGGGGGGGAGGCGAGGGCTGTGAGAGGCGGCGTGTAACGAGCGAGGAGGGACGATGCTGTCAAGCGACGTCGGCGTGGGGTCGAGGTGACGCAAATCAGCTGGCGGTGTGAATAAGGCGACGACGTATTTGCGAAACGGCGTAAAACGGGAGAGACGTAAATGAGGTTATTACACTATATGTATGTATATTTTTTTTTTTACGGAACTGCATTTCTTATACAATCACGATTCACATCCCTCACTCAAAGGCATTAATATATAAGCCTAAAGCGGCACGCGAGTGGAGTTAATACCAAAATCCTAACCACGTACAGCTTAATTCGAAATTAAAAAACCAAACCATTACTTTTCCTGTTGAGAGATATATCGACATAACACCACAGCATGGGGCCTGCGGGATAATCTGTCGACCACTGACGACAGATGAGCTCCAAGGAGAACAGTGGCACCCACCGACCAGGCGGCGGATAACTGGGCATCTGTGAAAAAGAGCTTTATAGCTCATCGGATTCCTCCTGCAGCAAAAATACAGATTCTGATTCTCGATGCATCCGGCGTGTTGCTGGGGCCACCACCACCACGACCACCACCACCACCACCACCATTACCACCACCACCATCACGACCACCACGACCACGACCACCACCATTACCACCACCACCACCTCCACCACGACCACCACCACCACGACCACCACCACCACCACGACCACCACGACCACCACGACCACCACCACGACCACGACCATCACCATTACCACCACCACCACGACCACCACGACCACCACCACCATTACCACCACCACTGCCACCACGACCAACACGACCACCACCACGACCACCACCACCACCACCACCACCACGACCACCACCACCACGACCACCACGACCACCACCACGACCACGACCATCACCATTACCACCACCACCACCACCACGACCACCACGACCACCACCAACATTACCACCACCACCACTGCCACCACGACCAACACGACCACCACCACGACCACCACCACCACCACCACGACCACCACCACCACGACGACACGCGGCACCCGGCTAGAGCTGTGCGATCTGGCTGGGGGTTTACTGCGTGGCGAGGGCCTCGTGGATGCTGCTGCTGCTATCGCTGCTGGAGGAGGTGGTGGTGGGGAGCGGTGGCGCAGTGGTTAGCGCGCTGCGCTACGAACCTGGCGACTCGAGTCCCGCTCACGGCAAACATCCGGTCCGGTCCTGGGCCTTCCCGAGGTCGACTCAGCTTCAAATGAGTACCTGGTGTGGTGTGTAAACATCGCCACTGGGGAGACAAAGGCGGCCGGGCGCGGTGCTGGCCACGCACTCCCTCGTGTGCCGTGGTGACCTTCATAGGTGCTCGCTAAAAGCACTCGCCTCAACAATCTGTTGAGGCTATACGGGGGGATCTTTGCCTTTACCTTTGGAGCAGTGGTGTACATGGGGGTAGCAGGAAGCGGTAATGGAGGGGATGATGGTGGTGGTGGGGAGGGATTGCGAAGTGAGGGTGCTATTCTAGCCAGCGGGTGGCTTCCTTATCTACAAAGTCACTGGGTCCGGGAGACGGAGCTAGGGACATCAGCCGGTTGAGCGAGGGCAGTTAAATGTGGATAATCCTCGCAGGGTGGGGGGGAGGGGGGGTCACCATTACGAAACCACGGCAGTGCGAGCCGCGTGCTGACCCGGGTCGTCTGGCCTGCGTGGCCCTTCGGTGCGATTACAAACAAAACCCCACTTCACTTTCGGTAAAACGAAAAAAACTAAGAAATCCCTCTAATTGGGGACTAGGATTCCTACGGGTTCTTCTGGCCGAGGCGGGTGCTGGGAGAGGAGGGGGGGTTAGAGTCAAAAAAATATTCGATTTGCACTTGAGTTAGGATTAGGGCCAAGGGTAGGTCACTGTTAAACAAACAAAAAACGACGAGAAGAAACCGAGTTTGTGCACTTTGTGTGTGTGCTTGTTTTTTTCCTGTGAAAAGATCCGATTTGTCTCGCTGTCTTGTCGTGCCTGTGGTGGCTGTGATGGTGGTGTTGGTGGTGGAGAGAGTGCATTGTGGTTGGGCTCGTAGAGAGGTGAACTATCACCAAATGATGGACAGCACAACATTAAACGCGACTGATTCGTGTTCAGTCATTGCACTCGACTCGAGAACCACACGTCGCCATCGTAGCCACGTGTCAGCTCAGTGCTCTGACGTATGCGCCATGAGCTCACCTCCAAGATCCTCAGTTATTCGAATTTTTGAGATATATATTTTAAAAAAATCCCATCTCCATCAATGAAATCACGGTTCCGAGACAAATCTAATTCCGTGAAGGTGTAAATACTTACCCCGAGCTCTCATACTCTGATGGTGCATTGTCTTTGAGTTGGGCGCCTTTTGGCGTCATCTGGTCCAACACCATGTGAGACTAGGCTCTAAGGAAAGCTGTCTCGGGTGTGGACCAATCAACTTCAAGGACAGTGCATACATGATCAGAGTTGTGTTTTTTGGTTGCATTATGACTGCAGGTATTGTGGTCAATGCAAACATGACTCCTTGTAAAAAAAGGTGTCAGTTTTGTTGCCAGATAAAAGGGTAAAAAAACAATTATCATATTTTTACTGGCAAATGAGGTTCCAATGGTGTAAATGTTGACGGGAACTCACGAGGGAGTCGCTCGAGTCGGGTTGATGCTCACGGCGTGGAGACTGAAGGTGGCAGCGAGACGTTAACTTCCTTCGCCTGGCATACTCTTTGGTTTTTTCGGTGAAGTAACCGTCACAGCAAAATTGCTGTATCAAGTAATTTTTCTGTGACGGTTTCACCCGAAGACGGAAGCTTGTGTTGCCTCCGAAACGTCGTGATTTAAGTTAGTTGTTTTCTTTTTACCTACGTGACTTTACCGAAAAAAAACAAAGAGTATGAATCCTTGCAGTCACGAAAGCTTCAAATCTAGAATCCTTCGCCTGGCATACAGGAGGTACATGGGTTTGATCCCGATTCCGGTCACGTGGATTTTTTTCCGGGTCCTCCGGTTTTCCCCTCCACATTTAGAAACACGCGTTTAGATTATTTGGCTTATGTAAATTTCCACATGAGGCGCTTCGTTGAGCTATTCATTTGTGGCCAGGTCGCTTCTGGGAAAAAAGAGCTAAATAGCTCAGTAGGCCTTACCTGGTAAAATAAAAAGAGTTGAGATTTGTTTTTAGATCACGTGGTAGACGCCACTGCTCTGGCACTACATCGCCTCTGGCTGATTGGTTGATGTCTCGGACCCGTCACTCCTGTGTGATAAGGCCTGGCGATGTTTCTTACAGACCAGCCTCTACCTCGCGAGCACGACGTGATCAGAGATTCCGTCTCTAGGGAGCTCTGGAGGCTTGCGGCGCAGTTGGTATAGTGTGGACCAAGCATGGGTGGAAAACCCCGATTTTTCCAGCGGCAGGCATCGTTTTATTTTCTTAGAACCAATTAAACCGGATTTCTCCCAATGTCAGATAATCGGGTTTAATATAAAAGACAATTAAACCCGATTGTAAAAAACCCGACTGTGCCACCCTTGGGACCAAGGCCGTAGCCATGGAGTCAACATTGGGGGGGACCAAATCTTCCAGGGGATCTGGAGGTCCCCCCCCCAGAAAAAAACATCTACATTTGAAAACTCATTTCCTGCCATTTTCTGCCTAAAATATTTTAAATAAATTCACTAACACATTGGATGGACTTTTTATGTATTTTTTACAATAATGTCTAATAGTGTATTGTATTACATTGCTTTGTTTTTTTACCTTTCTTGTTGCATTGCATGTAATGGCAGAGATTAGGGATTTACAACCATAACCACAATCATATACACAGAAATCTATTTAATAGAAATATATTGGGGGGACATTTTGAGCATATTTGAATATTGGGGGGGGATTTGTGTCCCCCAATATATATTATAAATACGGCCTTGGTGTGGACAGACCACTTGAGTCATAATCCTGGCCACCGTTCACATTAGTGGCGAGTGTCTGTATGTGTTTGTGTGTGTGTGTATCAGCCAGTCATCTCGGTCATCTCAGTCAGTCGACCCGTGGCACCTGGGTCTGCCCCGTGACCTCCTGCCAGCGGGCGTTCGACACTTCACGTGGTAGCCTCAAGGTGCACATGGCCTGGCACAAGTGTCGTGGTGACGTCACCGCCACTTAGTGGCGAATAGCGGTTGTTGTTGTGTATGAATGTATGTCAGGGGAGCGGTAGTGTAGCGGTCAGCGCGCTGCGCTACGAACCCGGAAAACCCGGGTTCGTTTCCCGCTCACGGCCAACGCCAGTGACGATTATCTGATTCGGTCCTGCGCCTCCTCCTAGGTCGACTCAGCCTCAAATGAGTACCTGGTGCGATGTGTAAACATCGCCACTGGGGGAGACAAAGGCGGCCGAGCGTGGTGTCGGCCACCCACCCTCTCGTGTGCCACAGTGCCGGCCTTCATAGGTGCTACTCGCTAACAAAACTTGCCCCAACAAGCTGTCGAAGACGCTGCTGTACAGTGCGTGTGAATGAGCGACTCGAGCAGCCAGCGAGGATTTGTGCTCCAAATAAGCCGAGGGGCTCGGGGTGAACGCTCAGCGCATTTTGTTTTCAATCGAGTACCTGATGCGGTGAGTCAACATCAGTACTTTCCATCATGGGTGCTCGCTAACAGGATTTACCTCAACGTCTGTTGAGGCTATCCGGGGGATCTTTGCCTTTGTGCACGGTTAGGTCGACTCAGCATCAGCACCGGGGGAGACAAAGGCGGCCTGATGTGGGTGGTGGCCACCCCACCGCTTGCGCTCGCCAACAGCACTTGCCCTAAGAGTATGTGAAGGCTATACAGGGGAGAGGGGGGTGCTTTGTCTGAGTGTGTATGTGTGTTGGTGAGAGAGTCTCTGTGTGTGTATGCGTGGCTAATACGCGCGTGTTTCTAGCTAATTGTCTCCACCATGAGCTGAATTATGTCGGCAAATCCCTGCGCTAGAGAGGGCACCTGCCGATCGTGGATTTAAACACCCCCCCTCTCCCCTCTTTCTCCTCCTGCTCTTCCTCCTCCTCCTCCTCTCTCCCTCTCTCCCTCTAGCCCCTTGCCATCCCTCTATTTACGTCCCTCCATCTGTCTCGCCAGTCTAGCCGCTGGTCGCGCGGAGGGAGAAGAGACTTCAGACTCTCCTCCTCCGCCTCCTCCTCGGCGGGGCCGGCACGATGGATCCAGCCGTGACCCCGCAGCAAACACTGCCCCCCGCGCCCATCGCGTGGCGGAACCACAACGGCTCGGTACCGTACACCGAGCCGCCCTTGACCGAGGAGGGCGAGACGGCGATCGGCGTCTACCTGATCAGCCTCGGTGAGTCCCTTTCGAGTCTCAGCGTCGTTGATGCCGCGCCGAGGGTGGGTGGGGAGGGGGGCCACCGAACACGGTGGCTAGGAGATGTTAACTACCTTGCCTGGTCTACACGAGGTCGTGGGTGTTCGATGCCGACCCTGTGACGCCTGCTGCTGTATGCTTGGAGTTTGCGTGTCTCTCTCTCCCCCCCCGTGGTCGCGTGGATTTTTCTCCGGGTTACTCTGGGTTTCTACCTCCACATTTAGAATCGATTTGCGTTTGGAGTCTTTGGCTGCTAAATATTTCGTCCACACGACGATGAGCCACTTCGTCGACCGATCGTTTGTGGCCGGGTCGCTTCTGTACAGCTCAGTGGGCCTCACCTGGTCAAATACAAATACAAGCGCTTGGTGATGAAAGAGTGTTCGCCCAGGGTATCGTTGAGTCTTCCCCACGCTCATCATTGAGTCGTCACCCTGGTTACCATTGAGTCTTCAGACTCTTCACCCCCGTCATTGATAATCAGCTCAGTCGCGAGTGACTCGTCCGCCTAAGCTAAGCATTGAGTCGTCACCGCCTCTCTCCACCCTTGAGTCATCACCGCGATCGCTGAGTCACAGCTGAGTCATAGCTGAGTCACAGCTGAGTCTCAGCTGAGTCACAGCTGAGTCACAGCTGAGCTGTCAGCTGAGCTGTCAGCTGAGTCACAGCTGAGTCACAGTTGAGTCACAGCTGAGCTGTCAGCTGAGTCACAGTTGAGTCACAGCTGAATCACAGCTGAGTCACAGCTGAGCTGTCAGGTGAGTCACAGCTGAGATGTCAGCTGAGTAACAGCTGAGTGCTCATTGGGGCCGTGACGCGGTCGAGCGGTAGCGCGTTCGCCGCCGGGTCTCAGAGGTTCACGGTTCGAATAAAAAAATAAAATTTTAAAATTAAAACAACTAAATTAAATCACGACGTTTCGGAAGCAACACAAGCATCCGTCATCAGGTGTGACCGCTCCAGCAAAATTACTGTAGCGTATGAAGAGAGCTATTTAGGGTGCTTGTGTTGCTTCCGAAACGTCGTGATTTTATTTGGTTGCTTTCATTTTTAATTTATTTTATTTTCTACCTACGTGACTTTACCGAAAAAAACAAAGAGAATGGATCCCTGCAGTCACGAAAACTTCAAATCTAGAAGCCCTTCGTCTCCCCATGCCGTGTTAGTGACGGCACAACGCTGCCCAGTGCGGGTTGGTTAAAGGAGGAGGCCCATCACATCTGTCGATATCCACTCGCCACTGATGTTAGCCGCGAGTTTAGATATCGAACCGAGGTGGCATGGAATCCTCGCGCGGTGTGCCGACCACTCCACCGAAACAGTGCGCGTTGGGAGAACATCTTTTTTTCCTGTTCTTGTTATTGTTCAATCTAGATTTGAAGTTTTCGTGACTGCATGGATCCTGACTCTTTGGCTCTTTCGGTAAAGTCTCGATTGCAACACAAGCAAACATCATCATCTGATGATGATTGCTTGTGTTTGCCGCCCGCTGTTTTATATTATTGGAGAGTCTCCCTAATTCAATGTTCATTGTAAGATTTAAAAAATCTCTGCACGATTGAGCTGTGCGGAAGCGTCCGGTGTGACGGGCAATGCTATCAACCCCGAGAGCTGAGTTCAATTCCCAACCACGGCCAACAGGAGTGGAGGAGAGTCAATATCTAATTTATTTTATTTCATACCTACGTGACTTGTTATTGTTGCTTAACAAAAAAAGAAATCCGCATCGCGGCGAGACGCGTGGACGTGCCCCAAGTGACTCGCGCCGACACGGCCATGCTGAACCACCCGACCGCATCGAGGTTCATATCGAGAGAGTAGAAACACCTGCTCGGGTCTGCACGCAGGGGTGAGAATGCGTGCGGTTGAACAAAAGCATGACTTGATAAGAGGAGAGAGAGAGAGAGCTATTCTACTGGTATGTGGTTTTCAGTGCCAGCGCTGAGAGAGTTTTACCACCTAGAGTGCTGGCGGTCTATTCTACTAAAATTACTCCTGAAGATGATGATGATGATACTAATCTTCTTGGTTCTTTCGGTAAAGTCACGTAGAAGGGAAGTAATAAAATAATAAAAATAAAACATAATAAAATAATTCTCACGACGTTTCGGCCACAACGCAAGCAGCCGTCCTCAGGTGAAGACCAGGTCTGTCGGGGAGACAGCGTCTGAATGATGATAATAATCTAGAGTCCTTTGTCAATCCACTGCTGGATTAAGATGAAAGCCTCCCCAACACCACGTTGGCCACGAGAGTGCTCGCTTGACTATACCTCACCCGGCTGGCCAATGCGGCATGGTGAACAGGAGTAGGGGGTAGGGGGGGGGAGGGTGGAAACCGGTCCAGATGTCACTCGCTACCGATGTTCGCAGTGGCCGGGAATTGAACTCTAGTAGCTGAGCGACCACTGCGCCACCGATGACCGCGCCCCCCCCACCCCAAACATCCATTCCCTCCTCCAACCCTGCCCACACCACGAGTGTCGATTTTTTTGTCTGTGGGCAGAGAGAGGGAAGTTGGAGTGAATGGTGCGATAGCTCAGCCACTCACTCGACAAGGTTTATCATCATCATCATTCCCCGCTGTTGCCCATGCGTAGAACTTGGCAGGCCTAAAGTTCTGCTGGGTACCGACAACTAGAATAGTTGATGCCGGACCACGGACGACTAAGGCAGTTATAGACGTCAGGGTCACGTTTAGTGTTCGGGCTATAGGTTTCGAGCTATATGGTCTGGTTTAGGGTCACGGTTAGAGACGTAATTGGGGTCAGGGTCAGGTTCATGGTTTGGGTCAAGGTTATGGCGAGGGCTGGGGTTACGATCAGGGTTAGGACTGGTAATGTGGTAAGACCACATCGATACAAATAAGGCCAGACCAAACCGGCTTTCTGGATGCAAGTTGGAACAGATTCAAATGTTATAATAGACACATCATCATCACCATTGAATCTTTATTTAAACGACGTGCGAGTGGAGACCTGAATTTCAAAGCAAAACAGCTGCCACGGAAACCGACTGCCGATTCACTCAACAACAGTGAACGACAGACCAGCAGCCGACAAGTCATCTGCGGTGAGATCCGTAAGGTTTGAGGTGCATGGCCGTCTTCCCCAATTCGGCCCTCTTAGGCCCTCCACCCACCACCTCGCCGCCACCCATGGTCCACCTCTTCGTTAACACCAATACTTTATGTTTTATATTCAACTGAATTCACTGCGCACTGCACTCACCTGATGGTTGGCAATCGTGGCCATTGACCATTCATGTCGACTAAGCGACTTTGTCCATGAGTTTGAGGTGTCTGCGACATTTCCAATCGACTGCTTCCACGTTGTCTCGCATTCTTCAAAGTTCCCGTTTCTGTTCCTCTGTAATAATCGCCTGTGTCAGCAGCCGCCCTCTGTCCTCCGCACGTTCCGAGCAAAACCCGGGGGACAATCGGATGGAATTAAGGGAGGAATTAAAATAAGATCCGGGCCACGTCCAGGCGCACCATGTCCTCATCGCGCTGACGCTGAGACAACCACGATGATGAAAATGTGACGGCAGATTTCCCGTCCGGGATGATGCCACCCACGCGCGAGCCTCATCTGTGCCCTGATATGCCCGAATGGGAGGAAACAGGAGATTTAGTTTGTAATGGATTATTATTATTTATTTTAGGATTTATTCCGATAACGCATCATCGTCTCTTGAAACCCGAGGCCGGAAGTTTATAATCTGTTCCGCTCCATGAGCTGAAGGATGGCCTTAACCCAGTGTTAACCAGCACGACCGGAGATAACCCCACACACACCACGAAGGTAACGAGTCCGAGCAGAGTCAGGAACCTACTTGCTCTACTTGCCTATTACAGGCAAAACAACAAGCCATTGTGCTGCAGCCAGATGTGTCTCACACACACACGCACGCACGATGACTCCCTCTTTGTGTGATCCACTAATCCCAAACCATAACCTTAGCCCGGACAACAACACCAACCCCAAGTGTAGACTAATCCGACTCCCTACCCTAACTCACAATCATGGCCGCAACCCCTAATGATCACTCTAACCCCAACACAGAATCAAAACCATAACCCTAACACAAAATGTAGATCCTAACGCTAACTCCAACTCATGTGTAAAACCCCACCCTTAATCTGTCACCGTAATACCCAACCCCAAACATTAACCATGAGCATAACCCCAACACATAACCAAAATCCGACTCCTAACTGCAAAAACATAGCAATAACCCCCTCCTAACCCCATCACATAACAACAACCCTACCTCTAACTCCGACGCATAACCTCAACGCGTAACAACAACCCCACTCCTTAACCCCAACACGTGACCAAAACCCTCCTCCTAACCCCCAACGCACAACCAAAACCCCAATCCCTCGCTCGGGCGCCAAACCACATCCCCTAACGGCCCGTGACCCCCTTGCGTGACCCCTTGGCTGTCGCGTGCGCGCCAGGCTGGCTGTCGTGGCTGGGCAACAGTCTCGTCATCTTCGTCCTCACGCGCCAGTGGAGCTCCCTGCAGCCGCCCGACCTTTTGACCCTCAACCTCGCGCTGTCCGACGCCAGCATCGCCGTGTTCGGATACTCGCGCGGCATCATCGAGATCTTCAACGTCTTCCAGGACGACGGCTACATCATCAACTCCACGTGGACATGCCAGGTGCGGCCTCCGCGTCATCGCCCTCGTCGCCTGGGCCATCGTCGCCATCGTCGTGATGCGGCCGAGAAACAAATAACAACTCCACTCGATAATAATCTTTCCTTCCCGTCTGGCGCGGTTGAGGATGTTTCGTTGCGATGGTGATGCGAGGGCGTGCGACGTTGTTCGCAACGGAGACATTTGGACGTTTCTCTTCTTCTTCTTGGCCAATATCGTGGTGTGGAAAATGACGTTTGTTGTTTGTCGAGGCGTGAATCGGCCCTTTGTTGCAGTCGAAGCGGATCAGCTCACGGAAATAGCCATCGCCCGTGTGTGTGTGTGCGCTACGTGAAATATCGACGCACTATTCTCTGGGTATTTCGGTAAAGCCACGTAGATCGAAAAAATAATTTAAAAAAATCGCTATTTTTTCACCTGATAACGATTGCTTGTGTTGCGATCGAAACGTCGTGATATTTTTAATGATTTTTTTCTATCCACGTGGCTTTACCGAAAGACCCAAAGAATATGAATTTCTGCAGTGACGAAAGCTTTAAGTCAAGATTCATCAACACACATCTCCCCGCGCTCATCCCAACACTCACCTTCACCATCAACTCACACTCGCCCCACAATCGCCTCGCAACCACCTTACTCACCTTCCCCCATGACTTGACACTCAATCGGGCTTCACCCGGTCTCCCCCAACCCTCCCTCCTTCCATCTGCTCACCCCTACCACACTCACTCATGCACCACCATCACGCGAACTCGGGTCCATCCTAGCAGCAGCGGCTTTTGGCTCAGCCAGCGTCCGAGGGCAGTGGTCACCACATCATCACGCGGCGGCGCTTTTAGATGCGCATCTGCGGCCGTCTGGAACGCTCTTCCTTCCGATATTAGAAAGCCATTGTGAGCTATGCACTTTTAAATCATCTGGATTGAAAACTCATTCCTCTCGAACTGCTTGTTGTGTTGAGTCTGTTGTCCTTCACCTGCACCTCCGAGTAGCAAGGTTGGCTATGTACGGTACGAAGGAAGTTAAACATACATGCACCCCACCTTAATCCTACTTACTCTCCCCTTACTCTACACTCACCGCATCTTCATTCCTCCCTCACCCCACACTCACATATCCTCACCCCAGCTTTACCGCATGCTCACCAACATCTTCACGCACTTACACACCCCACACACTCACTCCACTCCACGCTCACCTCGCACCATCACACATTCACCCAACCCTCCTACAAACTCGTCCTGAACTCACCAACCGTTCACTCCACCATCACCGCACACTCACCCTCCGAACCACCAACCCCTCTCACCCCTCACTGCCCAGGTTGACGGCTTCCTGACGCTGCTGTTCGGCCTGGCGAGCATCAACACGCTCACCGTCATCAGCATCACCCGCTACATCAAGGGCTGCCGGCCACACCAAGGTAATGGGGTGTTTCTCGAACGGCTCACACAACACAAACAAAGACAAAGATCCCCCGTGTAGCCTTAACAGACTGTAGGGGCAAGTGCTGTTCGCGAGTAGCACCTATGAAGGCCGGCACAGCACACGAGGGGGTGGGTGGCTAGCACCACGCCCGACCGCCTTTGACCCCCAAGTGGCGATGTTTACACACCGCACCAGGCACCAATTTAAGCCTGAGTCGACCTAGGGGAGGCCCAGGACCGGTTCAGATATTCTTTACTGATGTTGGCCGTGAGCGGCAATCGAACTCGTGTCGCCGGTTTCGTAGCGCAGCGCGCTAACCGCTACACTACACACACAGATTATATCATACACTACGTATACACATGCCGACAGAGACATGCATACATGCACGCACACGAATTCACACACAGACACGGGTTCACACGCACACGAATTCACACACACACACACAATACCAGACGCAAGTTTATCCACGTGGATCGTTTTTACACCTCAGGGGAAATTGCAGGGAGATAATATTCCATCACGCGCCAGGCAGATGTTGGCAAAAGCACATCGAGCGCATTTGTATCACCGGAGCAGACTTTCACACCAAATATAAAGCCCCCCCCCCACCCCCCGCAATATAAGAATGGGCTTTACCATTCCTGGCAATACAACAGGAGGTGTTCATATGTCCAAACACCCAAATGCATGCAACTAAACATGCTCTGGTCTCACACTGGCGAGACAACGCCACACATGAAGGCCGTCTCTGGTGCAGGCCAATCAGTTTCCAAGACAATGCGCGTACAGGGTGCTTAAAACAAATGTTAATACTTACGACAATTCGCAACAAATCCACAATTAATGTGCCGCCTCCGAGCTCTGGAGACCACTTGGAGAAGATTCCAGGCACGTGTTGACAACGATGGCGAGCAAGCGGGAGACTTTTTGACTTTTTGAAGCTGTTGACATTACAATTTGTTATCATGTTACAGTGTGATTGGAAACTTTCGTGACTGCAGGAATTACTATTTGGTTCTTTCGGTAAAGTCACGTAGAAAGAAAATAAATGTATTTCTACGACCGCCTTTGCCTCCCCAGTGGATCGTTTTTACACCATGTTACAGTGTATTATCCGTTCTTTTCCATTAAAAACGATAGGTGTTGACATTTTTTGAAGCACTCTGTAATTATCAAAGCGTTTTTGTTTTGCATGTTTTGCTACAAGTACTGTGTGGTCAATGCAGACTTGTTACCTGGTGTTTGAACATCCTGACACCTATTTTATTGCCATAAAAGGGTAAAGCCCATTCTTATATTCATCATCATTTTGATACTGGTAACAAAAAAGAGTCCCGTACATATTTACACACCGTAGCCAGTGCTCATTGAAGGCTGAGTCAATCTAGGGGAGTCCCAGGAGCCGTTCAAACAGGAATGGAACTATGGCCGCCGGTCTAAGAAGTTCATCGCGCTAACGACTGCGCCACCGCTCCCCCCCCCAAACACACATACAATAGCCGCTATTCACAAATAAGTGGTGGTTACATCACCAGGCTACATGCACTTTGCGGCCACGTGAAGTGTCGCATGCTCGCTGGCAAGAGATCACGGGACAAACCCAGGTGGCCATGGGTTGACTGAGATGCCTGCCAGATGCACCACCTGCGCTCACCACTGTGCCATCATGCTGCGATTGAGTTGCCCGGGTTTGCGCTCGTTGGTGTGGTATGTACGTTGAACTTCTTTCGCACCGCACGTAGCTAACCGTGCTAATCGGAGGTGCGAGTGAAGAACAACGAACACAAAAAAGCAGTTCTAGAGAGATGAGTTTTCAATCTAGATCCAGTGAGCGTCGCTCCTCCACTGTTCGTTGTTGATAGAGGCCAACTGCATCCAACTGCCCAGTAGCGTCCTTGTGGCTGAGTCGATCTAGGGGAGGCCCAGGACTGATTAAGATAATCATCACAGGTGCAGGCCGTGAGCAGGAATTCAACTCTGGTCGCCGAGTTCCAACAACAACAACCGCCATTCGCCACTAAGTGGCGGTGACGTCACCACGACGCTTGTGCCAGGCTATGTGCACGTTGAGGCCACGTGAAGTGTCGAACGCCCGCTGGCAGGTCACAGGGCAGACCCAGCAGGGGCCACGGGTCGACTGACTGAGATGACTGGCTGATGCACCACCTGTGCCCCCTACTGTGCCAACTTGCTGTGCTTTAGCCACCCGGCGCTCCACTCGTTGTTGTGAGCGTCGCTCCTCCACCCTTCGTTGTTGTTGGAGGGCGACTGCCTCCAACTGCCCAGTAGCAGCGTCCTTCACGAGCTTCCTCCACAGAGCCCAATCTTGACACAACTGGTACCAGTCATCGGAAAGTCCGCTGGGCTCCACATCCTCCTGCACCACATCAGTCCATCTCTTATCTAGCCCATGCCGCGCTCGTTTGGCTCCCTCTATCCGGCCAAACAAAAGCTGTTTGGGCATGCTGTGGTTGGGCATGCGGGCTACATGACCCAGTCAACGCATCTTTTCCTGCTGGAGAGCTCACTTATGGGACTTTAAATGATTTGTTAACTCTTCACGCAAACCAGTTAATTCAGCTTGTACGAACAGAATTATCAGTTCAGAACTCTCACAGTCAGCAATGCACAACCACGTTTTAAAGAACGGTCCGTGGAAGGAGATGTCACAAACTACGTCTGAGATCCATTCAAATGACCCTGTTAAGGTAAAACTGGGCTTGAAACTTAGCAACATTAAGTGAAACCCCAAATTTAGTCCGATGTGTTGCGTGCAGTCCGTCAACGCGCCACACTCGAGCACCCCGTGTCATCGCAGCTGAAACCCGGATTCGAACCCAGGCCTCTCTACGCTGCCGACTCATTGTGACCTCTTGGCCGAGATTGAAAAGTCATTCTTCAGAACCGCCTTTTAGCGTTTAGTTCACTGTCCTTCCCCCGCACCTCCGTTTAGCACGGCTGGCTACGTACGGTGCGAAAGAAGTTCACAAAACATACACATGATAATTGTTTTTTTACCCTTTTATCTGGCAACAAACTGACACCTTTTTTTACAAGGAGTCATGTTTGCATTGACCACAATACCTGCGGTCGGAATGCAAAAAAAAACACAACTCTGATAATATAATGAATGCACTGTCCTTGAAATTGATTGGTCCACACCCGAGACAGCTTTCCTTAGATCCTAGTCTCACATGGTCACCGAGCCTGCTCAACTTCCAAATGCGAGTGAAGTATTTAAAATAACAAGAGATCGGTCGTGTTCCCACTACCGTCTCCCCCGTCACCAACCACCCCCCCCTCCTCCTGCCCCCCCCCCCCATAACCTGCCTGCTCCCCCATCTCCTCTCCCCCCCCACACCTCTACAGCCCACGAGGTGACGAGGACGAGCATGGTGGTGTCCCTTGCCCTCGTCTGGGCCGCGTCGCTCTTCTGGTCAGCGGCACCTCTCCTGGGCTGGGGCAGTTACACGGGTGGGTGCCACGCCGCGTCACTTTCACGACCGCTTCGGCTTCTCATCGTCTTCTTCTTCTTTTCTCCTCCTCCTTAGCGAAGCGTGACCACACACTCTAAGACGACTCGGCACGGCACGCTACGCTACTCGCAGTCTCTGCCTACAACAGGACTCACTTCATCGCGGCGTTGTTTATTGAGGACCACCCGTCTCGTATTCACCCACTTCCATTGGATCTCTTGAAATATTGAGGGTTTTTTAAATTTTATTTTAACGAAGACGAAAAAAAGGCTCTTCTTGTAATTTTGGTTGCCGCGCCCTTGGTCTGCAACATACCAGATACTTTTTGTTGACCTGAAGAAAAAAAAGTGCAATGTTTATCATCACAGTTTTCAGCGGGAAATATCCGAATTTGTCGTAAATAGAAATGCAGTATGTCTCGTCGGTTACTTGTGGAAGAACGCCTCCACATATTCATCATCACCACCTTCATCATCATCATCACCATACCAAACCACACCATCTTCTACAGCATCACTACCTTCATTATCATCATCATACCAAGCCAAGCACACAGTCATCATCATCAGCAGCAGCATCACCATCCTCTACAGCAGCACCATCTCACCATCATCACCATCATCATACCAACCCAAACACAATCATCAGCAGCATCACCATCCTCCACAGCAGCACCATCTCACCATCATCATCATACTAACCCATCAGCAGCATCACCATCCTCTACAGCAGCTCCACCTTTCTAACCCAACCCAGGCAGTCTCTTCCTTCATGCGTCGGTTCAGATCCAGATTTTGACGAATCGGCCGAATCGCTGTCACATCACTTGGGCGAGTTGCCCCCTGTGGTCATGGTGGTGATGGTGGTGGTGATGGAGACATTGGCGCGGAACATCCGACAACAACACGGCATGGACGTGGCGCATCACGACTCCCCACAGCAGTACCCAGGAGCTCCCGCGCCCCCCCCCTTGGCCCTTCTCCACCCTCCAGTAGATAGAACCTGGCGCACGACTGCGGCCAATCGCGTTTGTCGTTTCCCCCCCAACAGACCGCAGGTACGGGACTTGCGAGATCGACTGGATGAAGGCCACGTTCTCCACCATCTACAAGTCCTACATCATCTCCATCTTCATCTGCTGCTTCTTCCTGCCCATCTCCACCATGATGTTTGCCTACATCTCCATCATCAACACGGTCAAGTCGAGTCACGTGACGGCGCGCATGGGCGACGTGTCAGAGCGGCAGCGCAACATGGAGCGAGACATCACGAGGGTAGAGAGAGCCCACAACCCACATCATCGGCCTCATCAGCATCATTATCATCATCAGCCATGGGGTTATCCACTGCTGTATGAGCGCCTCCCCCCACCCCCTCCACTGCTGTGGACATCCCTCCAGGCCCAGTGCTGCTCACATTAATTCCACTCCTGCTTGAGTCGAACACATGGCTCCATCTTCACGGTGGGCGAACTTCTGGGATGATCTCACCTTCTGCTGCCATTCCGTCCGTCGGCCACAATGCAGTCTGGTGACGCGTCCTTCCACTGGCAAAGATCCCCCGTGTAGCCTTAACAGACTCTTGGGGCAAGTGCTGTTAGCGAGCACCTATGAAGGCCCTGCAAGGCACACGAGGGGATGGTTTGGCCAGCACCACGCCCGGCCGCCTTTGTCTCCCTAGTGGGCGGTGTTCACTACACACTGCACCGTGTGCTAATTTGAGTCTGCGTCGACCTAAGGGTGGCCCAGAACCAGTTCACATAATCTTCACTGGTGTTGGCCGTGAGCTGGAATCGAACTCGAGTCGCTGGGCTCGCACGCCAGCTTGTATACACCCCCCATATCGTGGGTCGACAATCTGCGCCTCTTTAAAGGGACCGCTTCGTGACGTCACTTATTTAGGATCACGTGCCTGCTATCCACATCCCATCGCGGCTCTTGGGCGTTGAAGTTTTTTTTTTTTACAAAATTCGAACGAAAAATGCCTCTTCTTGTTATTTTGATTGCCGAACCATGCCCTGTACTATGCATATACCCAACACATTCCTGCGGAGGGAGCTGGTAGGAACGTTGGGTTGCTCGGTCAATTTCCAGGGTCAACGGCGGCGTGGTGTATTCCGCAAATATGCCCGACTGTGAGGGCGGGCACAAGCCGGCGAGAGTAGGTTAGACGTTGAGTTTTATAAGGGCACCACGGGGTGACCAACCCTTCCCCACCCAGCCCCACCCCTCCCACCCCCCACCCAGTCCCACCCTCCCCACCCAGCCCCTCCTCACCCTCCCCACCCAGCCCCTCCCCACCCTCCCCACCCTCCCCACCCAGCCCCTCCCTCCCTACCCAGCCCATCCCTGCACGGCGGACGGACGGACACAATAATCCCCTGTGGGCTGGTGTAACCAGGAGGTTCCTACCAGTATAAGTATACGTGCGTGTACATGCATATGGATCTACACATTCACATTCGTATATATATATGGATATACAGGCACACACATACACACCACACAAAAAACGGGATTTACAACGAACGTAATCAAGTGTTTAATATCCAGTTTTGTTGAAGAGTAAACGTTGGTTGGAGAGTCGATAGGGCGGGAAATGCCAATGGGATGCACACGCCGTCGAAAACCCCATAAACCTGTCGACTTCTTACCAGTAGCCCGAGCTTATTCAGACCTTATGGGTCACCCCGTGGCCCTTGTAAATCTCAACGTTCGTCCTACAAAGTCCCATCACAAGGGAGAAACACAAACAAATAGACAAAGCGTTTTTGTTGTTGACCGTATTGAAACGGCTGTACGGACCTGAAAACTCCATTTCCCTTGCACAAGAATGCGGGGTGAACCGTGTGGGTTGTGACAGCGATGGAAACCCCACATCTTGCCCGCCAACACATTTAGTCGAATGCGATTTAGGACGCGGCCCCAGTGCCGATGTTTACGCAGCCGACCAAGAAGGCGCAGTCTGCCTCTACACTGCATTGTATACTACAGTGCTCATGATGGACTGTATGATACCTGCGGCGGGGACTGGAACGCACATCGCCGTGCTTGTAATTGCGCGCGCACCCGCACAGACAAAGGTCCCCCGTGTAGCCTTTAAATTGACTGTTGGGGCAAGTGCCGTTAGCGAGTAGCACCAATGAAGGCCAGCACGGCACACGAGGGGGTGGGTGGCCAGCACCACGCCCGGCCGCCTTTGCCTCTCTCGTGGCGATGTTTACACATCGCACCAGGTCGGTAGTCATTTGAGGCTGAGTCGACCTAGGGGGGGGGGGCCTAGGACCGGTTAACAGGAACTCGGGCCGCCGGGTTCGTAGTGCAGTGCGCTATTCACTGCGCCACCCACTCTCCACTCGTCCACACACGCACGCACTTTCAGACACAACAACCCTCTCACGCACTTTTCTCGTTTGCTCGCAATGCAATCACTGCCAACTCGCTTGCTGATGTAAAACAATGGTCTGGCAATGCTGCTGCTACTGCGTTTGCAGTGGTGCACAAACACAATGATCAACAACAACAACAAACTCAGCTGTCAATAACATTGCGTGGCCCGAAAAGGAAAAAAATATATAATCGGCGACGTTTCGGGCAATGGGTTCCTTCATAGCACATACACACAGAGGCCAGAGATATATAATGGATGATAATGTATCAGTGGAACTGAGAGAGACGAGTCGAGGGTAGTCCCACATTCGTAAACCCGCGAGTTCAAATCCCGGTCGTGTCTAAACTCGCCGTCCCTCCGCCAAGCTGACGCGCGAGTGGAGATCGAACTCCAACGTTGTGGAATTGTAAGACTTTGCATTTAAATGTCGGTGTCATTTCTCAACGTTTCTCCAAGTGCGCAATCAGCGTCATGGCAGGAGACCCAGCGGCTATCCTGCACTATCGCAATGAGAATAAAACGAGTTGTTAGAGAATGGTCCGCTGAAACAGACAACACAGAACTAGTTGTGGCGGTCCTTAAAGGACCCCCTTGTTATCCATACGCGTGGGGCGACGATTTACGACGCGTCCTGCTCCAAGAGAAATGTTCTTAGCGGAGCAAATTTGCATTCGCCAGGAATGTAGCCGAGTTAAGTGCAAAACCAACTTAACTCGATAGACGTTTCGTGTGGTTATCGGTGACCAGGCTGAGAACATCAATTCACTTCACTCGAGAACCCGGATCAAGCAGCAATGGGGCCGGCTCTAACCCGGATTCGAACCTAGGCTCTCAACGGCTCCGACTCAATTCTGACCCCTGAACCACGGTAGCTGCCACTTTGCTTGCTCAAATTGTCATCCCGTTCTGACCTGCCGTCGGTGGCATTTAATCGCAATCGCCTCCTCACCTCGTAGATCACGATCTGCCGAGTTGTCGCCACAACCTGGCATTGCTCGCGACCCGAGATCTTCACCTCCAAAGTCGCCACCCCATCCTGACCTCGGCGCTCACCTCCGCGCCGACCACCCCCCCCCCCCCCGCAGGTGTCCATTGTCATCTGCTGCGCCTTTATCCTGGCCTGGAGCCCGTACGCCGTCATCTCCATGTACTCCGCGTGCGGCCACCGCGTCCCGGCGCTCACGAGCCTCCTCGCGGCCCTCTTCGCGAAGTCGGCGAGCTTCTACAACCCCTTCATCTACTTCGGCATGAGCGGGAAGTTCCGCGCAGACGTGCGCGCCATGCTGCCGTGCCTGGCCACGAGCGCGAAGGCCCCGCGGGACGCGGTGCGCCTCAAGCGCTACCGGACGCACGCCGCTCCCGAGACGGCCTCGTACCGGGCGGCCGTGGCCCCTCGCGAGCAGCCCGCGCCCCGAGCCGCCGCGCCTCGCCCCGAGTCGCCCGCGCCAAGCACCGCCCGGGACCGCGACCCTGAACTTGACGGGCGCGAGTTTGACCCCGAGGGGCGGGCGTCGTCCCTCGCCGAGGCGGCGGCGGTGGTGGAGAGTCGTGACTCTGGCATCGCCTGCACTCGGGGCGAGAGGGGGGGCTCTCGCGGTGACGACGTGGAGGTCGGAGACGATGTGGAAGAGGAGGAGGAGGAGGTGAAGGAGGAGGAGGCGGTGGTGGTGGAGCTGTCGCACCAGCAACAGGTCGACGGAACGCGGTGGTCTCTGGCTCAGGAAGACGCGGGGTCAGAAGTGGCCTGTCATGGACCGATCCCCACTTCGTTCCTATAGCGCAGTCACCAGCAAGCGGAACCTCGATCCTGAACCCTGATAATAATAACACCCCCCCCCACCTCAATCCCCAACTCCCTCATTGTGTCACCCTCTCACCTCCTTCTTCACCAACTTCCATTGCACTCCCCCACCCCAGCCCTCCCGCGCGTGACCCCGAGAGAGAGAGAAAGGATGGATATACAGCGCGGTCGGACCGGGTGAAGAATGTCCGCGCACTGGCGACGCGACCGCTGCTGCTGTCCGCCACGTGTCGCGCCGTCTCTGCTGGTCGCGACCGGAGCGCGACGTCGCCTGACGAGGCGGTGGCTCGCGCGACGCGTCCACCTGTCGCGAGCGACCCCCTCCGAGTCGCGACACCCCCCCCCCCACTACTCCCACCCTCTCACCCCATACGGACACGAGAATATAACTTATAACCCCCAGCCCCTCCCCTCGTCCTCACCCCCCCCCCCCCAACAAGCCTCACATTGTCCCCTCCTCTGTCCGTCCGCCTGTCCGCATGTCCCCCCCCACTCCCCCCCTCCCTCCCTCCCTCACTCCCCCCTCCCCCACTCCCCCCCTCCCCCACTTCCCCCCCCCCCGCACGCCTCGCTATGCAGCCCGCCCCGCACGCGCCACCGGGTTGGGCACGTGAGTGACACTCTTTGGCTCTTTCGGTAAAGTCACGTGGGTAGAAGAAATAATAGATCACGACGTTTCGATCGCCACACAAGCAATTGAAACGTCGTGATCTTTTATTATTATTATTTCTTCCACCTACGTGGCTTTTACCGAAAGAACCAAAGAGGATGGATCCCTGCAGTCAGGAAAAGCCTCAAATCAACACGTGAGTGATGATGAATATAGTCCGGCAGGGAGTCACGGGGAGAGAGAGCCGCAGTCAAGAGTGTCGGCGATGAGACACGGTGCGAGTCACGGGAAGGAGACACGGCAGGGGACTCGTGCGTTCGAGTCGCAACCGACAGTCGCGGGCTATTGATGTTGCCTTTGACCAGGAAGCGAACTCGGGTAGCCAGGTTCGTAGCGCCGTGCACCAGCGCTACACATGTATACAGCATCTTCTTGGTTCTTTCGGTAAAGTCACGTAGAAGGGAAGTAATAAAATAATAAAAATAAAACATAATAAAATAATTCTCACGACGTTTCGGCCACAACGCAAGCAGCCGTCCGAACCAAGAAGATGAATCCCTGCAGTCACGAAAGCTTTAAATCGAAATGTATACAGCAGGCAACGACCCCCCCCCCCCCCGTGTCGCTTCTCACAAGCTGTTGGGACGAGAGCTATACGCGAGTACTGTTGAATTCCGTGAAGGCGCATAACGGAGCGGTGTGGCCAGCAACACCACCCCCGGCCCACCTTTATCTTCCCAATGCTCACTTATGTTTACACACCGCACCGGATACTGATCTAGGGCTGAACCGACTTAGCGAAGGCCCAGGACCGGTCATTGATGTTATCCGTGGCCGGGAATCGAACCCAGACGGCCGGCATACACGCGAACCACCACTCCCCACGCGGTCAAAGACTAAGAGACACACGCGTGTGTAATGTACACACACGCGCACGCACCGCACGTGCAGAAACTCGCACAGGCACCCTGCGTCTCACACGTGAAGCACGCGCTTTATCTCACCACGCGAGAGCGGACACGATTCTTGCATTCCCCGCGGAGACCGATGTGCACCCCAAAACGTATTCTATAGGAGATCGCTAATTATGTTGGCAGAGCGCTATGATGACGCGCTTGGCTGTCATATTTCAGTTGTTGAAGTGTCTGTTCCCCCCCCCTCCCATAATGTCCGAAGCTTCGATCAAACTCGCGTAAAAAAAGATATCGCGGGCCACACAATTCGGCTGGTGTAGTAGCGGCAAGACAAGAGTTGTGTGTTAATTTGGGGGGAGCCGATAGTGCAGCGGTTAGCGCGCTGCGCTACGAACGCAGCGAACCGAGTTCTGATTCCCGCTCACGGCCACCAACAGCAGTGACGATTTTCTGAACAGGTTCTGGGCCTCCCCTAAGTCTACTCAGCCTCAAATGAGTACCTGGTGCGATGTGTAAGCATCGCCACTGGTGCTGGCCACCCACCCCCTCGTGTGCCGTGCCGGCCTTCACAGGTGCTCGCTGAAAGCACTTGCCCCAACAGTCTGTTACAGGCTACACGGGGGTGGGATCTTTGTCTTTGTCGACTTGGGTTGCGTGTCTACGCTGGGAGTCTCGTCGCATCTGTTGCAAACTTCGCGATGCTATCGCCAGTGCCCACACGCCGGGAGAACGACGGCAAAATCACTCTGGCTGGAGCCCGGAGTATCAACGTGCCCGGAGAACTATCACTGCAGTGCAGCGCCTGGCAGTGCCGGATTAAGCGAGTGCCGGGCCTACAAGCATATGTTATAAAGGGGCACTAAATAAAATAAAAAAAACACGTAAATTTTAAAACACAAATTTAGAACTTGCATGGTAAAGTAATTGTATTTCTTTATTTGCTATACAATCAGATAATACGACAAACCGCTAACCTTAAACACCCATTCGTTCATAAAAGTTGTATAGTACTATAGTAATCGAGCAAGTGCAGAATCACTGAACCGGAATTGATAGCTTTGGAAGCATTTAGCGCGGGGCCCTTGAAAGTTGCGGGGCTCGTAGCTGCTGCATATGCAGTAGCTTCTTTTGCTCCTGGGATAATCCGGCAACTGGTGCCTAGAGCTGTCACACCACCTGCGTGACAGCAGCAGCAGCAGCTACAGCGGCCTCTGGCTAAACACAGGGGGGGGGGGGGGGCTCAACGGATGCGTGCCACGCCTCGCGCCTCCACCACTCGGTGTGCTTGATGTGCGTTCGTTCACTCGGTGAAACTGCTCACCGGGAAGAACTACATGCCATTCGGGGATGGAAAATACGAATTCGGATTCCTTACTAATCAAAGTTGACATGTAACAGCAATGTGAGGTCGTTGTGCTAAGGGTGGAGCGGTGGCGCAGTGATTGACGCACTGCGCTTTGAACCCGGCCGTCTGAGTTCGAGTCCGGGCCCTTCCCTCCGCCGCACCTTCCGTCGCGATTCGATTAATTGCAACGATTGGAAATCGCGATTGCGTTCAATAATCGATAATGCTGTGTGCATTTGTGTGTTTACATTCGACATGAAGTTTGCACTTCGCCTGTGCTGTCCTGCTTAGTCTGCTTTGTCTCCAATCCCCGTCTCGTTTGTTCCGTCGCCTTCATTCCGACCGTCACCGATCGCGAATCACCAGCTCCAACTCGCGCTATCCCACGCATGTATCGTCGTGAGCCTTTGAATCGTTTCGAATCGATAAATGAGTACGTGCCCACTCGCCCTCTGCAAGCCGCGTTAGGTGAGCCGAGTGGTCGAGTGGCTGGCGAGTGTCGGGTGAAGAACGAGTCTGCGAGCGTCCCTCTAACCCTGTCCGTGGGATGGGCTGCCCTCTCGCGAAACAATGAGTCATACAACAAGAGGTGGAGCGGTGGGACGTTGGTTAGCGAGCTGCACTTTGGTGATCAAGGCGAGCCGAGCTGGATTCCCAGTCACGGCTAACATCAGTGGCAAAAGTGATATCGGACGCGATCCTGCCAAACGTCTTCACCGCCCAGTACTCACCAGCGTGGTTGAGTTTGGTGGAAATGAATATCCCGTGCAAACCACGACGCGGGGAGGTCTTAATCCAGCAGTGGATTGAGAAAGGTCTGTCAATGATTGTTGTTATTATCATAACAATGCCCTTAATATCGAGGAATCTGGCTCGGTGGCGCCACTAGTTGTGAACTCAAATGCTGGTCAGGGGTTGAGTGACTCAGCCCAGAATTCGTCCAAGGTTTTTTCTCTAAAACGAGGCCTCGGGGGCAGATCGGCTGCGGCTGTCCCCGTGGATGAGACTCGCCCGCTGGTGGACTGAGATCTGGGCTGCAGGGAGCTCTTTGCTGGCGACGCGTCGCTTGCGAACCCTGACACCTTCACCCAAGTCGGGGGCTGCGATCGCAACAACAGTCGCGCCGAGTGAGAAGCGAGAGAAGCGAGAGTTGAGTCGGGTTACGGGCCACGGCGAGGTATAGCAGCTCCCGCTCTCTCGCTCTCGCGCAAGGCGCGCGCGCGCGGGTTGCGGTGTGTTGTACTCACGGAGCCGATGGCCTTGACTTACGAGCAGCTAAGAGCCCATTGAGAACCACGCAGTAGTTTCTCTTTTGTAAGGCGGAGGAGACCTTGGGGTTTAAACAAAGACCGCACTGCACAGCTGTTGTTCTAGTCTTGCCTTTAGCGATGTGTTCAGGAGTTGAATGCCAGGACGAGAGGGCTTCAGCAGAGAGAGAGAGAGAAGGTTTTGTCGTTTTGCTATTCTTTCTCCTCCGTTGAAGGAGCGCAGACTACAGCGGTATGCGATCTTGTCCGTCGTACACTTGTCGAGATACGTTGGGGGCGGTGGTGGCCTTGTCGAGTGCTGGTGATGGCGGTGGTGTCGCGTTCGCCGCGTGTGTTGCCAAGTTTCGCGGTTCGCATCCGGCAGGCCACGCTGGCTACTACTGCGGCTGTATTTACCACAAATTATGCAACGAGTTAATCGTGGGAGGGGGTGGCGGGGGGGGGCGTTGAAGACCCCTTGGCGTCATTACAAACGAGTCGGCCGTTGTGCAGCGTCGGTGTCATGGAATGAATGAATGAATTGAATGGTCCAAATTTGAAAAATTACTCGCGAATGACTCCGTGGGGGATCCAACAAAGCAACGTCGCATCCCCCCGCCCCCCCCCCCCCGCTATTAAACTGCCGTAGGCTCCGTCTGTGAAACGTTGCGCCTTGCGCTATAACACTGCACACTAATGGTGTGAATACCAAGTGTACTGCATTCATTTTTTGTATTGTGTTACAGACATATTAAGTTAAGTTTGTTATCTTTGAACAGGTAAGAGCCCATTTGGACCAGGGGGTTCTCTTCCCAAGAGGCGGCCTGAATTTCACCAAGTATCGTCCAGTGACTGTGCAACTAAACGAATAGCGTGAGCGGCGTACACAGGGCAAGGTATATGATCCTCATTCATGAGCCGCAGGTAAGAGCTCATTGGGGTCTCTGTTGTCAGGAAGACCACCTCGGATAGCACAAGAACGACTCAGCCGCGCACACTTACATATACAATCTTAATTTTGGAGCTTTCGTGACTGCAGGAATTAAACGTCGTATGCTATTATTTAATTTATTATTTTATCTTTATACGTGACTTTACCGAAAGAACCAAAGAATACTTACATATACACCTATAGATTCGCACAGAGACGCATCGCCTAATGCACACTTACACGGATATATCTATATATGAACTGACATCGAATTGCATAGCGTTCCGTTAACATAGTGACCTATCGACGCGCGTGGACAGGTGCCATTTATACGTGAGCCAAACAACTCAACACGTCCGTCAATAACACCGTGGCTTTAAAGGGAAAACGATATTTAATCGGAGACGTTTGGGACCGGTGGCTCCTCTTCCTCGCACGTTATATATGAGCCGGGGAGCACGGAGGGTTGTCTCCTTTCGAGGGAGACCTCAGAATCAGAATGTTTATTTACGCTGGAGGAATCCGATGAGTTGTGAAGCTATTTTTCAACAGATGCCCCGGGTTGAGACGAAGTCGCCTACAGCGAAACAAAGCGCAGACTTCATAACCCGTGCATTTCGCGTGTAAGTTCACCGAAGCAGCAACCTGATAACTGACGGACTTACGTGGATTCCCACGGACTTATTTAGAGATCAAGAGACCCAGTGGGAGACCCAAAGGATCATGCAGAAATCCATTAAGTGACGTAGATAACCATCGCGGCTGATGACGATGATAATGACGATCCTTATCGAGGGTGGAAAGAGGCACACGAGGATGCGGCGTCACCAGCAGCGCGCCCGACCGCCTTTATTCCCCAAAGTATCATATTCCTTTAGGAGAGGACCAGACCTGGGGCAGATATCACTTGCTACTGATGATAGCCATGGTTGGGGAATCGAACATATGTTGTCCTAATTCGTAGCGAGGTGCGCTAATCAGTGCGCAACCACCCTTACCAAACACGTACAGAAACGCAGACGCGAACATATAAACAAAGACAAAGATCACCCGTATAGCCTCAGACTGTTGGGGCAAGTGTTGTTATCGAGCACCTTTGAAGGCCGGAATGGCACACAAGGGGGTGGGTGGTCAACGCCACGCCCGGCCGCCTTTGTCTCCCCAGTGGCGATGTTTACACACAGCACCGGGTACTCATTTGAGGCTGAGTCGACCTAGGGGAGGCCCAGGACCGGTTCAGATAATCGTCACCGATGTTGGCCGTGAGCGGGAATCCAACCCGGGTCACCAGGTTCATAGCGCAGCGCGCTAACCGCTACACTACCGCTCAGTGACACAGAGACAAAGACAAAGATCCCCCGTATAGCCTTAACAGACTGTAGGGGCAAGTGCTGTTAGCGAGCACCTATGAAGGCCGGAACGGTACACGAGGGGTGGGTGGCCAGCACCACGCACACACACATACACCATTGCACACACACACATACACCAATACACACACATACACCAATACACACACAGACACCAATACACACACAGACACCAATAACACACACAGGCACGCGCGCGCCCGCTCACTTTGAATGCCGCCGAGAAGGCTCTTGTAGGTTTCCGAGGCAGTCATAACAAGCGGCGTCACCCTATCTCAGCCGAGGAAGACGCGTAGATATTAAATAATAAATAGCGGCAGCGCAGATCCCGAGAGCAAGATACGGGGGGCTGGATCGCTCGCTCGCCTCGCTGACGGCGGCGTCGGCGGCATTCCGAGAGGGGAGGCCGCTGTTCGATTTGCACGGCGATTTTTGACCCCCACCCCACCCCCCTCGTAACACGGCGTCACAAAAAGTCAGACCCCCCCCCTTAAATATGACGTCACAAAGCTCTGCCCCCCCCCAGAAAATAAAACATGCTTCAAATGGCTTTAAACTATTGTCATTGTAGTGCGTTATTTAATGTGGCGCTGCACTCTGATGTTGTAGGAGAAAACATTTATTAAAAAGTCTATTTAATTAAGTAGAACGTGTTGTCTATATTTATTTAAAGTTGCGCATTTTGATGTGACGTCACATTTCTCAACCCCCCCCCCCCCCTCGTCACACATCGTCACAAATGTCTGACCCCCCCCCCCAGGTGCGTGACGTCATTTATGGACGGCCCCTATCTAGTTGGCTGCGCAGGAGACCAGGGGGACCTGCAGACGTGCCGCCTGTTGGCGGAAACGTGGGGGGGGGGGCTGTTAGTGTTCGTTTGCGGTCAGCGTTTGGAATGAAACGCGGCCCGCTGTTTTTTTTGGCCGCTGTTTTCTGCCCGATTTTGACGACGCTAATTCGGTCAAAATATATTTGATCTTTCACCCGTCACCGCGGGACGATGCTGACGGGCCCTTAACGGTGCGTGGATCGCATTTACTCCGAGCTAAAGGTTCGTTGGTCATTCGTTCACTCGTGGTCGACGCGACTCCGAGCTGGGGAAAAGCTGCGTCCGAACTGCCTGTTAAACAACGTTTGTGTATTAAAAAAACAACAACACCAAAAGTCTATTGGAGACGATACGGGGGATGTTTGTTTTTGTTGTACGTCAAGGAGCATAAACCACCATCACGCGAACTCCCGTCATCCTCGCAGCGGCTTTTGGCTGCGAGCCATCGAACAAAGGTGGCGGTCACTGCATCAGATGCGCTTCCACGGCCGTCTGGAACGCTCTTCCGATATTAGGAAGCCACTGGAGCTATGCACTTTTAAATCATCATCTCGATTGAAAATTCATTTCTTTAGAACTGCTATTTGTGTTTAGCTTGGTGTCCTACCCCCGCACCTCCGATTAGCACGGTTGGTTCCGTACGGTGCGAAAGAAGTCCAACGTACACACTGCGTGTGCTTGCAAGTATTTGTGAAGCACTACGTTTGACTTTCAAGGGACATTCATTCTCACGGCAAGACAGAGTCGCGCGGCTTTAGAGACCCCAACAGCTGGGCAATATCAAACGTGAACACATCCCTCAATGGCTCTGCCCTAAACTCTACTGTGACACGTACATATATATACACACGCAGGAATAAACCTGATTTACGTCTCCCCCTTTTACGTCGTTTCGCACATACGTCGTCGCCTTATGAATACCACGACCTGATTTTCGTCGCCTCAAACTCACACCTACGTCGCTGACCGCGTCGTCCGTCCTTTCTCGTTATACGTCGCCCCTGTAAATCGCTTTGATTGACGTCGGTTCGATACTCGTCGTCGCAACTCTGAGGAACGCATCCCCGACGTAAATCGGGGTATTACTCTACCGTGTGTATATAAAGAGAGATATGTTTACATCTCATTGGTGACGGATCGGACGAGTTCCCTTTCGTCGTATTCACAGCACGCGGTGTTACTTGACGGATGCGTTCGAGGCTTCCGCTGTTTGGGCGCCGCCACTGTCGCCAGCCACAGCAGCGCCACGATCACGTTCAACAGCAGGGCAATGAGCTCAGTTCAAACAAGCGTCGTGCATTGCGTCGTCGCTGAGGCTTCGTTAGCGTCAACGGGCCCATCATTCCGTGCCGTGCACCAACGACAAATGTCGTTACTCTTTGGTTCTTTCGGTAAAGTCACGGAGGTAGAAAAATAAAGCGAGAAATAATAGATCACGACGTTTCGATGGCAACACAAGCGGTCGTCCTCAGGCGGAAAAAAATATGTTTTTTATATTTTAATTTTTTTAATATTTTTCCAATAGTTCTGCTGCTGGATTATTTTTACCGCCTGAGGACGACCACTTGTGTTGCGATCGAAACGTCGTGATGATTTATTTTTGTTTCATTTTTCTACCTACGTGACTTTACCGAAAGAACCAAAGGGTATGTATTCCTGCAGTCACGAAAGCTTCAAATCAAGATTCAAATCAAGATTGGACAAATGTCTTATCAGTACGAGTGCACTACTTCGACTCCCGGGTCACGGGCGAAACGTCGTCTGTGGCGACTCGTATTTAAAACCTCTCTCTACAAACCCGCGCTGACCAGCGTGGTGAAGTATTTGTCAAATGATTGTATTATATATTTCTAAATATACAGTGTATGTGTATATATATATCACTACAAAGCAACTAAAAGCACGTTTGACCCTCATCCAGCCGTGGATGGAGAATGTCTGTTTTCTATTACACAAATCAAGAGGCGATAGAAGCTGTCACGTGAACAGAGGCGACCTTCACCCCAAATCACCCCCCACCACCCTCCCTCCACATTCTCCACCCCCTCCACCTTGTCGGTCACTACTCTCACCTGTTCGCATAGGTGTGCCACCGCGCGCAACAGGCGTGTACAGGTGTATTGCATTCAGAGTCTCGGAGTAGTGGAGGAAGATACGTTGTGGATACTCGGGGACTGGCGATGGCCATTCCTTGCTTCTCAACCACCACAACCACCACCACCACAACCACCACCACCACCACCACCACCACAACCACCACAACCACCACCACCACAACCACCACAACCACCACCACCACAACCACCACAACCACCACCACCACCACCACCACAACCACCACAACCACCACAACCACCACCACCACAACCACCACCACCACAACCACCACAACCACCACCACCACAACCACCACAACCACCACCACCACAACCACCACAACCACCACAACCACCACCACCACAACCACCACAACCACCACCACCACAACCACCACAACCACCACCACCACAACCACCACAACCACCACCACAACCACCACCACAACCACCACAACCACCACCACCACCACCACAACCACCACAACCACCACCACCACAACCACCACAACCACCACCACAACCACCACCACAACCACCACAACCACCACCACAACCACCACCACAACCACCACAACCACCACCACCACCACAACCACCACCACAACCACCACAACCACCACCACCACCACAACCACCACCACAACCACCACAACCACCACCACAACCACCACCACAACCACCACAACCACCACCACCACCACAACCACCACCACAACCACCACAACCACCACCACAACCACCACAACCACCACCACAACCACCACCACAACCACCACAACCACCACCACCACCACAACCACCACCGCCGCCGCCACACCCACGTGCAGCCTCTCCATATTTGCCAGTCTCTCGTTACTCTAATAGTGCGTTGTCTTTGTGCTGTTCGCCTGTTGGCGTCCTCTGGTCTAACACCGTTTTGAGACTCGGCTCCAAAGAATGCTGTCTCTGGTGTGGACCAATCAGTTTCAAAGACAACGCATATATTATCAGAGTATGTTTTTTGTTTGCATTCTGACCACAAGTATTGTGGATGACGCAGACATGATTCCTTGTAAAAAGGTTTCAGTTTGGTGTTTCAACATCTTAACACAGCTGTTTTTGTTGCCAGCAAAAAGGGTAAAACCTATTCTCATATTTCGCCAGTCTTCTCCGATCAAATACAATCGATGGTACTGGCACGTAAGATCGGAAGCATGTACATCTGTTGCACTTCTTTCGCACCGTACGTAGCCAACCGTTGCTTATCGCAGCTGCCGGGTGGGAGTGTTGATTCAATCGGAGTCGGAATCTTGATTGAGACCCGAGGAGAAATCCGATGAGCTATGCAGCTCGTTTTCACAGATGTCGAAACCGGTCCAGGGTTCTGCTTGTCCTGGAGTCAATGGACCCTACTACAGTGACCCACTGTGCACTGTGCTCCTGCAACGGATGAGGAGGACCAGCGAAGCGACGCGATCTCCCTCCTCAAGCCCGCTCGTCGTGGCCAGAAGATCTCGACATTGACATTTAGTTCCTGGACACATTCATGCCACGGAGGGTTTTCTGTGTTTAGTTTGTTGACCTTCCACAGCACCTCCGATGAGCACGGTTGGCTACGTACGGTGCGAAAGAAGTTCACCATATATACATTCCACCTTAATCCTACTTACTCTCCCCTTACTCTACACTCACCGCATCCTCACTACTCCCTCACCCCACACTCACCCACCCTGACCCTAGCTTTACCGCACACTCACCAAAATCCTCACGCACATACACACCCCATACAATCGCTCCGCTCCACGCTCACCTCGCACTCATCACACATTCACCCAACCCAGAAGGCCGTACGGATGACGGGTTGTATAAGACACTGGTATTTGCTTAACGTGGAGAGACGCATATGCATGAAGGAGACAGTGTCTGCTTTTTCACGTTCTTAATACTCTCCACAATGAAGCTAATCACGAGCTTGAGTTACGAAATACAAATTAGGTCGTTGCACGCTCCATAGGTAAATCACGCGTCCAATGTGTCTGAAGAAGAGAGAGGGGGGGGGAGTGCTGATTCAAATTGAGATCGCGCTCTTGAACGTGCACACGTCTCCCTGTACCTGCGTGTGTCTCCCACGCGGTGGGGAGCGGTGGTGGAGCGGTTAGCAAACTCGGCGACACGAGTTCGATTCCCGCTCACGGCCAACTCCAGTCAAAGATTATTTGAACCGGTCCAGATCCTAGGCCTCTCCAAGATCGACTCAGCCTCAAATGAGTACCCTGGCGTGGTGTGTAAACATCGCCACTGGGGAGACAAAGGCGGTCGGGCGTGGTGTTGGCCACCCCACCCGCTCGTGTGCCGTGCCGGCCTTCATAGGTGCTCGCTAACGGCACTTGCCCCCAAAAGTCTACATAGACCGCGTTCTTCATTTGCGTCTGCGCTCTTCACGGCACGCGCGATGCAGCGTGCAATGGCTTCATTTGTTGTTGAAAGTACATTTAGTTGTAAAACATGGCACTTGCGGGGGCAGGGGTTGGGGTAGAAACACGGAGTGATGGAAAGGATTAAATACGGAGTGACGGTGTAATGGGGGGGGGGGGGTGGATTGATAGGATGGATCTACGGGTAGGGATGAAAGAGATTGAGGCAGAACGGGGGGGGGTAGCTGTTATAAGACAGGAGGGAGAGGAAGAGGAGGAGAGGGGGGGAGAGGATTGGGAGGAGCGCTGCCACAGGTACGGCTATTTGTTATTTGCATGCGGGGCGTGGTAGAGGCGGGCGAAGACAGCGGCTGCAGCAGCAGCGGCAACAGCAGCAGCAGCCGCTCCTCTCGTGCCTGGCTGGAGCGCGCCACGCACGGCTCCCAGGCACACACCGCTCGCTCTCTCGCGCGCGCGCGCGCGCACCACCGGAGGGGAGCCGCCGCTGGAGTTGTGAACCACGCCGGGCACTGACTGAAGGAAGTGTGGAGGGGGGGTGCCTGTGAAGGCGCGCGATCGTCTCGGGGTGGTGGTGGTGGGGGGATCTTCGTCCGCGCTCCATCTCCCAGCGGGTGGTTTGGCGTGGCGGGCTCCGGGCAAGGCGTTGAGAAGGAAGGCGGTCGGCGAGAGGAGAGGAGACTGCGTGACATTCGAGTGGAGCGAGCAGCAGGTGAGCGAGGGGACCCGATCGGGATCACCCGGTAACCCACCCCCACCCTCCCCTATGCATCGTTCGACCCTGCCGGAGATCAAACGGCGAGCCGCAGGAAATCGGCGGCTATTGTTCTGGCGCGGCTGCTGCGAGAGTCGAAGTCCCCACGGGAGATGCCATCGCTAGATTCCCCTTCGCTTGTGATTGTGGAATGTCACTGCGATCGCAGATTAGCGATCTGAGTCGGATCAACGCGGTGTGCGCTCGGTGCGGTTGCGCGACAGGCAGGCGCGAGCCGTGTGTGTGCGCGCGTTCCACTGTTCGTCTGATTCTGTCCAGGCCTCCTTATTCCCTCCGAATCGCTCTCAAACTGTCTCTCTCTCGAGCCAGCTCTAGCAAAAGGCTCTGATTTCATCGCGGACACGACGGAGCCCCCGTGGATTTCTATGCGCTCTCCTCCCCTCTGGCGGACGCAAAGCGACACAAGCACTACTCACTCGGTCACTCATCCAACCCTCTCTCTCTTCCTCCTACCGAGAGAGCGAGAGAGAGAGAGGCGGAGAGGGAGCAGAATTTATTGACGCCTGGCAATAGGGGAGCTTATTAGCAGTTTGCGCACTCGGGCAAGAGTTACATCGCCGTCCGTGCCAGCGTGTGGAGTTGCTAACGGAGCCTGGATGAGAGGGGAGAGTTACGTAACGGTGGGTGAGAAAGACGCTTCTAGTGTTGGGGAAATAGGGTCTGATGGTAATCTCGCTGCTGGTTACAAGCCTCCGCGTTCCGCTGTGTTCTATCCGTGGGTCAACTCTGACCCGAGTGTTCAGCCGGTGTCTTACTCTTGAACCTCGAGCAGCGATTCTAAGATCTAACAGGAGACTAAGTGCCAACACTCGTTCTAGTCCGGGCTTTAGTCCTGACCCGACCCTTATCCATGAACCCTGTGAGATAGCTTTAACCGTAAAACTAACACTAACCTCAGGCCTGACCATAACCCCCCATGTATAACTTTAGACTAACTCTCTTCCGATCAGTTTAACACGTAGGCTTTCGCGACCAATATTATTCTCTTCCGATCCCTAATCTGGGCTTTTACCCAAGCCTCTAGCAATAAGATAACCACAGCCCCATCCATATCCCTAATCGTAATCCTTTCTGTAGTCCTCTACCCTAACTCTATCCTAATGCCTCGTCTTAGACATATCCCCTGCCATAAGCCGAAACCCAAACCGCAGTCCACCCCTAACATTAACCAAATATGCTCAAAATGTCCCCCCCCAATATATTGCTATAAAATAGATTTCTGTTTATATGATTGTGGTTATGGTTGTATTTTATTAATCCCTAATCTCTGCCATTACATACAATGAAACAAGAAAAGGTAACAGAGCAATGTAATACAATACACTATTAGACATTATTGTAAAAACTAAATCAAAAGTCCATCCTGTGTGTTAGTGAATTTTGTTATATTTTAGGCAGGAAATGGCAGGAAATTCGTTTTCATATTTTAAAAAAAATTCTGGGGGGGGGGGACCCCAGACCCCCTGGAAGATTTGGTCCCCCCCCCCAATGTTGACTCCATGGCTAGGGCCTTGCATTAACCACACATCGAGCACGATCACGAACGATACCCCGACCTCGAACGCAATCCCCCAACTCGAATCCTTCACCCCCCGCCACGCTCGCGTTCAACGGACGCGGGCACTGAAGTTGAGCACCCTCATCGACGTTGGGGGTTAAACGTTTCCGAGTCCTGACAAAGAGACTCTCTCGCCAGTGCCGGATTAAGCTCGTGCGGGGACTGTAGAATATGTTATAAAGGGGCCCTAAATATAAACAAACACATGAATATTTAAACATATACATTTGTAACTTGCACAGTAAATTAATTGTATATTTTCATTTGCTATACAGCCAGATAATATGACAAATCGCTAACCTTAAACACCCAGTCGTTCATAAAAGTTGAAGGTGGTATAGTACTATAGTAATAGAGCAAGTGCAGAATCACTGAACCGGAATTGATAGGTTGAAAGCGTTTAGCGCGGGGCCCTTGAAAGTGCGGGGCCTGTAGCTGCTACGAGCCTGGACGGGGTTAATCAATATCACAAAAACTACCGTCTGCATTAAACTGCATTGCGCGCGTGACTTGGAAGTCTCTTCGGGCACGGTTCTGCACCTCTCATCACGTTCGTCAGCCAGATGCTTTCCTTCACTTCGCAACACGAATTACAAATCTCAAATGATACACTGAAAGCAATGGGAACAGAGAGCGTTGAGGCATTTGTGAAAAGAAAAAACCCCGTAAGTTTTGCACGGTGAAAAAAAAGTCACGTTTTTTTGTGACATCCGTCAAGGGTCATGCACGGGTCGTGCGTGCATTTCTCATCGTCCATACCGCAGGTCACCTGGCGTCTTCAGATCACAGTGAGTGGAGCGCTTTTGCTCACATCTCGGTGGAATGGAAATCACCTGAACGCCGTGACTCTCAGACGGACACGCGGGGGTGGTTTTTACTCGCGTCCGAATGTCGAGTCGATATTTCCAGTAAAAAAAAACACCTCAGTGTTTGAATCCTCGCGTCATACACTGGATTTTCAGGTTTGTCTCTCGACTCGAATAAGTGCTGCTTTTTATTTTTGGTACGAAAAAAAAGAAGTTTGTAAAAACGATCGGACGAAACGACTATCCTTTAAAAATGTGTCTGTCTCACTCACGTTCATGTAAGCGTATTGTTACGATAATAACAACTACAATTTGCAAGGCGCATTATATCCGAGGATGCCAATGCACCCGATAATCTAATTTATATAGAGAGCGCCTTCACTCAAGGCGCTTGACATAGCTTCCAAACAGGTGACCGAATACAATGATTTAGATTGAGGGGGGGGGGTACAAGGATTGAGGAATGAGTGACAGCGATAGAGAGGTACACATGTGTGGGGATCACGAAAGGGTAGGGGAGGGATGAGAAGAAGTGGAGGGCGAGGAGAGAATGGGCAATAGATAAGAAGTGAGCTTTTAGAGAAGAACGGGAGGAGGTTAAATCACGCATTTGGGATGCGATGAGAACCATCTGTGTTTATGCACACACGTGGAGTTAGTTGTTAGTCGTATATGTCGTTCTAATAATCCCGACCTGACGATATCCCCGCAGTGTTCTCGTTCACCAGGCCCCATCGCGTCTCAGCGATGAGCACACTCCCCCACCACACCCCACCCCAGAATCCTTACCCTCTCTCTCCTTGCCAGGGCAATCACAAATGTGCTCTACTGCTTGAGTCCAACGAGTGTGAGAGAGAGAGGAAAGGGGGATGGTATAATCTCAAACATTCCGATATAAAGGCAGGAATATTATTTGCACATTTATACATTTTGCACGGTACCCGACTTTTAGTTTAGTATCTGCTTTGGTGCAGTCTCATTCACTCTTATTTCTAGTCAAAGCAAATATAGTTGTTGTTGTAAATATTCTATGTGATCTTACAATGGAATTCTCTCTTTCATCAACACGATCAAGCGCCAATATTTATTACGTTCTCTCATCATCATCATCATATTCATCAGCCATTGTCTATCCATTGCTGGCTGAAGTGCCTCACCACACCGTCAACTATCTCTCACGGCCCTGCGATGCCACAATCCATCTCTCGTGCCTTCACACGAACTTACCGAACCGTTCCATCTCTGCGGTGGTTACTTTGTCAGATGCGGCCTCTACTTCGGATGCCATTCCAGTCTCGTTCATCGGCCATCATCATCCCTTCCGAAGATGTGACTTGCTCAAGCCCACATACTCTCAGTCAACACGCTGTCTCTCTCATTCGCGATTGTTCCCCCATCTCACCAGTTTACTCTCTCTCTCTCGGTGTACGTTTCAGCGGGCATACGTCAACACGTCACAGCAAGTAGCATGCACAGATTCGAAAACGTTCCCCGTTCGCCAAATCGCTACGTTGTTGTGCTTGTGAAATAAAACACATTCAACTTTCCAAAAACATTGAAACATTCGTTCGCTTCGCCCTCTGTAGTCTCATCGTCTTGTCCACGACGGACACACTCTGTACCGCTGCTTGGTTAAGGGGTAGGGGGAGGGTACGGCGAATGCCAGCGTCTGGCGTTGGCTCCTTGGTCGCTGTTGGTGTTAGCGACAACCTCAGCGCGCTCCGTCCCCCTCGCTTCTCCTGCCACCCATCGTGGCGGCGCCGCGGCCCTTCGGTGTGTCTGCCACTCGTCGCCTCTCTCGGGCGTGAACAGCATCAGCCCCCTCGGGGCGGCGAGGCGGGGTCTCAGGTAAGAAGCCGGTAACAGCAGTGCATTGATTCTAGATTTGAAGCTTTCGTGACTGAAATGATTCATACTCTTAGTTTTTTCGGTAAAGTCACGTAGGTAAAAAATGAAATAAAAATTAATGAAAATAAAATAATAAAAATCACGACGTTTCGGAGGCAACACAAGTCTCCGTCATCAGGTGGGACCGTCACAGCTAGATATTACTTGATACAGCAAATTCAGCTGTGACGGTCCCACCTGATGACGGAGACTTGTGTTGCCTCCGAAACGTCGTGATTTTTATTATTTTATTTTTATTAATTTTAATTTCATTTTTTACCTACGTGACTTTACCGAAAAAAATAAGAGTATGAAGCCGTGCATTGATCCACGTGGAACTCACACCCACTACGCCCACGGTGGGTGGAAGGCGCACGGAGGCGTCGGGGTGGTTGGAGGGGCGTGGAGTGATGGCAGCAGTGATTCGGGGTGAGCGCGCGTGGTGGTTGACGGTGGTGGTGGTAATTCTCACGGCCGCGCAAGAGGCGCGCGCAGACGGTGACGATTGCGGAGTCAAGTGATGGAGTCTCATCTTACACGGGCGAGTGCGGCACGGTTGATGGCTGTCTCGCGATAGCCGTCAGCGTTCCGTCCGTTACGTGCGTCAGCTGCACAGGCGTGCACGGGGCGCGCAACATGTGCGCGGCAAAGAGGGGGACGCGATTCGGAAAGAATGCGCTCTCCGCAGACGAGTGGCGGATAAGCGGGGACGCGCGCGTTTCCATCGGCGGCGCACTCCGCGTTGGCAGGAAGGGCGCTCGCTCAGAGCTCACTCAGAGCATCACTCACGCTCGAAAGTCGATCCGGGCGTTAACCCTTCAACAGCACGTGTCGGCCGGCACTGCGCGGACAACGTGGTAAACGACAGCCGTGTCGTCTGTCCCCTCTCGGTGACCTCTGACCTGGTGAGTGATCGGGATACCCTCTCACCTAAGGGTCAACCACAAACGCTGCTACTGGTATACAGCACATTACAGGAGTTCATTATACGTCGCCATACTGCACAGTCCAATCATATTTATTTATACATAAATCACCTGAAGCCTCCCTTCAATCACGTGACTTTTGTGGGGTCACCCCCACCCTGAACCCCCCCTGACCCCGCCCCCTGTGAGAACAGACGCTGCTGCGTGCACATCCCAATGCAGCCTCTTCCTCCCCATCATCATCTTGGCTGGACCCTTTGCTGCCGTTTCTCCCTTCCTTTTCCATCTTCCCCCCTCCTAGTTCCCATTCTTTCCCTTCTCTCTATCCTCTCACTTTCCTATTTCCATAACTTATAGCTTCTTGACTCTACTCAGCTTTCTCGCGGTGTTGGCCACGTGTGTGCACTTTTAAATCCAGATTGAAAACTCATCTCTTTAGAACTGATTCTTTTGTGTGTTTAGTTTGTTGACCTTTCCCCGGCACGGCTGGCTGCGTACGGTGCGAAAGAAGTTCTGCACACAGTGCGTATGTGTAAAAAGCGTGCGGTCGTTAACAACACATTCCTGCGGAGGGAGCTGGTAGTAACGTTGGGTTGCTCGGTCAATGACCAGGGTCAACGTCGGCGTGGTGTATTCCGTAAATATGCCCGACTGTGAGGGCGGGCATAAGCCGGCGTGAGTAGATTAAACGTTGAGTTTTATAAGGGCACCACGGGGTGACCAACCCCTCCCCACCCAGCCCCACCCCACCCTCCCCTCCCCACCCAGCCCCACCCAGCCCCCTCCCCACCCAGCCCCTCCCTCCCCACCCGGCTCCTCCCTGCACGACGGACAGACGGACACAATAATACTCTTAGTAAAAAATGAAATTAAAATTAAAATTAATTTTAATTTCATTTTTTACCTACGTGACTTTACCGAAAGAACTAAGAGTATGAATCATTGCAGTCACGAAAGCTTCAAATCTAGGACACAATAATCCCCTGTGGGCTGGTGTAACCAGGAGCTTCCTACCAGTACCAGAAGCGTAGAGGCGATTAGCAGCAGCAGGAGTCCGCAAGAGGGCGCGCATCGCCCGCGGGTCCCGGTGCTCAGCTGGGCGCTTCTAAACTCCCCTCCTACCCATCTCCACCATCCCACACCTGCACTCGTTGCAACAATGTTGACGTGCGGACGACGCATTCCGTCAGCTCCGAGAGGATGCGTTGTGCAACACCAACGCGTGTCGATTGTTGTTCCTTCTAAATTAAACAATTGAAGTGCCGAGCAATGTGTTCAATTCGTTACGGAGAGGGGAGATACGTTTCGAGTCCACAGCCCACGATGAAGCATCCCGAACTAGTGGTTTCCAACAGCATTTTGTTACATCGGCAAACTCATGGATCGGCTTCGGTTTCTTTGTTTCTCATCAGCAGTGCGTGGTCGATTTAAAACAAATGTCGCGTGTTTGTTTATCAGCACGAGCTGAGCAACAAGAACTTCGGGCACGCAGCACAGCAACAAGCTACACACACACGATCAGTAATACAGTTGCTCAGGCACTACGCTCTGAATCGAACCGCTGGTCACGGCTAATATCTGACCAGGTTCTGGACATAAAGTGTCTCCCATTAACGCACACCGACCAACGCGACGAAGCAATGGTCAAACAACCGCCGCGGCGCTTAGGGAGGTGCCCTTCATCCAACGGTGACTTGACAACAGGCCCTGGCTGAAAGTTGTCGTCAGCCGTGGGCGATCCGTCGCTGCACCGCCCACGGAATGAAGGGGGCTTCCCGAGTAGCCGCCGTCTCGCAATGTTGCGATGTGAGCAACAAGACGGTGGGTGATGCAACCCGAGGCCGTAGCCATGGAGTCAACATTGGGCGGACCGAATCTTCCAGGGGGTCCCCTCCCAGAAAAAAATATCTAAATTTGAAAACGAATTTCCTGCCTAAAATATAAAAACATTCACTAACACATAGGAGTGACTTTTTATTTACGTTTTACAATAATGTCTAATAGTGTATTGTATTACATTCCTTTTCTTTTTTACCTTTTCCCGTTTCATTGTATGTAATGGCAGAGATTAGGGATTAAAAAAGTACAACCATAACCACAATCACATAAACAGAAATCTATTTTATAGCAATATATTGGGGGGGTGGGGGGACATTTTGAGCATATTTGAATATCGTGTCCCCCCCAATATATATTATAATTATGGTCTTGGTGCAACCTGCTGATCCGTAGCCGCACGCGGCTCTCCGAGGGACTGCTTCGTGACGGCATTCGCACGGCATTGAGGCTCTTGAGATATTGGTTGTTTTTTTTACCGAATTCGAAAGAAATGACGCTTCTTGTTAAGTTGTTGGTTCCCGACAACCGAGGGGCGCAACGGCCTCCTTTCACCCGACTCACTTTTACTTCAATAGCTACGGATGTTTTTAACCCAAATACAATAACAAATAGGCTACAACTCTGTCTATATATTATTATTTTACCTGGACCGTGTCTTGGGTTATGAGGGAGACAGTCACAGTGAGAGTATTAATCGACAATTAATTTCCAATGCATTTTGCTTCCACGTGCATGTCAGTTGCGTGAATTTTTTTATTTGTAACAATGTTTTTTTTGGCATTCATGGTTAATTGTTGGAATGTTTTTTGTTGAATAAGTTTCCTTAACATTTTAGTTTCCCTTGTTACATACCCCCCCCCCCCTCCTGCATAGTCGCGCCCCTGTCGACCCCTGTGATCATAATAATAATACATTGCCATCGCATGGACCGCGCTCATTGAATGGAGGAGGAATTGCAAAACCACACTAACTCGCTCCTGAAGCCCTTCCTCGTGGCTCGCAGACTTCGCCATTGGCACGAGGCTCCTGAACATCTTGCTGCTGATCCTGGTGCTGCTGCCATCACGCGTCCGAATGGAATCGTCGTCGTACGCACATTGAGTGTTAAACTGCCGACGTGTTCAACTGACAATGAGTGTTGTTGATCGATTGATCGTCGACGCAACGATGTTTTGCGCTCCTAGCAAGCAAGCAACGAGCTCTCGGTGTTAAAGAAGAACAAGTAGAACGACAAGAAGAACACTCAACACGTCAATCACGCTGCCTTTAAAATAGAAAGAGTTTACACCAGGTGACGTTTCGGGCAATGGCCCTTCTTCACCAGCACACAAACGAGGCCGTGAACGCACCTGCCACGCAGGTGTAACCACCCCGAGGTTCCCCCGTGTGTGTAGACCCAACCCCCTCCACCTCCCCCCCACTCCCCTCCTCCGTATCATCCACCTCGTCTTCATTTACACGAGTTGCCTGGCCGACCCTGTCACACGACACCCGCCACAGGTCGCCTCTCCTTCCTTCCCTCCCTCCCTCCCTCCCTCCGTCTCTCTCTCTCTCCCTGAGAGCCACCGCAAGCCACCACGCGCACTGTAGCGACATCGTTCTGAACCCCCATGGAGAGCTGCGCACAGGTGAGTGTGGTCCCTCTTTCTCGCGTCGTCCTCGTCGTGGGGAGCGGCGGTGCAGCGGTCAGCGAACCGCCGTTGAAACCAATCCCGGGCGACCCCCCCCCCGGTTCGATTTCCCCGTTCACGAACAATGACGGCGGAGAATATTTGAAACGGGCCTGGGCCTCGCGTAGGTCGACTCGGCCTTAATCGAGTCGTGTACCCAGGGCCGGATTAAGATTGTGTAGAGACCTGGGCTACAGGTACTGCGAGTAATATTTTCAAAAGTAAAACAAAGTTAAAGAAAGTTTAACACGTAGGCTTTCGCGACCAATATAATCAATAAAAGAGCTTTTTTATGATGAAAGTTAAAGAAAATGTAAATTTATTTTTACAAGGCTAACAACAAATAAAATTCAGAATTAACAAATGAAATAACTTCGCACTTGATCTCTGGAGGCCCCTTCCAGCTGACGGAGGCCCTCTAAAGCCCTCGTGCCTTAATCCGGCGGAGTGTGAACGTCACCCCCTGGGGAAGGGACAAAGGCGGCCGGGCGTAGTGTCGGCCACCCAAAACTCGCACGTGTGCCTCAGTGCCGGCCTTCATAGGTGCCGCTCGCTAACAGCGCTTGCCCCAGCAGTCTGCTCAAGGATAGACGGGGGTGGGGGGTGGAAATCTTTGTGTTTTGCAGCGAACTCGGCTCGGCGCATGTCTCATCTTGTAGACGGCCGTTTGATTGATGCACCTTGACTACCGTAATTACCGGTGCTACTCTGTGCGCAGAGGGGCAGTGTGGCAACATCCATCGCTGCACGGCACTTTGCTCCAACGTCTATGTTCTCCGCCTGTGGCGGAACTCAGCGTGGGGAAGTATACTTATGTATGTTGAACTTCTTTCGCACCGTATACGTAGCCAACCGACGTGGGCAGACACTTATCCGATCGTGGATTGACACGAGGGCTGTGTGCGTGCTTGTACGCCGTAGTGTGTGTGTTGGTAAGACATCTAGTGGGGAGCGGTAGTGTAGCGGTTAGCGCGCTGCGCTATGAACCCGGCCACCCGAGTTCGATTCCCGCTCACGGCCGACACCAGTGAAGATGATCTGAACCGGTCCTGGGCCTCCCCTAGGTCGACTCAGCCTCAAATGAGTACCTGGTGCGGTGTGTAAACATCACCACTAGGGAGACAAAGGCGTTCGGGCGTGGTGCTGGCCACCCACCCCCTCGTGTACCGTGGCGGCCTTCATGGGTGCTCGCTAACAGCACTTGCCCCTACAGTCTGTTATGGCTATATGGGGGATCTTTTTTTTTTGGTAAGACATCTGAAGTTGGCTCGATGAGCACGAGAAGGTTGGTGGATCACCGCACCAATGTTGTGAAACTCCCTGGGCGTCGACATGGTGCCATACCCCGGCTTGCCAGGAGAAGACAGTACAGCAAGTGGACTAATGCAGCTCTGTTGACATCTTTACGGGGATAGAGTGTTTCCCCCTCGCGCAGCGTGAGTTTTCTCCCGTGTGCTCCGGTCCCCTCCCACTTGTACAATAAACCCGCATCATGAATGGAAACTTTTAAAATATCAATCCAATGCAGGACCCTGCTGAAAACGAGTCGCGCGCCTCGGTGTGCCCCTCCTGGATAAATGAGCAAATTATCACGAGCCGTGGTTGATCCACTGTTGGATGAAGGCCTCGCCAAACCCCCGAAACGATCCTTGCGATCTAATAGAACTGCATTCCTGAAATGCAAAAAAAAAATCCGTAATCCGTTTATAGACCTCGATGTAAGCGCGTACACAACGCACGGCGCGACAGACTGCGCTACGAACGTGTGTGGATTATCGTGGCGATTGCTGATGCTACTGTTTAAGACACTCCACTGTTCAGAAGTGAACACAGATTGTTTGCGATGCTGCTGCTGCTGCTGCATTGGAAGTAGGTGCACAAAAATAGGTACTATTAACAAAACAAACTCAACACAGTCTTGTGGCGTTAAAAGAAGAACATGTATAACGGACGACGTTTCAGGTAATCACCCTTCTTCATGGGACATAAAATTGGCCCTTCATAATCACGCAATAATTGTATATGCCGTTATTGTGAAGGGCCACGTAATTTGATTGGCCAAAAACGTTGCCGATTAAAACATCCTTTGAAGGCAGTGTCATTGACGAACGTGCTGAGCTTTCCAGTGACGATTGTAAGTAGGTCACGGGAAGGGGCTTGCATTGCTGCTCCAAACCCGCCGGCGAGAATGAGCCGATTGTGACCGGGAGGCCCCAGACCGACCGCCGCTGCCGATTAGCGGCGGCGGGGGCGGCCACGCGCGCGCGCACGTGAGTGAGATTCGGCGTCGCTAATTCCAAATTCTGGGATTTCAGGGCGGAGGCCAGGGGAGGGCCCAGCCGAACGCGGCCTTCCCGGCCTTCCCAGAGGCGGCTGCGCCGGCGGCAGCTGAAGCTGGGGCGAGCGCCCAAGGGGGAGGAAGGAGCAGGGCCATCTACAGGCGGTCCGGGCTGCGGCGATACCACTCGAAGGTGGGTGCGGAGGGTGGGAGTGTGAAGGTGAGATGGTGAAGGTGAGGGGGTGAGGGGGTGAGGGGGTGAAGGCGAAGGGGTGAGGGGGTGAGGGGGTGAGAGTGAGGGGGTGAAGGCGAGGGGGTGAGGGGGTGAAGATGAGGGGGTGAGGGTGAGGGGGTGAGGGTGAGGGGGTGAAGGCGAAGGGGTGAGGGGGTGAGGGGTGAGAGTGAGGGGGTGAGGGTGAGGGGGTGAAGGCGAGGGGGTGAGGGGGTGAAGAAGAGGGGGTGAGGGTGAGGGGGTGAGGGTGAGGGGGTGAGGGTGAGGGGTGAGGGTGAGGGGGTGAGGGTGAGGGTGAGGGGGTGAGGGGGTGAAGGCGAGGGGGTGAGGGGGTGAGGGTGGGAGGGTGAGGAGGTGAGGGTGAGGGGGTGAGGGGGTGAGGGGGTGAAGGCGAGGAGGTGAGGGTGAGGGGGTGAGGAGGTGAGGGTGAGGGGGTGAAGGTGAGGGGGTGAGGGTGAGGGGGTGAAGGCGAGGAGGTGAGGGGGTGAGGGTGAGGGGGTGAGGGTGAGGGGGTGAGGAGGTGAGGGTGAGGGGGTGAAGGTGAGGGGGTGAGGGTTAGGGGGTGAAGGCGAGGAGGTGAGGGGGTGAGGGTGAGGATGTGAGGGTGAGGGGTGAGGGGGTGAGGGGGTGAGGGTGAGGAAGTGAATAATAAATAAAAAAAATCGTCCAAAACTGCTTGAATCAGAAATATCTCAAAATCAATAAAAGACGGAACAATCTTGACTTGAAGCATTCGTGACTGCAGGAATTCATACTCTTTGGGTCTTTCGGTAAAGTCACAAAGATATTAAAATAATACAAATAATAAAATATATTTCTTTCTTCCTGCCTCAGCAGTCCGCCTGCTGTATTTTCTCACCTGAAGACGATTGCTTGTGTTGCGATCGAAACGTCGTGATTTTTATTTATTATTTTTCTCTCTACGTGACTTTACCGAAAGACTCAAACAGACAGAACAATTGTTATCGCTTTAACCTTATTTGCTGTTTAAGGTTCAAGAAACGCACAAGTATGTTTATGGGGGGTGGGGGGGGACAAAATCGAGACTTTGGGTCTTAAAAATGAAAATTCTCGGATTTTCAGATTCCCCCTGTTGTTTGCATCCTGAAAACCACCTCTGTACCAAACGTCAGTTTTCTACCTCGTCGGGAAGGTACGCTCGAGAATTTATTTTTGAGACACACAGATTAAGGTCTTTATATTTTCGGTATATATATATTTTTGTTACGAGCCCCGGGTATTTTTTTTTGGCCAGCGCCGTGTGAAATGCGGCCGCGTGCACGGCGGATGAGGCCAGGGATGTATTCCGAGGAAGGTGGTGACGGGAGCAGGAAAAGAAAACGCTGGCGGTGACATTGCACTCGGGTGGGCAGAGGCAGTGACCGTGGGCGGTGATGAGGAGGACGAGATGTTGAGGGAGAGAGGGGAGGGAAAGAGAGGGATTGTGACGTCACAGTCATTATCTAATGGCAGGGGTCGCTTACACGTGGTGAGTCAGCCGGTGACCTTTGGCTAGAACCAAGTGAGGGACAATCGAGACGAGAAGTTCGTCCTTGGGAGGGGACAATCGTTAAAGACGAGGGCGATCGTCATCAAGAACGACAATCATCGTCGTCGTTGTCATCCATTAGCCATCGTGGTCATTCATCAACCGTCGACCACAATCTATCAGTAGAAATAATAATAATAATCCAGCTATCGCCTTCATCAATCGTCCATTATGCTTTCTCAATAATCATGATTTATCAATCACATGTCATCATCAACCACCGGACATCATTACCACCACCACCATCATCATCATCGTAATTTTTCGCATGCAAGAAACTAGAAACATCACAAAACGCAAACTGAACGTACGAGGCGAACACGAGACAGAAGCCACCCGGCTTAGCAAACAACAGCGTGGCACACGTGGGCATGCTTGATCCTAAGCCTTCGCACTGCACACACACACAACCACTCACACTGCACACACACTCACTACACACACACACTGCACACACACACACTGCCCACACACACTCACACTGCACACACACTCACACTGCACACACACACACTGCACACACACACTCACACTGCACACACACTGCACACACACACACTGCACACACACACACTGCACACACACACACTGCACACACACACTGCACACACACTCACACTGCACACACACACACTGCACACACACACTCACACTGCACACACACACACTGCACACACACACACTGCACACACACACACTGCACACACACACACTGCACACACACACTCACACTGCACACACACACACTGCACACACACACACTGCACACACACACTCACACTGCACACACACACACTGCACACACACACACTGCACACACACACACTGCACACACACACACTGCGCACACACACTCACACTGCACACACACACACTGCACACACACACACTGCACACACACACAACCACTCACACTGCACACACACACACTCACTGCACACACACACACACTGCACACACACATTCGCTCGCTCGGAGTTGGCCTGATAACTTTAATCTAAATTGTCTTATGGCTGTTTTTGTTTGACTTGCATCACATTGGGATTTTTGCATACGGCGTTGTAATACGGTGTTCTTTTATTCTTTCTGGAGATTTGCTGGTTTATCCAGGATGTTTCTGTTGCGCGTCGTCGCTTTAAGATGTTCTCCGTTCATATTTAGTTTGTTGCCGTTGCACCCGACTCAAGAGCCGCATGGCTCACAGGGCTATACCTAATAAATGAAACTTGAAACATCAGCACCAAGCAGTCGGCTTTTCGCTGAGATAACACTGGTCAACACACTTTTTCTGGCATAAGGTATTCCAACGGTTTTAAGGTAATTTTGGGGTGCTGATTCCAAATCTGGCATCAGTTTTTGTCTATCACATCAGGTTTTTGAGATATCAAATATTGCATTTTCAATAAAAACTGCAGAAGAAAAATATTAAATAAATGTGGATATCTACATAAAATGATATTATAAACACACTATCCTAAAAATACAGAACCATATTTTAACACTAAAGCAGTCACTGACTCGCAACAACTTGAAATCATAAGTGACAGAGTTCATTTCTGGTAAAATCAATGAAAATGGGGTATGCCGATAGCATAAAAATGAGATGTGATAGAGCAAATCTGAGATCAGATTTGGAATCAGCACCCTGAAATTAGTCTAGAACAGCTGCAAAAGTCTAGGCCAGATTTTTGTTTATTTTTTTTGTTGATCAGTGTAATTGAATCTCAGACATAATGTAATTGAAGCACAGAGGCAGAGTTGCGGGGGGGCAATGTGAGGCACGCCGTGCAGAGGGTTCGGATCCACGTTGCTTGGAACGTGGATCACCGCGACTGCTCCCAGGGTGAGTGCGCTCAGCTGCCTTCATGACGAAGACGTTTCGTTCGGGGGGAGGCGCTTCCAGGCCCTGTTGAGCTCCCTTGGGAACCCGTGTCGAGACCGTCGACAGCCCGATTGGAGAACCGGGCAGGCACGCTTTCGCGGTGGAGGTGGTTGGTGGTGGTGGTGGCGAAGACGGTGGTGGCGGAGGTGGTTGGTGGCGGTGGTGGTGACGACGCTGCATCGGTGCGCGCCCTTCGCTGAGTAACGGGCGGGTTAATGAGCCCCGCTCACTCATGGCGCCCTTGAATTTCCAGGGACGCTGTCGAATCCTGGCGCGTGTGGAGGACAGGGGAGGGGTGTGGGGTGCTCAGAGCAACGTGGGTCGCTCGCGAAGGAGCAGGGGGGGTAAGGGAGTAGAGGGCTAGGACCCCCCCCCCCCTTCCTGCTGACGCTGCGTGGTGGTGCTGGGTCCCCCAGGTGAGACACGGATCTCCGCTCGCCAGCCAACCCCGGAGAGCGAGGCAACACCCACGCCGCTCGGAGCCGGCCCGGGTCTGGGCGAGGATGAAGCTCCCGGCCCTCGTCCTGGTGCTGGGTGAGACGACGACGACGACGATGAGTGATGAACGACGATTTACGAATGATGGATCGTGGTGGTGGTTTACAAATGATGACGACAAATCATCATCGTTATAATTACTTATCGATGATGCGGAAGGCGAGTGGTGTATTCTGATTGGTAATTAATTGGTGGATGATAATTATAAAGGTGAAAATGTTTTAACAATGCTTGGTTTTGGGGTGATTATGGTAATATTATGAAGAGGTCATAACGATAACGTTCTATTAATGATGCCGATGATTGCTGTTGGATGATGATGATGATATTTTGCAGGCGTGATGCTCGCCATCACCGCTGACTGCAAGGAAGGCAGGAAGAATCGCCGCAAGTGTAAGGAGCCCTCGCTCATCTCACTCATCTCTTCCCCCGAATCTCCCTCCCATTAGCTCCCCCCTCTCTTACCCTATCTGTCACTCTTCCCTCGCGTCTTATTTTCTCCTCTCTCATTTCCTCCCCTGCCTCTTCACCCCCCCCACCTCCCTAACTCGCCTCTCTTCTCTCTCCGTCATCTTCCTGCACCCACCCCACCTCCTCTCCCTCCCACCTCCATTTCTATACTCTCGTCTCGTCTCCTTTCTTTCCTCCCCCAACTTCATTCTCTCATCTCTCTCTCCTCTCTCTCTGCTCTCCCACTCTCATCTCATCCCCGCTCACTTTCACTCTCGCTCCCACCTCCCTCTCTCTTCTCTCGTCTCCTTCCTTTTCCTCCTCCCCGCACCCCGCCCATCTCACCATCTCACCTCTCACTCCTCTCTCTATCCTCTCCCTCTGTCTTTGCCCTCTCTCTACTCCCTGCTCCCCTCACCCCCCGCAGCCGCTCCGCTCATAGACTGCGACGTGCGTGCGGCCAAGGTGAAGGAACGAGTTCGTGGTGCGCTGCCCGCCCGGCTGCCGCGAGAAGAAGGCCAACGTGTGGGGCAGCGCCGTGTACGCCTCCATCTCCAGCATCTGCGCCGCCGCCATCCACAGGTGCCGCCGAGGGACACGCGCCATGCAAAAGACAAAGATCCCCGTGTAGCCCTCAAGGGACCGTCGGGGCAAGTGCTGCTAGCGAGCACCCGCCAAGGCCGGAACGGCAAACGAAGGGCGTAGTTGGCCGTAGTCACGTTCGGACGCATTTGCCTCCCGAGGTGGCGATTTTTACGCACCGCATGCGGTACTGATTTGAGGCTGAGTCGACCTAGAAGAGGCCCAGGACCGGCTCAGATAATAGTCGTCACCGGTGTTAGCCGTGAACGGGAATTTCCACCAGCTGTCCATCACACGAGTCGACGGTCGGTGGCAAATTGATGAGCCTGCTCCCCACCATATCCACAATTTTTTAAAAAATGTATACATCCCATCAACCACACAGCTTTCTTGGCAGTGCGAGGTGAATGAGTGAATGAATCAAATAATCGAATTATTTGGCGCTGCTGCTGCGTTGGCAGTGGTGCACAAATAACAAAACAACTCGACACATCCATCAATAACATTGCCTGATGTCTATATGTTTTGCACATCGATTTGAATGCGGCAGCGTTACTCACGAGCGTGAGTTGTTTTTTTGTCGTCAATCCGATGATCAGTGCGTGAGTGTATCAGTCAATCTGTCGATGAGATGATCAGTCAGTCAATTGTCCATTTCATAAATCGGTTAATTAGTCAGTAAAATTATTTCAGGAATAAATCCGCCAAGGAGTCAAACTACTCAGTCGGAATCAACACAGCAATCACCACCACCGACTGCGAACATTTGGCAGGACCCTCCTCAAAATAGTCATGGCACTCGGCGAGACTTTCTTGGGTAAACGACCGTAACAAAAACACATGAGCAATGATATCAATAAAATGAGTCATCCGGCAAATCAATCAATCAATCAATCATCCGAACAGTCATTAAATCATGCCACGGTCAATCAGGCCACTGTTGGATGAATCATGAATGCGAAGCCTTCCGGAATCGGAATCGGCGCTGCGAGCTCCAACCTCCGCTCCACCGAGCCGGTGACAGGATGCTGCAACAACATGAACAATCACAACAATCATGATGGTCAAAGTAATATCTAAAAATATTCATCACTCAACAAAAACACGTTTAACACGAGCACAGTTAAGGTGGGCAGCGGTGCAGGGGGGGCGGGGGGGGGGGTGTCATCCACTGGGTCTGACGGGTCATCGAGTGCGGTGAGGGGTAGAGGGTGGGTGGAGTGGCGAGGGTGGTGACGGTGGTCGGGGAGACAAATGTGGTCGGGGTGCCGATGGTGCCTGTGGCTGTGCGCGTCCCGCAGTGGGGCCATGGAGAACCAGGGCGGCGCCGTGCGGGTTCGCAAGATGGCGGGGCAGGCGAACTACCGCGCCTCGGTAGCCAACGGGGTCCGCTCGCTCTCCCTGCCCAAGTGGAGCGGCTCCTTCACGCTCTCTGGTGGGCAAAACACTCTCCCCCTGCCTCCCTCCACCTCTTAGCATCTCCCCCTGCCTCCCCCTGCCTCCCTCTGCCTCACTCCACCTCCCTCTGCCTCCGTCCATTTCCCTCCACCTCCCTCCGTCAACCTCGTCAGTAATTTCTTGAACAAAAATCACATATAACGGGGCGACATTTTGGGCAATGGCTCTTCATCATAGCACATTCATTTGTGGGAGATTTAGCTTTGATGTGCTATGATGACGGACCATTGGCCAAAACGTCGCCAATCATATATATGTTGATATTTAAAAAATGTTTAAGACCACAGTGTAATTGATGAACATGTAGATTTTTTGGACTATTCGTGTTTGTGGTGCACCACTGCCCAGGCATCAGCGTCATTACCAACTGATGTTCGTAATTTTTTTCAACTAATTAACATCCTTTGAGATTTTGTTTGTATTACAACAAATACAAAGATCCCCCGTAAAGCCTGAACAGACTGTTGGGGCAAGTGTGCTGTCGACGATTGGGCACCTTCACAACGACAATGGCGACAACCACACATCTGAAGTACGCTTTCTGTGCGCGTGGCAGCGTCGGACGCCAGGCTGAAGAAGGGCGAGCGGGCCAAGCTGGAATTCTTCCCGGCTGCGGAGTCGTCCGTGAAGATCGGTGAGAGAGCTTCTTTGGTTACGGAGGAGCGGGGACGCGTTCTTCGGGGGGGGGGTCGTCTCCTCGCATCAGACGTAGGGCACCGGGGGGGGGGGGGGGGTCGTCTCCTCGCTTCAGACGTAGGGCACCGGGGGGGGGGGGGTCGTCTCCTCGCTTCAGACGTAGGGCACCGGTGGGGGGGGGGGTGCGTCCACGTTTTACAATGTCGGTAGTCGACGCACGTGACGATTGCGATTAACCGTGGCGAGCGGTCGCGTTTCGCGCAGGGAAGCCGCAAGCGCCGCAAGGGCCCATGACGACCAAGCCCCCGGCCGCGACCCCGGCAGCACAGCCAGCACGCGGTAGGGCCCCAACACAAACCCTGTCCATAGCCCCAACACAAACCCTGTCCATAGCCACAACACAAACCCTGTCCATAGCCCCAACACAAACCCTGACCATAGCCCCAACACAAACCCTGTCCATAGCCACAACACAAACCCTGACCATAGCCACAACACTAACCCTGTCCATAGCCACAACACAAACCCTGACCATAGCCACAACACTAACCCTGTCCATAGCCACAACACTAACCCTGTCCATAGCCACAACACAAACCCTGTCCATAGCCACAACACAAACCCTGTCCATAGCCACAACACTAACCCTGACCATAGCCACAACACTAGCCCTGACCATAGCCCCAACACTAACCCTGACAATAGCCACAACACTAACCCTGTCCATAGCCACAACACTAACCCTGTCATAGCCACAACACTAACCCTGTCCATAGCCACAACACAAACCCTGACCATAGCCCCAACACTAACCCTGACCATAGCCCCAACACTAACCCTGACCATAGCCAGAACACAAACCCTGTCCATAGCCACAACACTAACCCTGACCATAGCCAGAACACAAACCCTGACCATAGCCCCAACACTAACCCTGACCATAGCCACAACACTATCCCTGACCATAGCCACAACACTAACCCTGTCCATAGCCACAACACTAACCCTGTCCATAGCCACAACACTAACCCTGTCCATAGCCAGAACACTAACCCTGTCCATAGCCACAACACTAACCCTGTCCATAGCCACAACACAAACCCTGACCATAGCCACAACACTAACCCTGTCCATAGCCACAACACAAACCCTGACCATAGCCACAACACTAACCCTGTCCATAGCCAGAACACTAACCCTGTCCATAGCCACAACACTAACCCTGTCCATAGCCAGAACACTAACCCTGTCCATAGCCACAACACTAACCCTGACCATAGCCACAACACTAACCCTGTCCATAGCCACAACACTAACCCTGACCATAGCCAGAACACTAACCCTGTCCATAGCCACAACACTAACCCTGACCATAGCCACAACACTAACCCTGTCCATAGCCAGAACACTAACCCTGTCCATAGCCACAACACTAACCCTGTCCATAGCCACAACACTAACCCTGACCATAGCCAGAACACTAACCCTGTCCATAGCCACAACACTAACCCTGACCATAGCCACAACACTAACCCTGTCCATAGCCAGAACACTAACCCTGACCATAGCCACAACACTAACCCTGTCCATAGCCACAACACTAACCCTGACCATAGCCAGAACACTAACCCTGTCCATAGCCACAACACTAACCCTGACCATAGCCACAACACTAACCCTGTCCATAGCCAGAACACTAACCCTGTCCATAGCCACAACACTAACCCTGTCCATAGCCACAACACTAACCCTGACCATAGCCAGAACACTAACCCTGTCCATAGCCACAACACTAACCCTGACCATAGCCACAACACTAACCCTGTCCATAGCCAGAACACTAACCCTGACCATAGCCACAACACTAACCCTGTCCATAGCCACAACACTAACCCTGACCATAGCCAGAACACTAACCCTGTCCATAGCCACAACACTAACCCTGACCATAGCCACAACACTAACCCTGTCCATAGCCAGAACACTAACCCTGTCCATAGCCACAACACTAACCCTGTCCATAGCCACAACACTAACCCTGTCCATAGCCACAACACTAACCCTGACCATAGCCCCAACACTAACCCTGTCTACAGCCACAACACAAACCCTGTCCATAATCATAACCATAGCCCGTTCTCTAACCTTAGCCCTATCCCTATTCCTAACCCTGTCCATAACCATGACCCTTTAAACCAACTCTAACCCTGACAGGACCCTCACCCAAACCTCACAATTACACGAACCATCGCACTAAACACAAACATCGTGACCACCAATGTGACCCAACTCCGCAATCTACCTTCACCGTCACACGAGCCCCTAACCCCCCTCCTCTAAAACCTGATCGCATTCTTGACCCTGACCCACAGGCCCCGTGGGTCGGGTCTCGGTCCCGGAGCGCCGCGTGGTGACCCCTGACCGCAGGCCGCCGGCGGGAGGATCCTCCTCCTCCTCCTCGTCCTCGTCGCTCTACCAGCTGCAGCACTCACACAACGGTGCGCCACTCCAGGGGAGGGTGGGGCAAGATTCGGCCGCTCTTCCCCCCTCCCTCCCTCCCCCTCACCCCTCCCTCCCTCCCCACACCCCCCTCCGTCCCCTCCCCCTCCCTCCCCTCTCCCTCCCCCTCCCCCCTCCCTCCCCTCCCCCCTCCCTCCTCCTTCCCCCCTCCCTCCTCCCCCCTCCTCCCCCTCCCTACCCCCTCCCTCCCTCCTCCCCCCCTCCCTCCCCCCTCCCCCACCTCCCTACCCCCTCCCCCTCCCCCACCTCCCTACCCCCTCCCTCCCCCCTCCCGCCTCCTTCCCCCCTCCCTCCTCCCTCCCCCCGCCTCCCTCGCTCCCCCCTCCCTCCTCCCCCATGTGTCTTCGCGTCCCTGGGTGTCTCCCCGTGCCTCGCTGTGTCTGTCTCCCCGCGTATCGCCACGAGTCTCTCCTGTCATTAGCTCCGCCCCCTCCCCATGAACTGGCTCTCGTGCAGCTCGCACGGAGTCTGCCTCTGCACGGCTTGCTACTAAAACTGTGTGTGTGTGTCTGTGCGTGTGTGCATGTCTGTATGTATGTATATATGAGTGTGCATGTCTGTGTGTGTATGTGTGTGTCTGTATGTACTTGTCTATGTGTGTATGTGGTGTCTGTATGTACGTGTCTGTGTGTGTCTGTGTGTATGTGTATGTGTCTGTATGTACGTGTCTATGTGTGTATGTGGTGTCTGTATGTACGTGTCTGTGTGTGTCTGTGTGTATGTGTCTGTATGTACGTGTCTATGTGTGTATGTGGTGTCTGTATGTACGTGTCTGTGTGTGTATGTCTGTGTGTGTGTATGTGTGTGTATGTATGTGTGTATGTGTGTGCACGTGCTTGCTCGTCCGTGCATAACGCTTGGTCGCAGACCGCAACACGGGCTGGGCGGAAGGCGGATCACGTGACAACGTCATCGTGCCCTGGGCGCCGGCTGCAGGTGAGCGCCCGGCCCCCCCCCCATCCCACTCACCCCCCACTCACCCCCCCTCTCCCACTCACCCCCCCTCCCACTCACCTCCCACTCACCCCCCACTCACCCCCCCTCTCCCACTCACCCCCGCTCCCACTCACCCCCCCTCCCACTCACCCCCCCCATCCCACTCACCCCCCTCCCCCACTCACCCCCCCTCCCACTCACCCCCCTCCCCCACTCACCCCCCTCTCCCACTCACCCCCCCTCCCACTCACCCCCCCCTCCCACTCACCCCCCCATCCCAATCACCCCCCTCCCCCACTCACCCCCTCTCCCACTCACCCCCCTCTCCCACTCACCCCCCCCCCTCCCACTCACCCCCCCCTCCCACTCACCCCCCTCTCCCACTCACCCCCCCCTCCCACTCACCCCCCTCCCCCACTCACCCCCCTCTCCCACTCACCCCCCCTCCCACTCACCCCCCCATCCCACTCACCCCCCCTCCCACTCACTCCCTCTCCCACTCACCCCCCTCTCCCACTCACCCCCCCCCCTCCCACTCACCCCCCCTCCCACTCACCCCCCTCTCCCACTCACCCCCCCTCCCACTCACCCCCCTCTCCCACTCACCCCCCCTCCCACTCACCCCCCCATCCCACTCACCCCCCTCCCCCACTCACCCCCTCTCCCACTCACCCCCCCTCCCACTCACCCCCCCTCCCACTCACCCCCCCATCCCACTCACCCCCCTCCCCCACTCACCCCCCTCTCCCTCTCACCCCCCATCCCACTCACCCCCCTCTCTCACTCATCCCCCATCCCACTCACCCCCCTCTCCCACTCACCCCCCATCCCACTCACCCCCCTCTCTCACTCACCCCCTCTCCCACTCACCCCCCATCCCACTCACCCACCTCCCCCACTCACCCCCCCCTCCCACTCACCCCCCCCTCCCACTCACCCCCCTCCTCCTCCCCGCAAGTAAACGACACCACCCCCACTCGAGCTGCACCCCTGTCGACTTGCAACTGCAGCCATCTCCAACTGCATCCTCCCTCACCCTGCACACTCACGCCCCCTGCACCCCCAACTCGACCTACACCCCGATTTCATCCAATTGCGGCATATCCTCACTTCCGCCACTGGCCCCTGCAGCGCCTGTGACGGTGTATCGCATGTTGTGTGTGTCGCATGCTGTGTGTGTGTGTGTGTCGCATGTTGTGTGTGTGTCGCATGCTGTGTGTGTGAGTCGCATATTGTGTGTGTGTGTGTCGCATGTTGTGTGTGTCGCATGTTGTGTGTGTGTATGTGTCGCATGTTGTGTGTGTGTGTCGCATGCTGCGTGTGTCACATGCTGTTTGTGTGTGTCACGTGCGTGCGCGTATCGCATGTTGTGTGTGCGCATGTCACGTGTGTGTGCGTGCCGCATGCTGTGCCTTGTGTGTCCCCGTGCAACAGGGCGCGACGCCTCCTCCAACCTCCTCTACGGATACAGCGCCAGTGAGTAGGAAGGTGACGAGGCAGGAGGGAGCGGGACAGACGTAGCACACGGCGAGAGTGACCGAGGCGGTACACGACGAGACGGACAACACAAATGAGATGCACAGTACAAACGACAACACGGCGGCAATGAGAAACAACCCGAGCGAGACGAACGGTGGTCGATGCCAAATTTGATTGTCTTCTCCGTGTTGTCCCCGACCTGTGCCGACTCACTTCGTCCGTCTGCCATCGTTCCACCTGTGCCGTTTCGTTTGCGTCGACTCGCTCGCCCCGCCAGCCTAAGGCGAAACGACCCTCACGTTTAAACTCGAGGGCCGAAGAATCGCGACGTGATCGATGTTTGGTGCAGTTGTTGGGACTGCGATCGGACGATGCAAAGTTGCGCTCAACCGATCGGCAGGCAGCGAGCCGAGATGAACGACCCCTGCTGTCCTGTGCGACGTAAGCGAGTGACGTGGGGTTCCTGCTGCAGCGTTTGGTGGCATTTGGGACGAAGGCAGAGGTCGCAACCGAGTACCCGATACCTGTACCCTACCCGATACCCGGCTACCCGTACCCGGCCGGGTACGGGTACGGGTACCCGTTTGCGACCCTGGTGCGGCCGGGTACGGGTACGGGTAGGCCGTGAGTCACCAGTGAGTAACCGTTTGTCACTCATTTCGGGTAGGGTACGGGTAGAGTACGGGTACCCATACCCGGCCGGGTACGGGTACGGATACCCGTTTGCGACCCTGGTGCGGCCGGGTACGGGTACGGGTAAGGAATCAAAACCCGTTTGCGACCTCTGGGCGAAGGAGCCACGGGCACACGAACCCTATCGCACGGTGGCACTCGTTTTCACCGACCCGGTGGGGGATGGGTATGCAGGGCCGAGATCGCCCGTACATCGGGAGTTGACCTTACGACCCCTTCATCTGACTGCGAGCCGAGCGCTTCTGTTGCGCCGTGGAGGGCACGCGGGGCGCTGCGCCTGCTCTGCGAATGACACGTGGCTTAGTTCACACGTGACGCTTTGACGCCGTCACACACGAGTACGCAATGGGCAGATTTTGTCACCGTGCCGCCTTCAAACATGGTGTAACCTCATCTCCCTTTCTTGCTTATTGCGCCTTTTCTCTCTATTTTCGTTATCTCCTCTCTTCAATTATGACCTTAAATTCTCTCCTCTACCTATCTCTGTTCATGAGCTCTTCTTTGCTTTGGTCCTTCACTCTCTCGTTATCTCCCTCCCTATATCATCTACTCCCGATTTCACCTACTCTCTCATCGCTTTTTCCTCTTCGGTTATCTCTCTTCACCATACATTCTCTCTCCTACCCCATCTTCTACCTTCTCTCGTTATCTCTCTACTCCCCGTCTCATCCGCATCTCCTCCTGTCTCTCTTCCCTCTCTTCTGCCTTCTCTCGTTATCTCTCTACTCCCCGTTTCGTCCACATCTCCTCCTGTCTCTCTTCCCTCTCTTCTGCCTTCTCTCCCCTCCCCTATCTTTCTACCCCACATTGTCTCTCCACTCCCCTCTCTCCTCCGCCGCCCCCTCCCCCACCACTCTCGCCGCTCTCTGCGCAGGTGAAGGTGACCGATTGACCCAGTCCACGGGGCCCAGCACAGGTGAGAGCTCGATAAAGGGGGAGAGAAACAAACCTCGAGGAAAGCACGTGCTGGCTCTGCTCTTGTCGCTACACTCCCCCCAGGGTGTTTGTGTGGGGGCTGTCTCTAACGTGAGCTCGAGTCTGTTGAGAATCAAACACACGCAAGCCGTCACGTTCTCGCGCGTGCCCTCGCAGCGTCCCAGTGACTTCACTGCTCTTTGGCCGGTTGTTCTTAATATTATTATTATTATCATCATTATCATCATCATCTTTACACTGGTTTACCCAGCAAAGCGTCTTTAAGGCCCTGTTCGTGGAGGGTTCCTGCTATGTTTTCGGGTGACAATGGCGTGGTGTTTGCCGATCGAGTAACATGCGAATTATTGTCTTAAAATGTGGACCTTAACGTTGGCAAACGACGGCCTACTCTTCTTCGAACGACGCCACGGGATCTGTCACGTCCCCCTCGCGAAGCAGGCGGCGCAGAGTATTTTACGGCTAACGAATCGGTGATGTTAACCAGGGCGGCCGCTCAAGGCTCGATCCCGCGAACCCTCTGAAAGAGGCGCGGCAAAACGCGCTCCCTGCCGGCTGGGACGGCAATGTGGGGGACGGCTCACCGTGACCTTCGCGATTAAAAAATATATATATTTCAGAGACGCTGGCAAACCCTGCGTAGGCTTTGCAGCTCCGAGACAACAGCCGTTTTGGCCTTTGGCTCGCGTATTCAGCTTAAGCTGCGCAAACACCGGCTGCGTGCAGGTGCGGGCGGGAGGGCGAGCCAGCAGCAGCAGCAGAGTCCAGCAGCGTCCAGTGAGTGGAGAACGCACACGCGTGCATGCACACACACGCGTGCATGCACACACACATGCACGTGTACACACACACACGCACGTGTACACACACACACGCACGTGTACACACACACACGCACGTGTACAGCCACACATATACACAGGTACACTCACCTGGCATACAGCGAACTCCCACGCACACACACACCGAACCCACGCTCACCGGATCGACGCAAACAAACACCCAGAGAACACACACAGAACCCACACAATAACCGCTGTTCATCACCGAGTGGAGGTAACGTCATCATAGCGCTTGTGCCAGGCTTGGTGCACTTTGAGGCCACGTGAAGTATCACAGGCTCTCTGGTGGCGGGCGGTCACGGGACAGACCCAGGTTTTTTGGGGTTAAAACCGACTAAGATGACTGGCACACACAGAATCCACAAGCGCGCACACGGAGAGGGGAGGGAGGCCATCGCGCTCGCACGGAGTGCGAGGCTCCGACCGTGCACGCATGTCTGCTTCACCGTGGTGCTGCGACACGCCTGTGCGTGCTGGATATACCGTGTCATTGTGAGCACGTTTGAATAAAATAATTACATTTGTTTTGTCGCTGAGAAAGGGGAAGGGCCGAAGCCCAGTGCCACGTAAACGTGGGATTAATTCCCTCATCTCGGCGATCAAAAATGGAGAATTCCTCAAATTAATTACTTTATTCAAATTATCTGCACCATGGGCTGCTTGACGAAGCAGCAACGTCATCTACATGTGCAGTATATACATACGTGTGCACATGAATGTATGCGCATGTCTGGGTCAACTCTGTGTACAGCCGCGCGTTGACAAAGGGCTGCACATTTTAGGCAATTTTACTGTTGACGTGACGTGTTTTTGGGGAGTGACAGATGTACTGATGCTACAATCCCATGTCACCTGCAATCGGAAATCCTCCAGAATGACTCAGCCTCGAATGAGTACATTTTCCGGTGGAGCGATCAGGAAAAGCAGCACTGCGGAGACAAAGGTGGCCGTGGTTGAGTGGCGTGGGCCACATCACTCGTGTTGCCACCTTTTTGCCGGCCATACGTCTCAGTCGGCCGCGGTCAACTGTGTAACAAAGGCCCAACGCAATAGCACCACCAGGATTTCCTGTACGAATCAATCCCTGCCTGCACCTCTGATTAGAACAGGTTGGCCACGTAAATATGCACAGACATACTTGACTACCTATTCTGGGTCATTTCATTTCATTTATTTGGTATAGCCCTGTGAGCCATTCGGGACAGGTGGCAACCCTGCACATCACTCTCATACAGTAAATCATGCTCCATTCCGGCCTTACTCGATAGGTGCTCGCTAGCTGCCAGGGGTACAGCTTACGAGAATGAGAGATGGAGTGTGTGTGTTGTGTGTGTTGTGTATGTCATGTGTGTTGAAAGTGACGGACACAAGGAACCAGGCTCAACCCTAACTCCTGCTCGCCTTTCCATTCTAGATTGGCAGGATGCATGCGTTGAAGAATTTTACAAATATTTAGAAACCTGTGGCTCCGCGTTTCCCGAGCGTTTTCTCTCCGGTATGTGCGACGCGTACCGCCAAATTTACTAACCAAACATCGCCGCCTTTACAATGCGCATGAGGCTCAGCGTCCTGACGTGCGGTCGCGTTCAGACGCGATCGCAATTCAAAATTTCAATTATTGTCATCCACTATCGCCCGAACGTATTAAACGATTTTGAACATCTGAATATAAAATCTGACGATGAGCGGTATACATTTGAACAGAGGAGATGTTTTTTTTCAATTCAATTGATTTTCCGAAATATGTTCGATTCCAATCAGCAACGGCAACTATTTTATCAGAATTTGAAATTGTAAATCCAGTGATTCTCCCTCCGGATGAACACGGTAGTCCCATGATGCACCATTGCGTGCTGTTCCCAAACACGGTGCTTTTTTTTACTAATAACCTTGAACATTTCACACTCTTAAATTTTCAAGCAACAGTACTAATAATGTCCAAAACGACGCTCAGGGTAATGGTACATTGCTCAGTGAACGCCGGGTCCGTAAATCGCGCAGCTCCATTCCGTCGTGAGGGACCGATCCGTTCACCGCTGTGTATGCATTCTCAGGCGTCGTTTAAACACTCCGAAAACGCTCCCCCTTAATTACTCGTCAGTGCCTCCCCGTCAACTCACCGGCAAACACGCTGTGACTGTCATTGACAAAACCCTCGTGACTGGAATTGGCCACACACCCTAATAATGCAAGAAACCTCTTCGTAAGTACTGAGACTCGGTGAGACTACATTGCTGGATACAAAGAGGGCATTATTACTGGGTATCTGGTTGGCAATTTTTCCTTTCCCATTATAAAGTTAAAGCAGTAGTCGGTGCGTGTTACTGGGTAGTTAACGTGGTACGCTTAAGCGAGACGCGCGTATGAATGGAAACGCACGGCGGATGGGGTTATCCTTTGTACCGCAGCGCATGTTTCGCCGGGCTGCACGTGGCCTCAATTAACCAGAAACCGGCCCCTCGAGCTGCTCATGGACAGGTGTGACTCCAGATTGGGGGATATAATGCTGTCCGTTACGTGTGACGAAAACGACCCATGCCACTCAAGTGCTGTTATGGCGAGCGTTCAGTTGGCTGGATGATTGCATCCTAACATTCGACAACACTGCACACGTTTTATCTTGGCGTGAAATCGGACACTGTGTCTGAGTCTATGATACTGCATTGACGCGTGGACGGACAGCATCGTCTCTCCCCAAGCTGGGCCGCATCTTCTGTGGACTTTGAAACTAAGCCCTGGGCTCTGCGCTCGTGGTCGTGGCTTTTCTCACGCGGTGGTCATACGGGCACCTGACAAATCGGAGAGCTTTTGTCCACCCTAGGGATACTGTTAGATGGGGTCCATTCTAGTTCGTTAACCGCCTTAAAAACGTAATTTTTTTTTTTAATTACAATCCTGTCGGAAAATGCTTCGGCATCATCGTCATGAACTTGTGCAGTGTGTGTGACCATGGTGCTAAAGCATTTTTGTGCAGTGTTTCTGTGCCCTCCGTAAATAACAGTTGCAGCTGCTCATACAGCGACAGCTGTTGCCGTGGCCCACACTAAACAACTAAAATCGAGATTCGAGCAGAGGCGGTGGCCGGGGGCTTGCGCCGATTTTTTTGTTTATCGATTCCGAGAGGTGCGGGTGAGCTGTCCGTGGTGCTGGCCATGAACACTCACGGTGACGCGTGACGACGAGGCCGTGTGCGTTCACGCGGGGCCAGTGCCGGTTAGCGTGCACGCGAACTTTACAATGTCCAGAGAGACGCCTCTTCTTAACGAAAGGCCCTCCATCGATCGGGTCGTTGAGGCCGATTTAAAATTTGTTGCTGTGATTTGTGGAAAGGACAGCGGGAGGTGCCGAGAGAAGCCCTCTGCCCCGCCCCTCCCCGCCTCGTAGAGATTAACACGAGTTAATATTCGCCCCAAGCTCGAGTGGTCCTGATTTTAAAGTGTTGCGTGCCGGTTGTTTGAAGTCATCGCCTCGCCGTGTGGAATGCTGCGCGAGCCATCCCGACAAGCCCCGTTTCACATGAGGTTGTCTAAATCGGCTTCATTCAACAGTTGTGATAAATTCCATCAAAAACACACACTACCAACTCTCACTCGAGGTGGGTTATACATTTGCAACGTTTTGAGAAATAGATCGCTCTAATCTGGCTTCACGCGAACGGTTCGTTAAGGAGAAGTGGCACGCGTGACCTAATACGCTTAATAATAATTTCAGAGTTCAGCCCAATTGAGCCCTGTTTTTTGTGGGGTTTTTTTGTTGTTGTAAGATTTGTACTCGGCGTGCATTGTAATCCATCGATTACAATCGGTTCTCGTGCTTGTGATTCGTGTATCGAATCGTGCGAGCGAGAATTGATTATTTCCAATTCGTGCACTTTGTACGTAATGTTGGCGCATGGCCCCTGCCGCTACCAGAGGCCGCTACGTTCACCAGACAATGACAAAAATATACTGCTGTCGATTCGTGCGTCGAATTGTGACCCCGAATCGTGGCAATTCGTCAAATCACGAGAGGGGCGAAATATTGTTACGGGGCCACGTTTATTCCACAATAAACACGACCCGAGACAGGGAAGGAAAACTGCTGACAGTTCATTTGGGCCGAACTCTCCAAAGCGCCAACTGAAGTTACATTTTTCGCCCGAGTGACATTTCTCCTTAATTGAGTTTCCCACCTGCAAAACGTTTCAACATCAAAGAATCTGTCGAATATGTCCACGCCGAACCGATTTACCTTCCTTCATGTGAAAGAGCTTCTGCTGCTGCTGCTGCTGCCGGGTCGCTGTGTCTCCACGCTTGCCCGCATCAACCCGTGCCGCTTGCTTTTTCCAGGATACGACGTAGCCACCGGCAGGCTGTATGCGCGTCCGGGTAAGTGGTTCGGCGACCCCCTCCGCACCCCGCCCCCTTCCCTCCCCACTTCATGTCCGACGTGTGACACCCCCCCCTTCTCGCAGGCTGCCTCCCCTCCCCACCTCCCCCTCCCTGGCTGAGCTGCGCCGCGTGTCCTGCAACGCAATTTGCGTGGCAAACGGTTGAGCAGTGGCGATGGATGCGCGTTCCGCACGGCTCCGCGGGCACGTGTTAGTCGTGTTAGTCGTGTTAGTCGTGTTAGTCGTGTTAGTCGGTAAATCGGTCCCCTGTTCCGAGCGCGCCTGCTGGCGAGCGGGAGCACGGGGCAATACAACTCAGCCCCAGTGAGGGGAAGAGACCTCTTGAACCCACCAGTTTCACCATAGAGTAACTGGATGAAAACAAGGTTAAGGTGATATCATCATTAGATCTCCTATTATTAAGGTTACGGTGATTCTAGGGTGCACAAAGCCGTAGCGATCATGTCACTCTTGCGGTGACATCGATAGCTACGGTAGTCAAATTACGGTGCCCGAAAGTTATTCCAGCGTCCTTTTTTCCCCACTGTGAATGAAACTTTCCACCCTTATTTGGGGCAGGCCAGGACCCAAAGTCTAGGCGTGACGCAGATACAGGATAAGAGCTGCTTGTTTTCTGGGTTGTGCCTCTACATTTAAATGCGGCAGCGTTTGTGTGCGCAAGTTGCGCCTGAGCATCGGATGCATTTGTCACGGAACGCAACCAGAGAACACGCGCCAAATGGAAGCAGACAGTGGGGAGTAATCATCTCTGCGATTTGACTTTGGGAGAGTGCTAGAAATTGCACATTGGCATGGCGGTGCCGACTTCCCTCCCAGCAATTGATGGAGTTCACGCAAATTATTTGGTGATGCTTGCTACTGCTGTGTTGGCAGTGGTGCACAATAGCAAAAAAATAAAACTCAAACACGTTCGTTAATAACAGAGTGGTCTTAAAAGAAAAAAACCTATATTTCATAGGCGACGTTTTGGGCGATGGTCCTTCATACCACATACATGCTGTGAAGAATGCCCGTTATATATTTCCCTTATGAGGCTACAGAGTTATTGACGAATGCGTTGAGCTCGTACAAATGGTTTCTCTTTTCCCCCACCATGAAGGGGTGAAGATGACGGTAACGATCGGCTCGATTGACTTTGACCAAAATTTATCCCCGATATTTATCTACAGTTACGCGCATGCATTAACATCCCCAACTTATAGCCACGCAATCACAGTCTCTTAAGAGACTCTTAAGAGACTCTTAAGAGACTGTTATCCCTCCTAATTGCCCTGCATGCACGAATCATTGTGTTCAATCTCTCGAGCTGAGAGTCATCGGCATGCCAGTCGGCCACTACCACTTGACGCTGTCAGTCTCACCACTCTCACCCAGCGGCCACGTTACTAACAACCGATCAAAGCAAACCCCCTAATCGCCACTTAACACCGCACCCCTTAACCTACAACCCCTAACCCCGTCCACGACCCTGATCCTAACCCTGCAGGTACTTATACACCCAGTGGAGAGACGAACGGCAAGAAAGCAGACGCAGGTAACGTCATACTCGTCATCATTATTCTCATAATAGTCGTTATCGTCAATGTTGGCATCATCTTCAGCAACATGATGGGCAACATAAACCATCGCGCGAACTCCGGTCGTCATCGCAGCGGCTCTTGGCGAGCCACCGAACAAAGGCGGTTACCACATCGCGCGCTTTCGGATGCGTTTCTGCGACCGTCTGGAACGCTCGCCATTCCGATATGAGGACGCCATTGGAGCTATGGCACTTTAAATCGCGATTTAAAACGAATCTCTTTAGAACTTCTTTTTGTGATTTGCTGCCCTTCCCCGCACCTCTGATTATCACGGTTGGCTACGTCTAGTGCGAAAGAAGTTTCACGTGCATCCATCACCTTCACGAGTTGTGGCTGTTCGGGAGCCCTAGTGGAGTGTAGTTCTGCATGCAGCAGCAATAATAATCAGCATAATGATAATTAGATTCATCCAGAAAATGCTAACTGAACCTTCAGACTTTTTGAGGAGGGCCCTGCTTTGGGATGTTTGGTCATTTTATTTCAAATGTGTGAGTTGCATGTGGGAGGCAACTCGAGTACTCGAAGAAAACTCACCACAAATATGAGGGGATAACATTGAAAGGGTCGTGAACCTACTTGCTGTACTCTCTCCTGCTACCTCCTTAGCCACCTTGTGACCCAGCGGGCGTGTAACGCCACCGCGCTCACCACCCATCGCATGCAGGCAGCAGCGTGGTCAACAGCGTGCAACACAAACATTGTTGTGATAGACTTAAAGCTTTCGTGACTGCAGGAATTCATACTATTTGGGTCTTTCGGTAAAGTCACGAGCTAAGTTTTACCCAAGACCCAAAGAGTATTGTTGTTATTATTACATTACGCTTGTTTACCCAGGAAAGCCTCACCGAGTCTCATGACTCCCTTCTACGAGGTTTCAGTTCAGTTAATTTATTAGCTATAGTCCTGTGAGCCATTCGGCCCTTAAATCGGGTGCAACCACAACGAACAAAAACATGAACAAGAAACATCTTAATGTGACAACGCGCAACAGAAAAATCCAGGAAAAAACAGCAAAGTCTTCCAGAAGAAGCACCGTATATCATTGCTGTGTGCAGAAATCCCTCCCGTTAAAGGTCCTGCCAAGTTTGCGCAGTAGGGGGTAGATTATTGCTGTGCAGATTTCAACCGAGCCAAGTTTTCAAACCTGGCAAATTTGGACCATGACGCCGGCACACAGAATGACTTTCTCCTGCGAAACCCATCACAGCATTTTTAATGTTTACCGTGAAGCAGACGGCGTGTAGTATTGTTACGGTTAATACACGCACAGCATTAATCAGGGTGGCCGTTCGATTTGAACCGTCAGTGGTATTTTCAAGACGGGATGAAACCCCCCCTGTGGCCTGGTGACGTTTCGAGTGTTCAGTTTATTTGGTTTGTGACACGGATGATGATCCCGTTTAGTGAGCTGCCCGGCTATTGTACACGGGACATCCCTGGTGTTGCGTGAGCACAGCAGCAACAACCGAGGACAAACAACGTGTAAACATTGCAGAAAACGAGTACGGGGAATCCCTAATGAATACTAACAGGCAAAGGAGGCGCAGTATTTGACGGTGGGGGTGAGGAGGAGGAAGGGGTGTAAAGAAAGGCTTAATATAAATGGCAATTCATCGGAAGTGAGATGAAGCGCAGCGTCGTTGAGAATCACTCTCATCGCAACCCCCAATGATACCGATAGCAAAGGACGCTGGAAGAATGTGTGCATCGAACCTACCCACCCCCTTCCCCCGATGTTCTTGGTAAAAGAGTCCGTTTTGTCTACGACAAAATATTTCGGCAATAGACGCCTCGCCGACGGGAGCGGATTGTGAATTGGCAGCGAAGAGCTGTTCACATTTTTGCGGCCAAAAACGGACACGGGGACGACGTAAAGTTGCGTGATTTGAAATGAGAACTCGGGCTCAGTGGGCACGAGAAGGTCGATTTTACACGCCGATTCTCACAACCAACATTAGGATTCATGATGAGTTTCTTTTGGGTTAGATCATTTCGGTACATTGTCACATTTTTATTGTATACAATTTAACATTTACATTATTCCTAACCCAAAATCAACCATTTATTCAGCACAAAACACGTGTTTTGGAAATCTAAAGCGTGACAAGGACGTCCCGGCATACTTTGCGTGTCTAGATGATGGCACCAATATATATGTGTGTGCCACACACAGCCTGTGATACAAACAACAATTTTTTTAAATATCAATTGTGTGTCTGGTCTGCATGGTACAGTATTTTATTTCTCGTCGATTTTGCACGAGCCACAGAAAGTAATAGCTCCGACACGAGGGTGTTCATAGTCTTCTGCTTGTCGCCTGCAGATTACAGGCAGGGCATGCGTGCCGGACAACCACAAGCCAAGGAGCAGGGTGGGTATGGGTAGACTGTCCACTTCACTTAAACATTGCCACACTGCAGGGGCATCCAATGGATCATTAGAACAATAATCCCCTTTATTCGTGCTGATGGTCGTATCACGTGATCGTAAGTTATGGCTGATGGCTTAGAACGGCCTGGATCTAGCAGTGGATTTAATTCAATTTGCTAATGATGATTATTAAAGGCGCTCTATAAATATGAAATGAGATGGGGAAAGACATTCTATTGCTACGGATTACACTTGTCCACATCTCCATGTTTAAATCCGAGTACAATCACGACAACCGCGAGGTCGGCTGCCTGCCTGATGACGCTCGTTGCAATTACTGGCGAAACGTCGTACTCAGATTGTAAATGTTGTGGATTTGCTTTCCAACACACCGGTGTGCTGAACTAGTAACGAAGTGGCTTGTTCTGTTTACGTGACAACCCTTACTAATTGGCTGCGTCGGGTGATGGCGGGTTTAACGACACATTTATATATTTACGCGATCTAAAACCAAACAAACCCCTGCATTATGGAGATTGGTCGCGAAAGCCCGACGGCTTCGTGTTAAATAGAGCTAGCAGCAGGAGTGGTAGCACGACCATCGGCGCCCGTCGCTAAACCTCGTGTCCTCGTGCCCCCAGGGCCGAGCCGCGGAGAGGCCGAGTCGAGACACGAGGCCAGGGGACCCGTGGTGGCCGGGAGCCCCGGTGAGTGTCGGACACAACAACAACCGCCATTCGCCACTAAGTGGCGAAGACGTCACCACGACGCTTGTGCCAGGCCATGTGCACCTTGAGGCCATGTGAAGTGTCGAATGCCCGCTGGCAGGAGGTCACGGGGCAGACCCAGCAGGTGCCACGGGTCGACTGACTGAGATGACCGAGATGACTGGCTGATGCACCACCACCTGTGCCCCCTACTGTGCCAACTTGCTGTGCTTTAGCCACCCGGCGCTCCGCTCATTGTTGTGAGCGTTGCTCCTCCGCCCTCCGTTGTTGTTGGAGGGCTACTGCCTCCAACTGCCCAGTAGCATCCTTCACGAGCCTCCTCCACAAAGGCCGATCTTGACACCGCTGGTACCATTCATCGGTAAGTCCACTCAGCTCCACGTCCTCCTGTACCACATCACTCCATCTCTTCTCTAGCCCGTGCCGCGCCCGTTTAGCCCCCTCGATCCGGCCGAACAAAAGCTGTTTAGGCATGCGGTGGCTGGGCATGCGGGCTACATAACCCAGCCAACGCAGCCTTGCCTGTCGGAGGAGCTCACCATCACACACACACCATCACACACACAATCACACACACACACACCATCACACACACTTTTTTTCTTCTTCTGGGATCCCTCGTAGTCGAGTATTATTCCCCTCCAGGTGTCACTTGTCCGTGTTGGGAGGTGGGCCTGGCTGGCCATGGGTCTGGAGATGGCTGAATAGGCCAATCCGTGACCTGCAGATCTTGACACAGTGGGTGCACGGATAGTCCATTCTGGAGCTCCCACTCGTTGTTGTCTCTGGTGTATGTTGCTTTGTGGCGTGCTCTTTTATCTGGCTATCAACTCTCTTCGTTCGGCCTCAAAGTGCTCCATTGTTGATTTTGGATATGGACAGCCATATCTTAGAAGGATTCTCCATCGTGCTTCACGATTACTAGAAGAAAGCTTTAGTTAAATCGAAGAAGGCTATGTAGAATGGTATTCTCTGCTGCTGGCACATCTCTTGGAGTTGAGGGGGTGAGAATATCATGTCTGAGGTTGCCCTGTTAGGTCGAAAGCCACTATGCAATTCAGGAAGGAGTTTTTCAGCAATTCGTAGAAGTCTGTTTAGTAGGATTTTTGCCAGTATTTTGCCAGCGGTGGCAGGAAGAGAGATTCCTCTGTAGTTGTCACAGTCTGACTTGTCACCTTTTTTGAAGATGGTGACAATGATGGCATCTTTCAGTTCGTTGGGAACGTCTTCAACATTCCAGATCCTGGCCATGAGGGAGTGCAGGTGTTGTCCATGTTTGTAAATTCCAGGAGGAATCTGGTCTAGCTCACTGGCTTTGTTCTCTTTCATCTGCTTGACAGCTGTAGCCACTTCAAGCATCGTTGGTTCTCCAGCTAAGTCCTCAGTGGTAGAGTGTTGTGGAATCTCACTGAATATAGAAGCGTCTACAACAGCGTTGCAGTTGAAAAGACTGCTGAGGTGTTCCTGCCAGTTGGAGATTATTGCATTTTGTCTTTCAAGATTTCTGTCCCCATCTTTAGATTGGAGTGGTGCGAGGCCCTGTTTTGATGGTCCATATTAGACTTTGGTTGCTTTAAAAATCAATGTGGATTATTGAATCTGCAAGATGTTGTATTTCTATTGTTTTGTTTCTGAACCAGTTGTTCTTCAGTTCTCGTATTTTAGTTTGTACTTCCGATTTGGCCTCCTCATATGATTGTTTTTTCTGTCTAGACTGTTTGTGTTGTTGCCAGGCGATGCTTTCCGCTTCTTGTCAATGAGGCCTGTGATTTCCTGGTCGTTGTCATCAAACTAGTCACAGTTTTTCCTTCTTGTGTAGCCAACGGTGTTTTCACAGCTGGTTATAGCTGCCATCTTCAATTGTGTCCAGTACTCATGAACATTTTCTGAAGTCTGGTTGGTGCTGAGTCTTTGAGCTAGTTCTTCTTTGAGTCAGGCCTGTACTGCTGGGTCTTTTAGTCTGGTTACATTGAGTCTTTTCCTCTGTAGCTGTGGTCGGTTGATGTGTTTGTCGTTTAGTTTGAGAGTAATCATTGATCGAATCAGTATGTGGTCAGTCCAGCAATCGTCTGCATTGATCATGGCACGAGTCATGTGGACATCTGTGCTGTCAAGCTTCCTGACAATCACGTATCCAGTAAATGCCATCAAGGGTGGCACCATGAGGTCTTAAGGCTATTCTCCTGCATGAATAGGATGTTGGTGATTGTCAGGTCATGCTCAGAGCAGGTTGTATGAAGGTGACCATTGGCGATGGACTTTCCAACTCCCTCTTCACCAATTACGCCGTTTGCACATTTGATGGTCTCTCCCAACTCTAGCATTGAAGTCGCCAAGGAGAATCAGCTTGTCAGTGTTTGGTGTACTCTGAAGGATTTGGTTGACTTGGCTGTAGTAGGTCTCCTTGGGGTCTTCTTCAGAGTCCAGTGTTGGTGCATAGGTGCTGATGATGGTTGTATATTGGTCTTTTGCGAGTTTCAGGCGTAGGGTCATAAGACGCTCATTGATACAAATTGGGAGCTCAATTAAGCTGTTGATGAGCACGTTGTCTACTGCAAACCCTACGCCATGCAGGCGTCGCTCATGCGCTGGTTTACCCTTCCAAAAGAAGGTGTAGCCTCCACTTCTCTCGGTCAGTTGGCCTTCATCTGCCAGAGGGGTTTCGCTCATGGCGGCAAAATGGATATGAAATCGTCTAAGCTTGTGCGTCACAATCGCTGTTCAGCGCTCTGGACGTTGCGAGTTTGGGTTGTCTGTGAGGGTCCTGATATGCAGGATCCAATGTTTAGGTGAAATTTATTTTTGTTTCGACCGAAATTATTGCTGCTACCTCTGGTCGCGGTAAGCCAGATATTTAGGGCACCTTTTCTAGCCCACTCCCCATTAGGGGTGAGCAGAGTGGATCCTTGTGGGCTGCTCAGTCACAGCTATAGCTGCCGGGATGCACTCCCGCCTAATCCGAGTGCATGACGACCTTCTAATAGCTGTCGCCTTGGTACTGGGTTGTGACTAGGAGCTTCTAGCTGCATAGGCCTGCCCCGCTCATCACTTTCCAATTGCCCAAGGGCTTTTGGTATGTAGTGTGGTGGTGCGATGACACAGTTCCCCTGGAGGGTGCCAGTGCGTGAATTAATTTACGTGCAGTGTCTGTTGCACACCGGCTACCGCACGGGGCTTAACCAGCTACCAAGCCTGGGTCCAATGGCGAGGCAGAAATCCAAGACGATCGGAAAGCTTGTCCTGAAGCACCAGACATCCAGTGGCTTCTCCGCCATGTGCCGTTGGCCATCTGGACCGTAGCTCATCCGCCCCACGGAGGTGGGCCGTTGGCCACTTGGTATCCACCCGGGATTTTGTCAGGGTTTACTCCCTTAGCCTAAGTGGCTAACCAGAGCCACGTTAGCCAGCGCGTTTCCAGGTGAGTCCAGACAGGCCTTCTTGGTTACCGAAGCGGCCCAGGTGGTCGAACCACCCACCATACTTCGCCCTGTCTGGCAATCCTGTACTTTACCTGTTACCACCTCCCACGACGTGGACGAGGGGTTGGTTTTTGGGAGGCATCACACACACATCACACACACACACACACCATCACACACACACAAACCATCACACACACACACATCACACACACACACACCATCACACACACACAAACCATCACACACACACATCACACACACACACACCATCACACACACACAAACCAACATACACAAAAAACAAAGATCTCCCGTATAGCCTTAACAGACTGTTGGGGCAAGTGCGGGTAGCGAGCACCTATGAAGGCCAGCATGGCACACAAGGGGGTGGTTGGCCAGCACCACCTTTGTCTCCCGAGTGGTGATGTTTTACACACCGCACCAGGTACTCATTTGAGACTGAGTCTACCTAGGGGAGGCCCAGGACGGGTTCAGATAATCGTCACTGGTTTGGCCGTGAGCGGAAAATCGAACTCGGGTCGCCGGGTTTGTAGCTCAGCCCGCTAACCGATCTCCCATACATTCCCCCCCCTAATCCCTGTCTCCCCAAATCCCTTTCTCTCTTCACGTTTCCCCTTAATCCTCTGTCCCCCTTTCCCCCCTTACCCAGGACGTGCTCAGACGGACACGGGCGTTTGGCCTCCGCCAAGGATTCCGCCTGCGGTGTCTGGCATACCCGGTGAGCCCTGCCCTTCCTAGTCCAACTGTGTTTCCGCCCTGCCCTGTGATCTCTTGCCCCGCCCAGCCATGTCCAGCCCTCCCCCCACCGCATTGTCCCTGTCATACGCGTGTCCCCAGCCGACCTCGAATACTTTCTCTATCTCCAGCCACGTACGTTGCTGGGTACGTCAAAACGATAATGACTGCACGCCTCCTGCTGTCAACGAGATTCAGGACGCGTCCCACACACAGAGGTCACCGCGGATCAACGCAGCGGAGCGCAGCCATCCTAGCAGGCTGGCCGGATGGATGTGCGAGTGCATAACGACCCATCCCTGGCCGTGTGCGAGTGCCGTGCAGGACAGAGCCGAACCGCCGTCCCTGCCGGCGGACACCGGGTGGCCCCGGCTCCCGACACGGACCACGCCGTGAGCGGAGGCAACCCGGGTACGTGGCGCTCCGCTCCGTTCCTTAATTTCCTACGGTCCACACCACGCACGCGTCGACGCGACACCACCGTGGCGCGACCTTGTTCAGATGGGGCGGCATTATGCAAACTCGGGCTGGGCACGACACAGTTAAAGGTTAAACAGCACTTTCAAAGCAGACGTTGAACACTCAACGGAATGAGGAACGATACAATCTGCTTTTGACTGTCGGGCATTCTGGACGAGCTCTCACCCACCGCGTATCCAACTGAATAAAGGTTGTGACACCTGTTGCTTGGACATGAATTGTTGCAATTTGTCCAGCCTTCTCCATCCCAAATGTTGACGGTGTAATGGGTTTTCATGGAACTTGTAAACTCTGAAGGAAAACTCCCGCTCTTCAATATTTTCCTGCATTTTCTCAGCTGAATATTCAGATTTATAAGAGGGGGTGGGGGGGGGGGGGGCTGAGTCTTCAGCAGGGGGTAGCAACAGTGCCACCTCCACTCCTCTTTTCCATTACCGCTCGGGAATCTGCTGGACTCAGGCCCACCCAGAACTCTGCATCGGGGTTTCTGTCCCCATGGAGATCAAGTTTTGTGGAACCGTTTGCTGCGTGCGTGCGTATTTTGTGTGCGTACACATGTGGATTGCAGAGTGCAAGGTAGACGTGGTGTTCCTCCTCGACGGTAGCTGGAGCATCGGCAAACGCCGCTTTGCCATCCAGAAGAACTTCCTGGTGAAAGTGACGGAGGCGCTGGGCGTGGGCCCAGAGGGAGCCGCGATCGGCATCATGCAGTATGGGTACGGCACGCGCCACACCACCACCGCCACCACCGCCACCACCACCACCACCGCCACCTCCACCACTGGTGCCGCCATGGGGAATATCGACGCTGCTCCCCATTATGATTCTCCCATCCAGCGAGTTGTGTCGTCAATGTGACATCACCAGTCGATTCGATTATCAATATTTGTTTTCTCGTTTCTATAAATTAGTTCGCTCCGCGGACCAAAGTGTCACATAATCGTGTCGGTGGCATATCATCACCAGTTATGATCTATTCGCTGGTGGATGAAAGCCTCCGCAAGCTGCCATCAGGTCACACGACCACGTGATGCAACAGCCCTTTTAAGCTCCTGCACACGAGCTGATCTCTTCGTCCCATCTCTGTGGTGGACATCCTTCCTGGGCGTGTTTCCTCCAATGGATATAATTTTAATCAATCTTAATTAGCAATTTGTTACACACTTGATTTATTGTAATGAGCGTAACATTCGATTTAATCGATGCATCAATATACGGCGAGTTTGTGGCCAATTGCTCAAGTTGCTTCTCCCGAGCTTGCACTTCACAACCACCACCCCTGTACCTTCTTTCGTCACCTCCACGTCGCAGCCCTCCTCATGTCCAGGGGTTTAGTCAGGTGCCCCGTGGCCGCACGTACTCCAGAGTGTGCCCTATCACTCCGCGCTCTCCGTTACCTCTCACGAACACTCCCTGTGCGCTCTCTCCCAACCCGAAGGGACGAATCTAAGACGGAGTTCTCGCTCAAGAGCTACAACTCGGCCAAGGAGACGTCGGCCGCCATCCTCAACATCCCGCAGCGTGGTGGCCTCTCCAACGTGGGTGAGCGAGTGCGAGGGTGAACTAAGCTCCAGAGGAGGGGCAGTCGTCGGGCTACGTTATCTTTTGTCTTTCGTTTTCCCTGAATCTTAACCGGATGGCGTTATGCCTAGAGGCACGGGGGTATTTGTTCGGAACTGTCTCCGTGCAGTGCGACCCTTCATGTTGGAGAACATCCCGTGGAAATGGATGTCACAGATTTACTTGTGAGATTCCTTCAAGTGACCACTGGTTCACACTAGGGGGCAGTACTCTTCCCACTCGCTCTGCCACTGCACACAATGTTCATCACTTCGCAGTTAAATTGAGGATTCATGACAAATAATTCCTAATGGTTCCCAGCTCCCGTCTAAGTTCGATGCCCAAGATCGTCATATTTCCCCTCTGCCTTTGATCGACTGCCTCTACGTCTCAGTAATATAAATACGGTAACTGTTATTGTACAGCATCCTATTGTGTGGTCACATTGTCATGCTATAGAAATCCCAAGTGTCTGTGATCCAGCACTTCAGAGGTAATGGTTGGTGGATCATACAGATGTTTGAAACTCCCAAACTCACTGGGTTGCTAGGTGGCCTGAATATGGCAGTACGGCAAATGGGTTGATGAGCACACCTGTGCAGAACGTTGCACGTTATACCTTTGATTGCAAGGGCGAACATGCTGCATGTAAAAGAATATAATTGGCCAAACTTCAGATCATGGCATGTTGCAGAAAAAGAGATTTGAGATTCGTTGTTGCTTTCTCAGGAAAAGAAAATATAAATGTTTATTATCAAGTCACTTTATGGTGATACATTTTTTAACATGAGCAAAACCTTAAACTCATATTTGACAGCATGGGATACACAGCATCAGTACACATATACCAGATAGACAGAGCGACAAAGAGACGGAGGCATTGGTAGGTGGATAGACAGAGAGAGGTAGACAAATGGAGAGACAGGAAGCTAACCTAGCAGATGGGTAAATAGAACCAATTGTGTTTTTGTTTGGGTCTCGTCTCTTCCTTTAAATAAAACAACATTATCGAGCACTGTATGCCCACGTACGCCCTTGACGTAGCCCATCTGCCGGGTTCACCCCCCCACAGGCCGCGGGCTTCGCGAGGTCTTTGACACGGTCTTCTTGGATGAAAACGGCAACCGCGGGCGCGCGCCCAACGTGGTGGTGGTGCTGCTGGACGGGTGGCCCACGGACAAGCTGGGAGACGCGGCGCGCCTCTCGCGCGAGTCCGGCATCAACATCTTCATGGTGACCGTGGAGGAGGCGAGCAGCGAGGAGAAGCGCCTCCTGCCCGAGCCCGACTACGTCAACCAGGTGCGGTCCTCGGCCTGCGCTTGCCTCACTCGACCTTTGCCCTAGAGCAGTGGCTTCTCACCTTCCTGGGGCAGTCGTCGACTGTCAATCCTCAAACGTTTCTAATACGGAGCACAACGCGTTGAAAAAGTATAGGTTACATAAAAAAAAATTAGATCATCAATAATTCCGTGGACATATCCCAGGCCCTTGTAAAGCGAGTCCAAGTGCATGGGCGTCCTTCCTGATTCTCAACCATATTACGGTTTTTATCCTTATTGGCTGTTTACGTTTAACATCTGTGATGTGGTGGATTTTAAATAAATTAGGCTTTCCTTTGAGCTCTATCCCTAGTTGTAAGTGGGTGGTGATCTGGTGGCGTGAAGGGGGTTCAGTTTTTCACTCTGGTGCACGTAATATTCTAAATACATATAGATATATATAGTGAATAACGCAATGAATAATTGGTAAAATTAATGGATGAAAACTACATTGTTGCTGGATATAGTAGCACGTGGTGTCTTTAAATGCACCCATTTAACTTCAGTGCACAACAACTCTTGACTCCAGCCCTAGACCCGTGGTCAACTCTGACTCAAACTGTGACCCTGGACTTGAATCAAACACTTGTCAATTTATACATTTGACCTCAACCCCTATCCCTTATCTAAACTCTCACCCCACATTCAGCTCTATCCCCAGTCTTAGTCCCTACCCCAAATCCGATGAATATTTAAATTCCCACCTTTGACCACGACCCTTAACTTTGACTCTGGTCTTGACCCCTGACCCCTTGATTTCGCCCCCCCCACTCCTGCCCCCCTATATTAGACCGTTTGTCGGACGAGCGGCTTCTTCTCATTCTCGGTGCCGAGCTGGTTCGCGGTGCACGACTTTGTAAACCCGCTGGTGGAGCGCGTGTGTGACACGGACCAGCTGCTGTGCAGTAAGACGTGCCTCAACTCGGCCGACATCGCCTTCGTGGTGGACGGCTCCAGCTCCGTGGGCTACAACAACTTCCGCACGGTGCTCGAGTTCCTGGCCAACATCTCGCAGGCCTTCGACATCTCCGACACTGCGACGCGCATCGGCCTGGTGCAGTACACCTACGAGCAGCGTACCGAGTTCGCCTTCGCCGACCACTCCACCAAGGCCGACGTGGTGGCGGCCGTGCGGCGCGTTAACTACTGGAACGGCGGCACCAGCACCGGCGCCGCCATCAGCTACACCATCGCCAACCTCTTTTCCACCTCGAAGCCCAACAAGCGCAAGATCCTCATCATCATCACGGATGGGCGCTCGTACGATGATGTCAGGGGCCCCTCCAGCACTGCGCACAGTCAAGGTGAGGAGCGTGGGTGTGTGCATGTGTGTGTGCCTTGTCGGCTTTCAGAGGTGCTTGTGAATAGCACTTGCCCCAAAATTATATTAAAGTTATACGATGGATCTTTGTCTTGTGTGTAGGTATGTGCCTGTGTTGGTCCCTGCAGTGAGAGGTAGTCTAGCCGTTAGCTCGTTGCGCTATGAACCCGGCGATCCGAGTTCGATTCCCGCTCACGGCCAACACCAGTGACGATTATCTGAAACGGACCTGGGCCTGTCCTTGGTCGACTCAGCCTTAAATGAGTACCTGGTGCTATGCGTAAACATCACTATTAGGGAGACAAAGATGACCAGGCGTGATTTTGGTCACCCACCCTGGCCTTTATAGGAAGTCGCTAACAGCACTTAGCCCAAAATTCTGTTTAGGCTATACGGAGATGTTTGTCTTTGTAGATACATGAAGCTTCGGGGCAGTGCCTAGATGCAGAGGGGATGGTGTTCATTCGTTGAGATTTTCTCCAATTCAACTATAAGAAGTGTTTTACATGTAGGAGGAAACTGGAATACTTAGAGAGAACCCACCCAGATTCACACTCCACGTGATGCCAATGCTACCATAGCCCAGCAATATTTGGTGTTTCATAAATCTGCATGCGAGCCACCAACCCTTGTTTGTTTCCAAAACACAGGGACATTTAACAAAACTAAAGTGTGACTATATTGCATGCGTGTGAGCCAGGTAGCCAGGTTGGTGATACACCTGTGCACCTGTGCGCATCCCCTATGTGCTTGCAGGTATCATCGGCTACTCGATTGGGATCGCGTGGGCGGCTCGCGAGGAGCTGCAGTACATGGCGTCCGAACCGCACGCCGAGCACATGTTCTTCGTGGACGACTTCGAGGCCGTGTACAAGGTGGTGCCGCAGATCATTAGCAACATCTGCAAGGAGTTCAACCAGCAGCCGCGCAACTGAGGCGGGGGCCCATCGCTACCCAACTAACCAACCACACTCCAGCTCTTCGCCTACCTACCCACCTAGCCACCCTGCAATCACCTATGCGCACCTCCCACTCCAAGATACTCCCTCTCGACCTCCTCTCCTGCGTCTCCATCATGTGTCCCTTATGTCTCCACCTCTTCATCTCCTCCCAACCACTTGTTTGTGCATTCAGCCCCACGCGTGCTGCCAAATTGTCGAGATAGTTAATAATGACTATTGTGCAGGAAAGCCTCACCGAGTCTCAGGACTCGTTTCATCAGAAGGTTGCTACTGTTTTGAAAGTTGGACCAATTGCTTAACAAATTTGTATCCACAAATTAAAAATGCTGTGCATAAATACGAGGAAAAAATAGTTTTTTTTAACGTTATTAATGGTTGTGCAAGCGATGCATGAGATTCGGAAGCCACAGTTACGCAAGTTAATACGAGGCTCGTGTTAAGGTGAGTTATGGATTGGGTCTGTGGCACGCTGCGGGTGGCAGTGATGCCCGTGTCCGGCAGGGCACGCCAGCGTCGCAGCCTGGCCTCTCTCTATGGGCGATCATTGTCGAGAGACTCTTGGGTGAGCGCCATCACCCATGTGGACACGAGTGTCCTGAAGGTCGATGTAACGCGAGGCGCTCAATACCTCATACAATTTACCGGGCATTTGGCTTCGATTGAAATGGTAAAGATCTGCAGTAGCCAGCGTCGTGCTGCGACCACTTTGGTGATGGCATCACTGAGCCTATCCGAGAGAAGGCGTAACTGTATACAATAGTATATTTGAGCAATAGTAATTTCCTACATTTTTTTTATATATAATAATAATCAAGACAGTTTTTTTTATACAACACTTTCTGTACCTCCACATTTAGCTCCGGCTTTTCGTTGAATAATCAACAACAGGACTTTTGTTTGTGGTGTTACGCGGCGAGTTGATTTTGTTTGGTACCCTGGAAAAGCTTGATAACCGACAAAATCGAATTTTCCAGAAAGTAGGCTTTTGTAGAGAGAGGTTGAGTTAGTGGATGAAACAAGTGAATTCTTAAGTTCATTGAGCATTCACCTGTGCGGAGATGATACACTAAAAAAAACAATCAGGTTGACTGTGAGGTATATGAAGCTAGCATACATTTCCTTTAAAAATATGGGTTATCAAGTTTTTTTTCTTCCAGCGCAAGACCTCATTTGTATTGGTCCAGAGCGTGGATTGTTTAGCATCTCTAGGATGAGCCCCCAAAACTCGTGGCCATGACTGTCAACAAAAGTGAGACATTGGCAGGTCCACTGCCTGTGCACGCAGGATCTAAAGCAGTCTACTGTGAGGATGTCAGATGTCCTAATTTGATCTGTCTGTAGCATTTGGTACGAAGCAGAGCTGAATGCCTTATGCTTGCTAGCATACCTACATAGTCCTTCATTCGTCCAGGTAAGACTAAACCAAAAACTTGCTAACAACTTTTCAAAGCTCACATTTGTGCAAATTGTTGACCCACGGTTTTTTTTTCCTCCATAAAGAGTGCTATATACGTGGCTTTCTTTACCGCTTTAAGTTTGTTTTGCTGTATTTTATTGTACCCCGTTATAGATGTTGTCGAATGCTAGTTTTCTAAAGTGGCCTCCTCGTCTTCTAGGAAGTTTGAACAAAAACACAAAATGAAGTGGTCAGAGGTTCAGGATTTGCCCAACTTGCCATGCCTCCTTCAGCCTTTGAATAACTCCAGACAATAATATAAAGCTATGCAATTCGCCACGTTCTCACGTTATACCGGACTGGGTTAGATGTGTTACACGCAAGCATGGACTTGTGTGACCTTGAGCCCTAAACGCAAAGCTATATCATGGACCTGCTTCGATGCCTTTGGCTTATACCGTCACGTGAATACTCCCAAACCTCAGCGCAGGGCTCATAGCAGACAACCTGATATGGCTGCTGGGCAATTGTACCATGACAGGCAATGTGTCTGTCTGAAAGACGAGGTGTCCGTCTGGACTCTAAGCTCATAATATCCAGCATTGGCCCTTCCTCCCTGTAGAGCCGAGGGATGCCCGATGGCGATGGTGGCATGATGGGTCGTCTAAACCGTGCGTGCAGGTTGCACGACAGCTGCAAGATTCCCATTGTTCGTTCATCCCGAGCGATTTTCAGTAAAACAAAAATGTCCAGTCGAGTCTGGTACTCGGCGCCTTATCAGCCGAGCCATGCTTAGCAACACAAAGGCAGAAGTTTCGAGTTGCTTCGTCACTGCAGGTTCATGTAGGTACACGGATCACACATTCAATGGGACATTGCTGTGATGGACCAAGCGTGGAAGAGAGCGTGACTGACATGACGGGCTGTCATAGGGAATTGGCATGTATGCCTCACCACTCATCCACGCATGCCCGGCCATTCAATCATAAAACCATGCACACCCCAGCCGTTTAATAATACACCGATCCACACTCAACCATGCATGCACACTCAATAACGCTCAGCCATATAAACTCGGCCATCCGCATTTTAACCACGCAACCATTCACACTCGACTATTAGTCCACCCACGTGGAACCACTTCCAACGGAGAGTCACCCAACCATCCACGCTCAACCACTCAGTCGTCACATCCACCGCCTTGGTTTGCAGTTGGTACGTAGAAGCAAGTGGAACTCTGGAAGCGTGACCGACACGTGTGCTTTCTCGCATTGTATTATTTACCAGTTAAGATGGAGATGTACCCAGCTGTGGGGAGCTTTCGGGCCTGCTAAGTTATTACAGTTATTTGCTACATTTTACTCGTCTGCAGCTATAGTATTTTTTGTTGATTTAAAAAAAATTGCAATCACACTTTCAAGTTGCCTTTGCAGCATGGCTGATTGCCTGCCTTTCATTACAATAAAGTTACTTTAATATATACGGCATCAGCGGCAGTAGTTGTGTCCTCATTTTATGATTGCGTCTGCGAGTGGAATGTTGATTTTACATTTCACGACAATGTACAGTTTTAGTATATTTTAAAAGCCAATTGATTCTGAGAGCCCATTGTGGTAAGACTGACTAGCGATTCGCGGTGTAAAGGCGCATTAATGTTGATATTCTTAAGCTCACACACACGCATCAAATCGCGTGCGGCGTAAGAATCTATTTTTCGATTCATACTTGGAGCCCACTCGTCCCTCCGGGCGTGATATCACGACCACGTAGCCAGCCAGCAAAACTTTTCTAATTTTAGTCTATGCTGTATGCAATGGGTGCACGCCACTACTGCAACCGCTAGAGACCGCCACAATCGATTTGCTGTATTGAGAAGTAGCTGACAACTCGGATGTACATACTCGACTCTATTTGGGACCGAATATTATTCACATGTCAGTCAAATTGTCGTTTTCCAAAACGAATAGTTTCTGTAAAAGCCATTTGCTAGAATCCCATACTGTGTGATGTACGCATTGTTTTATAGAATGATACTTTGTGTACAATGTACATCCATTTTGTTACATCTACTGCTGGATGAATACCTCTCCACGCCGTGCCAGTCATGAGTATATTTGGCCATACTTTACCACACTGGTCAGTGCGGGTTTGATGAGGCCGACGAGTTTGGCATGTCTGGGTTATTTCAACAACACTTTGTTTTCTTGCATCCTAAGTGCATTTTTAATTCCACAAAATATAAAACTTATAATATTTTAGTTTTTTTTATCCTATTCGCTTATATAGGATGAGTTTGTTTGAAAGGGCACATACAATTGCATTCATCCCAGAGGTTTTAGAAATCGTTTTTAATAGAATAAAGGGCACTTATTCGAACAAAAAGGTGAATTGTAAACCCACTGAGGGCTTAACCACAGCGCCCGAGGGTTTGCATTACTGTGAGTGACTTTGAGCCAGCAATGGAGGCTTATTTCGTAGCTTAGAGCTCCGTGCTCAGGAATTCCCTACATATTATCTGCATGTTCTAGCACGCCAGCAAACAGACTTTAAATGACATGTAATAATAACTAAAGTACTGCAAATCAAGCTTATGTCATGCTTTGCACAAACAGTTCCAAGGCCCCGATAATCTGAACACCTATAAACCACAACTGTATGTCAGTAAATGAAAACTTTCAAAATGGGGAAAATGTGTACAGCATTTACAACTACAAGTTTAATAAATAACGGCAATACATATAATTGATATGGTCATAAACTACAATTGCCTCCTCCACATGTCAAGGCTTTGGCAATCTTCCAGTAAACATGCAATGTTGGTCCATCGTTGGCGTGCGGTGGGAACCGTTGGGACCAAGGTTGGCTCAACGTTTCATCATCATCATGTTTACTGGGCTTGTGATGACTGCGGTTAACTGGGACAGCTCGCAGCTGTGTTATTGAAGATGCCACCCATGATATCGAATGTCACTTGCTGACTCGTCCCTACTGGACATCTGTGACAGAGCTTCAGAGCGCATCGGATTCCTCCAGTCTCAATAAAGATTCCGATTCCGATTTATTTCAAGGGCTACACATCTGAAATTTAGCAAGCGCCGAAGAGTTGATGCTTCAACCGAGATAGTTCATAGGATTCCGTCAAAGGGCAGAGATAACCTCCATTTATATGTGCTTTGAAGAAGGGCCATTGCCCAAAACGTCGCCTTTTATGCATTTTCTTTTAAGGCAGTGTTATTGAAGAATATGTTGAGGTTTAAAAAAAGATACGTGTAATGAGCTATGTCTTATGTTAAACTAGCTTTACTACCCGGCTTCGCCCGGGACTTGGATTCACCACGCCCGGCCGCCTTTGTCTCCCCAGTGGCGATGTTCACACACCAGTTACTCGTTTGAGGCTGAATCGACCTAGGGGAGGCCCAGGACCGGTTCAAATAATCGTCACCGGTGGTGGGCGTGAGCGGGAATCGAACTCGGGTCGCTCACTTGCCGTGCAAAAAATATATGCATTATTGAGCTCCCCCCCCCCAAAAAAAAGTGTATTTTTATAATGTTTGCATGGTGTACAGTCTGGAAAGTACCCACATGGCAGATTTCAAGTTTGTTGCATGTCGGGAAGTACGCTAAACATTTTGAACAGACACACAATCACAATTTTGCCTTTTATATACAGTATATGGAGATTATGCATATAGGATCCTCATAATCAGTAAACCGAGTAATTTGCCTCTTGTGGACTACCGGGCTATATATATTGTGTCAGCGAGTTGGACCCGAAGCTGGCTATGCCCACTGAAGACGCTGCAGTGACTCCAGTAATGCGGTTAATGCAGTAACATGATTCCTCGTAAAAAGGTTTCAGTTTTGTTGCCAGAAAAAAGGGGAAACCCCCAATTATTATATTTTGGTACTGGCAAAGGAGGTCTAATGATGTTAAAGCATTTTCATAAAATTATAATTTAAAACCGCATTTTAAATAAGTGTTGTTGTTTTACACTATTGTTGAAAACACATCTCATGATGGGTGTCAAGGGGGTCCCATCTCGTAGCCTTTGGCCACGGGGGAGGAGGAAAGGCACTCCTGCCCCCACGCTACTGGAACCCATGAATCACTGTCCCGTATAAAGTAATCCAACTGCATATCAACCAGCCGAGTCCCCCTCTGCTACGTGTTAATGCGTGGGGTGGTAATTCACCAATCACTTATGGCGCAATAACCACAGCATCATCAACACGCCGTAAAGTATGTCGATTAACACATAGTAGGCTTTCGCGAGAAATATTATCCAAATATAAATGTGTCATTAAACCCGCCACGGCCAATTAGTATGATTTGTCACGAAAATGGATGATGATGACGACGCCAGCGACGCTGTGGATCTTGAGACGGCAGCCCAGCAGACTGCAGCTATCACGCAGCTGTGCTTCAGCCTGACACTGCGCCTGTTGACGAAATCCCTGTAATGCGTCACCTGTTCGACTGGCTTCAGTCGGCGTTTGCACCTAGCGGACACGAGACAAACTTTTTCAAAGTACGCAACTTCATTCTTTAATGCAGCCGGCGGTGGACTATCTGTTTGCTTAAACACGTTAATACTGTATTATTATTAATCCTTGATCGTTTCTGCGTGGATTAAATATCGGCCGTTCTGTAGGATTCGGGGGAGGTGTAAAAAGTACGCGTGCGTACAGGGAGAGGGGTCAAATTTTGACAGATTTTTGCGTTACGTCCTAAATGAATGGCCCCTAACAGGTACCGCGATTTCTTGCACCCAAAAAGTGCAGGATGTCACGCGCACGCACGTGCGTGCACAATTTATGTTGATCACCAAATGAATAACCCATGATAATTGGTTCTTTACCCTTCTATCTGGCAACAAAACTGACACCTTTTTACAAGGAGTCATGTTTGCATAGACCGCAATACCTGCAGTCATAATACAAACAAAAGAACATAACTCTGATAATGTGCACTGTCCTTAAAGTTGATTGATCCACACCCGAGACAGCTTTCCTTAGAGCCTAGTCTCATATGGGTTGGACCAGATGACGCCAAAAGGCGCACGTCATCTGGTCCAACCCATATGAGACTAGGCTCTAAGGAAAGCTGTCTCGGGTGTGGATCAATCAACTTTAAGGACAGTGCACATTATCAGAGTTATGTTCTTTTGTTTGTATTATGACTGCAGGTATTGCGGTCTATGCAAACATGACTCCTTGTAAAAAGGTGTCAGTTTTGTTGCCAGAGATAGAAGGGTAAAGAACCAATTATCATATTTTTACTGGCAAATGAGGTTCCCATAGAATAACCCATTGTGACGTGTGAGCCAATCAGGTGCGAAGGTCCGAGAAAGGGAGGGGCGGGGCGGAGGGGGCGGGGCGGAGAAGGGGGTGTGGAGAGGGAGGGGTGAATGTCAATCCGCCATCTTACGTAGGGAAACTCGCCAAGTTCAACAACAGCGTCCAGCGGGGACGACGCGGCGCGTCTCGATGGCGTCACGAGCGCATCACCCCCATCCACCTCCACTGCCACCGAGAAGAACGCGCGGGGCGTCCCTGAGTAAGATGGCCGCGAGCTTGGACTCGCTCCGCCGTGGCAGTGGCAACCACCACACATCACACGTGCAGCGTTGCTTGCTTTGGCTGCTGCGACTGGGGCGTAGTTGGGAGGGTTACCCATGGACTCCAACGCTCCGGGAGGTGCCGGCGAGAAGCGGGAGATGCTGGTGGTGGTGAGTCGATGCCCTCTGGGTAGCCAAACAACCCACCCATCCAGCCCGCTCTGATCCACAGAGGGCCTGGGGTGGAGCCCCCCCCCCCAGGGGGAGCGGTGGCCGCGTTCGTGATTACGTTCGCGTCTTGATATGATGCGCTGCAAGAACGCGATCCATTCATAGACCACCTCCACGGGTTGCTAATGATGACCCCCCCCCCCCTCTTACGTACTTCTCAACGGGGTGATTGATTGTTTTGTGTAAAGCGATAGCTCCATGTGTCAGATTACAAACTAAAAACACTTGTCACTGACACTGCATTAATATTCAGTGTGCATAAATGTTTACGTTTCTGGAGATGGATCTTCTTCATAGCACACGTCATGTGAGAGTGTTGACGTTCAACTAGTGTTTTGATGTTGATGGGATCCGTCTATTTATATTGTGTGACATCTAAACATGGCAAATTAGCGGGGTTCTGGTCATGGACTCGTCCCTGCCAGAGTAATGTGGAATTTCCACTGTCAGTTGCGAGTTCAAAGCCCGCTTGGGGGATTGATTCGGCCACTAATCCTGCCAGGGTCGATAAAATAGGGCACCACTTTGTAGGGAAGTCACTCGTGGTAGTCCGACCGGCAGACTCGCTCCCGTTGTAGGAAACGTGGACTTTTTAGCAGCTGTTGGTGACCGGGTTGAGACCATCATCTCGCTACACACGAGAACCCACTTTAAATCACGGGAGCTTTCAACACGGGTTCCAACTTCGGTTCCACAGCGATCAATTATCAGCGCTTTGACGCAAAGATTTCTTAAAATGCCAATTTGTAATTCTACCCCCTCCATATACACCAGCTGACCTTAATATTGGTTGTTTCTCTCGTGAGTAAATGCACGTAGTAATTACGGTAAAATAATTGATAAAGTGCTTTGACAACAACTACTTTAAATACTTCAACTTTGCTCACCTGTAGATCAGCAACTCTGGAAACGCTCCGTGTATCCCTTCTTGGATAGTAACCAGGTTGCCAGTAGATGGCGGTACGGCAAGAGGGTTTGTGAACCATCTCAGACGCACAGTTTTTGTCATCCTTGCATTATTCGTGGGTTGTTTCTGGTGCTCCTGTGGGCAGCAGAGGGCAGTGCAACATCTACCGGTGGACTCTACAATGCTTTCACATCTATAAACAACAAAGATCCCCCGTATTGCCTAAACAGCTTTTGGAGCACGTGCTATTAGCGAGCACCTGTGAAGGTGACACAGCGCACGAGGGGGTGGGTGGCCAGCACCACACTTGAGCGCCTTTGTCTCCCCAATGGTCATGTTTACACACCACACTAGGTACTCATTTGAGGCTGAGTCGACCGAGGGGAGGTGCAGGACCAGCTCAGATAATCTTCACTGGTGTTGGCCATGAGCGGGAATATAACTTATTTTCCTGGGTTCATACTGCAATGTGCGAACCACTTGCATGAATTATTAATATACAATACATGTGCATACTTGCCAACGCTACCGATGTACGCAGAGGGTTGCCAATTTTTAAACCCTATTACTGGATACTGATTTTCAAAGCAAAAATGTGCGTCCATATTTTTCCCCCCAAAAATTTAATTAAGCAGTATAATTAGTTTGGAAATAAGTACTTGGGGAAAGGATTTAAAAAAATCTTCAGTGTACCAACTATGCAACTGTGCATGTTTGTGTGTCTTTGTGTGGTTGTGTGATGGACAGTTTGACACGTGTGCTTTTGTCACCCCTGGCTGCGTGTGTTCCAGAAGCCGAGCGGCGCGCCAGCTCTGGCGGCCCTGAGGGACGTGCGGCCGTTGCCACCGCTGCCGGAGAAACGCAAACTGAGCAGGGCCGACATTGGCCGCTACAGTCGGCAGCTAGTGCTGCCTGAGCTCGGGGTTAAGGGTACGGGCCTTTCCGCGACACTGTGATCACTCCACGTGTCCCTTTGGCCAATTTATAGTGCACGCTCAAAGCATTTGCTCAAATTGTCAAAATAACTCGAAATTGGGGGATTCTTTGTCCCTGTGCGTGTGTGTTACGTGACGTCTAGGGCAGCTGAAGATTTCGAATACATCAGTGCTGGTCGTGGGCTGTGGTGGCCTCGGCTGTCCCGTTGCTCAATACCTCGCCGCTGCCGGCATTGGTAAGATTCGCTGCTGTTATTCTCTCACTGCCTGTGAATTTGGCAGAGGTGGGACAAAGTCATTGTTATGCAAGTCCAAGTCGAGTCGCAAGTCATCAAATTCATGACTCGAGTCTGACTCGAGTCCAAGTCACATGACTCGAGTCCACATCTCATAGGTGGGACAAAGTCATTGTTATGCAAGTCCAAGTCGAGTCGCAAGTCATCAAATTCATGACTCGAGTCTGACTCGAGTCCAAGTCACATGACTCGAGTCCACACCTCTGGAATTTGGGTGGGTGGGGGGGAGGTATGACGTCAGCGCGACGCACAAACCCGGCTCAACACTGTGGGGATGTGGGCAACATCATCTCGCGGATGTATGCAGTGATGTCACTACCGCACACTTGCCTGCCTGCACTCCAAGCAGCCAGAAAAATACATAATATGATCATCATATTTTCATTGAAATGTTGCTTAAAGACCTCAGAAACTGAAAGCACCTTCCTTAAAATTTCACCTCAAACATTTGAAAGGGACCCCCAGTGGTAGCACGATGTTGCTTGGCACTGCAAGTGAGCATTTCTTTACATCACATGGGCACTAATATACAGCACTGCACCTACAGTCTGTATAGGTTACATGAGATGTAATATTCACCTTTGTGTTCGCAGGCCGTCTGGGCCTGGTTGACCACGACTCGGTGGAGCTGAGCAACCTGCACCGGCAGGTGCTGCACACGGAGCAGCGTGTAGGGGCGGAGAAAGCCGCCTCTGCTGCCTGCGCCGTTGCACAGTGAGTGGGGCCGCGGAGACGTCGGGGGGTTGTGTTGTATATGTCGGGTTATGAAATTTTGATAAAAAATTAAAAAAAAAAAAAGAATATTGGGAAAATGCATTAATTGCGCAAATTATGCAAATGTATGTGAGTGTGTGCATAAATTATGCTAATTATGGAGATGCTCATATTTATGATAATGCTTACGCTTATGTTAATGTGGGCAGTTATGACAATTAGGCTTAGCTTCGCTGCCCAGAGTCGTATCAATCGGGATAAAACAATTATTCTTGCTTAAACATTTATTGATTATCTCTTAGTGTGTTATGTTATGTTATAAAAAAATTATTGGCCGTATTATTCTTAATATAAATTTGGAAAAAGGGGCATAAATACAACAGTTGCCGGGAAGGCAGGAAACGTTATAGAAATGCAAGGTTGCGGTGTCTGTTTTTGACCAGTCCTAGTGCTGCGTTGTGCATATGTTGTGCTTGCACCAGTGATTTACTGCTTGTGGTTTGTCTCCAAAATCAGACTGAACTCGACTGTGGAGGTTGTGCCATACCACCTGCTCCTGTCTCCAAAAAACGCTCTGCAACTCGTACGACAGTATCCTTTGTGAAAATGTAGATTTTTCTTTTGCTCCCGGTTATATTTTTGTGAAGTTATCCATGGTATTTCAGGAGACGAAGACATTTCCATTCAGATATCTTGCAGCAAGGACTACACGGTATCAGCTAGTGTCCCCAAACGGTGATGACGCAGAAATACTTTTGGGAGGCCGCGTAGCCATTGAAAAAGAGCTTTTTAGCGCAATGGGCCTTAGCTAACATTAACCGACTGACCTATTGAAGCCATTTCAGTAGCCTCTTATTTACACTTGGTGTCGCACCTTTTATAAGCACTTCAAAGAGGATTCATTGTGCATCGGTAAAATATTTATGTTACATTTTCAGAGCCGGAATACTTCAATTTATGTGATTAACCAAATTTAATATAATATTATTTTGTAGAGTCAATATCTTTATAACCAGGTTTAATCATGGATGGATGAAACTTGGATTTAGAGCCACCTTCTCAAAAGTACTGGCTTGTGCTTGGCATTATTCATCTGAGCCACCTAACCACTCATTATCCCTGTGCCGTTATCTTTGGCACATGCATGAAAATCCGTGCACAGGGTCACATGGACTCGCATTCAGAATGACTTACATAGGGACGAAACAACACATACACATATGAAAGCGTGTGCTTTGATAAATACAGTGTGATTGGCAATTAACGATTCACCACTGAATGATTCAGGGTTGTGGTTCATTGCAAGATTGTTTATTTTTGTCCCATTTTGTTGTACTGTTTGTATTGTTTTAATGTCATCCATACATCATTATTCACAGAATATAACATTCGAATATAATTTCCACGATAATTAACCATTTCTCACACACGATGCAATACATATGTGAGGGTGAAATAAATTCTAATCCACGAATCATTGCATTCCAACTATTTGAATGAGCGCAAGGGTGTGGGTTAATAAGAACGCGACACCGGTTCCTTACATCACCGGACAGGTATGATGTGGTGGCCGACTGCTCGGACAACGTGGCCACGCGATACCTCGTCAGCGACGTGTGCGTCCTCGCGGGGAAGCCGCTCGTGTCGGCAAGCGCGCTGCGCATGGAGGGACAGGTGATGCATGCGTGACCTTGCGGCGGTGACGCGCAGTCCCAACGCCAGCCGTGTTCTCGGTTGATAGCTGTGCCGTTGGGTTTGAAATCACTCTATGGTTTGACAGTACGATTCATGCATAACTTGTGTATAGAGCAGGTAGAGCGAATGTGCGGTAGTTGGCATACTGTGCTGTGAACCCAGAGACCTGAGTTCGATTTCCGCTGTGCCTAACATCCGTGGTGAGTGATAACTGAACTGGTTTTTGCTTCTCGTGTGCCATGTTGGCCTTAATATGTGCGTGCTTAACAATCCTTGCCCCAACAGTTTGTTACAAGCTACATGACAGATCTTTGAATGTACAGATGACGTTTGTGTGTGTTGGTGCGTGCGTGCGCGTTTGTGTGTGCGTTTCAGCTGACCGTGTACAATCATGAGGGCGGCCCTTGCTACCGGTGCCTCTACCCGACTCCACCACCGCCCGAAACGGTCACCAACTGCGCAGACGGGGGTGTGCTAGGAGTGGGTACGGAGGCTTGGAAACCTGCAGCTGGATACGCGCATCCATGTCTCTTGAGACCACTGGTGAATTTGTATCTTCCTCTCTCCACCAGTCTCCCGGTGTGAGTGCAGCTGCTCTGTTTACTTGTTGCAGTGCCTGGAATCATGGGGAGCCTGCAGGCGCTGGAAGTGCTGAAGGTTGCTGCCAGCATGGGCTGTATCCTCACCTTGTCTGTGTGTGTATGTCGTATGTCGGTACTCGTGTGTGCGTGTGTGTGTGGCATATAACTACCCGTGTCCACAGCATACATTTGTGACAAATTGTTTGAGTCACTTTTCCTGAGCTGCATTTCACAACTGCCGCACTACTGCTACGATCACTACCGCCTTCAATACCACTGCCACCTACGCCATCATCATAATAATCACCAACCATCACCACCCCTGCTAACACCACTTATCACCACCACTACCACGTACACTTTCACTGTCACCACCATCACTGCCACTGCAACCACCACCATTGCCGCCGCCATCATTTACCACCGTTGCAGCCAGCTACTCGGGGCGGTTGCTAGTATTGGATGGGCTGGAGGGGCGGATGCGCTCTGTGTCATTGCGAGGACGGCGCGTGGGATGTGCCACGTGTGGGGAAGTGCCGTCTGTCACTGCCTCCAGCCTGCCTGACTACGAGGCCTGGTGCGGCGCCGCCGCCACCGACAAGGTGATGTTAGGCACCTCGGTTCTTCCCTGGCTGTACGCGTGGCTCGTTGTCAGTGATTCGATCCTGCATGCATTATCCCAGGCTGTGCCAGTCATTGTTGGCTGGGCCTGAGAACATTATCTAATAGTTGAGAATCTGGTTTATTTTATGGGTGTCTGCCTGGATTTTAACTCAGGATCTCACTTGTGCCACGTCAGTACTTGAGCTACCTGTACACCTCTGCCATACATATTTTTAACTGCCAGGACTGTGTTTTTTGTGTGTTTGCAGTGCCGAAGATTGATGCTGCTGAAGAAAGAGGAGAGAGTAACGGTGGAGGTGAGTGCGGCTCACGGTTAATTAGGCATGTCAGGATGCATCTACGATCCTTTGCTTAACATCGATTTGTGCACGTCAGAATGTATTGTTTACGTTTCATGTAAAGTATGTGCCAATGTAATTTGTGCTAATGGTGAGGAAAGAAAACTGAACTGACTAGACAACAAACATATAACATCGAATCATTAACCACAATCTTGGAAATTCACCAACATATTCGTGCTTGGAACGTTACCTGCCAAGGGCTGATTCTTAATGATTTGGGTGAAAGAAAGTCCGGTGTAACGACATTGGGGTCACCGGGCCATTGTGCAAGAGTGTTTCATTTCACGTCTGATTTTTGTGTTCATGTGAACATGGAGGTCAATTGGCGTGGTTGTGATGTGACGTGGTTGTTGCTTGGCGTTGTGTTCGTGGCATGCGTAGTCTGGTTGCAGAACGACGTGGCTGCGCAATGCTTGGTTGTGTCATGGTGTGGAGTTGTGTTGTGGGGTTGTTGTGGCGTGATGTGGTTGTGCGTAGGAGTACAAGGCGCTGCTGGACGAGGAGGTGCCGCATGTGCTACTGGACGTGCGCCCCACCGTGGAGGTGGACATTTGCCATCTGCCGCACTCCCTGAGTATCCTGTACTGCCACGCAGCCTTGGGTCCTTTTACCGCACACGCTCTTCCGTAGTGATCTTTAAGCAACACTGCGTACCTACTTATTGCACTAAACTACACGAGGAGGAGAAAGGCCTTTAACTTGCGATCCACAGATATCCCTCTGAGCAGGCTGGAGCGTTGGAACGCGGCATGGCCGGCGAAAGTGGCCGGGCCCGGCCAAGAACTCAAGACGCCGGTGGAGTTTGATGACGATGCGGGGCTTGGCGAGGTGGTGGCCAGCGCCGACGGGCTAGGGTTTGGAGGACGACAGTCGTCGCCGGAGGCCAGATCGCCTGGACAGGGAATGGAGCTGCTGCTGGAGAGGATTTGGGAGGAGAGGAGGAAGGCAACCGGCGGAGGGAGTGATACCGAGTTACCAGGTGTGATTCCACTGGGGGGGAGCAGAGCTTGACACCACCCAGACTGCAGTCGGTGGAGTGGGTCGTCCGTGACGGTGCTGCACTCGGGGAGTTTTTGCACTGCAAATGTCGTAGCCCTTATAGTTCGGACGACTGAATGCGAGTGAGTTTGACACTCTACTTAAATGTTTTTATTTGGTGTTTAGACAAATTCCATTCCCTTTAATGACAAAGGACCTTCCCCCCCTCTTGCCATTTGAGAAATGCTGCTCTTCCATTCTGCATTCATTTGATGTCTACACATTCTTACGTACAATACATATCAATTATGTAATTGATTTATTATTAAACAATAAGTAAATATATTTGAATGCGTTGTTTTGGTAGGTAAGACCAGTTATCGTATTTTTTCAGAATGTCTCTGCAGGTAATTTTCAAATTTTATATTTGCTATGACACAATTTTGACATGTGCTTATGTCTAAATACATTTCCTTGGAGCTTCAATGAGGACATGTATAGATGTGTTCAGTGATTATATAGAAAAAATACGAACGAACACAACTGAAACAAGAACCCTAGCAATGGCTTCTTAGACTGTGAGCCTTAGGATTTAACACTAGAGGGCATCAGAAGAGTTAATCAGCACATGTATATGTTAATTTCAGGTGGGCAAGTGAGCCAGTGGATGGCTTCAGGAGTAGCCTGGGGAATATCTGACATGCTGCCATTGAATGATAGAAGCAAGCATTGGCGTTATTATGTGGTCCATGGTATACAATGTCTGGACCGGGCACATGACGCCCAGTATACATCTCACTCTGGCTGTGGTCATGAGGCTCGTGCCTACTCCAATCGACCAGTGAGTCTGAAAATATTCAGTGAGAAGTTAAGCCCTGGAATTGGTGATAGCAGCTACACTGTGCGCTATTCTTACAGACCCTTTATTGCATTTTACTTTTGTCTACTAACCCCTAAGGCCATGTCCAGGGCTGATTGCCGAAGCACAGCCTCATGGGTGGGCAGCTGAATGGATGTCTTCAATGCATCCGCTGAATTTCCGAGGTTCACAATAGTTCACGGCGTGGCCCGTGGTCTGATCAGGATTTCCACAGTCGCATGCCGCCGCTGGGCTTTCTCAGATTTTTACATTGGAATAGGTGGTGGCTGCATCCTGATGCAGGCTATTCGCTTCAGCGCACGCCATTGTTTTTGAGAGGCAGGTTCAACTTCAGGAGTTCATTTATTAACGGCGCCACTTGGCGGGTGAGTATGCTGCTGATCCTCTCGCCACAAACTCACTCGCGGTACAGTGCCCTGTAACGGGCGAGCACGCCACTGATGCTCTCTTGCCGTCCGCCGCTGTCCCGTGTGCAGTGTTCACAATCTGCAAGCAGGGCAATGACTCCCAGGTGGCCGTGACCCTGCTGCGGCGGGCGCTGCCGGACGCCGGCGAGGCCGTGAGCGTGCGGGATGTGGCTGGGGGCCTCGCTGCCTGGGCCGCCACCGTCGACCCCGACTTCCCCCAGTATTGAGCAAGTGCCACGTAGCCACCTGAACTGAGAGATGGAATCCGAGTGAGGTCCTCTCCGAGAGTGGCCTGTATTGCTGAAGATTCTGTAAAGCAGATGTGGGGAGTCCACGGTTCGCAGACCTGACACGACCTGCTGGCACACAAGGACGACCACTCAGAAACGGCCCCAAAACAGTATCCATCACTGCGGGTATCCTAGCCGCACGAATTGGGTACGAGAAAGGGAATATGTTTGACCTGACAACACCTTGTTTATCATTTTTGCGTGCTTCGTTCTGTTACTGTACAAGCTTCTTGCAGCTACAGAAGTGACCAAGTGAGGTGTGTGAGTGTCAAAGTGTGGTGCCACCACCCCCCCTTCACCAGTGTTTGAAAGTCCTACTCGGCCCTGCTTAAGCAAAAGGTCCCCCACCCCTGCCCTAAATGGTCTGGGTTGTGAGACTGCCAATCTTGACGGACTGCCAGGTGGTCAGGAGGTAGCACTACAGCAAGTGGGTTTGTGAACCCATCTGGATGGACTTTTGAGTGTTATTGCCACGTATGCCATGGTGAGTTTTCTCTACGTACTCCAACTTTTAAGCAATACACTCTTAAAGAGGATTGAGCAATGTCGCTTGCAGAATACTTATAAAAAAGTACCGAGGCCCATTGAGGTCTTCCTGGAAAAGTAAATATTCTCTTAACATTTTACAGCTGGATTGACTTTTGGGAAATTCCTACATCTTTAATTGTGTAATAAAGGACTCTTAGGCGATGTTGGTCTCCGTCTGTCCTTTATTGGGTTCTTGTCTCGCACCCCGCGATGTCCCCGGTCGGAACCGCACCTCTTCCGTCGCGTGCCCTCCGCACGCCGTTCGAGTCCTCCGCTCTCTCGCCGCAGCCACACCGCTGCCCGTGTGCCCCGCACACTCTGCAACCACCCTGCTGCTCCGCGTGCCCCGCACACTCGGCAGCCACCCTGCTGCCCCGTGTGCTCCCGCACACTCTGCAGCCACTCCGCTGCCCCACGTACACCGCTGGCCGACGGTGCCGTGACTCCAACCGCGTGGCAATTCGTGCCAGCCCTCCGCCAGCACCCTGCATGGCTCCTACTATCTCTACTCTCTCTCGACTCCCGATCCCCTTCCGGTTCTCACCCTGTATCCTCCTCACGTGACCCTGACTCCTCCTCCTCCTCACGTGACCCTGACTCCGCCCCCACTCACCCCGACGACCAGGCTCCACCTCCCCTAATACTTCGGCCCGCGTGAGTGGCGCGGAGGCCGCGCCCACCCTGTCCTTGCTCGCATTACAATTGCATGTGTTGTAAAAGAGCAGTCATTTAAACAATTGTTTTAAGCTTTTACAAGTTTCCCCATTGGCAGGCAAACACCTGATTGAATAGCTCTCACTGAAACGAGTTCACTTTTGTGATAAAGACACTCTGAGTGGCTTGATTATTTAAACTAACTGAAATTTTTTTCATACACTTTCATACCTGAACGAACAAAAACCTAGATTTGAAAAAATGTAAAGCAAGTGAAGGTCAAAGCAATGGGAGTGTCCCTTCCCTGTTGACGTTTCACTCCCACATCGATAGTTTGTGGGTGAACTCAAGATATAAAGCACATTCCCATTCATTTAAGACAAGAAATACATGGCATAAATCAGGAATCGCTTTGGGCTGTGTTAATCTCGGTTGGCAGTCCTCAAATTATGAGATGCATTTGCAATTAGAGGCTCTGTAAATCCGAAGTGTGTAAATCAAATGGTATAATTCCACGTGTCAAGGAAGTTTATAGTTATTACAACTGCTGTTGCTTCCTGCAACAGGGTATGTATTTGTATGACCCAGCCATTAGAGGTGCTTCATTCGCCACAAAGTAAAATAAATAATAATCTTAAATCACGAATCTATTTTGTAGCACGGTTCTTTCTATATGACAGCCTCTGTTGCCTTTCTACTAAAGTGGTGCTTATTTTATCAGCCTCCCCGAGGCCCCCAAAAAATTGCATTTGAACTTGTAGCTCCTTTGGTTGTGAGTCAGGGGTGATGATACGTAGCAGAATCCAACCTGGTTTGTGGTATTAAAATTATGAACATCTAGCTATTGTAACTGCGGGTTTTGCCACATCAGTCTTGTCAGAGCAAATGCCATCGGAGAGCAACGCCACACATTCAGCGCTGCACTGTCGTCACCACTTGCCTCATCCAGCGTCACTGCCATGACGCTGGGGCGTGGTGCGTGCGTCAGGCTGCACGTGCTCTCGTAGCCCTTGGCGCGGCGAGGTAGAATTCGGGCCGCTATCCGGCCGCGAGTGGGTACGTGGAGGCGTGCGGCACAAATGCCATTCCTGAGCAGTCCTCCCGGCTGCCTGAGCTCGCCGCGTGACAGGCATTGTTCTCGTGACGAGGATTCGATCGGCCGCGTACGGCACTTTGCCTGATGTGACGCGTGCCGGCACGTCGCCGAGTTACAGCCGGGTGTGACGGCGGTGGTGGCGGCACATGCCCTGAGATCCATCAGCTTGCAGGTGCGCTTGGTGAGGACAGATGGAGTCTGCGAGGTATCTGCTCGCATGGTGAAAAGTGAAAAAATTCAAACGGCTCACCGCCTCGGTCATGAACATTGCCTTGTCATCGGCCATGATAAATATTACTGCTGCATCAAGGCCCTCCCCAAGCCGTTGCCAAGCATTGCAGCAGAAATGTTTATGGCTGCGGCAGTAAATGGTTTAACGATGCATGTATTCAATGGTTAGTATTGATTCTTGAGCTCACGATTCGTCAAATCACGCGTGTTATTGATTTTTTTTTTGGTTTGTTACCTGTAATAGGTTTATTGGATCCCCGATAATAACTAGAGATGGCTGCATTCACCACAATTTAAAATAATAGAATAGATTGTCGAATCCATTTGCCAACCTGAATGATGACAATGCATTGAGTTGTGAGGTGGACAATACATATTTTCAAAGTTTTAGTCTTTAAAGAGGTGTCTGTTTTAGGCAATACTGCTAGTCGCTGTATCTCCTCTTGGTACTGATTTCCTTAACAGCACTGTGCCTGTGAGTGCTCGGCTGCCTTCCCGCCGTGGCTCTCGAAATATGGGAAATGTCCCAATTTTTTAAGTAACTTAACATAAAATAATTTGTAATGGATCACTAGAGGGATGTAGGCGCCACGGTGGCGAGATGTTAATTACCTCGCCTGGTATACAGGAGGTCGTGGGTTTGAGCCCGACCGTGATGCTTGTATATTTGGAGTTTGCATGTTCTTCCGTGGTCGTGTGGATTTTTCTGTTCTCCGGTTTTTCATTCCACATTTAGAAACATGCGTTTCGAGTATTTGGCTGCTGTTCATTTCCACACGATAAGCCACTTTGCTTAGCTATTATTTGTGGCCAGGTCGTTTCTGAAAAAGAGCTATATAGTTTTCAGTGGGCCTTCCGTGGTAAAAAATTAAATAAATTGATTTCTCAAGAGCCCCTCTGGAGGATATTTTCTCATCTCTTCACACCAGTCAGACGTCTTGGTAGTGGTGGGAGTAGTCCACACTTTACCCAACCGCACACACGACCTGCCGATGGCCGAGATGTATACACATACTCCTGGCTGGAGAGAGGTGGTAGGGATTTAAGAAGTGTTTCCATTATTTCAACTTCCATGCCAGAGGTTCCAAAAGAATATTCGTTTTTTTTTACAGAGTATCACATCCTTTTTTTCCGTGGATGTAAAAATAGGTGACATTTGTTCACAAGACGGTTTCATAAGTCCTTTCCGCAGGTGTCACAATTTTTTGTTTTAAATTTGCGTCACTGTTGCGAGAGCAATTGTTAAGAATCTTCTCTGTAAAAAAAGACATTACTCTTACATAGCCCACTGCACACATCTCACTTGTGCAACTGCCCTTGTCTTGGGGTGGGTAAGCAACCTTTCAAGGTTTTTTTTTTATTGCTATTCAGTTCTCAAAGCAGGCAAAGGGTTAAACAAATTTCGGGACAACGTCCTGTATCTACATTCATCGCATTGTTGGCTCAATTACACAAATAAACGCTGGAGTCTGCACGTTTAATATTTTTTCACATTTCTCATGGGAAATACTGGAGAATTTGCCTGTCCATTTGTGGAGGAGAAAAAGTGTAAGACTTGTATATAAATAATAATGTGCAGCCTTTTGTCATACCACCGTGTCGGTTATGGTGCCGATGCTCTCATCTACGCACGTGGAAGGTAAGATCCAGTTCTACCTGTCACTGCGCAGTGGAACAAACAATGGGACACACGGCCAGCGACTTGCCGTCCCATCAAGAGCATTGAGTGGCTGCACCACAGCAATCCACCAGCTCGCAGCCAACGCCGTTGAATGGATAAAGATCCTAGATATAGATATTTAACTTTAATTTATGTTAATACAATTAGTTGCTTATCTCTGCAACGCCATGCGAGTGACTAATAAGTGAAAACATGTTGTTTTAGAACAGTAATTGGTGGCCAGGCTGAGACCATCAACTTGTTTTGAATCTGGGATCTCTGTGACACTGTCTCAGTGCCCTGCGCCAGTGTCAGTGACACCTCCGATTAGCACAGTTGGATACGTACGGTGCAAACAAAGTTCGACATACTGAGATCCCAGTTTCACTGAGTCACCAGTTGAGAGACCATCGGTGTAACTTTTCACGGGTGGAGGGTCGATAGTCGCTGAAGACGTTTTAATCGCTTGCAGCTGGTTGACAAATATGGGATACTAGCCATTTGCCCGTCCAAGGATGGGTGTATTGCAGTAAATCTGAAACTTGCAAGCGAAAAGCAGACCGCGACATGATAGTCATTGCATCAATGCGCGTGCAATTTGTAAGGGCGCGGTGACACAGACCTATTTCATTTTAAGGTTATAATCCCTTGTTCATCGTGACGTCCTTTTTACTTTGATGTCTCAACAGCGTTACGGAGATCGCGCGACGTGAGGGTTCTGCCTTTGTAGTGAGGGTTGTGAGTTGACGCCGAGGAGGGGGGAGGAGGCGCCTCGCCCCCCCATGTGGAGTGACGTCAGCCGCTAATTATTATGAATGAGGGGGGGGGGTGTCCATTTGGAGGACGTCACCTGGTCATGAATATTAATGAGGGGGGCTGGTCAATGTGGAGTGACGTCACGAGCGTTAAGGACAGACATTCCTGGGTGATTATAGTAGTAACTCGCCTTTTTCCCGTCTATGGACGGAAGCTGTAATATTTACGAAAACATTGAGCAGAGTATAATTGTATCTCGTGTAAATTTAATGGCAGTGAATTTTGCACAAAATGAAGTAAATAAACACTTCATTGCAGTTCACTGTAGCACTGTATATAACTGATCTTCAATTTGTTCAAATTAATTGCTCTGATACTTTATTCTCTTCTGCTTTCGGTCGCTGGGGTTGAAATTAATTGGAAATCGATACAATATCTTGGAAATCACCGAGAAATGTCTATTTTACCATAATGTAGAAGCATAAATTAGACTTACCTTTTGTCTCAAGTGCTGAAGAAATAAAGACACCAAATCCACTTTGTTGCTGCGTAGAATTATTTATTAGATTCACTTTCAATAAAGAAACGTGAAACTTTAAGCGAATTTGCGAAAAAAATGATTTCCGCTCGACCTTCTGCATTACACACAAACATACATTCTTGGCTCATTATATTAGTAATGAGTTACAGCACAGGATAACGTGACCTATCCTTGCAAATGATGCCAAACTAAAAAACATTGTCAGGGAAGAGTAGTTTTGGCTCGGAGTGATTCCTTCAAAACTCAGCAGTGGCACCCAGCCCTGGCAAGTTGTAGGAAATAATCCAATCGTGCAGCTATTTTTCTTCTTTGCCAAATGTGTGGTCATGGCTTGCGATTTAAGGCAAATACGTGAGAAAAATACGACTCGGGGCGGGGGGGAGCTTCAGAATCCTTTAAAAAAACAATGTTGGTCATGTTTGACCTCGGAGGTGTTTCATTCTGGAGCCCTGTTGGGGCAGCTGTTATTATAAACCAGTCATATCTAGTTCAGTCTGACTGACGAGCCAGCAGTGAGTTCCAGTAAGTGAATGAGGTGCCACGAGGTATCCTTTCCATTGCGTCGTGTTCTGCATGTCGTAAGAATTTCATCAGGTGACTCGGTCTCCTTTGTCTCCGGCGAAGTGGGGGAGGTGAACATACCCGGCTGTCGGGGCAATACCTGTACGCACGCATCTACAGCGCGTGTGGAATGTAAATAAATTGGGCACCACTGACAGCACAATAGCTACGGCTTGAACAAGTGGCCACGAACAGTGACCACGCAAAATCACGTGCCACCATGCTAAGAAGGAAAATGTTTTTGGATCGCGTAGATTTGTGAAACTGCCAACTTTGGCCGGTGCCCAATATTCACACCCTCGATTAAAAATTCCAGACACTACTGTACGAGCAGACCTTGACCTGTGCAACTGATAACGGCGTGTGACAGGTAGTAAAGTAAGGGGGAGCACTCATGAGGTGTGTCGACATCATCGGTACTGGCCGAGGTGAGCTAATTGACTTGAACTTGAGGTGCCCTATCCAGCCGAACCCTTCGGAGCTGCCTCTTAAGTGCATGGGTGGCATGAATGCTCTTTAGGGGATGGGGCACGTGCCTTTGCCTGTAGATTCGCCACCTTATGTCTAATTGCAGAATATGCCGGGAAACGACAAAGGTTGCGGGAATTTATTGGCCCCCGTGGTTTCTCTTGAGTTTATGGAAGTGAAAATAACCATTTATTATTGGCGAGTACATTCATCTGTTTACTGATTGACCATCACTGGCGACAGGAAGAATTGCCTTGTTCCCATTATAAAAAAAATACTATTCTGCTCGCCTTAGGTGAAGACGGTCTCAACCCAAAGTTTTGATGGCGCCATAAATTCATGGTCGCTGGCCCCTTTAACGAGCACGCAAGCTCATGAATAGCTACATAAACACGCATTCCTTTTAGAGCAACCGGCCCTCGGAGTGACACAATATTTATGTGTTTACGATTGTCGAGGTTCCAAGCCATTTCGTCACTGGAAACATTTCCATCTCTGGAATGTGTGTCGTAAGCATATTGCTGTCACTGCGCTAAGTACGTCCATATATACGTATTGCTACGATTCACCGTGTCATGCCCATGAAGCTCACGATGTATACATATAATTGCGTGTAAGAATCAATGTTTTCGAATGTTATATATGCCGTATGTAACGGGTTTTCGTTATCATTCGTGGTGCTACCATTCATCGCAACAATTTATTTGAATCGCGAGGCGGGGACAATTGTCAAACCCTCCTCGGCACCTTGGTTCGATTCCTGGTCGGGGACATTTGCGATATATGTCATTGAATTTCACTTGGCAACTCGACTTCAAGGGAATTGTGAATTTCAGCCAATAACCGACCAGTACGTGTGGTGCTTAATAGCTTGCACGAACATGTTGTACTGCAAAGTCACGTGTCCTGGCAAACGTGCATGGGACAACGGGGGTCAAATCGCACTGAACTCTTGAAAGGGTGAAACCCGTGCCGAGGAGACCCATCTAAAGTATGTACCGTCCATACTATGTAAGGACGGGAACCAGAGTTAAGTTCACCATGCAACCAAATCACCCACCCTTCATAGATACTCGCAAAGAGTGAGATTATTTGGCGTGACCTTTTGTGGGGCAGTGCGCATGCATCTGCCCCCCCGCCTGCCCCCCTGCCCGCGTCTTTCTCCATCCCCGTGTAATAGGAAGAGCAAGGAGGGCAGCCCTGCCACACCGTTACGCGCGGCGTGGGGCCGGACCTTGCACCGTGTGACTTACGTGCGGGTTGTGTCCCCTTCACCCATCGCCCTCGCTGACCAGCGCAGCAACCACAGGGGCGTTCGAGCAGGGGAGGGGGAGGCCGCTGGATTCTTCGCCCCACAGTTCTCACCCCGGTGTGGTGTGCTTTGATGTGAAATTGGAGACAATCTCCACCTTGCAGACTTCCAAATTACCGTGCACGAGAAACCCCTGCCCTAACAATAGCAAAAAAGAAAGCCCGTCTGGCACCATGGCGAAAATATGCAGTTTCCTCGAGGATGTGACGAGTTGTAACAATGCAGGTCTTCCTTATTGAAAATCATACCAATCAACAAACACACATGAGAAGACGTCCACCGCTGTGAATGAGTGATGAAATCGGCCAGTGTGCAAGAGCTAGGATTTTTCGATTTAAAGCTTTCGTGACTGCAGGGATTCATCTTCTTGGTTCTTTCGGTAAAGTCACGTAGAAGGGAAATAATAAAAATAAAAAATAAAAAATATATAATTAAGTAAAATTATATAATTATTTTTTATTTCCCTTCTACGTGACTTTACCGAAAGAACCAAGAAGAAGAGCTAGAAGGATTTCTGCATTGCATAACCGTGCGACATGCCAACGGCTTTGAGAGGCCTTTATCCAGCAGTGTATCGATCATGTCTGCGGACGATGAGTCTACATGAAGATGTGGAGACGCTGCTTGTGGACACGAGTCGACGAGACCTTTCATTTGAATTAGGGATGAGGAATATTCGCTATTAGACTTGATATTTACTCACACCGAACAGCACCGAGACGTGTGAAAACAACGCGTCGAATCGTGCACAAAGACACGGATTGGTTGCTACTCATTTACAGCCCCTCTATCAATCCACTCGTCCTGATTATTACTCGGCTTGTTTGCCCAGCAAAGCCTCTCCGAGTCTCGTGACTTTTTCAGGAGGCTCATGTCAACTATTCGCAGTGAGAGGGGGGAGGACGATGATTGCTATGTATAATTTCAATTGACTAATGTCGATCATGGAGGTTACTTGACCATACTTCACCACGCTGGTCAATGCGGGTTGGCGAACGCGGGGGCTGTGACCAGAGGTCGCAACCGGGTACCCGATACCCGTACCCTACCCGATACCCGGCTACCCGTACCCGGCCGGGTACGGGTAGCCGGGTACCCGTTTGCGACCCTGGTGCGGCCGGGTACGGGTAGGCCGTGAGTCACTGGTGAGTAACCGTTTGTCACTCATTTCCCAACGTCTTGTCTCTTCTCACAATTCAAGTTCCTAGAATCAACCCACCCGCGCCTGCAACATGGCTTCATCCCAGAGGTCGCAATCGGGTACCCGTACCCTACCCGATACCCGACTGGGTACGGGTAGCCGGGTATCGGGGAAGGTACGGGTACCCGTTTTCGACCCTGGTGCGGCCAGGTACGGGTACGGGTAAGGAATCAAAACCCGTTTGCGACCTCTGGCTGTGACCCAGGGCCGGCTCCTGTATCTCTCGCCACTCATGTTTGCCGTAGCCGGGAATCAGCTTCAGGTTGTCCGGGATTACAGCGCGGTACGCTAATCACTGTGCCACCGCTCCCCCAATATGCTCCACATCGCGTAACGCGTACCGACTTTGTGCGCTGGTGTTGCTTTTGCGATGCACGGGGTCCAAAGCGTAACCGGAGTTCTCTTACCAATACAAATTTGAGAACACATGTTTTAACAATACCCGCTTGCTGATGAGACCCAGGAGGCCAAAACCGGTCCAGAATGTGCTTGTTTAAACACATGCTGTTTGCGTAAGACAATAACGCCGATTGGACTAAACACGCACGCTTAGCATTTATGTTGAGAAACAAAACACAAGTTCTGCTCAGGCTCTATTCGTCGTTCTTTGACCCCTGCACTCGTGACTTGTTTGATGTGCTTGATCAATGTGGGAAGGGGCCATCCGTTTAGTAGGTACGCAAAAATCTGTCAAAACTTGACCCCTCCACCCCCTCCCTGTACGCACGCAGACTTTTTACACCCCACCCCTCACCTGCGTACGTCCGCCGGACGCACCCCCACCCCTAGAATCCTACAGATCGGCCAATATTTAATCCACGCAGAAGGATTAATAATATTAACGTGATTTAAAGATTTCGTGACTGCAGGGATTCATATTCTTGGTTCTTTCGGTAAAGTCACGTAGAAGGGAAATAATAAAGTAAATTAATGTTTTAATATTTTTTATGATTTTATTATTTCCCTTCTACGTGACTTTACCGAAAGAACCAAGAATATAATATTAACGTGTTTAAGTAAACAGATAGTCCACCGCCGGACTATCTAACTCATTTGAAGGCCAATGTAGACACATTATTATCGAGGCTTCACCCCCTTCCCCCCCGTTTCCTATGCGCACATTGTCAGTAGACCCCCCCCCCCCATACGCAAGCGTACGAGTTTGTGTTATCCCCCCCTCCCCCCTCCATGCGTACACACTAATGGATGGCCCCGAAGCAGACAATTGGTGTGTCGGAGTTAGGAGAGGAATGCGACAGGGACCGTCCGTAAATGACGTCACGCACCTAGGGGGGGGGGGGGGGTCAGACATTTGTGACGATGTGTGACGAGGGGGGGGGGGGTTGAGAAATGTGACGTCACATCAAAATGCGCAACTTTAAATTAATACAGACAGCACGTTCTACTTAATTAAATGGACTTTTTAATAAATGTTTTCTCCTACAACATCAGAGTGCAGCGCCACATTAAATACGCACTACAATGACAATAGTTTAAAGCGATTGGAATCATGTTTCATTTTTTGGGGGAGGGGGGCAGAGCTTTGTGACTTTTTATTTGAGGGGGGGGGGGTCTGACTTTTTGTGACGCCGTGTGACGAGGGAGGGGGGTCATAAATTGTCCAAAATCGCGTGACGTCATTTATGGACGGCCCCACAGACTTCGTTCACCGCTTAGTCTTGACATTTTGGGTTCCGGCTTTTCCTCTCCCACGCGCGAATATAAAACTCAGTCCGGTACTGTGCATGCCACCACACAAACACAAAGGCGTTATCTAGCAGCCGGATTATACGACGCACATCTCTTACCCTGTCATTTAAGGCCAACGTTTTTTTGCAGGGTGCGTCTTCAAATCTCGATACTGCAGGTGTGTGTTTGTGCCCCGTGTAACTTTATTGACTCCGAGCGCAAGTTTGGGCCGAGTGTGTTTTGTACAAAAAACAGCCTGACGTAATAGAAACCACCCACGCTGCTGGTTCGCCAACCCGCACTGACCGGCGTGGCGAAGTATGACCAAACAACCATCACAGGAATGGATCATCGGTTGCTGGATATCGCGTGCCCTCCCCCCGTTGTCCGAAGTGACATCTCGAGGCATTACAAATCGAGCTGCCCAATAAACAACAACACACAAAGTCAAGACGGCGATGCGGGCATGAGAAAGAAGAGCGAGTCGGAGGGGAGATGAGAGACAGAGGATGTGGAGAGAGAGGAAAGGGAGTTAGATGAGGAGGTGAATGAGATAGGGGGTGGAGAGGAGGGAAGTGGGGGAGAGGAGGATGGTGGGGGGAGAGGAGGGGGGGAGGGAGGAGAGGAGGGAGGTGGGGAGGATGGTGGGGGGGAGGGGGAGAGAGGGGGGGAGAGGAGGGGGGAGGGGAGAGGAGGGGGAGGGAGGGGGAGAGAGGGGGGGAGAGGAGGGGGGAGGGGAGAGGAGGGGGAGAGAGAAGGGAGGGGGAGGAGAGGAGGGGGGGAGGGAGAGGAGGGGGGGAGGGAGAGGAGGGTGGGAGGGAGAGGAGGGTGAGAGAAGGGGGGAGGGGAGAGGAGGGAGGGGGGTGAGAAGGGAGGGGGGAGGGAGAGGGGGAAGGGAGAGGGGGGAGGGAAGAGGAGGAAGGGGGAGGAGTGGGACCTGGCGCCATGAACATACAGGGCACGGGGCCCGCCCAGACCGGGTTGACGGGGGCGGCTGTGTGTGTGTGTGGGGGGCGGGTGTGTGTGGTAGGGGGGGAGTTCCACGGAAGCTTCCGCGTTGGCGCGGCGTGGAGCTCAGAGAGAGCCTCCTCTGAGTCAGAGACGGAGTCTGCTGGCCGCCGTTGTGGGGGACGGCTGCGGAGACAGAGGGAAGGGCAGACAGAGGGGGACAGACGTGGGGAGGGACAGTCAGTGGGCTCTACACACAGACAGAGGTGGCAGACACAGAGGGACGTGAACTCACACACGCACACACACAGTCAGAAGACGTTACACACAGACACTACACACCTACAGATTACACAGCAGACAACGTAGGAGCGTGCGGGGTGGGCGGGTGGGTTGGGGTGGGAGGGTGATCCGCGTCTCCGACGAGTGAGAACTCTTGAAGAGAGACCGAGGCATTCATGTAGCTTGCCCTCTCGGTGGGGCTCAGAGGGAGAGGCCGTCTCCCCAAGACGTTTTCCTGCTGTACCTCTCTGGACAACGACGACAGCTTCAGCGATGTCCGCGGGTCTGGCGAGCGGGCGGCCCGCAAACTTCGTCCACCCGCCGGGCTGCCCAGCGCCCAGCAGCAGTCTGTCGGCTTCGGGCTCGTCTCTGTGCAGCATGGCCAGCGTGCCGGGCAGCTACTTGCCCATGAAGGAGCCCACCAACCCCGTCTCCTTCCAGATACAGGTCGGACTGGCCCGCGAGAACGTCACCATGGATGCCGCAGAGACCAGCCTGGCCGCGCTCAAGGAGCTCGCCTGCTCCGTGGTCGACCAGAAGGTGAGGAGGGGAGAGACGTGTTCGGGGGTTGGGTTCCAGAAGGTGTAACGAGCGTGCGCTGCAGGGGGGTGCCTTGAGCCTGAGCCCCCCCCCCTACTCCCAATCCCTGGTGGCAAAAGCAATGAGTTGGTGGGCCCCCTTTGACAGCCACCACGAGATGTTTTCAACAGTAGTGTCAAAGAACTGAACACGTATTTGAAACGCGGTTTAAAATGTTTTAATGAGAATGCTTTAATGAGAATGTTTGAATGAAAATGTTTCAATGAGAATGCTTGAATGAGAATGCTTTAATTCAAGTCCCACGGTGATGTTATTTCAATTTAATTGAGAGCTGTAACGTCCGGCGACCGTGCTAGACGAATCAAATATTGGTGGCCCCACCGGGACCACAGGACTGATTGCCCCGCACTCCCTGAGCTGATAACGTCGTTATTATCTACGACAATGGCTTTCTGGTTACATAAATGTTGGCGTCTTGGAATTGTTTCGTGTGTGTTTGTCGTGTTACGTGTGTGTGTGTGTCTGTGCGCGCTGGGCCTGCCTCAATAGTGTACCTAACCTGGCACAAGCGCTTTGATAGTGGAGAATGACGGACGAGATGTCGGTGTCTGTGCGTTTGCTGTTGCGTCGCGGATGCTGGAGGTGGCTGAGCCCCCAACCGACCCCCCCCCCGACCCCCCCCGACCCCCCCTGACCCCCCTCTGACCCCCCCCGAGTCTGCTGAAGGCTCAGCCCCCCCCCCTTCCCATTTAAACTCTGAACATTTGGTTAAAGTTTCTTTAACATTGACTGTGCCATACCCCCCCCCCCATGAGTGTTGTTTGAACCTTGCCCCCCCCGACCGCCTCCAACTTAAACGGGGTCACGCTTCAGGGTTGGTGTGCGTGGGGAGCGGTGGCGCAGTGGTTTGCACGCCATCCGCCGCACCCGGCGACCGGAGTTGTGCATGCCGGTCACGGCTCGCATCAGTGGCGAGTAATCTCTAAAACCGTTTCTTGAGCCCACCCCTAGGTTGACTCGGTCATAAATGAATACCTCGGGTGTAAAAAAAAAGCACAAGCACTGGGTGGGGAGACAAAGGTGGCCGGACGGGCGTGGTGCTGTGGACCACACCCCGTGCCGGTCTCAATAGGTGCTCGCTAACAGCACTTGCGTCAAAACTCAACTTTGTGAAATGTTCTACGGGGGGAATCTTCCACGCTTTTATGTGGGTTTCACATTGCCGTGTAATCGTACGTTGGGTTCATAATCCAGTCTTGCGCGCAACCACCGTCAGGGGCAGTCTCACTTGAGTTGTGTTTGCTGTCCCCACTGTTGGAATTTGTGTTGTTTGCTCTTCTGCCTGCCTACAGTAACTTACACTGCTACAATCAAGACCTGGGCGGATGGCTGGCTGTCCCCTTGCCTACCAGGTTAATTCAGATTACCCATGGACTTGTTATGCCTAGGCTGCTATTCTACAAAATAAAATGTGGAGATGATACTGCTGCTACTGCTGCGTTGGTAGTGGTGCACAAGCACAATTTCCTAAATACACGTTTCGTGTCAATAACGCTGTGGCTTTAAAATAAAATAAAAAAATCGGCAACGTTGCGGGTAACAGCCCGGCTATGAAGAAGGGCCGTTGCCAATTTTAAATATATATTTCTTATTTTCAGGCCACAATGTTATTGATGAATGTGAGTTTTTTTTTTTACAATTCTAACAAATTTGTTCCTTGGCTGTGTTTACATTTGAAGACGCGTGCACTCGGTTTCGCCGTGTAGATTCAAGGGTATCCTCACGTCACTTCCGGTCACGCCGTTTGGCTTGTCCAATTGTGCTGTTCATTTTCTTTCCGTAATTTTAGTTTTAGATACAAATTTCGCGAGTTGTCTTTAGTTGTGGTCTCACTGAGACCGCTATATAAGTCTAAATTGTATTGTTTTGTACTACTATTACTACCACGAAGACTTTCGCCGTTTGTCCTGAACACCTCTCCGATGTGCTTTTCGGGTTCTACTGCGTGTTGTTCGGCACGATGTCCAACGTTTTGCTCTACTTTCCGGGAGCTTCTTCAGGAACTGCATTAAGCCGCTCGCATTCTGATTCGCACGGTTGGATTGGCTACGTATGGTACGATAAGTTCAACATACTGTACATACATTCTCCCTCGATTAATTGCGAATACTTGCAACTTGAGAACATATGTGAAATCTATAACCTTTATCCTTTCATCATCAGACTGGCCACTTAGGAATGCACAATACAGTATTGGTGCTTTGTGGAATGTGCACTCTGAAGAGGTGTATGCTGGCATGTCATTGATCCTGAGGCGGTGGTGTGATGGCAGATTGTTGGTTTAGGGGAGGGGGGGCGGGACACTCAAGAGACACTTTAGGTGCAGAGAATTGTCTGCCCACAAATGCTAGTGCAGAGGAGCCATGCCTGTGGGATTATGGGATTTGATCCATATTTGTCCACTCTGGATGGGCCATGTTTGCACTCAGCCACCCTGGCCACCAACCGTGTCACCCCCTTATGTCCACCCTGGGATGTTCAGACCATATGATTATCATGGGCTGCCACTGCTGCCCCTTCTGCTGTTTATTGGCCTGTTTATGGTGAACGATAGCGTACAATTATTTTATCTCTATTTATTCAGGAAAGCTGTGGTTCTTTTCATGAGTGTCCTGCATTTGGGATGTTTAGATATTTCCATTCATGGCTGTTTGGCTTATGCGACGAAGCAGGAGTGACCGGATGTTGTCTCGCCCGATTAAAATAATATAAAAGCTACCGAAAAGAACATAAGCTGCCTAGAACTGCATGGGCAGCAGTGGTATACGCACAAATCAGAAACCACAACTCAACAGTTTCCTTATTGAAACTGTCTTCATTGTCAAAGTTCATATGACCTACATCCAATTCCGGTTGAAGGCCTCCCCCCTAAGCTGCCTCCACCGCCTTCCGTGGCCATGCGATGCAACAATCCGTACAGCACCTGTGCTTGCACTGATTTCATCACTTTGGTGTTAGTCTCGACCACCGGCTGCATCAACCTTCGTAGCGATATGTCCCGTTGAAGCCTACTTTTCTCAATAGTTCATACGATGGCTCTAATTCGTGTTTAAACAGTCATTATTTTGTCATGTTGCGTTGGCAGTGGTGCACAAGCACAAATCGCAAAAACAGTGCAGCACGTTTGCCAATGTCACTGCGGCCTTAAAAGGGACAAAATATCATAGTTGACATTTTGGGCAATTTCCCTTTTTCTCAGCACTCGAATACAGAGGCCAGAGAGGTAGAGTGGACGTCCACTCGCTCTGTGCTGTGGGGAACGACTGTTGCGTGAAATGTCACCTATGTGGTATACTTTTCATTTTAAGTCCTCAGTGTTACAAACGAATGTGAGTTCTTTTGTTCATTTTCGTTCACTCTGAAACATCCATGCGTTCCCCTTTACTGTCTTTGCTTAGCTGCCTTATAGCAGAAATGAGTGCTTGTACGTACGATGTTCTAATCGGCTCGTGAGGCAGACAATGGCTCTGCTGTGAAGAAGAGCCATTTCCTTAGTAGGGTCAGTCTGTTATACTTCCTTCTGTTGTATCGCAGTGTTAATGAGGAAATGCGGTTAGTGGTTTTTTCTTTCGTATGCTTAATCTTGACTGGTTAGGTCGACCTGCTTGGTTCTTTCGGTAAAGTCACGTAGAAGGGAAGTAATAAAATAATAAAAATAAAACATAGTAAAACAATTCTCACGACGTTTCGTCCACAACGCAAGCAGCCGTCCTCAGGTGAAAATCAGCCTCGACATACCTGGTTTTCACCTGAGGACGGCTGCTTGCATTGTGGCCGAAACGTCGTGAGAATTGTTTTATTATGTTTTATTTTTATTATTTTATTACTTCCCTTCTACGTGACTTTACCGAAAGAACCAAGAAGATGAATCCCTGCAGTCACGAAAGCTTTAAATCGAAATTGGATAGGTCGAGTTTATGATTCCCTTCAGCCCTATTGTGTTTGCTAGCTGGACACACCCCCAACCCCCTTTTCAATGCATCCTGAATTCGCTCCCTGTTTAATTGACAGGGGAAATAAGAGTCATCTGTGAATTAGCAACAGCCGGGGAACAATTAGAACCAAACTCGAGCAAGATGCCCAGGGTTGGGTTCAATAAAACACTCAAACAGCGCCCTTAATTTGATGATCTGGGGATTGCAGATCTGCTCTGCGTTCCCTGGCCCGAGGCTTCGGTTGATGGGCTGCCGAGCTGTTTTCTCCATACTCTGTGACTCTCTCCCCGACGTGATGTCAGGATGTCTGGACATTTCTAAAGCGTGTCTTAAATATGATCGCTACGCTTGCGTTTATTCAACTTTGAGCTAATTTAGCAAATGGTTTGTCGCAATTATTTGCTTATTTTGCCCCCCTTCTTTTTCCACGTAAGTTATTGTCATCGTCATCATGAGTGTCTGGTGTGCCTCCTATAGATTGCTATGAGATGTCTGATGAAAGGGGCTTCATGAATAGGATTGGGAGTGGTTACGTTTGTTTTTGGTACGTGTCCCATTGTCTTCAGTGAGAGCATCTGGAATCCTCTGCTCTTATACATTTCTTCAAAAAAATGATTCACAGCACTTTGTCAACCCACCGCTGGATGAAGGCCCCCCCCCCCACGCATGCAGTGTTTGACCATACTTCACCACTGTCGTCAGAAGTGCGTGATAGTGAAGTGGGTGAGCTCAGGACCGGTTTAGATATCACTCCCCACTGATGTTAGCCGTGGTTGGGAATCAAACTCAGGTGGCTGCTCCACACCCCCACCCCCAACGTCTGTTTTGTTGCTACGAAAAATTGTGATTCAATAATCGGTAATTGGTTTTCATCTTGATGAATGTAGCGGCCTCCAGTGGGGGCAGGTGTCACGTGAAACCCATTTAAACAATGCAACATCAGCCATGGTCATTCCACTGTGAGATGAAAGCCTCCTCAAGATGAATTGATTGTTGCACGTACGATCCGATGCGCGTAGTGTGAGCGTAAGTATTGGCTTTCATCGATGATGGAGCGTTACACCCCCACCACATCGTGAAAAGGTAAAGGTGCAGCTTTGAAATGTATTACTCATGCCACTGCTGCCGTAAAGGCCTCCCTTTGAGGGATCTCTGGACAGCCTCTCTAGATGGTATTTGGCCTCTTTGTCCACCTTGGTCAGGCATCTCGGAAGACATCCTGACCACGGTACTACTTTTCTGCTTTATTAAAAATCAAATCAATACTGAATGATACCAGCATGCACTGTGTGTTTTGCCGATGCCCTTTAAATGTAATGTTTTGTACGTCCGATGACAGTGTTAGGGACATTTATTTGACCGTCGCTGCCCTGGGCATACCTTGCGAATTTGAACCATCCCAAGAATTCGGTCACGGCCAATAGAAGGTGAAAAATAAAGGTGACATTCACGTGGGCTCGCCACAGGCATCCCCTCCCTGCGCACGTTTATACAGCGTGTACACACCTTCAACGGCGTCGCGTGTCCGACAATTACAGATGGCCACGGCGGCTCGGCAGGTTCGAGTGATTGGTTCGCAAAGCATGAGGTTGCGAGTTCAGAATGCTGGTGTTCTTAATGGAATTTCCACCGCTGGCTCTGCGGAGATGTTAGCAGGCGATGAGCCACCGCAGTTTTAAGCAAGAAGTCACCGACTCCTGGCGTGCCGTCGTCTGCCCAGCTGACCTTAAAGCAATTTTGGAGCTCACTGTTGAAGATGAACCTACCTCATTGCCCCATTGGGCTAACAGTCGGCCGTAAAAAAAAAAAAAGTCGTAAAACAGTACAACAGGCAGACCTTTGCCTTGGCCAACTGGCACAGTTACGGCAGGACTGATCTGCCGTCTTGTGCCGAGAACTTAAACATTTTCTCATTGTGCAAGTATCGAGGTTTTCCAATAACAGGTGGAGAGAGGGGCCAATGCCAATCAAGTCTTGGGGACACAACTTCGAGCAACACAGGGACAATTTTTGACCTTAAATTTCGATTTAAAGCTTTCGTGACTGCAGGGATTCATCTTCTTGGTTCTTTCGGTAAAGTCACGTAGAAGGGAGATAATAAAATAATAAAAATTTTACATAATAAAATTCAATTCTCACGACGTTTCGGCCACAACGCAAGACGCTGTCTTTCCGACGGACCTGTTCTTCACCTGTGGACGGCTGCTTGCGTTGTGGCCGAAACGTCGTGAGAATTGTATTTTATTATGTTTTATTTTTATTATTTCCCTTCTACGTGACTTTACCGAAAGAACCAAATTTGACCTTGATTTGTACGGCGGCGTGAGAGCAAGCATTGGCCAGAATATGTATCATTTCCTGTCAGATGTCAGGGAGGGGAGGGGTCTGGCTTGAAAACCTTGAAGTTGCTGGAAAATTGTATCACGGGCGGAACCCTGCACTTTGAAGTCCTGCTCGTGAACTCACGTGTTAGCGGTTGGATCTGCCGCAGGCAGGGGTAACGTCCCCTGGAGAGACCCGTTGCAGTTTATCAGGAAATAAAATGCCTTGAGTGTCCACCCACGTTAGAAATTAACAGGTGGGGTCAAGGTCATGGATTGTTCTTGATGTAAGCAAAAAACAAACTAATTTGGCCTTAATGATTTGAAAACACATCGGATATCCGCGTATATCCATGGATATCTAGTCTTTCTACTCATCAGGTCACAACACATAGCCCAACTCCTTAGTAAAGTTCCCGAGTGCTGCGTCATTCTGAGCCGTTCACGGACGCTCGATCTTGATACAGGTTCTCAAGTCCGTCGCGGTGTGCTTGTGTTTGGACATTGCACCAGGGATAGTGCATTGTTGACTGCAAACGAGGGCTGTATCTTCTTTAGCTAACGCATCAATAACCTCCTCCTGGCGGCTCCCCCGAAAGAAGGAGACCTGCGAGGCGCGCCTGCGTCTGGACGAGAGGTTGACAACGCGCTCGCCGATAGCACGTGGGCCCACACCATTTAAAAAAAAGTGGTGAACTGTGTTCCTCCACAAGACAAAGATCCCCCGTTATGGCCTTCACAGACGGTTGGGGCAAGTGCTGTTAGCGAGTAAGCGCCTATGAAGGCCGGCAGGGCACACGAGGGTGTGGGTGGCCAACACCTCGCCCGACCGCCTTTGTCTCCCCAGTGGCAAATGTTTACGCACCGCACGCAACCAAAAATGCGTGCGCTTGCACGTCAGACAAACCTCACTCACGCGCACACGCATGGGCGCGCTAGCCCGCAAGTTGCAGAGCGCCAGCGAAAAAACGCAGATAACTGGACAAACCTGTATCGTGCGTTATTACAGTGCCTGGCTTGCCTGCCAGTGTCAAGTGGCTCGGAGTAAGGCGGCTTTTGCGGGGGGGGGGGGGGGAACGAGCTATGCTGAAAGAAAGTCGACCGGCGCCGTTTGCGCTGCAACGCTGAGAGTTCGCAAGGCGGTTGAGAGAAGAAGAAGAAGGGGGCTTTATTTTTCGATTTAAAGCTTTCGTGACTGCAGGGATTCATCTTCTTGGTTCTTTCGGTAAAGTCACGTAGAATGGGAATAATAAAATAAAATAATTTCTCACGACGTTTCGGCCACAACGCAAGCAGCCGTCCTCAGGTGAAGACCAGGTCTGTCGGACGGCTGCTTGCGTTGTGGCCGAAACGTCGTGAGAAATTATTTTATAATGTTTTATTTTATTATTTTATTATTCCCATTCTACGTGACTTTACCGAAAGAACCAAGAAGAAGGGGGCTTTACTCGGATTTCCCGCCGAGTCGGGCTGCGTGGGGGCTTGTCCGCCGCGTCTGCTGTGTGGGCGATGTGCTGGGCAGAGGGCCTCTGCGAGGTAGCCACTGCTGGCAGCAATTTGAAGGAATCTTTAAATCCAGGGTGGCCCAGAAGTCAGGTGGCGTTGGGTTTATTGCATTTATTTTAAAACTGCCATTAAAACATTGTTATTTTGGTTTCTTTAGGTTTATATTTTATCTGTTATTATTCAGTTACCTGAAATTCGTCGTTTACAAAACTCGACCAATTGAGGCGAAACATAATTGATGAATTTTCAAAGATTACACCGCTGTAATCTTAATTAAAAAAAAAGTCCTAAATTCATTTAAAAACAGTTGAGGCAAAACATTGATGAATGTTCAAAGATTACACCGCTGTAATCTTAATAAAAAAAAGTCCTAAATTCATTTAAAAAACAATGCATGCATGTATTAATGTAAATAAGTTTGAACATTTGTTAAAATAAATTAAATAACCGAATATAATTTGTTCAAATAAATGTTACCCTAAGTGTCCTGACTTTTAAAATGCTATTTGATGTTCGTGGTCAGGGAGTTTATCTTAGAGACATTAGAGGCCTCGGACGCAAGACGGGGTGTGTGCGACATAGTGAGTGCATGTTACTGGAATGTAATGCGTGTGTCTGGGACTCTGGCACTGTGAGATAATTTATGCAAGCGCTGCATATTTAGGTTTTTCACGTACATGTCCATAGGTGTACGAACAAATACTGCTTGCCCAGACCTTATTCCAAAAAGCCCTTTCTCTACACCACAAAGGTCATTAGGCTGGTAGATTTAAATAAATGTTATGTTTGTGTGGAGATATCCAAAGGATGGAGATTAATATATTACCCTGAAAGCTCCACTACAGCACTCGGTGTGGTTTTATTATAGATTTTGATTGATGTAGGATTTATGCCTTAAAACTAACTAAACTAAAAACTATTTTATTTTACCAGATGAAGCCCACTGAGCTATTATCTTCTTCATAAGCGACCCAGCCGCAATTGATACCTCAAAGAAGTGTCTCCTCATGTGGAAATCTATAGCAGCCAAATAATATACGGGGAGAACATGCAAACTCAAAATATACAGGCATATCGGTCGGGATTGAAAACAACCTCCTGCATACCAGGCAAGGTAGCTAACATCTCGCCACCGTTACGCCTTGCTGCTGGTTGGCTACCCACGGTTGGTTAAGTATGGTGCGTAAGAAGTTCAACAAACATACATTCATGCAGGTGAGGGAAATAACGTCTCGCCACCGCGGCGCCCTTAATGCTTGATTCGTTACTTTCCATTGAATTATCATTTTGCCTTGTTTCGGTACGTGTGAAAGTCTATATATTATTCGACCTGGTGGTTGATAGACACTTTTAACAAGCACACTGTTATTCTGCGATCGTATTCGTTTTCTTTCAGAATTCGCACTCCCTCAATTCACCTTACTTGAGTGACTGAAATTCCATGACCGTAGTGAACACGGTACAGTGTATTATCTCAACATTACATTACCTTGGGGGTGGATCGGTGGTGCAGGGATTAACGCACTGAGCTATGACCGTGGTTACCCGAGATTCGATTCCCAGCCACGGCAAGCATCAGTGACGAGTGGTGACCTCACCTGGTCTTGGGCCCCCTGCCGCCTGACCAACACCGCAATCTCCAGTGTAGTGAAGTATGGTTAAACAACTGCCACGACAGGCACAACCAACATGGGGAGGCCTAATTTTAGCAATAATGTCACAAATGGCTGTAAACTATTGTATTACATTCAGCTGCTTCACTGATTATTATTTGCCTCATCTTGCTCTCAAATCTTGATCTGTAACCCATGCCTCGTACGTTTAGCACAGTATTCGTGCTGTGCAACACGTGGAAGTGTGCATTGCGTGTCCTCCAGCAGTAGTGAGTGTTGGCACAAACATGCGATTCGGCTTACTCTTTATTGGGGAGGGGTATTGCTGTGCCAGGTGGATTGGCCCACATTTGGCCAGAACAAGCGAGTGTGAGCGAGCGTCTCCACGTGAAATACCTTTGGACAAAGAAATGTACTTTCTGCATTCATGCTCTCGGTCCGAGGTCCACAATCTACGCTGGTGTTCCTGCAAGTTAAACAACTTTGGAACAAACAAAGCCACTCCGCCGATTGTCGAGTGTCGTTCACCTTACAGTCGTCGTGTAGCATTTGCGGCACTGGCAGTGGGTAGGGGGGGGGGGAAGTGGAGCTGGTTTAAAAAAAAAACGCGTGCGCGCGTGCGCTCCAATGAATCCGGCGGACAATATCGAGATTGGGGTGTCAGCTGCTTAGACGCGCGCACCTCAAGGTAGGATGCCGTGAGGTGCCCGTTGTCTTTGTCGACCAAACCTCGGTGGCGCGACAGGATTTCTCTTTGGCACAACGACAACAAACCCCCGCCGCCCCGCCCCCCCCCTCCACCGACGTGTGACTCGTCGTAACAGCAATGGCAGCGCTGCCCATCGCGTTTCGTTCTGTCTTGGTTATTACTGCGCCACGAAAGAATACAAAGGTCCCGCTGCGCAGCCATGCACACCGTTGTTGGGCAATCGCCGTTTGCGAGCGCCTGCAAAGGAACGCGCGCGGTAAACCGATGGGGGCGGTGCGGCGGAGTCGACCCCAGTGGAGACGCTGGACACGTTCCGACGCCACCGATGTTGGCCCGTGGCTGGAAATCTAAAAGGCTCGGATCACTGGGTTTGTGGTGCAGTTCCACGAACCACTCTGCCACCGCTTTCCATTTAGGTTATTAGCACACGTGTACAGACCAAACAAATGTACCTCAGTTATGCCTGTACGCCATCAGGGCAAGTGCTCTAAGCGCGCCAATTAAAGTCCTATTAGTGCGTGTTGGGAGGGTAGTGTGTCCAGCACCACGCCCAGTTGTCTTTTGTCCCCCCCCCCCCCCACTGTTACCGTTCTCACACTTCACCAGCTACACGTTTAAGGCTAAATTCACTTCGGGGTTGGCCCAGGGCAGGTTCAGATACCACTTGCCACCGATGGCACACACACCCACTGCATGGCATGTGTAATCTAAATGGCAGCTGCAGATGATTAGCCCACTAAAATAGCATGAAAATGAAATACAAGGTTGTACTATAAACAAAAAAACAGCCCTCTGTGTTAATACTATCATCTCGGTTATGCTTCATAAGCAACATAATCAGCCATGGGTCCATCCACTGCTGGATGAAGACCTCCCCAAGCCACCACCATCGCCCACGATCACGCGGTTGAATATAATCCGACTAGCCCACCTGCACATGAGCTTATTTCGACCAGCTCCATCTCCGCGATGCTTACCAAACAAAATTAATGTTCCCTAAATCCAAAGTCCTTTCCGGGAGTGGGGGACTGGGCGGGGGGGGGGGTGAACACCTCGAATTTGCCAACGGGGTGCAATTATTCAACAGGGAGCAGATGGGAAACTTGGGAAGGGTGGAGAAAACCCCAGCCCCAGCCATCGGCGGTGGTTATAAAGATTCTCTGTGGTTGCATGCCTCCCGGGCCATTTTCGAAAATGCACAAGCGATGGGATGGGGCACGCGAAGGTCAAGGGTTGAGAGTCTGACCTTGCAGGGATTGTCGTCTATCCAGCGCCGCCAAAACCCCTGGGAGAGAGGGAGCTATGATGTCGTGAAAAGTCTGCACGAGTGTGTTTGTACATGAGTGTGTGTTTGTCTAGACGTCTGCACGTGTCCTTGTGTTTAGGTGTGTGTGTGTGTCTCTACACAAGTGTGTGTCCGAGATGTGTCCAGGTGTGCAGGTGTTTGCGTGTGTTTGTGTATGTGGGGAGCGGTGGAGGAGTGGTTAGCGTGCTCCGCTACGAGCCCGGTAATCCCAGTTCGAATCACGCTTACAACCAACACCACTGATGATTATCGCCGCAACCTCGAATGAGTACCTGGTACAACGTGACTATCGCCACTGGGGAGACAAAGGTGGCCGGGCGTGGTGTTGGCCACCCACCCCCTCGTGTACCGTGCCAACCTTCATAGGTGTTCGCTAACAGTACTTGCCCCAACAGTATGTCAAGGTTATAGGGAGGAATCTTTGTCTTTTTATATGTGTGTATGTTGCTTGTGTATTGGGGTTTGGTAACAGCACTTGCTCCAACAGTCTATTGAGGCCACACGGGGGATCTTTGTCTTGTTACTGGCTTTGTGTCTAGGCATGTGCGTGTCTCTCGAAGCGCGCACATGTGTGAGTGTCCCGGCATCCGTGTGCTGCTTTCATCATACAGCAATGAGCGTGACACTAGTCTGTAAATCTACCCGCGCCCGAATGGCGTGCCCCCTTTATATAATCTCTCTGGCTTTGGTCAAAGGTCATTGCAGGTAAATGCATTCCTTGGACATGACTGGGTAAGTAGCTCCTCTCTCCCGCCCTAGTTTCCATGTTCATTACTGTCTAGAGCAGAACAACCCTTGCGTTGGACAGTTCTAGAATCATCCGACAAACCAACACGCACAGTACGTAGCTCTAGAGAACCATCGAAGGCGTACCGTGTATATATTGGCTTTCGTAGGAATGTGGTCCTGAATGGCACAATGAGGAATGTATATAAACTGCATGACCATAAATAGTTTAATTGATTCTCGGCTGGAACTCATGTGGGCTTTCCAGGAAACGAAAATGAAATAATGCATTTCTTTTAGCGTCGAATACTCTTCCGGCGTCTGATCAGCGGAACGCGAGGAATGAGCCTGGGTTGGCTTCAGAAGGAAGAGGTTACGAACACTATAAAGGGAAACAATTGAAGTGAACGATAGTCTCGTGCTGCCCCGCTCTAGTGCGCTGTGGAGTGTTGGTGTTCTGAGGTTCGGGGATAGATTAGGAGCAGGCTTGTAATTATTTTTTTACAATGCAATGACGTTTGGGTTCATGGCGTGTCGAGATCCAATTGTGTCTGGACACGCCGGCACAGAACAGCGGATAATGTTTAACCGTGGGGAGCGAAGAGAAGTATTTGTCTTGGTGCGTGTATAGATTTAAATGAAGAGACGAGAAGGCCATGGATAGAGGGAGGTGAGAAGAAGGGGTTGAGCCTGGACTTGAACTTAAGCACAGGGAGTTGACAGCACGGATGACCAGGGGGTGAGATTTCCAAACTACGGAGGCAGCAGAGGAGAAGGAGCGACCTTCCCACTCAGCGAAGATTTGACTGGAGGACTTGAATCTGCAGTTTTGAAATAGATGGGCATCACCTGTCTGTGTGACCCCATCGCAGTGGGGCTTCTTCCTTCCATGGTGGCGCTGAAAGTGATTAAATGATGCTTATTTGAAAAATATCACTGCAGTCAAACTATAGCGCTAACAGTATCCATAACAATCAACACCGTCCATTCGGCGTATATTGACGCATCGACTAAACAGTAAATATTGATTGTTACGATCGCAATGCATGCAATGTATTGTGCGCCAAATAAGAATATGCTAATGTTACGTGTAAGCTAATGTCGCTCACGAGACGATGTGAAAGAGACGGACCGAACAAGAAACATTACAAACGAAACTGCAACTAATCGAATCACAGATAAGATTCATGATAGTTAATTCACTTTCTGGGGTGTGAGGGAAGGGGGAATTGTTACAGACGGTGACATCATGCCCATTACTCCTGTACCCTGTGAGTTACAAATCTGACCGTGTGGTAGCAGCAGCAGGATTTTTCAGAGCAGCAGGATTTTGTTTATCGCTACGCCCATGCCTCCCAAGACTTCGATGGAATGCGCTCGACTCATGCCGACACGACTGCCGTGGCCGCTAAGTGGTTTGGAAAGCGCTCTGACAAACGAATTGAGTTTGCGCCGGAAGTTCGTACACGACAATCGCTTTCATCGTCAGTCTCCATTGCCATGGAATATTTTCGCCATCGGTCACCACCGGTGACGGTTCCTATCGTTGTCTTTCCTCCTCAACGGGAGAGGCGGTTGGGGCGAAGGGGGCAATGAACAGCTAACTTGCGCGCAAACAGAGGTGGCGGCAGCGTTGCCGCGTGACAACTGCGTGCCACCCAGGCCGTTGGCGAGTTTTCGCGAGATGCCAAACTCACCTCCTCTTTATTTCGGCGATTTTGTCCGTGTCGCCGCCGAAATAGAAAACGGAACAACTTTACGGTCATCCCACCGTGGGACTGCTTTGGAGCGACGATTTTTTCCACTCGACGCGTTGGCCCTCGCGTCGGTCCGTGTTCGTTTTTTGCAGCGGCCTTGGTCGTGACGCTTGCTGAGGTTTTTCCCAGATGCTTCAAGAATCAATGAAGTAGTCTCTTTATGCACATCGCTGTGTGCGGTTCAGTGTTCTGGAAGATAACTATAGGCAGCATCGGTGGTGTATTTGTGAGTTCTGCTCAAGCGCTGCGGGGTGGTGGGAACAAGGATCCAAGAGCGTTCGTGTTTTTAAGCAAACAAATTCTGCATGAAAACATTTGTCCCGAAGGGCCAGAGGCAGAGTACAAAAACACATTTTTTTAAATTATGAGTATTGGAACAGGACCCATGTCTGAGAATGTAATTCCTTGTATATTTTACTACCCACAGTCCAGCAAGACATCGCAAAATCATGTTGTGCAATGGGGTACTTCCATTTTTTTGTGGAGCAGTATGCTTCAACTGAATGTGGCCTCGCTTGTGAATTAAGGGCACTGCGATTTTTGTGATCTTGACTCATTCATTTCCGAAGCTGAAGCTTCCCCCCATTCCTATCCAATCTCCCCTCCATCCTCTTGATCTCACACCGCACGAGGGTTCTTGAGCCATAACTATGGAAGGATGGTGAAATCGTTTCAGGTTGGCTTTCCCTCAGCACTTTGTTTAAGGTGACGCCTTCGCCGGAAGCAGTTTAACGTCATTCCGAAGGAGCATTTATTGATGATTAATTAATTTGCGTTTGTAAAGCACCGCACCGTTATTCGCTCGCTCTCAAAGAGAGAGAACGTCTCGGGGGGCGGGGGGGGGGCCTGGCAAGGAGGAACCACAGGCAAGCGGGAAAGGCAGCCAGGTGGTGAGTCGTCCCCAAATTCCCACCCCAAGCTCAGTGGTCCTCTTTCTATTAAAGTTTAATCAGCTTATTTAATGAGTGTTTACATCTGGGAGGAAACACGAGCACCCGGAGAAAACCCACTCGTGCGAGGGGGCAGCACTCGGATGAAGCAGGTCGAGTCCACATTTGCTGTGCCTCTTTCTCCTGGCAAGCCAGGGTATGGCACCTCCTTGGTGCCCCATGGGAAGGGAGTTTCACAACATATGTGTGATTCACCAACCCTCGCTGCCTTCACAGTGCTGGATTTACAGGCCACATGCGTAGCCACCACCGCCCGGCTTTACGGTGCAGCATTTGGGTACTGCGATAACCCTGGGACTCGGCGATGAGTTCCGAGTCCCTGCTTTAGGTGATTCTGTGGCGATGTCCCCCCACTGGCTTCACCAACTGCGGGAACCGAACCGTCCACCTCGGCAGGGATCCATATCAGCTGGGTCTGTCTCGGTCGGTGATGTGTAAAAAGTCAGCACTCGGCAGACGACACCCAGCATGCCTCTCGCTATGGCTGTGGCAACGAGCCACGTGCCTACTCCAGATGACTCGTGACCTGGAGAATACTCGCTGAAGCTTAAGCCATGCATCGGGCAGAGTTCTCTGTGCAATTATTCACCCGTGCACCAATCATCAGTTTACCCGTGCGCAACTGATCGGTTCACCTATGTGACACTACTCGTTTTCCACGCAATGAGTGTTTGGAGCTACGTTCCTGAATAGATTCCAGAAAACGCTGAATGGAGCACGTGAAGAGCTTCCAAATGCAACAACAAAAATTCTAGTTTGAATTTTTCAAAACATTGCCTAGAGTCACTGCTCATCTCATGGTTTGTTGGTTTAATTAGTTTTTTTTAGCGTTCATACACTACTCCAGTTTATTTTGCTAAGAAGCCCAAACTTTTTTTTTGTTTCAGTTCGTAACAGGCTCGTCTTTTGATCTTATGTGCGCGCCGGTTACGCGGTCATCTGCAAATTCATGGAATTTCTAGCCACTCTGCGTTGATCTGATGTCATTGTAGGCAAGGTCTCCCATGCAAATATACTGATTTGGTCATGCTGGATTTCATATTAACTCTGGATAACTTTGCCAATCATTATTGAGCAATGATTGCTCCAGAGCAATGGAAAAATGTGTGTGCATATATGAAGCCTGGGGCTTGCGTTAAACGATTTTAAAGAGAGAGAATTGGGAGATCCTCCCCCCCCCCATTAGCCTCGATTGATGATAAAAGTAACAATCATTTATAAACCACTTTGCGGTGCACAATTATAAATAGACTACAATTGCGGTTGTGCTTCAAGTGTAGAATTAATCGTACCATTCCCGGCCTTGGCTAACTCCAGTGGCCAGTGATTTCCGAACCGATCCTGGGCCTCCCCTTCAGGCTGCACTCTCCAGCATGGTGAAGTATGGTCAAAACAATCGCTATGACGTGGCACGGAGAGTGAGGCCTGCGATTAGCAGGGCAGTGACCAAATGGGGGCTGTACATTATTCTATTGTGCATCCGCGGTAGGGCTTGGGCGGGGCACATCGCGAGCAGGCGCCAATGGGCCAGGGTGATGGAAATGCCAGCCAAGTGAGAGAAGGGACGACCACCACAGAGAAGTTGCAACGTCAGTTTTTTTTAGTTTATACATCACTCCAGCAGTGGATAAACCATGGCTGTCGATGATGGTATTTGAATGAAATCGAAGCTGCTTGCTCGGTCTCGCCACCTATCTATCCCGAACGCAAACCCGCTCTCCTCCTTGCGGCTGCCCCCCTTGCGCTCCCACCCCAGTGCATCTCGGCCGGAAGTGTGTGGGTGTGTGTGCGTGTTTGTGGAGCAGCGTGCCGGTGTTTGGGTGGGGGGGTTAGAGTGATGCGTTTGCTGCGATGGGGCTGGGTTTTTGGGTTTATGCCCTCGCACGTCCGTCCGTGTGTGTCCGCTTGACAAGCGCCGCCACTGCGGAGCTGTCATGTAGGTGCGTGCGTGCGTGCTTGCATGCAATGTGCACGTGGGCGTTGCTCATGGCCACCAAACACCGGTGACGATTATATGAATCGGTCCTGGCCCTTCCATCGGTCGACTCGGCCTTAAATGAGGACCTGGTGCTGTGTGTAAACGTCGACCACCGAGGAGACAAAGGCGGTCGGGCGTGGTGCTGGCCACCCCACCCCCTCTTGTGCCGTGCCGGCTTTCATAGGTGCTCGCTAAGAGCACTTGCCCCAACAGTATGTAAAGGCTATGCGGGGGATCATTGTCTTTGTACGTGGGTGTGAATGCCCTTCCCGCGTGACGCTGAAGCCTGCTCGCCCGCTTGGCAGTTCTTCCGAGATGTAATCTGTGTCGTGGGTGGGATTGGCGCACGGGAAGGACGAGCGTGGCGTTGTTTGAGCTGTCGCCGTCGCGCTCTCTCCGTCGCGCCGGTGTTGGTGGCGTGCGAGCGAGAGTCGGTCCGTGAGCCCACACCAGACGGTCGCGCGCACGTGCCGTCGGTGCCGCCCAATGCCTCGATGTGGCCAACGACACCATTGGAACCTCCTTTGCCAGTAGCAAAATGTGATAATTGGTTTTTTACCCTTTTATTTGGCAACAAAACTGACGCTTTTTTTTTGGCCAACGACGTTGAATGATGCGACAACCAATTTGCAAGAAGAGAGTTATCAAGTACTCTTTGGTTCTTTCGGTAAAGTCACGTAGTTAGTAATAAAATTAAACAAATCACGACGTTTCGATTGCAACATAAGCAACCTTCACCAGGTGGGAACAACCACAGCAAGAAAAAATTGCTGAAGTGGGCGAGAGAGCTGCCGTGGCAAGAGATTATATAGGTATCAAGTAATTCATTCATTCTTGATTTGAAGCTGTCGTGACTGCAGGAATCCATACTCTTTGGTTCTTTCGGTAAAGTCACGTAGATAGAAAATTAATTGATCACGACGTTTCGATCGCAATACAAGCAAACCTCATCAGGTGAGACGAACGCAGCAGGAGAACTGCTGATGCAGGAGAAAGAGCAGCTGCAACACGTGGCTATACAGGCTTTAGGTACGCATAGATACATCGCTATTACTTACGTTTTGCTACCTGGGGTGGCACCGATTTCAGCTCTGGCGAATGGAACAAGCTTGTTATTGCGGGGTAGCGCGCTGCGTTACGAACCCGCCCGACCTGGAATTCGATTCCTGCTCACGGCCAACATTGCTGGGTTTGTCCAGGATGTTTCTGTTGCGTGTCGTCGCTTTAAGATGTTCTCCGTTCATATTTAGTTTGTTGCGGTTGCACCCGGCTCAAGAGCCGCATGGCTCACAGGGCTATACCTAATACATGAAACTTGAACTTGATATCTGAACTGTTGGCTTCCTCGCAGCACTGTGTAAACATTAAGTACTGTGGAGGCAAACATGGCCAGTCATAGTGCTGGTCACAACCAATCTCCTCGTGTGCCTTTGCCGGCTTTTGCACGTGCTCGTTCAAAGCACTTGTCCCAAACAGCCTGTAGTGCCTATACGGGGAATTGTTTTGCCTTCGTCCATATCCACGGAGGCTCGTTTGTTTGCCTACCAGCGAATAATGAAGTCTTCAGTTATTGAATACCTCGACAACAAGCACTATCTGCCCGGCTGGCTGGCGGTGAAGGTCTACAAGTTTGACACCTCTGTTTTATTTTGGTCCTGGGCTTCACCTAGGTCGACTCTGCCTCCTAATGATTACCTGGTGTGGTGTGCGTAGACAAAGGCGGCCGGGCGTGGTGCTGGCCAGCCACCCCCTCGTGTGCCGTGCCGGCCTTGATAGGTGCTCGCTAACAGCACTTGCCACAACAGTCTATTAAGGCTGTACAGGAGATATGTGTCTTGTTTATCATGGAGAAAACAAACATGCCGTTTGTTTGCAACGCATTCAATCCTTGGCTGCCGTAAATGTCGAGTGGCCATGGCACACGGCTGTGTTACGCAAATTTCACCCCGAGTTGTGTAACTGGATTTGGGACGGAATTCCATTTTAAGAGCGTGCAAATTTTACAGTCCAGTAAAATATACACGCGTCGCGCAGAACGAGGAGGGATGTGCCATATTTAAGATTGTGAGGGCTGCTCAGAAGATTTTTTCCTGTAATTGAGATAAGCCAGCACTTGCACTTACTGTAGGACTATTCTTGCTTTTCGCAATAGCGCCCATGTCATATATATACAGTCTTACAAAACAAGAAAGATCTCCCGTATAGCCTTGAATAAGCTTTTGGGGCAAGTGCTGTTAGCGAGCACCTAGAAAGTCCGGAACGGCCAGCACCACACCCGGCCACCTTTGTCTCCCCAGTGCTGATGTTTTTACACACCGCACCAGGTACTCATTTAAGGCTGAGTCGACCTCAGGGAAGCACAGGACCGGTTCAGATTATCGTCGCTGGTTTTGGTGACCGTGGGCCGGAATTGAACTCAGACCGCCGTGTTCGCAGCGCAGCGCGCTATCCGCTGCACGACCACTCCCCCTATTATATCTATACATATACACACATCGTACGAATACTAACAATCCGCTGGTGGATGAAGACCTCCACACACCATGTCGATCATGGGGGATGTTTGACCATACTTCACCATGCAGGTTGGAATTAAACTCTGCTTGCTGGACTTATAGCGCAGTGTGCTAACCACTATGTCACCACTCTGCCCTTGTATGTATCTCTGTAAATGTGTTGTACCGTGTATAGTTCGTACGTGACATGGATCCGCAGAATAAGCCCGGCTTCATCTCGGTGTAATCGCTGGGTATAATAGTCCGTGCTGACCATTTAGAAAAGTAAGTGGGGCTTGGGCATAACACGTTGCCCATATGAACGATGGCCGGTGGTCAAGGCTAAGGATGGAGTGGCAGCCAAAGGAGGCGAGCACGCCCGAGAGGGCGTTGCGTAGGGGAGATGGAGCGATGAAATCGGCCCGCGTGCAGGAGCCGGAGGGAATTCTGCAACTTGATATTGAGAGACGACGAATGCTTGGAGAGGCTTTCATCCAGCAGTGGATAGATTATGGATTATGTTGATAATGAGCCCGTTGAGACTAGAAGTCTTTTTGTTTCGGTTTTGACCTGAGTACACACGACACACACAAGTAGACACAGAAAATGCAGCTCGTCGACAAAGGTCCATACTGTTTGGTTCATTCGGTAAAGTCACGTAGGTATAAAATAAAATAAATCGCGACGTTTATTTTCGACCTACGTGACTTTACCGAAAGAACCAACGAGTATGGATCCTTGTAGTCACGAAAGCTTCAAATCAAGATACAAAGGTCCAGTTTGTCAGTCTACAGTTTTGTCCAAGAATGAGCTGACTGGGTCCACATCAGCTGTGGTCGCTTCTCTGACCCAGGCAAAGGTCATTGCCAGGGGCATCGCATCTGCAACGTTGATCTTGCCTGCCATAAGCCCTTTTGTCTTCAGCACCGAACCTCATTATGCAGGTGTGGGACGCGCACACAGGGGCAGATTTACTCTTCACATGCTGCGGGGGGTTGGAGGATGGCGGTAAGTACGAGCGAGTAAACTCCCCAAGTAACGATTCCCCGTATTCACAGGAATGTCCACCTGTGCTTACGGGGGAGGGGGTGTGGGGGGTTTGCTATGCTGTGAGAGAGTGGGGGCTGTGAGTCGCGCTCTCGCTCGCCTTCTCTCTCCGCTTCCCTTGAAAGCTCATTACGCGCACGTACACGGATACTCGCCCCCGTGGACGTACACACACACACAGTCACTCAGACAAACTCGCACGTGGACTGATGCTCGCATCCAGAGACAAAGCTCCCCCCGATAGCTTTAATAGACTGTCGGGACAAGTGCCGTAAGCGAGCACCTATGAAGGCCAACACGGCACACGAGGGGGAGGGTGGCCAGCACCGCGCTCGGCCGCCTTTGTCTCCCCAGTGCTGATGTTTACACACCGCACCAAGTATTAATTTAAGACTGAATTGACTTAGGGGAGGCCCAGAACCGATTCAGATAATCGTCACTAATGTTGGCCATGAGCCGGAATCGAACTCGGTTCGCCGCGTTTGTAGTGCACATACAGACGTGCGCGCAGACACGAATGCGCACACAGACTTTCTCGCATGCGCGTTTACACATGGACGGACATTCACAGACACGCATGCACGTACTCGCATACACAGACCGACGCAGTCACCCGCACTCGCGGAGAGGTTTCAAGGTATTGAGAAAGGTAGTACACTCAAAGTCTCTCTGGCCAAACACTGGGCCTAGAAGCTCGGCATCAGTTTGTGTCCAGCAGTCCCTGCATCAGTACCACGCATTGTATCGGCTTATGCTGGACACTGATGCGGAGACTGTTTTTTAGAAATATGAAGAACTGCACTGCGTGTCATATATGCAGGCGTTTGTGTATTTTTCATATCTAAAAAGATTTCAGCGGTCCCTTTGCTTTTGAGCCGTACAGTAGGTTTATATTTCGGATGGAATACGAGATGGCACAAATAATGTTACTATTTCAGTAAACTTGGGGTGGAGCCTTGGCACAGCGGGTTAGCGCACTGTGCGACAAACCCAGCGACCCGAGTTTGATCGCCAGCCACGGCGCCTAACATTGGTAGCGAGCGACATCGGAGCCAATCCCTAACCCCCAACAACAACCCTTCATCAATTCGCATTGACCAGCGTGGTGCAGTGCGGTTGAAACAACCGCTGCAGTGACTGACACGGCATGGAGGAGGCCTTCATCCCAAAAGTCGATTGACAACGCAGCTTGTTGCACCGAGCGGTCAACTTCAATAATATTTCAAACATGGATGTTGCTAATTGGTTTTTTTACCCTTCTATCTGGCAACAAAACTGACACCTTTTTACAAGGAGTCATGTTTGCATAGACCGCAATACCTGCAGTCATAATACAAACAAAAGAACATAACTCTGATAATGTATGCACTGTCCTTGAAGTTGATTGGTCCACACCCGAGACAGCTTTTCTTAGAGCCTAGTCTCACATGGTGTTGGACCAGATGACGCCAAAAGGCGCACTCAGGACAGTGCACATTATCAGTTATGTCTTTTGTTTGTATTATGACTGCAGGTATTGCGGTCTATGCAAACATGACTCCTTGTAAAAAGGTGTCAGTTTTGTTGCCAGATAGAAGGGTAAAAAATAACCAATTATCATATTTTTACTGGCAAATGAGGTTCCCATAGTGAAGGATGTTGTTGTCACATGAGTCGTCCTATCTCGGTTATCAAATTCACGTCGGAGGCTGCAGATGTATCTTGTGTTGAATTCCCTCTCCCCGCTCGTGACCAGATAAAAGGAATATTTTATTTATATCATGGAAAAAACCCTCCCCCCCCCCCATCAAAATAAGAGCGGGGTTCCTGTTTTCATACACACGTGGGCCACCCAAAAAGCTGCCTTTTTCCACCACTCGCCCTGCTGTGCGTGTGGTCGCTGGGTGGCGGTGGCAAGGACAACAACGCTTCCCACCCAGTGTTTGTTTTTCTCCCGGCTGGTCGATTGGCTCTCAGCATCTTCCGCTGTGGGCAGGGATTGTTTGTTTCGCCGCTCGTTCGATTGCGCACCATCTGCGCCAAACTGCCGATACATTGGGCAGGATGCAAATCGCCAAACTCTGTCGGCCAGATTGTCCCGATTCGGGATGAGTGGCCTACTTTTGTTGTACTTCCTCCTCCTGACACCTTGCAGTCCCTGCGGGTGGATGTGTCTCACACGGCTCAATTTGTCAATCTCGCTTCCAAAGGTCTAGATTAGAGGCGCGCGCGAGCATCCACGCGCCCACTACACCGGCCCTGAGATGTGGAGCAGAGTGAGACATGATATTTATTTTTGCAGTCAATGTCCTGCGTGTTCCCCATCCACACTGTGAGGCCCCGTGGGAGGCTGGTGGGCCCTCGAGACTGGCCGGATCCTGACACAACTGCTGTGATGTTCTTCCTCTGATGATACAGTAGCCCATTCACAGGTCCACAGAGGAACAACTCGTGCACCATGCTCCCCTGTTTCTAAAAGTATTGCTTGCATTTTTTATCTCTTTCTTATATCTATCCCTATTGTGCTGTCGAGGTAATCACTCGCAAAGCAGTGCCATCTTTTGTGTTAGAGAACTGACCACAGCTACCTCCGGACCATTGTATAACTGTTTAAAACACCGTAATGCAGATGAACATTTTGTTTTGAACAGCCGAACCGCGTCATCTTGGTGATTTTGCGCCACTGCTGGTAATGGAGACATTGGTGCGTGTTCACCAAAGCTAGGACAGACAGGCACGTTCGCCAACAACACTTTGATGTGGCCCTGCAAGTTAAAGGGACGGGCCAAGCTTTTTTTTGCTCGTGCTGTTGATGATGGTCAGGGTCTTTTAAAACTGGCTCCAACAAAGTGGTTCAGTCTGGCAAACCGATCTCGCACACAAACGCGTCCATTGTTAAGGTAGAATTATCTCAGTTTCAAAGTTTTTATTGCTAAATTCACCCATTGTGTGAGATTCCCCACAATCCTCTACTGTGACCCTGTACGTTGTTGTGATGCGTTGTTGTGATACGTTGCGATGCGTTGTGCCTTGAGCGGTGCCCCAGGCTGCTTTGTGCTCACAGCAGCATGTTGCTGGCACTGTCGCAAGAGTCTTCAATGCCCATTTATGACTTATTTTAAGGTATCCACTGCTTTAACCAGTAGACGCTGCCTCTCCAGGCCAGCCACCAGCACAGTACGAGACTTCAAGTATGTGTCTGTGGACCTGCGCATGCAGCCTGTAATTTTATATCGCAATATTACATTTTATTATTCATAAGTCATTCTAATCGGGGGCACCCTTGCGTGCCGTGCTGGCCCGGCCGGAGCGTGGTTGGCGTTTCGGTTTGCAGTCCTTTATTTGAAAGGGCCTGGATGTTTTGTTGTGAGCAAACCACATTATTCTCTTAGGTGGTGGCATTGTTTAAATATTAATCCCAGCAATATCATTTTCTCTGTGGGACGGCCATTACGCAATATCCTGTTTGGAAAACTCAACTCGCGCGCCCCGCGACCTTGTTGCCCCCGTATGACCAATGCCGCAAGAGCGTCACCACACAATCACTCTTAAAACAATACTAGGCAACTTATAGAATTGGCTGCGGATTTCTAGGATTTTGTGTGCCGTCTCTCTCATTCTTACTCTGTCATGTGGGCTGACGGCTGGCAATTTGTCCTCGCTTGTTCCCTGTCCCGAGCTCGCACGCGCGCACACACTGGATGGGAGAGCTCACTCACCCTTCTTGCCCAGGGGGTTGTCTCAAGATGGAATTGCCTCTCAAGCCGTGGGTTTGTGTGAAGGCCGCGGTTTGTTCGAATGTGGCCCCTTGAAAACTATTTTAGGGGCGCCGCGGTGGCGAGACGTCAACTCCCTCGCCTGGTATGCAGGAAACATGAGTTCGATCCCAACCCTGACGCCTGTTGTGTATTTGGAGTGTTCTCTCCCTGTGGTCGCCTGGGTTTTTCTCCAGATTCTCCAGCTTTTCCCTCCACATTTATAAACGTGCGTTTAGAGTATTTGTCTGCTATAAATTTCCACATGATAAGCCACTTCACGGAGCTATCGTTTGTGACCAGGTTGCTTCTGAAAAAGAGCTACATAGCTAAGTGGGGCCTTAGCTAGTGAAATAAAAATAGTTAATAGTTAGTTGTTTTACTGGAAAGTGGTATAACAAATGAAGCTGGTCCATGAAAGAGTCCCTGATGGTGCGATCACTGAATGAAACAGTTGGGGTCCACAACTCCTGGTCCCCAGTGTAGAACAGCGCAGCTTATGAAACCGTCGTGGATTGTCCAACGCTGTGAGATACAAACCACGAGGTGAATAACGATTCACCTTCCCAACTCCCGGAGATTCGAGGAATTGTCACGATGCAGTTGTTGATTCGGGGGGTCAGGATTCGCTTACTATTTTAAAACATTGCGATGACCGTAAGCGGCACCTGTGGCGGCTACGTGGGGGTCATGTAAACCCATTACGCACAATGTATTGAAATAGAAAATAAAATAGCGATTCTTATACATGCGATTGACATGTCTACCGTTAACTCATGGAACTGATAATGACCATCGATGGATGCGTTGCTATAGCCGTGCATTCCACTGCCGCACGCAAACAGGTGTGGCGTTGGTGGGTTTAACACCACAGCACTATGAGAGATATTTCTATTCCTTTGTTACATCCGTGTGCTTGAATGTTCTCCGTAACGTGCTTGTTTCTACCCTCATTTCCTCGTGTCCGAGGCCTGAGATGTTAAAACTATGACGCTGGAATGAGTTTGCAAAACGGTTAATGGGTTAAATTGATTCATTCGTTACATAAAGTAAAAAAACGCTTGTTTACTCAGGACAGTATTACAGTACTCACAATATTGTTTTCAGAATCAGAATATTTAATTGTACTGGAGGAATCCGATGAGCCGTAAATCTCTTGAAACAAATAGGGTGACAAAGTAGAGGATGCCATTAAGCTGGTGAAATACAGAATGAGGTGGAGAGTTCTCATTCGGCCCATCATCTCTGGAATGTGATCATTCTGATCCTACAAAAATTTCAACCGGATGACCACCTAAAATGGAACGTCTCATTCGCAAGGGCGTCCGGGGTGTCGAATGGCACGTGTGTCACAAGCGCGCAACAGCAAAAAGAAGATGGACAGGCAGAACCAGAGAAGAGATAAAATAGTAATGATTGTAGAAAATATTCAATCAATACGTAGATTTAACTCAACACTTTCGTCAAAAAGAGAGAAAACATATCTGGCTTCTGTATGTGCTGTGAAGAAGGCCCAATACCTGAAACGTCACTTATTGTATACTTTCCCAATTTTAGGCAGTGTTATTGGCGAATGTGGTGAGTGCTTGTGTACAATTGCCAATGCAGCAGCAGCAGCATCACCAAATAATTTGCATGCACAATGGATAGATCCATTGGTTACTTCAGGAGTCGATCATGCTGGTCACCGTCTCCGTGCGCGTCACATATTTTTATCGTGACGAGTCCGCTCGGTGATGTTGGCGACAGATTGCCGAGTTGACGCAGCCTACAGGTGGCGAACAAAACAAGAAGAAGTTTGCGTTGACCCTTATCAGCCCATATGCGTCCATCTCTCTGGGAGCATTTCAGTGCGCGCTCCGCACAGTGCGCTCGCGCGCGCGTGTTGTGTCCATTGTGCATCTTCACACGTGCATGTCGGCGTGAGCAACGCACGTGCTTGGGGCGTGCACACGGCACACGTGAACATTTTGCGAACTCGCCGTTGCGACGCCACGATCGGCGCGTGCTCGGCGGCGTAACTTGGCTTTAGCGTGCGAGGCCTCGTGGAAGGAATGAAACGGGGGTTACCGCCCTGGCCGATTTCTCCCCCCCCCGCCACGCTCTAACCTAGACTCCTCCGGCACGTGGACCCCTGTGCAGTTTCACCGCCTGCACGCTCGATAGCTACGCCGCTGCGTTTGCCAAAATACATTTCGACTTGGCTGAGGTTGTGGCTGTGCCACACATTGCTCTCTCATCTGATAGCAGAGGCCCCCTGGTCGTGTGTGGACACGCGAGATTAACCCACTTAGGAAAGATGACATCAGAGCCGCTCGTGGCCGTTCGGCGAGCGATGGGGGGGGGGCATCGTGATGATGACTGCCGACGGCCAAATCCGGAGCTAAGCAGGCTAGATCCTGGTTAGTACTTGTATAGGTGACTCCTGGGCAATAGAATACTTGGTGGTTTAGGTTTAGACTTGTATGTTAAACTTCTTTCGCACCATACGTAGCTAACCGTGTTAATCGGAGGTGCAGGGGAAGGACAACAAACCAAACACAAAAAGCAGTTCGAAAGAGATGAGTTTTCAATGTAGATTTGAAAGTGCATAACTCTAGTGCGTTTTAGACGGACGCAGAAGGGCATCTGGAAGCACGCGATGCGGTGGCCATCTTTGTTCGATGGTAAAAAGACTTGGGCTGCGAGTTGGTCAGGTGATGACAGTACAGCAATGGATTATTGAATATATCTGTGTGGAGCATTCAGTGTTTATCTCCCTTGTATCCATAGGGTTTCATCCGTGCACTCTTATTTTTCCTCTCGTATGCTAAAAACTCGGGAATGGAATTCACCTATCAGGCCTGCGCAGGATCCTTCCACACGAATATAAAAACAAGTCTTGAGATTTAGTAATACGCAACATATGTAGGGTGCCTGTTAAATGAGAGAACATTATTTTGCTACCCTAAAGTATACAGGAATGGTTGCTATTGAATGCCAAATCGTTTCATCCACATCTGTGTGTGTCTGTGCATGTGTGTGCATGTATGAGGTTTGGTTTCAAAACATCTTAAAAAGTTTAACATTATGGTAAATTATAACATTATGGTTATGTTATCTTCACATCCAAAACATGCTGAGATTCCTGTAATGTGTTTCGATGTAATGCCCAGATATATTAGCATTTGTTTCCAGGCTTCATGCATTTTTTTTGCGCTTCTGTTGAATTTGCCTCTTCAGATGAGGAAAGTGCTTGCATTTGACAGACATGGATTTCAGATCTGGTACTCACAAGGGCAAAGGTTGAAGTCAGGACCCATAAACAGATGCAAACGTTGAGCCAACGTTGGCCCGAACGTCCCATGTTTACCAGGGAGCTTACAAGACCAAGCACAAACCAAGGCCGTTAAGGTTGAGGTCAATGTCAAATCCAGCCACGGCTGCATCCCCTGCGTTGCCTGCGTAGTTACAGTAAGCAAAGCTGCATCATGGACACTCAAGCGCTTTCACACAAAAGTGATAGATTACATTTCATTAACGTCCTCACAGTTTGAATAAAATGTTTTAAGATCAATTGTTTAAAATGAAAAACATGTTGAATTTCTGTGAAAGTTATTGTTATGAGCAATTACACGTGACCAGTTTGAAACACGACCCAAGTGCTGAAGGTTCTTGGACTAAGGACACCAGAGGTCATGCCCAAGGCCGAGGACAAGAGTTGGGAAAATATCCATCCTCGAGGCCTAGGCCTGGTCTTGAAGACCAGAGATTGCAATTTGGTGTAATTACCTTCTTTAAAAAACAAAACAAGTCGTCTTCTTAGGTTTTTTCGGTAAAGTCACGTAGAAAGTAAAATAAAATAAAAACAAAAATCACGACGTTTCGGAGGCAACACAAATCTAGAATTAAAACAAGTCGTGTTTGCACTTGTAGGGGTGCGAGTGTGTGCGTGCGTGTGCGTGCTGTATTGTCTGGAGCGGTAGCGGAGTAGTTAGCGCACTGTGCTACAAACCTGGCGACCTAAGTTCGATTCCTGCTTATGGCCAACACCAGTCACGATTATCTTAACTCATCCTCGGCCACACCCTCAGGTCGACTCAGCCTCAAATGAGTACCTGGTGCGGTGTGTAAACATCGCCAATAAGGAGACAAAGGTGGCCGGATGTGTTGCTGGCCACCCACCCACCCCCTCGTGTGCTGTGTGGGCCTTCATAGGTGCTCGCTAACAGCCCTTTGCACCAACAGTCTGTTAAGCCTATGGGGGGGGGGGGGATTTTTTGTCTTCATCATTTTTTGTGTATCTGGAGGTGGCGGGGTGGTGGAGGTTATTTCATCCACCTCGTTCGCAGCTGAGGAGTGCCCGTGTCTTGAAAGTCACGCGATGCATTAAAACGCTTAATGGGCTCGTTAGAATGCTGTGTTTCTATGGGGATGAATTTAAAGCGGTAAAATAAGTCGTTGGTAAAGATGTGTGGTTTAAAAAGCCCCTCGGTGTTTTCACACGAACAGGAAGCATGAAGAACAGAAGTGATGAGTGACACTGAGGGTGCGGGCATCTATGTTTGCTTGTAAGTGCGTATCGCACTTGCATGCAGCTCTTAACAGCATATTCTGCCAACAGGGGCATAGCAATGAGCATGATGGCTGAACACTACTACAGTATATTGCAATAAATGATAACAATGAGGTTATTTGTAGAATTTTTTTTAAAAAACAGCCAAATATGTTCAGGTTAGAGACGAAGATGCTCACACAAAAAAACTAAATAAAATTAAATAAAATTACATTATTCATTTTTTTACGTGGTGGGGGGAGGGGGGTCTATTCGGGTAAGAGACTGGAAAAATAAATCCATGCCCGGCACACCACGTTCAGTATACTTCCCGTTATGGCTGGCTGCGAGCGCTCGGGGGACACGTCATATTATAAAATTCGTAAGCATGTGAAAAAACAACCCCCAAGAGCATCATCTTAATTTGAATATTGTGATTCAGTTTCCCACACCTGTCCATCCGCTCGCCTCTAGTGAGTGGGGGCGGTGTGCTCATCATTTTGTCCCAACCCATCTTGGCTCCAGTTCTCGGCCCTGCCAATCTCATTCTATTGCACAAAACAGCTCAGTATGCACCGCCATGGGTATGTTGTGGGTTATAAGGGGTTAGTGGGTAGGCGTATGGGTGGGTCAGTAAATAGATTCGTTTGGCAGGGAGAGAGGTAGGTTATGGTGTATAGGTAGGTGGGTAGGGAGGCGTGTGGGTGGGTGTGTCAGTAAGTAGTATGGTTTGGCACGGAGGTGGTTTGGATATTTTGGATAGGCAGGTGGGTGTGTAGGCTGGTCGATCAGATAGAGGTGGGTGAGTAAGCTACGTGGGTGGATGAGTGGATCAGGACGTAGATTCGTTCTGGAGGGAGGTAGTTAGGATATGTTGGTCTAGGTGGGGTGGGTCGGTTGAAAAGAGAAGTAGGTTCCTTCGTGTGGAATCTGTACTCGTTCGTGAGAGTTCCCTCCTAAGAAGGTAACATGCACAAAGGGTTATCCATCGCGAAAGATGGAGCAATGAAATTGACTCCTGGGCAGGAGCTCGACGGATTGTTGCATCGCGAAACCATGAGATGATGATGACAAGGGGGAGACCTTCACCCAGCAGTGGATAGATCATGGCTGCTGATAAAATATACAGTATTTGCATCGCGCATAAAATGTAAGCAGAACCAAAGATTGGGACAAGCAGAATAAACACATTCCTGTGGAGGGAGCTGGTAGGAACGTTGGGTTGCTCGGTCAATGGCCAGGGTCAACGGCGGCGTGGTGTATTCCGCAAATATGCCCGACTGTGAGGGCGGGCACAAGCCGGCGTGAGTAGGTTAAACGTTGAGTTTTATAAGAGCACCACGGGGTGACCAGCCCCTCCCCACCCAGCAGCAACCCTCCCACCCCACACCCAGCCCCACCCCTCCCACCCAGCCCAGCCCCTCCCCACCCAGCCCCTCCCCACCCAGCCTCACCCTCCCCTCCCCACCCCACCCAGCCCCACCCTCCCCACCCAGCCCCTCCCCACCCTCCCTTCCCCACCCTCCCCACCCAGCCCCTCCTTGCACGACGGACGGACACAATAATCCCCTGTGGGCTGGTGTCACCAGGAGGTTCCTACCAGTATTATCGTGCATATAGTTATCGGAAGTCACCGTGTGTGTGTGTGTGCGCACAGTGCCAAGATTACTCTGCAAAACACCCTGATTGAACGTACTTGCTGTAATGATGATCTTAAAGAATCATTGTTGGAGTTATTCCCTCGAGGATGGTGTGAAGTTGCGCTCGGGAACCTTCGATTAGCACAGGTTGGCTAAGTACGGTGCGAAAGAAGTTCCCCATACGAGGAATGGAGATGCCTCCTCGGTACCACTTCTCCCCCTCCCCCCGTTTCCGTTGGGATTCATCGCCATGCTGGTCGCCCCCCATCGCCCCCCATGTTCTTCTTCGCTTCTAATTCGTCAGCTAGGAATTGGGCTCCCCTTAATGCTCGATTGTATTTATCCTCTTCGTCTTGATGCGAGTTACTGGCACTGTTTACGGATCGTTGAGCACTTTCTGAGAGGCCTTTGTCCTGAAATCGCGCTCTTCATCAGACGCAGCGTTGTTGCTATCGTGGTCGTGGTATTTACGACGGCGAACGCCCTTTTGAACGCGACCATAATTATTGTTATTTATATTTTACGTAACTTTTTTTTCCATTTGCTCTTAAACAACTTCAGATGAAGTTGGAACGCTGGCTAATCACGCACTCTTTGACCCATCCACCCCCTCCCCCCCCCCTAAACAAATAACTCCTAAACAACGCAACCGCTCCCGCCCGGCGAGTTGATCTCTTTTGCCAAAGAGGCTGTGATTTAGGGATGAACAGAGAGAGAAGCAGCGCTGCTGCTTCCAAGCACAGTAAAACACTTGTCTCCTTGTTGCCCCCCTCCCCCCCCTGTAACACACACACACGCACGACGCGGCCACGCCTGGCTGATCTGATGTCGCCAGCGGTGACCTGCGCTGCGCTTTGATGCGCGTTCACGGTGGACATTGTTTGGAGAGGGCTTAGACGGCCCCGTTAGTGGCTTGCTGTCGCGTGTTTACGATTGTTTACACGGCAGGGCGGTTTTGGAAGCGAGAGCATAAACAGAGGTAGAACCTTTGTCTAAATAAGTAGCGTCTGTTTGTCGAGGGTTGTTGCAAGTTGCTCATTCGAATTTTAAAACAATGGAAAGTTACCCCCCCCCCCTGCTGCCCAATTCAGGTTTAGCGGACGTGGCCAACTTGACCCCTCCTCCTCCTGCTCTTGCCCTGATTTGAACTCTCAATCCCGTTGATTGTGCGCCGCTGCTGCTGCTCATCGAGATTTCACAAATTCCAGATTTGCGGTGTTGATTCGGAGATGTCCTGTGCCCATTGTCACAACTTCGCGAGCTCCATAGATATGCAGGGGCGATCACGAAGTCGGACATCGGAGACTGTGAGACTCTCCCAACTCTTTACTGGGGCATGCGAGCAGAGGGGTTGGGGAGGGACAATGAGGGAGTTCTGTTTTTGTGTCCGTCTCTTTTTTTTCTACCTCCCACTTTGTCTCCATTGTCTCTCCGTGCATTGCTTCCTGTCTCTCTCTCTCTCTTCCTACGTCTCTCTGCATGTGTCTCTGTGTTTGTATCGCTCTGTGTCGATCTTTCGCTCTGCCTCTTTCCACGTGTCTTTGTGTGTTTATTATTACATAGCTCTCTCTGCATTTCTCTATCCGTCCTTGTACAGCTGCTCTCTGTAACACCCCACCGCCACACCACCCTCACTCCATCTACACGTAGCGTTGCAATAACACCCCCGTGAGATGACGCCGAGAGAGACACACGGGGGACACCCGGGCTCCGTTAAACGCCATGCAGGGGCCACGCTGCTGTCACGCTGCTGAGAAGCGCATGGCAGAAGGGGGAGACGAACGATTGCAGCTGCGTCTCGGTGACCGGGCGATGGCGGTGAGCCCACCCCCGCCCCCAGGTGCAGTTGCTTCTCTTTCCTAACGCAAATTCCCACGGCTGCTCCACGCGTTGACCGCTCGGCTGCACGTGCTTCCACCCTATAATTATGCAGTGTGGTGGCTGCGGGAAGCGGCCTTGAAATCTTCTGATTTTGTGCGTGGTATTTGAAGAATGCCGTGAATACACATTGGCCACTGCGCCGTGATGATGGTGGCGATGGTGCCGGGTGTGAGCTCGTGGCACGTGCCTCGTCCCCGTGGAACTGCGTTGATCCAGTGCTTGAACTGGGCTGGCTCGTTCCAGGCACCGCGTGGACCCCAGTCCAGTTCGACTCCCCGACTCGTGCGAGCGCAGCACGATGACTGCGTGACACGCTTCTATCTGGGGCGACTCCGCAGCCAGTTGCATCGTAATGGGGATCTGCACGCGAAGGAAACTCCACGCGCAGTGCCGTCACTCGCTTAGTCGCGAACGTTCTTGGCGTGCTGGCGTTAAAAACACGCCCGACGAATGATAATGTTGGAAAAAGTTTAACTTAATATGGTGTATGCCTACGTTGAAGTTTTTTAAATCTATAAACATTTAAAGGTTTCTTCCCCAACCATCATGCCTGGCAGGGCTTTCAGAGGCGAGCCTGGGCCGCCCCTGGGCCGCCCCTGGCCTGCCCCTGGCCTGCCCCTGGCCTGCCCCTGGCCTGCCCCTGGCCTGCCCCTGGGCCGCCCCTGGGCCGCGCCTGGGCCATCCGAGCCTGGTTCCCAGTGGCCATGGAAACGTGGTATTAGAGCTGTGGTGAACAGTGGGGCTGTCCCGACTGGTTTGACTAGGTTCATAATGCCATTGCTAATATTAATTTAATCAACCATTGGTGTGTGTGTGTGTGGCTCTTGTATACATACAGTAGGAGCATTGTTTTTTCTTCGTTCACGAAGCAAAGTTTGCTTGAATCCTGTAAAATGGTGAATGTGATGTCTGGGTTAAGGCAGTGTATTTTAATAAATAATATTAGAATTATTAATATATATTTATAAAAAAACACTGTTTGACAAGCTATGGCACTGTGTTTAGCAGAGTTTTGGCGCAAAGAACTGGCAACGATTGAGCACTTGGGTTTATCCGTGCATCTCACTGCATGGAAAGAAAGAAACACTCCCTGCCCTTGTGATAACGAAGTGTTTGCTCCCTTGACAATCATCAGTCTCTTTTTAGTTGTATTTCTCCACATCTTTGGCAATTTCCTGACCTCTCTTCCCCCAATTCCACTACTCCCCCATATACTGGCTGCGCGCCCCAGCCCCGTTGCTACTTGCACCCTGCCAGCTCTGGAGCCAGCAGGAGCGTTTCTCGGCCAACAAAAACTGTCCCACTGGGTTTTAGGCACTTTAACGCCTCTGAAAACTGAAAGCGTTTTTGTATGGGGGCTGTTTAAAAAAAAGCCTTTCCCTCTAGCGCACAGGTAATGTCGAAATTCTCTGAAGGCTCACAGATCGTCGATTGAGTGCAAAGCGGAACTTTTTTTTCTTTCCCTTTTTGGCTTAAACAACACAATCTTCAGCTCGGGCCCCAGGCCAGTGCGCAGTGCGACGTGGCCGCGGATTATCGTGGCCAGCGATGGAGCGGCCATGTACAAAACACATCGTTTTGGCAGTGTCCTCTCAAGCTCATTGCTCCTGCTTTGGGTCTGCTGCTCGAGTGACCGTTGGCTATGTCTGTCGTCAGTGAGATCCGCCAGACTCAAACGCCTCATTGCCATTTTCACTAGCTCGGAGCACGTGGGGGCTTTGACATTGTCGTGTTCCTAATTTATCTCTGCGCTATTGAGCGAGGATGTTAAATCACGAACCCTTTTCGCATGCTGCAGAGCCTTTTTTTTCGTCTTTTGAAAAAACGTCGATTTACAAAACATTCTTCGCCACCTTTATTTTATTGCCGGTGTTTGCGAGGCTTTGCTATCTGTCCCTGCGGCAATGCCCTAATTTCTAACGGAGCATTTAGGAGAGCGCCTGCTTTCGGAAATGTATACGGGAAGAGCGTGTGTTTTGGTTTTTGTGTTTGTAGCACATGTCGGGCAGCACGCGATAACAAACAGACAAAATGTTCGTTGTGATGCCCTTCAGGGACGGTACATGTAATGCAAGTCGGAGTGAATCAATTTCCATCCTTGTGCTTATTTTATAATTTACCTTTTTTTCCCGCAATACAAAAGTTGCATTTTGTGAAATTAAACATTGCTCGGTGTCTTGACGCATGTTCGATGGCACCGTGTTAATCGTTTTTGACATTTTGTATCATTCAAATAACTTAAGGGTTTGACTTCTGGTAAGAATGATGGCAACTGAAATTAGGCTGGGGAGGCCTTCATCCAGCAGTAGATTTACAAAGGGCTTTATATAATTATTTTCACAAATGATACAGAGGTGGTGGCGCGCAGTGGTTGATGAACTATGCTACGAAACCCAGTGACCCAAGTTTACCGGTCATGGCTCGTGCCAGTGGCAGATGATATCTCAACCGGTCCTGGGCTCCACCCTCTTCACAAATTCGCATTCACCTAAATGGCGAAGTATGGCCAAACAACTGTTATGACCAACACGGCGTGCGGGAGCCTTCACCCAACAGTTAGTAAAACCTCAAACACGGTTTGATTGTTGGTTGTCACATCATGTTGGCTCATACGACAAATGCAGACAAGTATGAGTAATGTCTCTAAGTATGAGTCATGCTTGTAATGCATGTATATGTGTATGGGCATGCACGTGTGAGTTTGTAGAAACAGTGTTGATATGGATTTTTAAGATTTCATATATACAACACAAAATTAAAGGCGCTCGCTGGCTTCAAGATAATGGGCCAAGCCACCAAGTCCACATTTTGCTAATTCAAGGACCCCTTTCTGGCCTCAGCCATGGCAATGAGTTTGGGATGTTTTTTTGACCGCGAGTGCGATGTCTCCGTGCGTCTGTGCCGTAGTTCCCGGAGTGCGGCTTCTACGGCATGTACGAGAAGATCCTGCTCTTCCGCCATGACCCGCAGTCTGAGAACGTCCTGCAGCTGCTAACGTCGGCGGAGAGCGTCAAGGAGGGCGACCTCATCGAGGTGGTCCTGTCCAGTAAGTCTCTCTCGCTCATCCTGGTTTATATACGGTCCGAGTGGACACTACTGGCAGACCTGGGTAAGTTAGCCTTCCACTTACACCCTGCTTTCACTGGCACATCTGAACCGCACCAGGGCCATGCCAGGCTAGGCTGCCCAGGGATCAGGAGGTGTGAAGTTGTTTTTCCACGACAGAGGCCGAGCCGTGCCGATGACATCGCATGCAGTGTGTGACGTCGAAATGCGTGTAGGTGACGAGGTGACACGGTGCCCTCAGTGTACCGACAGATGCATTGAACACGTTAGCTCCATCCCTGGTCCTACTTAGCCCCGAGGGTAGATTCGTATGCGTTGGGAAGTCAGCATGTCACCGTTTGGTCACGGCCAGATACGGAGAAATTGCCAGTGAAAAATCGCATATCTCTATGAAGACATGGGTTTTGCAGTTAACCAGACCACATTTTAAGTGGAATCCACTATAGATTACATACATTAGAAACAGTGTCACTCGGTGGACAGGTGCTGAAGCCAAGGGCGTGGGTAAAACAAACCCCATGTAATCCGAGGAAAGGGTTCAAAGCTGCCACTTCATTCATATGTTAAACTAAGCCGCCACGAGTCCTATCCCCTTGGCTACAGTTCCTCCACATAGAAGAGACCGCTTCTCACCGTTGACCATTGAGCTAGCGGTTGTTCGCTTCGCAGACACAACTTTGCCACTCGTCACTGTTTGTGGTGACGCCAGCGAGTTGACCCATTTGAAACGAATGCTTCAGCATTTCCTCTGCCTCCCCCCCCCCCCCCCATTTCCACGGCCCGCGCATGTACGGGTACCAAGAATAAACATGAAAAATTATGCAAATTACTGTTAACTTAGTGCATTATGCATTGCAATGTTACAACAAAATACACAACGTAAATTGGAAACTTTGAATTGCTCAATTGTCACCTTGGCAGGACCCGCCTGAAAAAAGAATTGTGAGACTCAGTGAGGCTTACCTGGGTAAAACGAGCACAATGATAATCATCATAATAATAGAGTACAGACGACAAAGTCAAGAGCATCCTGTAAAACAGTGTTGAACATTGACGCATTTACGTCTGCAATGTTGCAGACGTACGAAAATGATAAACGCGCAAAGTAGTGACAGTGCCCACCCATACCGTGGCCACAACGTCTGGCGAGTCGCCGGGCTACGTTTGTCAGCTTCGTCGTAAATTTTCACGGCCCCCCCACCTCCCCCCCACCTCGGCTGACGAAGCAATGCTACTCCCATACAGTGCACGGGAACACTAAACGGCGGCTGGTAATGTGAGCGGCGTGACGCCGTGCGCGAATCCGGTGCGCGCCGATTGCGGTGCCCACTCACTCCCTCGCCAAGCGACGTACACGACGTGGGCCGCCCGGACGCCGTCATGCGTTCGAGGCGGCGAGATCGTACGCGCACGCACGCGCGTGCGCGTGAACGCATTCACCCACAGCACTGCGCCTCGAACCGTAGTGGCCGGCAGGACGTTTCGCGTCGCCTCTCCATTGGGCTGGAAATGCTCTGCCAGGGGACCTTGGAGCATCGCCATAGGCCTCGTGACATCTACTGGACATCTGTGAAAAAAGAGCTTAATAGCTCATCGGATTCCTCCAGTATAAATAAAGATTCTGATTGTGAAAAAATGAAAATGAATAAAGATAAAGATTCTGACATTTGCTCTGAACTATGGCGCTGGGACAAAGAAAATGTGCCTTTAATTATTATTACTAAGTATCCAATATGCAACATTTTGAGCAGTGGCCCTTCTTCATAGTACAGAGAGGTGACCTCTCTTGTTGACGAACGTGCTTGGGTTTTTGTTTGTTATTTGTGCTTGTGCACCACTGCCAACGCAGTTTCGGCGAATACTGTACGCATACATACATTTTTGTTTCTCAATCATCACGTGCGTCCGGTCTCCTCGTGCGCTGCTCGTGGAGATTCACACCGTTGCCCTCTGGCTCCTGCCTTGCGAGGGAGATGTGAGGAGCAATAAGGAGATGAGAAACGCATGTGCTAGGGTCCTGGGGCCTAGGAATTGGCGTGCAAAACAGTGGAAAGTTACTGTGTATGCATAATAGTGCGGCATTACAAAATATAAACTGTTAATTAAAACGTGAAAATGTACAGCTGGGATTAAAAAAAGACAAATCAAAGTATAATCGTAAGCAGAATCATAATCTTTCTTTAGACTAGAGGGATCCGATGAGCCATGAAGCTCTTTTTCACAGATTTCCAGTATGGGCGGGTCAGCAAGTTACCATATTAAGCCTGGGTCGACTTCGGAGGAAGCCCAGTATCGAATCAGATCATCACATTACATCCTAAACACAAGAACAGCAGATGTGTGATACCGTTTGTGTTGATAAATATTTAGTAAACAAATTGCCAAATTGCACAGTGCTGTGGCCTAACTTGGCTGCCGGCTGCGGTGTGGGCCTAGGCTGGTGTCTCTGCTCAGTGAGCTCTGATTTTACAGTCAATCCCCAGAGGGGGTGGGGGGGGTACGGACACTTTCGTGATTGCGAGCGACGTGACCGTATGAATGGATGCCGCCAAGAACGACGGTGCCACAGACTTACCAGAAAACATTCTCGGGTAAATTCCGGCCAGAAATCTGCGACTTCACCACCTGCTTTGCTTTGTGCGGATTTGCGTCAAAAGTAAATAACGCTATCGATGTTGTGCCAACTCGTGCATTATCATTCTTGATGGCTGTGGGAAATTGGCTGTAAAAATGTCACCAGGATTGGTTTTAAAGTGTCTATTTTGTATTTATTTAGGCTGTGTCAACGCGGCAGCTGCTGCCACACACAACCATGCCACTGTCACCCATAGAGAGGTGGTGTTGGCAACAATAATACAGCACGTTTTAGCCGTTCATTTCGGTGTCGAGGTAAATTTTTACAGTTCTTCTGTAGACCCATATATTCAAATATTGAAACGGCTCGTTGTGGCGGTTAACTTTAGTGTATGCAGAGTTTTCAATGACATGATACTGTATGTTTAGGAAACATTTTATAGTCCCGGTGTTATGCCCCGTGAGTGCTTGCGCCTAGGGGTTGTTAACTTTCATCACTCGTGTCTCGCTCGTGTGCACAGCTGAAATAAAGTTGTCACAAAAGTAAAATAATCTGTGTGCTTTTCCCTTTGGAATGGAGCCAACTGCACCTTGGTATTGGCCATGCATAACACTCTGGGAAATTTGGAAAACAAACCTGTCCTGTCCCTCTACTAAGTCAACTCAGCCTTAAATGAGTTACGTACCAGGTGTAATGTGTTGGCATTGATGCCGAAGAAACAAAAGGGAGCTGGCCAGGAATGTCCCTTGCCACACCAAGACAAGCATATGCCTTTCCTTCCTTAATTGTTGCTCATTATAACAGTACTTGCCACAACAGTCTATAAGGCCAAACAGGGGACCTTTCGTAAGTTTTCTAGTTTGCGGGTGGCATGTGCACCGGCAAGAGTGTCCGGTTGTTGTTGTGAATTCGAATCCCCCTGCTACAGCAGCTCGAGAATTGAGTGTAATTGTGGGTGGCTCTGAGCGTGAGAAAACGCCCAAGGGGAGGCCTAGCGTAGCCGGGCTGGGATCCGGGCATGTCGAGGCGTGCCGGTCCCACCCGAGCCTCACCGCTTCCCGTACACCACAACACTGGTTGCCTCGTCGTCGGTCGTCGTTCAAACATAGCTGGCCCCCCACCACCACCACCACCGCTGCAGAGCCCCCTCCTTCCAGTCGGGATGCTGCATCGAGGGTTGCCACCTACGAGGATACAATAGAATCAGGGCATATCGTGGGAGACGAATATCTTATTCCGTCGCTGACAAAAAAAAAGTAGTTTCTAATGCCCCGGAGAGACTTACAGGTTTCCTGGGACCGCTGCCTCAGAAGGAGGACGATCCTGGGCACGGGGGTGGCAGCTCTGGGCTGCGCGGTGTGCGTACCGTTTCGTTGACCCTGGTAGATTGCATGAATGTATGAGGATGACGCCGCAGCAGCGAGCGCCTGATGGTCGTGCCACCAAGCCAGCACTCATTAAGTGTCTGCTTTCGCGTTGTCTCAATGACCAAGGCAGAAAGCCTGCCTCGTTGCTTGAAGTGCGCATTATCGACCAGGTCTAAATAAAGCCTCATTGTGTGCTAATTGTGTCTTTATGAGCGGAGCAACTTTGAAGCCAGCTGCACAAATCACTCACTTATTCCTGGAAGGCAGTGTCTGTAGAAAAAACCCCGCCCCACCTGTATTTAAGCAGTTTAAACAATTTATACCCCCCCCCCTATAATTACTTGACTTGAAATGACACCTTTTGGTGGTGGTTGCACACCAGGGCTGCCAACCGCTGTAAAGTGCCTCCACCTGCCCTCTCATCCCCTCATCCACCTCTCGCTCTACCCTCGTGTTCTCCCCACCTCACCCCACCCCCTCCTGGCAGGATCGGCGACTTTGGAGGACATCCAGATCCGGCAGCATGCTCTCTTCGTGCACTCGTACAAGTCGCCCACGTTCTGCGACCACTGTGGGGAGATGCTGTTTGGCCTTGTGCGGCAGGGCCTCAAGTGCGAGGGTGAGGCCCAGGAACCTGCTCACGGTGCAGCTGAGGGTAGCCGGTTGGCCCTCCATACCTCGACTTTGTTATACGTAGACATGAGTCCGCGATTGATTGTAATGCCTCGTTGTTTTGCAAACGTGTTGCAAAATAGGCAAATAAGGTGCTTTGTTTAACACTTAGAGATTGCAAAATCTCTAAGTGGCTCAACTGTTGACTGCGCCTGGTAATTTCCATACAGGAATGAAGCAAAGTGAGTAGTCTACACTGAGTGGATTTTAAGGGCTGTTGGATGCCCTTTGCAAGAACAGCCCATTTTGTTGCATTACCCATCAGGTTCAGAATATTGAATTGCACATCTAACTTACAAAAATGTAATTAAAAAATGTTCTATCATTTCTGTTTTCTAAACTTTACTTTTTCAAAGTAAAATAATGAATCTGAATGCCCTTCACTTGATTAAGTTACCGTTGGCTTCATTAAGATTGTTGCCAAGACACATTATTCACCCGAATATTTGACGAGACATTTTGCTTAAGAAATTTTGCCAGGATGTGCTCGACAAGGCAGTGAAACTTTAAAGCCCAGACAAAGTTGCATGTACGTTGAACTTATTTCACGCTGTATGTAGGCAGCTGTACTTTTCAGAGGTGTGGGTCATGGACAACTAAACCAAACACAAAAAGCAGTTCTAAAGAAATTTGTTTTCAATTTTAAAAGCGCATAGCTCTTGCGGCTTCCTCATAGCGAGGTTGTGTTGTCGCTGCAACATGTGTCAGGAGGCATGCTGAGATCTGCTCTCACTTCACGTCACCATTTGTTTGGGGAGATGCCTTGGGATGAGAACCTCTGCACATCTCCCAGCTCGAATGAGTCACATTGACAGCGTGCGTTTAGGTAGCACGCACGCACGCTCAAACGCACGCGATCCTTGAAACTCCCACGCAATGCCCGCAGGGTCCAGTCGTAGCGGCTAGGAACACCCGTGGGATTCTTGTTTTGTCACGATCATTCTCGTCGCGGGTTTCGATTTGAGCTGCATTTGAAGTTACGAGACTTTACACCGAGCTGTTGTGGTGTTCGCCTCGGCACAAACATATTCACGTTAGTAATGTTTGTTTCAGTTGCCTTTTGTCAGACTAAATGTTTCAGACATCAGCCATGTGGTTGCCCTTTCTTCGTAGCATACATTCGGTGCAATTGCAAGGACTTGCTATTGGATATTATAAGCAGCAGGAAAGGAGGGCGATGTGGTGGCACTTCGGATGACTGGTGACGGACGTCAAGTGTCTGTCGCCAGTCCATGAAAAAGTTCTCTCACCACATCTGGTGGCGCATGCAAAACAATGTGAAGTAAAAACTGTCCTTGGCCCCCAACCTGCCTGGCCAGAGGTAATTATCGCCGGTCACAGTGATTCACTCAGACTTGAACTACATTTTTTCCCCCCCTGCCTTCCACTCCTGCGTGTGAAATGGACCCCATGTAGTGAGCTCAAACTCACGGTCATGTGCAGCGGTGTCAGGCACAGGGTGCATCGGTGCTTTGTCGTGTGAACATTCAGCCCTTTGAAGGCCTCCTTGCACCATGTTAGCTATAGGGATTGTTTATAATTCACCATGCTGGTAAATACGTGTTGGAGTGTGGGAGCCAGGATCGGTATAGATATCACTTGCCACTGATATTAACCTTTGCCTGAAATCAAAATTCACGTAGCTGGGATTCGTAGCGCAGTGCAATAACCACTACACTACCCATTTATCCCACCTTCACAAAAGGTTTTGAGTATTGAGTGAATTTATAATAGGGATTCACTCCCCCCCCCCCCACCACAAAATCAGTTTTTACAAACATTCCAATGCATGTATGGTGTCCTTTAACATTGATATTAATTTATGAATCAATGTATTGTTTCACCTCTGTCACAAAATACTTTCCGTAATGGGTACAACTAAAGTTTTACCATTTGACTCACCAATTTGCTGCTCTGGCTAAAGCGCTAATTGTTGCGTGGTCGCGCTGCAATGGAATACGCTTTGCGCTATGATCTCGACTGCCTGGGTTTGACTCCTGGCCATGGATAACATCAGTGGGCCTAGAGTTTCCATGGTTCAACTTGGCCGAAAATGAGCACATATTGCAGTGTGTGAACATTCGCTCTAGGGAGGCAAAGGTGGCCGGTTTTGGTGCCTTCATAGGTGCTCGCTATTAGTGCTCCAAAAGTCTGCTAATAGTGATACGGGTGAGATGTTGTCATGTGCGTGCGTGTGTGTGTGCTCGTCTTTCTGTGTGTGGCTGTGGGGAGTGGTAGTGTAGTGGTTAGCGCGCTGCGCTACGAACCCGAGGACTGGAGTTGTATTCCCACTCACGGCCAACACCAGTCACGATTATCAGAATCGGACTTGGGCCTCCCCTAGGTCGACTCAGCTTAAAATGAGGACCTGTGTGATGTGTAAAAATATCGCTACTGGGGAGACAAAGATGGTCAGGGGTGGTGCTGGACACCCACTCCCTCGTGCACCATGCCGGCCTTCATAGGTGCTCGCTAAAATTACTTTTCCCAACAGTCTGTTAAAGGCTATGCGGGGGATCTTTGTCTTTGTGCGTGGCTATGGCGTGCACTTTGTGTGAAGGCTGTGGACTCAACTACCACAAGCGCTGCGCGTTCAAGATCCCCAACAACTGCAGCGGCATGCGCAAGCGACGGCAGTCCACGCACTCGACAGGAAGCTCCGACGACTCGTGCTCCCTGGTGAGCACTGCTCGACACGCGCCACCCGACACGTGCCACCATCCTTGCTCGGCCAAAGCGAGGTGTCTCTTTTGTTTGGCGTCTCCCAGAGTGTGACCTGGCTCGCACCAATAACACCTTTAGTACCACTATGGTAATTTTAGTGCAGTCGTCGACAGCAGCAGTTTTTGCACCACTTTCTATTGTAAGTAAAAAAAAATGTAGTTGCCCACTGGTGGATACGTCTAATTGCTGCTCCCACTAGGGTGTAACTGGGGTTGTAACTTCCATTTGGATCGCAGACAGAGGTCACATAGTGGAGGTTGTGTGCCCAGTTAGACCAAGCATTGATGATAAAACACACTATTAATTTAACAAAAAAAACCTATATTATGAAAACACACTCTTAAATAAAATAAATTGCGTTGGCTAGACACAACTCCGTCATTTTGCCGTTGCCTCTAGCTACGCGATCATAGTTGTGCAGAAAAATGTGTCGTAGTCTTTTCCAACATAAGGGAGTGCAAACCACCACCCTTTCTGTGCTTGTGTCTGCTTCTGCTCAAGCTTGGAACGCTGCGAATATAAGGTTCAACTATTTTTTTCTCCTCTCGCAATTGCTCGAAGCTTACTTTTAAAGTGAAATGCCAAAGCTCGCTCTTTTTGCTGATTTCAACGCAGTCGTGTGGGTGTGGAAGCCGAGGCTTGCTACAAAAGGCTGTCTCCTCCCCTGTCAGAGAAATTGTGATAAATGTTTTTTTTTCAAACTCATATGGATGTGTTTTTTTAACTCTAAATACCATCCGAGCTATTGACAGTTTTGAGGGACCGAAGGGGCGTGTTTGTTTATGTTTTTTGGCTTTGAGAATGTGGTGTGCGAACATGAACGCCTTGCGTCAATTCTGGAGGGTGGGCATGCTTGTCAGCGCTTTTAACGAAAACGATGCCCACTTGTTCCATCCCTCGACTTTTAATCAGGGGTTGCTAATGATAGATGCTTACATTTTTGAGCTATGTTGTGCCTCCTGTGCCTGAGGCCTAGGCGTGAGGCTCAGAGCCGTCAGTGGTGAAGGGCGGCAAGCCCGCCTTCTGTGCACACAGAAATGTATCGTTCCTATGTGTTCCTTTCAAAAGTTTGCTAAGTAGCATTTTCCGCGACCCAGATGCCCAACAAATGACGCAGAACAAATTAAATCGTACCCAGTGTAATATAACATGCTCAGTGTAATATAACATAAACACAACTTTCATGCAACTTGGATGCGTCTCGCTTTTCTCACATCTTTGTCTGGTGAATCTCTCTCCTCTCCATTTTTCTTTCTTTCTCTCCATCTCAGACGTCTTCTACCCCCCCTCTCACTCCCCTTGCGTTGCTCTTTACCTGGCTGCTCACACTCTCCTCAGGCTCTCTGTTTCATGGGTAAGCTCTACTTCACTTATGCACAAACACATTTGCACACGCACACACTGTTATCTTTCAACGGCGTTTTTGGTCAGATTGACATTGTGACTAAAATTCATGTTGGCCCCGTTTGTGTTGGGAAAAATAGAGTGTCTTTGACCCCATCACCAACGGCAGGACACATTGCCATGGTTGACGATGTCACCACGGATCATGTCCGATTGGGTTCTAAAACTCGAAGTGGCCAGTCGACTGTGCGAATGATGCGTGGTTTCCCTCTAGTGGACAGAGGTGATGATGGCATCAGCTTTTCACTCCCAAGTCTCGGCTTCCTTGTCGATCAGGCCTCACCGCTTCTCTCTGCTGTTGCTGTTGACTAGTAGTGACCAGCTTGTTCGTGTTAAACTAATTACGCGGTGTTACAGCGTTGGTAGTGGTGCACAAGCACAAATAACCCCAAAAAATCTCAACTTTGTTCTGCAGTATTCGAACATGATGATATTTATAAAATCAGGGGTCCTCAATTTCAACTTTATGAAAGGCCCCAGGGTGGTAGAGATTGGGGGCAAGTGGGTTAGCTTAGCTTGAGGATTAGGGGGCCTCATCTGGGATTTTGCCCCACGGCTCTCAGCCCCCAAGCAGTTGCCCTAAATGGCCCTGAAACTCTGCAGCGACACACAGGAATCCAGGGGCCGCATGAGACACAGTTGACTTGTCACGCACGTGAGGATTGTGACTCTGGGTGCTGCTTAAGAATGCTGAAATGTACGTAAATATTCGACAGCAGTCAGTTATATGTTTCAAAAAGGATGCAAAAATGTGTGTAGGGCACAATGCCTGGGTGGATTATGCAAAAATCCATCGGCAATTCCGGAAGAAGTGCATTGTGATTCTCTTGTCTTAGATCACCATCAAAATACATTTGAGCAAATGTGACCAATTGAAAGCAGCAGTCATGCAGTGATAGACAACAATAACAGAGAGCAGTCGGCTGCCTTTCATCCACCATGTACGATAGGTAAACTGTGTCTAATGTGGCTCCTGACATCGATTTTGGCATCACGCCCTGGGCCTTGTGTAATAACAATTACTCATAATTATGTATGTTGGTACATTAAAAGGTAAACAGTTCTTGTAGATATCCTGAAGTATGGGGTATACCGGTTACAAAAATATTCACAAACTGCATGAGGAGTGAGCATCCTAAATTCGATTTGCCAGCCACGGCCAACATCAGCGGCTAACGATATCTGAACCGGCCCCTCCCTTCCCGCTTCATCAACCCGCCACTAGCGTTATCGATAAATACACTTGCTATTTACACTGGTCAACAAAAAAAAAAATTCTGGGCATGACTTTTGCAGCTGTTTTAGACTAATTTCAGGGTGCTGATTCCAAATCTTATCTCAGATTTGCTCTATCACATCTCATTTTATGCTATCGGCATACCCCATTTTCATTGATTTTACCCGAAATTAACTCTGTCACTTATGATTGCAAGTTGTTGGGAGTCAGTGACTGCTTTAGTGTTAAAATATGGTGTTGTATTTCTAGGATAGTGTGTTTATAATATCATTTTATGTAGATATCCACATTTATTTAATATTTTCATTCTGCAGTTTTTATTGAAAATGCAATATTTGATATCTCAAAAACCTGATGTGATAGACAAAAACTGATGCCAGATTTGGAAAAAGTGTGTTGACCAGTGTTATCAACCCAAAATGTACAAACACCACAACAAATCCCGGCAACAATCTCACGCAGAAACCCACGAACTATTGCGCGCGAAGATCTTGCCAGGATTGTCCGTGTACGAAACGCTGTGACACCATGTGCGGCTGCCCCCTCACCCCGCCCCGGCTTCGCTCTCCCACCCTGCCCTGACAGCGCTCGGACAGCATGCCGCTGGCGTGGCGTGACAAGCGCACGGCCTCGTGGAGCGGCCGCCCCGTGTGGGTGGACCGCGCCGTGGCAGGCAAGGTGAAAGTGCCGCACACGTTCGTCACCCACTCCTACAAGCTCCCCACCATGTGCCAGCACTGCCGTCGCCTGCTCAAAGGCATCTTCCGCCAGGGGCTGCAATGCAGGGGTACGTGTAACAACAACAACAATAACAGCAACCGCCACTGAAATGGCGGTGATGTCACCACCATACTTGTGCCCAGGCGATGTGCACCTTGAGGCCACGTGAAGTGTCGAACGCCCGCTGACAGGAGGTCATGGAGCAGACCCAGGTGCCATGGGTTGACTGACTGTAATGACTGGCAGATGCGCCATCTGTGCCCCCTACTATGCCAACTTGCTGTGTTTTAGCCACCTGGCGCTCATTATTGTGAGCATCGCTCCTCTGCCCTCCACTGTTGTATGTGCGCGCATGCACATGCACGCACATGCACGCACATGCACGCACATGCACGCGCATCCCGCCAGTGCATGAGTGTGCTGCACTGGCACATTCAGAAATTTTCAATACAGTTGCACAGTTTGCGCCCAAAGGCACATAACACAATAGGGACCAGCAACAAAATTTCACCGTCAAAGTTGCAAGAGATAATAGTTCACACGTTGATTGAGTCAAGCAAGGCGGTTGTGAGAGTTTTCGAGAATAGACGATGGGAAGGAATTCCAAAGTGTGAGCAGTGCGAGGGACCAATCGGAAAGGGAGGTGAGGTGACCTGCAGCGTGGTAGTTGTACGCGGTGTGTGGTTGAGACGAAACAGTCAGTCCGGTGGGCCAGGTCCTCAACAACACAGGTGGAGGAATCGATGAGTGAAGTAACCATGGCGGCAGCAATAGCGGCGTGATAAGGAGACGTATGACTGCCCGTAAGTGAGTGACGTTTGTGTACACCTGTGTCTCTTGTGCCACAGTGTCATCAATGCAAGTGATACGTTGCATAAAACACATTTAGTCTGTTGTGTGTGTGTTTTTTTTACCCCTGAACTTGTATTTTTGTAAATGACAGGCGAGTGAAACGTTCTACTTGAGCTGCTAGTGGCCACTAAGCGGTTGGATCTGTGCCCATTGTCCTGTTGTCCTGTCTGCATGTGAACATTTCACATGGAAGAAACACAGCAAGTCAAGAACATACAGTAAAACCTTGGATTGTGAACATAATTCGTTCCGGAAACGTGTTTGTAATCCCAAGCACTCGTATATCAAAGCACTCGTATATCAGTTGTGATCACGTGACGCTCGGCAGACAAAGCGTATACACGTACTGCTCGTATTGCAAGACCTCGCTCGTTTATCAAATTAATATTTATTAAAAAAATTTGCTCGTCTTGCAAAACACTCGCAGACCAAGTTACTCGCAATCCAAGGTTTTACTGCATGTTTATAGACTCAAAACAGTTTGAATGTAGTTCATGAGCAAAGCTAATGCTTCGTCTTTATTCGTGGTGGATGTGTGTCGCACACCTCCTCTGTCGCTGCTGTGTTAAGTGCGTGATGCATTGTGACTGTGTCCCCACAGACTGCAAGTTTAACTGTCACAATCGCTGTGCCACCAAGGTGCCCAAGGAGTGCATTGGTGAAACACTTTTCAATGGAGGTAGGTCCTGCTCTATGCGAAGTCCTCTTGTAAATATTCTTCGCATTCTCAAATGCGCTTCAGTTGTGAATGAATGAGGCCTTTAACATTTTGTAGTGGACTGTTTGTTCAGCGGGTTAGTGCGCACTGTGCTTTGAATCCGGTGACCCGAGTTAGATTCCTGACCATGGCCAACGTCAATGGCAAGTGATATCTGTACCGGTCTCAATCCCCCTACTTCACCATCCCGCAGTGACCTGCATGTTGGAGAATTGTCAAACAGCTCCCATGACCCGACACTGCGTGGGGAGGCCTTCATCCAGCAGTAGATTAACAAAGGGATGTAAATTATTATGATTATTTATTTAAACAATCTGTTTGGGGAAGTGACGCCAAGGACTTGTTTGCATGTCACCTGCCACTGATTCAACTCGGGTCGCATAGTTCATACTCTTTGGTTCTTTCGGTAAAGTCACATAGGTATAAAAATAAATGTAATCACAATAATAATATGATTATTTATTTATATTTTTATACCTACGTGACTTTACCGAAATAACCAAAGAGTATGGATCCCTGCAGTCACGAAAACTTCAAATCACAAAGTTCAATCGTGCAGTGGCCCCTGCTGCAATCCGGAGCTCGTAATGATCTTGCCCGCTCGTGGATTGGTGCTAACCCACGCACCTGCGATTGGGCGCGTGTGCTTGTCGCGTGCGCCGGGTAGGAGAGAGCGACGTGGTGATGGAGGAGAACAGCGACGACGGCAGCGGGAGGAGCAGCGAGCCCGACCCGCAGGGCGACGTCGACATGCCAGAAGACGCCGACCCGGACATGTTCCCTGACCGCCCAATCGGGTGAGATGTGCGGAACCTGTTGCCGTGTGAGGGCGGACGCCCGAGTTAAAGGGATAAAGCAAAACGAGGATGGGGCCTTCTCTCGTGTTAACTCTTCCATCCTCTGCTTGTTTGTGTGCCTGTGTCTGTGTATGTGCGTGTGCACTCCAAAAGGCAAACTGCAAGCAACATCCCGCTGATGCGCGTGATTCAGTCGGTGCGACAGACGAAACGGCGATCAAGCACCGTGCTGCGTGAGGGCTGGATGGTTCACTTCACCAACAAGGACAACCTCGTGAGAGCCGCACACGCAGCAGGAACCACGAAAACCACAGCAGCAGCAGCAGCACGATAGACATTTCTGTGCTTAATGCACAAAGCACTCTTTCAGCGATTGCTTTAATTGATCACCGATAAACTGCAGCTTTACAATACTTCTAAGAGTTTGAGGTCCTCGCACGTGATCGGGCTCCTTTGGCAGTCACGCTTACGCCAAAAAGTTTTCGGTCCTTGGCTCTCACATTTGTGCCTGTAGAACTGCAACTTGACCTCAGATATTCTCCCGTTTAAAAAGCAACAAAAAACATAATTATTACCTATGATATGTTCAATAAACTAGAGCTTTATTATACAGGTAGGAACAACAGTTCCACACTGCCCACCAGGGATTATTTGTCTGTCGTGCATAGCCCCTCCCAAACATGTACGCTCCTGGATTTGTTGAAATGCGTCACGTGACCGCGAGCTTTTTGTCGTGCACGAATGCGCTGTCCAACCAAGTTCCTCCCTGCCCACTCCGAAGGAACGTGTTTATTTTCTATTATTTGTTTTATTTATTTCTGTAGGGCGCTCTGCAGCCCTTTGTTGGGTCTGCTGCGCCTTATAATAAAGTAAAATGTATGTACGTATGTTGAATTTCTTTTGCACCCTTACGAAGCCAACCATGCTTATCAGAGGTGCAGGTTGCCGAGCTCGTAGCGCAGCGCGCTACCCGTTACACTACCACTCACGTGCATACAAGCGCACACAAAGACAAAGATCCCCCGTATAGCCTTAACAGACTGTAGGGGCAAGTGCTGTTAGCGAGCACCTATGAAGGCCGGAACGGTACACGAGGGGGTGGGTGGCCAGCACCACGCCCGACCACCTTTGTCTCCCCAGTGGCGATGTTTACACACTGCACCAGGTACTCATTTAAGGCTGAGTCGACCTAGGGGAGGCCCAGGACCGGTTCAGATAATCGTCACTGGGTGTTAGCCGTGAGCGGGAATCGAACCCGGGTCGCCAGGTTCATAGCGCAGCGCGCTAACCGCTACACTACCGCACACACACGTGCGCACACGCACATTCTTTTCTCACTTGGATTGTGCGTTGCTCCTGCAGAGGAAGAGGCACTATTGGCGCTTGGACTGCAAGTGCATCACTCTCTTCCAATCGGACACGGGCAGCAAGTACTACAAGGTACCGCGCTTTTAGTCTCGGCTTCTGCTGCACACGCCGTTGTTACGCGAGGCGTGCAGTGATGTGTTGCTGATGAAACAAATACAACAATGTTGTAAGATTGTACGTATGCCACGTGAATGAAATTACTAATTACAAGCTTATTGTCCTTCCCTTAAGAAGGAATATGTTTAAATGGGATAGCTGAAAGGATAAGAGTCAGGAGGAAACATCAGCACAACCGGTGTATGCGGTGGTGCACTGTGTGCCACCATAATTTTACACCTCACCCAGCTCCACCACCAGCTCCACCACACTAACATTATATTTATGCAAGAGGACATGGCAAACGCATCATCGCAAATGGCTGTTACCAGGACCACGTGGGGGATAGTTTTTGATGGCGTCTAGCAACAACCCCTGGGAAAGTTCACTTGAGCCGACGTCTCCTCCTGACCCGTTCTCCCGCTCACGATGTTCACCAGGAAATCCCACTGTCGGAGGTCCTGCGCGTGGAGGCTGCCCACAGCTTCACCATGCTGGGCCCGCAGAGCCGCCCCCACTGCTTCGAGCTCATTACCTCCACCATGGAATACTACGTGGGCGAGAACCTGGGCCTTGCCGCCAAGGTGGAGTCCGGTGCCGACGGCGACGCAAAGGCCGTGATGCGGCCCAAGGAAGGGGGTGGCCGCGGTGGCTCGAGCCGCGACTACAGCTTGCTCAACTCGGGCCTCGGCGCCGAGGTGGCGCACGCGTGGGAAATGGCCATCCGGCACGCCCTCATGCCCGTCATGCCACAGCAGACGGCCAACGCCTCTTCCGCCACGGGCGCCAAATCACACGGTCAGCGGCGACACTGGGAGCTTAGGATTGTCACGGCCGGTCGGGAGAAGGGCAGGCCGCACGAGTGGTGGCAATGTGGGGTTAGAACATAGGACCCACTGGGGCAATTGAAAGCAATTGTCATCAGCAATCATCACGAATGGATGTGTATCAAGGGGTGGGGGGGGTTTGAGCGAAGGGACGGTAGAGATGTTAAATACCTCGCCTGGTTTGAAGGAGGTCGTGAGTTCAATCCCGACCTTGACGTCTTTTTGTTTGGAGTTTGCGTGTTCTCCATATGGTAGAGTGGATTTTTTTAAGGTCCTCCGGTTTTTCCCTCCACATTTATAAACACGCATTTAGAGTATTTGGCTGCAATTAATTTCCACATGATAAGCCACTTCGATGAGATATAATTTGTGGACAGGTCGTTTCTGAAAAAAAAAAATATAAAGCTCAGTGGGCCTTACCTGGTAAAATGAAAATAGGTAATAGTGAGGTAATAGAAGCATCCATTATTTCCTTCCATAAATGCTGTATGTCGGCAACTTGGCACGGCAGTGGCATAGAGTGATTGGGTTTTGTTTAGAACTGTGTTCTTCAACGCTTCTGCGACCCCCCCCCCCCCACCGTTGGACAGAAGACATGTGTTATCACTAAGAGAGGACGATGCGTTGAGATCGGCCAATGGCATTGAGGGCTGTGGTGTTACTTGTTTTTGCAGCGGAGGTGTGCGTGAGCTTCTCCATGTCCAACTGCAAGATCCAGGAGAACGTGGTGAGTAGCAGCGTACACACTCGTGCAGACTGCTATTTGATATCCACGTGACAGGAGAATAGGGCGGTGAATTCGGAATCTGAGGGCTAGAGGAAGGTTGGCAATAATATTGTTTGCTTGGTTGGTGGTGCCTGTTTTCGAACATGATACTTATTTGAGAAGCTGTATTCGGTGACATGCTAATTCTGACATCCTTTTTTTTTACTTCCTGGTTTGTTATTCTGACTTCCAGGATGTTGGCTAAATTTAGTTGTCTTAATTGCCCTTTAACTTGCCGGTGATTTTAAACAATAATAATTAATTGTCACGTTAAACGCTTGTACATGTGACAATTCATTTGTTTGGCTGTGTTGGGTGGTGGAGAGTCTTGGCAATACAAACTGGTTCGGATCATTACGTTGCCTAACCCGAAAATAAATTAGTAATCTACGTAAACTTAATTTTAGAAAACTGTCAAGTGTTGTTAATTTTAATATTTTTTTCGTGGAGCTCGTATAACGTTGGTTGGCGCGTTGTGCCATTTTCAGGACATCAGCAGTATTTACCAGATCTTCCCGAACGAGGTGCTGGGCTCGGGCCAGTTCGGAGTGGTGTATGGAGGTGAGGGTACATGCGTGCTGTAACTGCGCCCATCGTCGCACACACTTTGCCTTTGATCAAACTCGCAGACTCACTCTGCAATGTACAAGTATAGTTGACAGCAGTCACGTAGCTTACTACCATACTTCACCACGCTGGTTTGTGCAGGCAAATGAAGGGGGAGAGGGGCTGGGGGTGCAGGATCAGTGCAAATTATTGCCCGTCACCTCCGATTAACACGGAGGAATATACACTGACATTAGCCGTGGCCGGGAATGGAACTCGGATCATTGGGTTTATAATGGAGTGTGCTAACCATTGTGACACTTCCATCAATGGGCATGAAATAATATAATCAATTAATATATTGTTATTCTCACGATGCATGCATTGAATCGTCCATATAATAACCCATTATTTAAGATTTCTAAAAATCAAATCGGACGGAACAGGTGAAATATGAAACAGACAGTACAAATTAGACAAAATCAATTGTTTCTTTTATTAAAGTGACTTGAACTCATAACAATTGGATTGTGTAGGAGTCAATGTCTACATGCCAGAGTTTCCTGTACTAGCTCTTGGTAAAAGTGGACATTGCATACTGGTAGAGAAGAACCGTTCGAGGACTACTAGGCATGTGTGTGGCGGTGGTTATATTGCGGTGTGACACGACCTGGCGGTTTGGTGGTGTCTGTGTGGTTACACTGCGGTATGAGATGATGACCGTGCTGTGCGGTGGTGTCTGTGTGCACAGGGAAGCACCGTAAGACTGGGCGCGATGTGGCCATCAAGGTGATCGACAAGCTTCGCTTCCCCACCAACGAGGATAGTCAGCTCCGTAACGAGGTGGCCATACTGCAGGTAACGCTGCTGCTCTCGAGTCCCCAACAACAGCTGTGATCAATCTGCTGCTGGATGAAGGCCTCCCCACATCGTCATTATTGCGCAGTTTTGTCTTTTTTTTTTCCCCATAATTCACCACACTGGTCAGTGAGGGATGGCAAAGGGGGGCAGCCAGGATTGGTTCAGATATCACTCGTCACTGATGGTGGCTGTGACCGGGAATGGAACTGTAGGTGGATGCCGAGTTTATCATGCAGTGCGCTAACCACTGTGCCACCACTCCCACAGTCCTGTAGAAAATATAATATGCACTGCATCAGGGCATTTTGGGTAATAACTTGCTAAACTACCAGACCACAGTCTGTTTCACCACTTTAAATAGACCAAAATAAATTTGTCCATCAGCCTGTGTGCCTTCCAGCAGCATTTTTTAAAAATGAGAACATTCTGGACTGCAGTCAACTTTCTAAGTGCCATCAGCAGAGTGTCGTTTTAAAACGAGAGGAATGCCACGGAGCTCCATCAGCCTGTTCAGCAGAGTAAGCAAAAGTACAACATGTAACATGCACTGTTGTGGTGGATCGTGGATAACGTGGTAGCAGCAGTCATTCCATGCTAACAAATTATTTGGTGGCTGCTCCATTGGCAGTGGGGCACAAGGACACGTAACAACAAACCTCGACACGTTTGTCGATAACACTGCCCTTAAAGGAGAATAGAAAATAGGTGACATTTCGAGCATATTCTGTAAAGGAAAGGGCCAACGCCCAAAATGCCCCTCATTTCAACCTGCTGTTTTTAACAACCTCGGCTAGAACGCATTCTCATCCGCGACGTCTTCAATGAAAGCTGCACGATTAAGTGCCCACACCCCGTGCAGTCGCTGTGCGTGGCGCACCCAACCGTCAAACCTCACAACCCGGCGACATCAGCTCACGAGACGTGTTATGAAGGTGTGCAGTGAATCTGCGGAGCGCGTGTTTTGCACGAGCGCGTGGCGGTGTGGACGTCGCGCGCGGTTGTTCGCGTCCGTCTCTGCGTTACAGGAGTTGTTTTTATTATTATTATTTCATATCGATTCACGTTTGTGCAAGTATTCTCTCTTTATTCTCTGACACAGCTGTATTTACTTCACTGTTGTCATTTACGTTACGTGAAACATTGTCGTTTGTGGTGACCCCCAGGTTGCTCTTGCAAATAAGACTATCCTGGTGTCTTTGAGTTTGCACCTGATTAAACAAAACAAACCTGATATACGGTGTGTGCCCCCTCCACCCCCACAGAGCCTGCAGCACCCGGGCGTGGTGTACCTGCAGAGCATGTTCGAGACGGCGGAGCGTGTCTTCGTGGTCATGGAGAAGCTGCACGGGGACATGCTTGAGATGATCCTGTCCAGCGAACGTGGCCGGTTGCCCGAACGCATTACCAAGTACTTCATCTCACAGGTGCAGTTTTGGCTCAGAATTTAGGTGGCAGTGGGGCCCGCACACCTTCAAAATACTTACCTACTCATTATAAATGACATATACTCTCTCCCCCGCAGGCTTCTATGCCCCACTGCACAGATGTCTATTTTGCGTGCAAAAGTGCGTTTTGCGTGTCTGTGTCGGAAGCGAAGCCGCAGTGGTTTGCACTTTGCATTTGATGTTACGATTGTGGAGATGCGAGCTCAACGATTGGCCATGCAGCATGAAACACCTGTGGTGTAGGCAGGCTGGTTGTAGGTATTTTTGCATTGCATGTAAACGTGCCGGCTGCTTGCTGCTCTGTCGACAGATCCTCATGGCGCTGCGCCACCTGCACTTCAAGAACATCGTGCACTGCGACCTGAAGCCGGAGAACGTGCTGCTCGCCTCCTCGGAGCCCTTCCCGCAGGTCGGCACGCGCCCTCTCACGACGTCGGCATTCGAGCCGACGTCATAAAAACACACGCTTCCTCTTGCCCACCAACGCGGGGGGGCCCGACTCTCGCCTCGCCGCTCCTTCCCACCTAACCTCTCGCCCTCTGTCCCCTTTCGCCGCACGCCACTGCGTCTCGGACGGGCAGGTGAAGCTGTGCGACTTCGGCTTCGCGCGCATCATCGGCGAGAAGTCGTTCCGCCGCTCCGTGGTGGGCACGCCGGCCTACCTGGCGCCCGAGGTGATCCGCAGCAAGCAGGGCTACAACCGCTCGCTCGACATGTGGTCGGTGGGCGTCATCATCTACGTGAGCCTCAGCGGCACCTTCCCCTTCAACGAGGACGAGGACATCAACGAGCAGATCCAGAACGCCGCTTTCATGTTCCCGGCCAACCCGTGGAAGGAGAACTCGCCCGATGGTAGCTGGGGGCGGGGGATTGCCTTGCGGTGCATGTGTCGTCATTTTCACTTCCAGCTTGTTCCATGCGTCTTTTGTACGTCACATACAATTTACTTCGCCACCCCGATACATTAACCACCCGTACCAAGTGTAGTATGTCTATGTGGTGTAACTGTAACTTCATATCGGTGTTCGCATGTCAGATTTTTACAAATGGGTAACCACCAAGCATATTTTAGGCTGTTGCAGGCCTACATTTTCAGTAGAGTGCAATGCAGCAAAATAATGTTTGTACTGTTCTATGCTACGTCTGCGCTTCCCATGAATTTGGCGACCCACAATGACCACCAGCGGGTTCAAGGATTGTCAATGAGTCCCACGACCCACATGGTGTGAGGAAGCCCCTCATCCAGCAGTGGATTAGCCAGAAGGGCTGTACACAGTACACATTTGCGGTAACATCTTCAACGTTTGTTTTTCATTAAATTAATATTTGTGTGTGTGTTTTTTTTTTTTAGCCATCGACTTGATTTCACACCTGCTGCAGGTGAACACAAGGCAGCGCTTCAGTGTGGACAAATCGCTCAGCCACCCGTGGCTGCAGGTAAAGATCCCCGCACACACCAAATGCAGATGTAAAACTCGAGCCAATCTCCGTGATTTACAGTCCATTCAGAGTCACAATTGAAGAATAGATGTCGTTTTAAACATTGTAGGAATGTAATGCTCGAATAGCAGCAGAGATCATGCAAACCAATCGATCACAATATACGACTTTAAAATAATACATTTTCCGCACGCGATTCGATGCAAATTTATTGCGAATGTAAGAATTGATTTTAGTCGGTGAATTGCAATGTACCTTGTCAACTTAAGTTTCAGCGCTTCTGGAACTTGATATTCACTTGCTGTGATTGGGACTGTGCTAACACTTGCCTCTATGATCGGCGTGCGTGCGTGCGTGCCTGCATGCTCGTGCACTGCTTGCTGGTGTCCACGTTCCACTCGCAGGACTTCCAAACGTGGCTGGACCTGCGAACGTTGGAGACGCGCCTGGGCACGCGCTACCTGACGCACGAGAGCGACGATGCACGCTGGATGCAGTTTGCGCGCACGAGCAAGACTTGCGTGCCCGCGCACCTTGTGCCCGAGCGGCAGCCCGATGGGATCGACTCCGACGCGGAGGACGGCGAGTCGCAGCGCATAACGCGCCTCTAACCACCCACGCGCCCACCCACCCGCTCACTCAACCGCTCGCCCCGCTGGCACGCGAGAAATGGCAGTGTGGACATTGGCCCTGCACATCGGTGCGTTTGCAGGATGTCTGCCTGCCTTGCCTGCCATTTGAACGTTGGGCAGGACCTGCAGCTGCTTGCACGAACAAAGGGATGAACTGCGACTTTAGTGCTCTGGCAGGGCGCAAGAGACATTGCAACACACCTTTCACTCGATGGTTTATTCTTGAGTGTATTTGCTCTTTTTTACAGTATGTTTGTTTTCAGATTACAACCGAAGCAATCAAAAGATGAATAAAATAATGTGGACATTTTACATTTTGTTTCATTTGAGGAGTAGCAATTCGACCCATTGCTCACTTCACCTTTGGGTTGTGTTCACTTGGGCTTGATTACGGGTGTCGGCGATGGTCTTAATGAGTCGTCAGCGCTACACAGTCGTACGGAGGGAAACGCAGCTGCCACCAACACATTTCACCGCCAGTCCCGTCCACAGTGAATGAGATCGTCCAAATCAAAGGTTAGCTCACATCCCTTTGAATGGACTCGGAGATTAGTTGGGATTGGGATTGTCGAGGAAGACCCTTGGACCAAGCCGAGTATTTGGTGAAAAACTGAAATGGAGAATGGAAGCAAGCAGTGGAGATGGATGGAGGAGGGGCATATTTAAGAAATGCAGCAGTCAGCGCTTGACTCTGCACCATATCGTCTGTCCGCACATATGGAGTGCTTATTTTTCCGTAGCTCGAGGATCAAATTATTTTCAACGGGAATGCAGAAGCATTTATCCCCAGGCTGCTGCAAGTAATTATTTTTGGCACATCATTCTAGGGTTGGTTCACAGATAAATTCCCACGCAACAATGAGACTGTGCATTAAACCAGATTCTATTAGGCTACCATTTCTCACTTGTGACTGTGATTATTGTCAGCATTGAGGTAGCAAGCACCAGGATGGCCGCCACAACAAATGCTTGCCATCGTTTAGTTAGGCTATTTAGGCTATTGAGATTGTCTTGACTATAAAGTCAATATGCCCAGTCTCCCAGTGACCTTTATTTGGAACAATGTGAGTGTCCAATGAGACCCAAAAGGCAGTAACAGAGACAATATAGGATAAAACTCTACTGTACAAAGTTAAGTGCAGATATAAAATCAAAACAAGGCGAGTCTTGGCGGATGGCCAGATGGCTTGTTGCGTGTGTGCTTGGTATTGCTCATGCAAGAGTGTATCCCACAAATCAGTGACATGCATCCTTTCTCTCACGACTTCTTCCTCACGTGTTCCCATGCCTGTCAACCCCTTATCAGTGCCTACATTATTACAGACCAATTTAGACCTTATTGGTCACCCTGTGCCCTTATGAATCTCAACGTTCATCCTACAAAGTCCCATCACAAGGGAGAAACACAAACAAATAGATAAAGAATGTGGTTTGCCCGTATTGAAACGGCTGTACGCCGTATGGACCTGAAAACTCAATTTATCTGTGCAAAAATACGGGTGAACCGTATGGGTTGACAGCGCTGTGTTTCCAACTCGTGGAGTTTGCCCATTCACTAATTTTTTTAATGTAATTTTGCTTTACTTTGCAAATTCTAAACTGCTATTTTAAAGCATTTTATACTGTATATATTTTTAAAACGTTTACATTGTAATGTTTTTATTAAGAACATATTTGGTACTTAATCTATTCTGATAAGTAAGTACAGGGATGTATAGAGGTTGAATATGTTTTTCTTAAAATTTTCCAAATTACGTGAAATTAAGCAGGCAACAATAACGCATTAAATGGTAGAATGGCAGGAGACAACGCATTTCTTCCATTGCCAAAACCCCAAAAAAATATTAAATGATTCATTGGTGGTGTGTGTGTGTTTTTATACTGTCAAGCATATGGCTGAACTGAACTTTAAAAAAATGGACATGTGCATCGACTCAGCACGAATCCACTCAGTGAACCAGTGACAACCACCAGCACCGTGAGGCTCCACGTCATGGAACTCTGGGCACGCTTCAGTGACTGATGAGCAACGCGAGCAAACTGCTGCATCACTGTTATCCGTGTAACTTCTCTAACAAAACTGTAATGGAGGATTGCATTGTGGTGTAATGTGTATGCAGTATATACACAGGCTATAGTCTAGGAGTATGTGTAATTGCAAGCCATGGTGCCTCGGAATGGTCAGCATTATGATAGGACCACATGGACACCCAATAGTTAATTCGGGTCACGGGTAGAGAGGGTTTCGGAGTTGAACGTGCTACCGCCTGCCAATGCTGACCGAGGGATTGCCGAGTTAGTCTGTGTGTACAGGCGGTGAAGGGATGACGCTTTACAGGCGGTTTGAAGGTGCACGCCTCTGTGCGGTCGTTTATTTGTGTATACTTGTAATGGTTTAACACATTTTTACGTTCGATTATGAATACTGCTGAAGATGTATGTTACATTGTAAGTTTGTGTATAATTATTGAGGGTGAACTTACATGGTTGTTTCCTTAAAAAAAACATTGATAAAAAGCTGATCGTTGACAGCTTCATATCTTTTCATTATCGTAAGGGATGGTTTGTATATGTTCAAATTCTCTTGGGAATTGTGATTTCGTAATTTTATTGACGCTCACTTTCATGTTGCAAAGATCTGTACACCAGCTGTTGCAAAAGGGCTTTTTAATGCAAGCAGGGAAGGCCATTTCAGTTGCGTGCATAGCATCCATAAATGACATGCTGCATTCAAAACAGAGATGTAGCCTATACAGTTGTTAACTTGATGGCTGTGCCAAATGTAGACTTTGGTAGTACTGACGAGCTGGGCATGTTGCATAAAACACAAAAATGTACAGCCCCTTTGTCAGGCCACTGCTTGATAATGGGGGTTTAACGATATTTACCACGCTGCTACGTGTCTGTTGAAGGGATTGGCCCAGAACCGATCCAGCTATCACTCGCCACTGATATTCGCTCTGGCCAGGAATCATACTCAGGTGGCATGATGCACAGCGCAGTGCACGGATCGGTGCCACAGTTGCCACCCCCAAGGGCATGCCCTGAAGTGGTTTAATGTAACTGACTGCTGGTTTACACACACACATACGGCAGTTGCATGTCATGTTTATCATGAGTCACCCTGGGTTCCATTTAAAACACAAACTGTTGTAAATAATTGCATATTCACACAAGTAGTGTAGTAACATGAGAAATGTAGATAAATTATAAGAACTGCACACGGAAAAATACCATTAAGTGTATTTTGCTACCAGCTCTTTTTAAATCCAGAACATGCTGTATTTAATTAGATTGTTGTGGCTACTCGTAGAATGGCCGGTGGTTTAACTGAACACACGTTGACAGTCGAGCTTTAAATAAAAAAAACAATAAGGGGGTCAGTGAATTGTCTTTTTAATGTTTCGTGAATAGTCATTTTAGTTTGTCGCGAAATTTGTTTCTAGGGACTATCGATACCAAATGTAACGTTGGGTAAGATGATGGCAAAACGATTCCATCAATAGGGCCCGGGTTATTTTTCATTAAGCTAACAATGAAATGTTACTAATCTTGAAAACCTGTTGCAGTACTACGCATTGCCCGTGACAATGACACGATATTGAAATATAATAATTGTTTTTTTTACCCTTTTATCTGGCAACAAAACTGACACCTTTTTTACAAGGAGTCATGTTTGCATTGACCACAATACCTGCAGTCGGAATGCAAACAAAAAACACAACTCTGATAATGTATGCAACTGTCCTTGAAATTGATTGGTCCACACCCGAGACAGCTTTCCTTAGAGCCCAGTCTCACATGGTGTTGGACCAGATGACGTCAAAAGACGCACAACTCAAAGACAATGCACCATCAGAGTATGAGAGCTCGGGGTAAGCATAAAAAAAGGTGTCAGTTTTATTGCCAGATAAAAGGGTAAAAAAAAACAATTATCATATTTTGCTACTGGCAAAGGAGGTTCCAATGGTGATGATATTGAAGATTAAGTGATGTTAAAAATACTTTAAAAATTACTTTCAATGGTGGCCGCCATAGCGCCGTCGAGACATTGCAGTGACGTCACTAATATCTGAACAGGTGGCACTTTCTCGTTTATCCGCGTCGACATTACAAAGGGACACCTAATGTAAAAAGAACTCGACTACATTGATGATCATCATTTAAAGTGAGACACTTGAGTCGGGATGGGCGTAATGGGGTGGGGGGGGTAATCGATTAGAATGGATTAGAAGAGATAATGAATTACAAAGAATACATAACTTCGATTACCTTAACAAAATTCCCCAGTAATCGATTAATGTCTTACGAGTCGATTAATCGACGAATTACTCTCGATTATCGAAAAAACATTCTTTCACTGAATGTTGATCGGCATTGGAGGATGGGGAGAATAATGGGGTGGGTACCTGGCCGAGAACCCCCCACCGATATAGCAAGTGCTGTTCGCGAGTTGCACCTATAAAGGCCGGCACGTCACACGAGGGAGGGGGTGAGTGGCCAGCACCACGCCCGGCCGTCTTTGTCTCCCCATGACCGGTTCTGATAATCGTCACTGGTGTTGGTGGCCGTGAACGGGAATCTAACTCGGGTCGCCGGGTCCGTACCGTTGCACGACACACGCACACTCCACCCACTCCCCTCCTGCACCGCGCCACGCTGCCAGTGTTTTTTTGGGGACAGCCCCTGGCTAGGTTTGCCCACGTTACCACATCTGAGGATGTGAGCGGGACCGACTCGACACGTAACAGAACGGAGGTTCATTGAAAGATTGGTTGACCAACACCTCCATTACTTTCTGTCCGTTGCGTCCGATTGTCAATTGTCGGGCGGGTGATTGGTGAGGTTGAGTCCACAATCAGTTCTTTCTTTTTGTACCACGACTCGATCTGCCAGATACCAACATCCGGGCAGCCAAGAGGGCCATCTTTGGAGCACGGAGACCAACACAGCTTGAGTGGCTTCCTGCACAAGCCCACATTGAACCTCCAGACGTCTGGAGGGGAAAACATTCTACAATAACACCACCGGCTGTCGGTCAACAAAGCACTCCCACTGGCAAACGACCGCAACTAGGCAAATAACGCTTTATGTTACCAAGTAAAGCCCACTAGCAAAATAGCTTTATTTCAGAAGTAACCTGGCCACAAATAATAGCTCAAATCAACTGGCTTATTATGTGGAAATGTCTCGCAGTCAAATACTCTCAAGGCATATTTCTAAATGTGGAGGTAAGACCCAGAGAAAGATCCACGCGACCACGGGGAGAACATGCAAACTCCAAATATACAGGCGTCAGGGTTGGGATCGAACCCACGACCTCTTGTATATCAAGCGAGGTAGTTAACATCTCGCCACCGCGGCGACCTCAAAACTCCGCCCCCCGCCCCACGCACACATCCAAAATCCCGCAACATCCAAAATCCCGCAGTCCCGGCTGGAATACACTCCAACCCCTACAAACCGATGACAGCCCGACATCTCGGCGACGCACTCTGCTGGTTGATCGCAAACATCACCAATTGCAACTCGGTAACTGACCAGAGCAGTGAAATCCCAGGGTCCAAACTCCCATGGAAAAATCTGACAACCTTCAACCGCTTGAGGACTGGCCAGGGAAGATGTGGCCACTTGCTCCACATGAGGGAGCAGCCCAAATTGTCACTGGCGATCACCCAGGTCAGACGATCGCCCACGTATTGAAGCTCCTGCTCTGAGAAATCCATTGCAGGTGGAATCGCAACCACTCACTGTGCCTCACCTGAAGCCGTTGAATGGATCGCTAACATCGACACCAAACTGTAACTGTTTCCCCAGCCATAGGAAAAAGAAGACGAAGATTTGACATTCCCTTTCACGAACCCCCACCCCCTCGTTTCCAAATAAAGCCACCCTAGGCCGCCAACTGCCGTACCCAGTAATCCAAATACAGCGGTCCTTTCGGTTAACAGTGACAAAGGTTAACGGTGTTTTCGGGTTACGTTTCGCCGACCCACAGGACCCCGTGTGCTTCGACTAACGCGAACGTGTCGACGAACGGCACGTTTACGAGCATGCCCTCAGCCAATCAGCGACGCCCATTCATCAGCGTTTAGATCCCGACCGGCTTTGTTTACATTTTACTTTTTTTTTGGCAGTGGGAAACGGCTCAAATGTCAACGTTCATTCTACAAAGGCCAATCACAAGGGAGAGACACAAATTGACATTTTTGTTGTTGTTGCTCGTATTGAAACGTCTGTACGCGCGTATGGACCTGAAAACTCAATTTCCCTGCAGACGAATACGGCTAAACCGTATGGGTTGACAGCTACGCATGCAATTCCTATTATTCGATCGAACAGTTATGTCGGTGATCGCTAGTTTTCGTGGAGCGGGTTTTCAAAACGTTAACCGAGGTACTACCGCAGTAAGTCATCGTTTACTAATTGATTTCGTCGACCCAAAGGGGCCATCCATTTAGGACGTAACGCAAAAATCTGTCAAAACTTGACCCCTCCCCCCTCCCTGTACGCACGCGGACTTTTTACACCCCCTTTCCCCTGAATCCTATAGAACGGCCGATATTTAATCCACGCAGAAACGATCAAGGATGAATAATATTAACGTGTTTAAGCAAACAGATAGTCCACCGCCGGACTGTCTAACTCATTTGAAGGCCAATGTAGACAAATTATTATCGAGGCTTCAGCCCCTCCCCCCCGTTTCCTATGCGTACGGACTAAATGGATGGCTCCTAATCAGTCATCGCGATTACTCGATTTGGTGTCCATCGCCCGGAGTTTGAGTCGTCCCGGGTGAGGTGGCCCCCCTCGAGTCGCGCGCGTGTGGCTGTGGTGCGTGAAGAGAGACGAAATAAACAACAACAACAACAACCGAACTTTGACACCGAGGAGAACACCTAAAAGAACACCTAAAAGCCAGACCGTGAGAGCACACACTCTTCAGAACAGTGGTAAGTAAATGTTCACGCAATCACAAACTTGAGGTGATTTGTGAGAGACGGTCTCCACTGATGTTGTTGAGCCTCAACCGGATTGTTGTTGGAGACCCTCGGTGGCGCGTGTGGAAGCGTCGCATTTCGATGGTAGCTCAAGCTCCCAGTGTGTGTTGAGTACGACAGTGTTTGCCTCCCAGACAAGTGGCGGTTCACAGATATCGTGGCTGAGTTGGTACCTATTCTATTGACCCCCCCCCGAAAAGATGATGAGCTCATTGAACACTGATCAGAGATTGAACTCGTGGTGATCGCATTGTGAATCGCAGCACCGTTCCGGCCTGAAACGGTATGGTTTTTTTTAAATTCTTGCAACTCGATTTATTTCCATTATATTATGTTCCCGTGAAGGTTGCAGGAGGGTACCTTGAACGATTCTCACAAACCACACCCTCCCCCCTCGTGGAAGGACCTGGCGTTTTCGATTGTTTCCAGCAGAGGTTGTTGTTGTACCCGTTGCACATTTAATTGTAGCGTCTCTAGTGGCTTGCAAGCGGCGAGACTCGGCGTGTGGTTGTTATAAACCATGAACCAGATGGTGCCACCACTCGCAGTGAACCCGATATTATTCATTCACATCATCACATGTTTCTGGACATTTTTTTTGGGCCACTACCATTATAACCCCTTCTTGAATTTGGTTTCAACCGAATAACCCTCTTGCATGACCCAACGTGTTTCTGAGAAATAAATTAATGTATAAATAAATTAATTTTGTTACAAATGATCTATTTTGTGAAGTACTGTATCCTAACTGGCTAGTAACTTGCAAGCGTTACCCTTGGAAACCACATTGTTTACAAGAAAATAATTTAGAACGTTATTTAACGTTGTTCTCGGTCACCATATGGATTTACATTTTTATTAGCTCTGTTATGTTGGCAGATTCATACGCGATTATTCGCCAATGACTGTCATGCACGATATAATTTCACGCATTGATAAGTCACCTCGCGTACTCCTTGGGACATGGCCACGAAATCCCCAGGGGTCCACGTGCTCCCGGGTAAAAACCACTGGCCCACACGACACAAGATACTGCAATCATTAGCGTAGTTGTGGAAATAGAACAAAATAAATTAGCCGACAAAATATCTCCTTCGTACGTCTGTCCCATCCACTTCCAGTCAACCACCGTGACCTCTTGAGAGTGCGTAATTGCAGCCGTATTGGTTCAGTCCAAGCAACACAGGACCAAATTTCGATTTAAAGCTTTCGTGACTGCAGGGATTCATCTTCTTGGTTCTTTCAGTAAAGTCACGTAGAATGGAGAGACTTCAGACTCTGTCTTCTCGACAGACTAGTTCTTCACCTGAGGACGGCTGCTCGCGTTGTGGCCGAAACGTTGTGAGAATTATTTTATTATGTTTTATTTTTATTATTTTATTATTTCCATTCTACGTGACTTTACCGAAAGAACCAAGAAGATGAACACAGGACCAGTTTCGACGTACAGTGTCTCATCAGCAGTCAGGCTTGCTTGAACCATAGTAGTAGTCGTATACTGCCCAATCACAGTTTGATCATCAACAACCGTGACCTATTCACCCCGGGATGAAAGCCTCCCAAGCGCCTTCGCCGTTCAGGTATTAGGATGCTAACAAATGACATCCCTCCCGATGCAGCGGCCTCTAGTGGCTGGAGGGGGTTACGCGGACCCAGTTTAACACTTAGATTTTTATGGCTTTATTTTGGTGATTTCGAAAACATTTTTTGGTGTGGCCATGTTTGTTTGTTGTAGTACGGAGTTAAACTGATGGCCTTAATCTAAGTTGTCTTGTGGTTGTTGTTTGACTTGCATCCCACTGGGATTTGTGCACACAGCGTTGGTGTACGGTGCTTTTTCTGCAATATGTTGCGGTCTTTTCTTGGATGTTCTGTTTGCACGTAGTCACATAGTCACTTTAAGATGTTTTCTTGTTCATGTTTTTGTTTTTTGTTTGTTGCGGTTGCACCCGATTCAAGAGCCGAATGGCTCACAGGGCTATACCAAATAAATGAAACTGAAAACTGAAAGATGTGTACACGCGCATCTCGATACATGAATCTTGAGCTTTATATAACTAATATACCAGCACACCTTATCGATTGCACCGAAGTCACATTGTATGTAGTCCTCAAAAGAGCTCATGTATGTGGCATGATATATGTTGCTATTTTATATGTTTAATTTTGGACAATAGAAATTCACAACTTATTTTGTATATTCTAAATTAACGACAACATATCAAATCACTTATTTTATGTGTCGTCAATGATTAACAACATGAAATAAACAAATCAAGAGGTATTAAACATGTTCAATTATCAAAAATATAAAACAAATTCTGCATCTCAATGCCTATTTTATACTGCTGCCTTTTGAATCAACAACAAACCACGCAGCTATATCATTTGCAGCATGTTCAATGGTTGAATAGTGCGGTCGATAGCTCTGGTCTGGCAAGCACAGCCAATGTGTAGCTAAATATCGTACGCTATTTGTTGCCGTATTTAGTTATATGTGTATGATCTCTAGCAATACATTTACCAAACTTATCGAATCCTCAATTTTTGACCGCATATCATACGCGTGATATTATATATGCTGCCAGTAATTGAGGATATACCTAATAAGTTTATTAAATATTTTGCCCAAAATCAAACGGAAACAAATATGCCAGACCACGTTGTCGCTTGGTGGTTGGTAGCTGTAGATGGTACTCTCCCATTCGATTCAGTGAAAATGTATGCAGTTATTAGGGGCCGTCCATAAATGACGTCACGCGATTTTGGACGATTTTTAACCCCCCCCCTCGTCACACGGCGTCACATAAAGTCAGACTCCCCCCTAAAATATGACGTCACAAAGTTCTGCCCCCCTCCCCCCCAAAAAATAAAACATGCTTCAAATCGCTTTAAACTATTGCCATTGTAGTGCGTATTTAATGTGGCGCTGTACTCTGATGTTTTAGTAGAAAACATTTGTTAAAAAGTATATTTAATTAAGTAGAACGTGTTTTGTCTATATTTATTGAAAGTTGCGCATTTTGATGTGACGTCACATTTCTCAACCCCCCTCCCCTCGTCACACATCGTCACAAATGTCTGAGCCCCCCCCCCCAGGTGCGTGACGTCATTTATGGACGGCCCCTTATATAAGCAAAACCAAGAAATCTATACTGAGTTTACATGGAGAAATGCAACAAACTATATCGGCAAGAGAGGCGGGCAAGAAGATCTTCGCCAAAGTTATTCACAGCTGCATTGGAAGATGTTTTGCAAAAAATTGGATTGGAGAAATAAAGGCATTGACGTAAAATGGAGAAAATATTTACAACCTCAGATTTTTTCCTTATGGCATCGTCATTGTACCAACCGATGGAAATGATTAAAGGTCTTAATAAAGAAGGTTGCAAAGTTCAAGATAAAATTGTCAGAACAAAAGTCACATACTACAAGTTTTCCCAGCAAATCAAAAATTCCTGTTGAAGGGATACAACTTTAAACACGTCAAAATATGCCTACCCTGGGCAGTATTTAAAGGTGGACCGGCATCACAACGACGTTAAACGTTGCCATGCAGTTGTTTCTCCAGAAGATGGGCAATGCGTGCGTTTGGCCAGTGGGCGGTGTGAGACCTACCGGGTGGAACTTTCGAGGCGCCCTAAGCGTACCAATTCTCACGAGATGTGAAATGCATGAATGTTGGTTTTGTGTGATACACATTAAATGCACGGGTCTCGCCCCAAATGCCTGAGACTTGAGACGTCTGCTTTGAAATGACCATATACAGACGTGGCTGTTCCACCTGATGACGGAAGCTTGTGTTGCCTCCGAAACGTCGTGATTTAAATTAGTTATTTTCATTTTTTTTTTACATTTTTCATCTACGTGACTTTACCGAAAAAACCAAAGAGTATGGATCTTTGCAGTCACGAAAACTTCAAATCTAGAATTACATACGTGCCGTTGTGGACTAGCCCTTACTAACCAAGTCGAACAACAGAAAATATGTTTAAAAATATGGTTGCAATGAGTATAATCCCTCCACCCCCCCCCCCCTAATTCGTTACACCACGAGGTCATTGGAACATCATGCTGGTGTTTCTGGTTGTGATATTCCCCCACATAGCCTACCCTAACCTCATATATTAACTCGTTGTGGTAAAAGCCCACATCAGTATAAACTAAGGGAAACATCTCAATTTAAAGCTTTCGTGACTGCAGGGATTAATATTCTTGGTTTTATCGGTAAAGTCACGTAGAAGGGAAATAATAAAATAAGAAAGTAATAAAAAGAAAACATTACATTATTATGTTATATTTTTATTATTTTATTATTTCCCTTCTACGTGACGTTACCGAAAGAACCAAGAACTAGGGAAACATCGTTTTTGGTGTTTTATGAAATAGACAAAAATATGTGCATAAATACAGTACACAAAGATTGACATTTCAAACAATTGTCAGCAGTCCAACTGGCGAGCTGCTTGTTTTACCAGTTAAGATCTATGGACGAAGTCATCATGGGGAAGAAAGTGATGATTCATTCGGTTGAAGAAAATTACCTTTTCCATTGATGCTTGCGACACACTGAGACTGCATCTAAGTGAAGCATATCCATTTGCGTTCCACTCTAGGTCGCTAGAGTTGCTTCGTTGCCATTGCTGGACTGTGTTCTTTTAGTGAAGTATTCTTTGAGCACCTCCTGGCAAGTTGTTGAGGCAAAGTAGTAAATGAGAGGGTCCAACATGCAGTTGAGAGTGTTGAACACAAGTGACAGCGGGCGCCACCATAAGTTAAGGTGGTTAACATAACCGATGACATGCGTAGCATTGTAGCAACCAAAACAAAACAGATAAATGAGCATCGTAATTATGATCAGCCTAATGGCACGTGTCTTCTTTTCTTGCCCCATGTTGAGCACATTATTGGAGAGGAGCACTTTCATGATGGAGGCGTAGCAGTAGGATGTGACGAACAGTGGGAACACGTACAAGGTAATGCACAGCACTAACCGCAGTCTCGCTATGAATTCCAGGTCATCTGGGGCGAAATTATCGCAGCAGGAGGAGGCTTCGCTCGTGTTGTGATCTGTGTTGATATTCATCATCTTGGTCGCGTTCATAGGCACAACGTGGATGAATGCTATCACCCAAGTGATGGCACTCGCCATGCAGCCCCACACCTTGTTCCTCCACACCTTGGACTTGATGGGGTACAGGATGGCGAAGTAGCGGTCCACAGAGAGGGCCATCACGGACAAAATGCTCACGTAGGTGGTCGTAAAGAAGACCGTGTAGATGAAGTGGCAGAGGAAAAGTCCGAAGACCCACACGTTCCCCTTGAAGTAGTACGGGATGATGAAGAATAGGCAGCAGACGAAGAGGACATCTGCTACGGCCAGGTTGATCATCAGCACGGTGGTGGAGGACTTCCTCTTGATGCACGCACAGAGGATGTAGATGGCCACGAGGTTGAGCGGCAGGGCGAGCACGACCACCAGGCAGCTGACAGCCGGCACCACGTGTTCGATTAAGTCCATGGTAGATCTGGATGAGTGACGCTAACGTCAGTACACAGATACGTCATTCATCATCAATTTAGCATATACAGAGTACTGGATTGGCATTTAAATACTTGGACCTGAAAGCAAACTTAAACTTGCATGGGCACAACATTGAAATGTTAAATGTAAAAAAAGTATTAGCAACTAGCAAATATTTTGTACAAACAATAGTTTGAATATGTATGTGATGAACATCTTTCTATCCAGGCATGTGAGAAGGTGTAGCATCTAATGGAGCATCCAATCTAATATCAAAGGACCTCAGAAATAGTTCTGTGATGTCAACTTCGGCAGGCCATGCTTTAATAAGAGATAATGTTGCATGGCTATCCTTTAGAGTTCTGATTGGAAATGCCCACATTATTGCATGATAGCGCACTTAGTGACGCTAACGCTAGTATGAAAATTAGCTTTAGTTAATGCTCATCTTAGTTGTCGGTCCTGCCCCACAGTGTTGGCAATACCACATTTACATGGTGTGAGGCAGTCTTGCTATAGGATATATTTATATCATAAACAGCCATGGTCTCTTTACTGCTGGATGAAGGTCTCTCCAAGCCATCACCATCTCCCATGGTCTCACATGACAAGAATACATCTAAATTTCGATTTAAAGCTTTCGTGACTGCAGGGATTCATCTTCTTGGTTCTTTCGGTAAAGTCACGTAGAAGGGAAATAATAAAGTAATTAAAAGAAATGTCTTTTATTATGTAAATTTTTTTTATTATTTTATTATTTCCCTTCTACGTGACTTTACCGAAAGAACCAAGAAGAAGAATACATCTAGCTTCTGCACTCAAGCTGAACTCGTTCCTCCACCTCACTGCGAATGTAACGTTGGGTGTCTTCTCTCCTTTGACGATCACTTTGTTGCTAGTTTCGGCCTCGGTCATCATCCCTGTTAATGAAGTGCACTGCCCAAGTCCACTTCCTTTTCTTAACAGTCAATACGATGTCTCTTGCTTGCGTGTTTTTTGATCCTTCCTGTGCCTCCGTGTAATTCCAAGCATGCACATGACATGCCTTTTGTTGCATTTTTTTCCTTTTGTTTCACGGTCTTTGTCAATGTCCATATTTATTCCATATCAGGTGATATGCATTTATTGAAAACTCTTAGTTTAGAAAATACATTTTCATCGTTATGTTCCGCTTTCCAAAAGCACTCCAAGATATTTTTGTCCACCTCTCTATTTCATGATTTCCATCCTGATCCATCTTTAATAACCTCCCTATCTATACATACTGTGATGTGTTTTACAATGGCGTCCTTCCAACAGATAACCAAAATTGTTTTGTCAGCTTGTTGTACGTAACTTTAAAGAACATAAGTAAAATAACTTAACAGGGGTTTTTGCAGACACTATTAATTCAAAATAGTTTTTTGGGTAAGGCCGCGTAATGATCTGGCTAAATTCCTGTTGTAAAACCCGCCACCAACTGACTTAGCCCATCAAAGTCAATTATCACCGTCACAAGTGTTTAGTGCGCTAATTATCATTGTTTAAGCTCAACCAGTAAGTCGAATAAGAGTACTTATAACCAATTTTAACAATTAGATATGGGTAAAATAATTCATATTAATGCATGCAAAAGTAAGGCTTAAAAAAAGGAAGGACACCTTAGAAAACTTATATAAAGTATGTTTACACTATTGTTGTTGTCGTCGTACTGCTGTTGTGTAAAGTACTTGCATAACGCAGAAGGAAACGCTGACCCAACGGGTGTCGAAGTCTACACTGTAAGTACAAAACTCATGCAATCAAAAGTCACTGTTGTCGATTTTCTATTTTTTTTACTTAAATTTGCTGTCACGTAATATGCCTAAAGTGCAGACGAAAATACCTTGTGGCGGTATAAGTTAGTGACGGGCTTTATTAATCACTTATCAACACTGTTGCATCCTCGTCATTTTAAATTGTAATGTTTTAATTCAGCAGCTATACACTATTGTGGTATGCTTATAATCTGGGATACTAGTTTTGGTGTATAGAAAAACAAGATCCCAAAATGTTGCTGATGGTGTTTTCATTGGTTATTAATTAATTTTCCATAAATATGCTCTTTTTTTCTAACACATTCTGCACTTGTGAGGTTTGCCATATTTCAGACTGGCCAAAATTTGTAGCAGATTTTTCTTTCGTTAAACACTGGCAGCTCACCGAGTACTCTCCTGCAATGAGGACATAATCCCATGAAACTTTCTAGGACATAAACATGACTGAAACTTCAACAGCGGTACACTCACTTTTGTAGTAGCCAGGTGTCTTTTTTGCCAATGCAGTCTTTAGTCTTCAGCGTAGCGATGATGATGCTGATGTTCCACTGAGGTCCATCGTGTAAAAAAAAAACCACGAGAGGCAAAGCTTCAATTCATATTTTACCCTTTTATGCAAGTGACAGGAGTTCCTTGTGTCAACATAAAACCCACTATGTGACAGTATATGCCAAAATAAGATTGGAGCAAAGCCTCCAGAATCGCAGCCAAATTGCAGTTGCCACTTGCAAAATGTCTACTGGCATTTGCAATTTGCCCTTTAGTCGTACTTTCCGTCAACAGAAAGGCATTATTATGCATGTGACCCATGATCAATGTACACCAGATGAGTTAGAATCCGAACATGTTGTGCAATTCCAGTGAAGGACGTAATACTGTTCTTTTAGAGGCTCTGCTCAACAGTGTTTAGGGAGAGCGTTTAAAAGGGAACAATGATCGCGTTAGCCAAAGAACAATGGAGTTCAGAGTGAATTAATCTATGTAATAAGCCAAGACGATCTCTCCTTGCCCTCGTGGCTATGGAACAGTTCTCCCTGCATTAAAGGCTATCTTCCATTCTTGTTGGTTTCCAAGAAGCCAGGAATGTGCATTACTTTACCTTGAGTCGGCTGTGGTTGCGCACAATTGTGATCGTATTGGAGGCAAGGGTTGGTAGATGATGCATTTGTAAAAGTCTGAAAATAATGTTGAGACTCGGTGTGGTTTTTCTGGATAAAGGACATTATTACATTATTCTTGTTTGTACCCACTATGAATGTGAGAAGGAGTGGAGTGGTTCACTTATATAGGCCGTATAGGATAATACTGCACAGGAAACACATTTTGGACAATATATTTATTTTACAGCAGACATGTGGTGATTGAATAACATTTCTGCTTGACAACCACTTTGGCTGTTTTAGCAAATGTGGGGAATTAGACAGGTTTCATGAAACAGGCCTTTGCAACACTTCCCGGTAAATGTGTAGCTGCCTATTGGCACGTACAGATGGGCAGACATACGCTCTGCGTCTTGGCTCGGTGCTAGAAACCACATATTAAAAAAATAACTCATGTTGGCTTATTTCCAAGCATGTTACCAAAACATCTGCTATATGTTACTTTACAAAAGATCAGTTTTGGGCATACAAAATAAACAACGTACAGCATTTCAAATGTGTTCTAAATAAAAAAATCACTGTGGAAGAAATTATGTGTCTGACTTTGCTGGAACTTGCGGTATGATTGAGCCGCTGTCCTATGCATTTTCATTAAAAAAAACATGAAAATAGATTTAATACCGATTTAAAGCTTTCGTGACTGCAGGGATTCATCTTCTTGGTTCTTTCGGTAAAGTCACGTAAAAGGGAAATAATACAATAATAAAAATAAAACAATTGTATTTTATAATGTTTTATTTTTATTATTTTATTATAAAACAATTGTATTTTAATGTTTAATTTTTATTATTTCATTATTTCCCTTCTACGTGACTTTACCGAAAGAACCAAGAAGATAAATTTAATAAAAACTAATTTATATCATTATCATCAGCCATGATTAATCCACTGCTGGATGTAGCCCTCCCATAGGGCACTTGTATTCATAAGCGTTTACCGGATGGAATTGCAGTTGCAGTCATGTACTGTCATGATTGAAATGTACTACGTGGTATTGGAATGAAAGTAACAACCAAAAACAGACAATATTAATAATAACGCTTTACTGCATACTTGTAGTAACGCAGTTGCAAGGAATAGAACAGTATGTGTTGCGTGATAGATGCATTAAGGAAATTTGGACTTTAATAAACAAATGCCAGACTAACGAATATCAATTACAGGGTGGAACATGAACCAAAGGGTCAAAAAGAAATACTCTATTACATTCTGTACCCATGTTGCATGTGTGGGTGTCTTCGGCTTTTTAATTCAGCATGTGTTAATTATTAAGAAGGGTTGTAAAGGGAGCATGCCTGCCTCTCATTGGCATGCTGTGGCTGAAACTCATGCACACAGTGCGTGACTCTTGCACCCCATAACTTCAGCGGCTTGACAGCTGAAATTGTTGAGGCTGGGCATACAAGATCTGTTAAGCAACATTCAACTAAATTGTAACAGTGCTTATAGTGAATTTTGGATTGGGGCCAGTACTCTGTGATTGTCTTTGGAATCCCATGATCCCTTGGGGGCCTTGCATATTATTGTTCTTGAGATCAAGTTTACTTTTGGTTGTAATATATTTCTTGGCAAAAGATGCAAATGATGCTTCCACCCAACCACTCACTGAATCCAAGCGCTAAATTGCAAGCTCCTTTTATATCCCACATCCGTTGACCAAATTGGTCTGCGCTCACACACAGGTGCATCAACTCACTGCACCCTAAACAATACACGGGGCTACGTACGTTGCATAGTTTCTACACAGTGAACATATTGGCTCGCAACTTGATTTGAACGGATTCCGTATTTGTGCTGTGAAAACCGAATAAACTGATCCACCATACAAAGCAGCACCCTAATCTTAACTTGTGCACCGCTTTCTAAACTTAATTATAATCGAGATATATTCCTGAAATGATTTCCCAAAACCTACAGGCCTGTGAATCAACACGCAGTCTCTTTGTTTTGATGGAAATGTGTTCATATAGTGACAGTACCTTGAATTGCATACAACACATAAGGGATGCAGGAGTTTAGAAATTGGGAATGGTACTTTCAGAATGTGGCTAAATGTTTATATATATCATAAGGATCTTAGGCTGTCGTGCTGTTATTATTTGCTGCCTACGATGCCATATGTTAGTGTGACTGGGTTCTGACTCTTCATTACTCATAGCTTGTTGAGATGTACCCCAAGCCTCAGTACTTAAGTGCAATGTTGATACACAGATATGCACATCTCCACCATCTGTTTGGCAACTCAGGTCTCGCTTGATAATAGGACTTCGAGTCTCAATGGCCTCTTATGTTGGTTATAAATAAAGGTCGACCATCCGTCTACCTGGGGTGCTGGCAGATTGAATAGCTCACTACAAACCAAGCAATCTGAGTTTGATTGTCGGCGACCGCTAAAACATCAGTAGCAGGTGATATCTGAGCTGGTGCTGGGCCCCTCTTTACCAACTTACACTGACCAGCATCGTGAAGTATGGTCAAACAACCTCCATGACCGATACGCATCCAGCCATGGATTGACAAATTAATACTGTTATATGTCTAATTGATTTTTTTTACCAGAATTTGCAATGGTCTTTACAAGGGGTCGTCAAGAATGGTACATTAGGCTGTGTATGTAATTATTTGCTGTATCTACGTGTCTTCCTCATTGAGGATTAGCAAATGTAAGAATTCAAGCATTTTGAACATGGTGAGATTTGTAACTGTACCTTTAAAAACATGTTTTTTGTAGCTGGCTACCATCTGACATAATATATTGCCAACAAAAAACTATTTTAAATGCTGAAAGGAAGCATTTCTTAAATGTACCACAATTTAATATTTTAAATTGCCACTGTAAACAAATCAAGACTCACAATTATAAATTAGTGTGCCCATGGCCGCCACTGTCACACCTGCATACTTTTGCTTATTCCATGTTTAGTACAAAATAATGACAGGTAATTTCACTATAATTTTAAGAGTTTTGGTGGATGGCTGGCTGGAGGGACGGATGAATGGACGATCACTTCCAATTGATGTGTGGGCTGCTAGTCAACATGAAAAGCAGCGCTGGAAAAAATCTGCTTCTAATTAATGGCGACTAAAGAAATCAATAATATCCAGAACACAATTACCATGTTTTGCAAACAATGCGATACGCCACAAAACAAACGTAAAGCTACTGTGTTTGTGTGTTGCACGGTACATCATAGTCTTTGAACATCTTTTGTTAAGTACTGCCGGTGCCGATGAGCGCAAAGCTTTACATACTTTATAAGAATATTATTTGTCATGTCACCTTTGCAGAGTGTTTCAGGTCATTGAATAGGGACATACCATCGTGCGTGATGCAAGGGGGAATCGTGAACTTTTCAACAACAACAACAAAGGCCACCCCACAGAGACGACAAAGGCCACCCCACAGAGACGATCACCCCTCTCTGTTACCTGTGTTGCTCTCGCTATGTATCTTGGTGATATCTGTCTGCTAATATGTCTGTCTATAGTTTTCTGGTTAGATTTTATGTCGCTATTTCAACAACAACAAAACCGCGCTGCCGGTACACGCTGTACTTGAGTTGACATCTGTGACATCTCAGTCATTTGTACCCTAGGCGACTGCGTGCACATACATAACGTTTGTACATTGTGTAATTCTATTTTGACTCCTTTCTGCGATCACGTGAGAGTTATGGAGTCTGTGGCAGAGAGAAACAATGGCTCTTTCACTTGTATTGTTTAAACACCCTTGAATTTGTGTTGAGTGTGAAACTTTCAAATGTGAAACATTCTGGACCAAGTTCAGTTTCAAATGCTGTAGCACTTGTAAAAACAAACTACTATATAATATGCTGCAAATTTTTTACATTCTATATTTAAATGATGTATCTTTTTTGCAGTAAAAAAATACTTGCAAATGCACATTTATTAGTTTACAGTGTATACATAATTAAGACCAACTTATAGTCACAATTACATAATTGACCTTATTCTATAGTTACTACAACATATGTCGAGCAATAAACATGAAGGGAATGCTTTAGCAAAGATGACCCATGAGAAATACAAAACGAATCTTGTTTGTCATTAACGTAACCTCATGGCAGGAAAATAAAGCGGTAGTCTCATGTTTTATACACGACAATTTGCATTCATATAGCTACTAAATTAAACCATTTATCAAGATGATGTACAGAAACATTGGTTCAGATTTATTTTATACAGGTATCAGGGACGTATGGTCAGGGGAGGCAGGGGAGGCAGAGCCACTGACATATTTGTCCAGAAGGATAGGCAAATGGACTTCATTTACAAGTAAAGGTAAGACCATGCAATATATATTTTAATTTGTGTCGAATGAGTATGAATAGTGGAACTGCATTCGCCTATAAAACGTGAATCGAATACGTAACTCATCTGTGTGCGCGTGTTGTAAAGAATGCTGATATGAAATATGAAACATAGGGCCGCCTAACCAATCGTCATTGTGCAACCTGCCAATTGAATGGTGAATTGAAGCTACCTCGATCGGGTTCATATGTGTGTAAATCTGGCTCTGATACTAGCCAGTGCCTCCCCAACCATTGACCTCACCGCACATCACTGACAGGTAGAGAGAGAGGCTGTTGGTTGAGATAGAAAATTATATTTTAAAAAACTTTTTAAAAAACACGCTTTAATGAAATGTACCGTACTAGTAATGGAAAAACTCCACGACTCCAGGAAGTGGCCCCCCGAAGCTTGCCATAACGTAAGGGACCGTGGCCAATTACAGCCAACGTCAGTTTACCATGGGCAATTAGACCCAAGCCGAAACATAACATTTAAAAAATAATGTTTTAAAATATGTTTTTTTAATGATAGAATATAGTATTGTCATCAGTATGACATAAGTATACCAAGTTTGCAGTCGATATCACATTGGGATGTGGGTAAAAATTGAGTTACAAGATTTGAGGATACAACAACGACAACAACAAGAACAACAACAACAGAGTGAGTTAAATAAAAGTGTGTAATAATAATAAACACGGAAGCTCTTAAGCCTGGACCGGAACGGGGGCAATAAATCAAATGCACAGATGGCGAGTGGAAGGAAGTTTCAGGTTGGGGGCAGCAGAGGACAAAGGGCGACCTCCCGCAAAGCTAAGACTGACTGGGGGACTTTTGCAGGAAGTCTTAGTTCTAGATTTGAAGCTTTCGTGACTGCAAGGATTCATACTCTTAGGTTTTTTCGGTAAAGTCACAGCTAAATTTACTGTGTGACGGTCCCACCTGATGGCGGAGACTTGTGTTGCCTCCGAAACGTCGTGATTTATTATTATATTTCTAAAACACTTGCACATTTCAAGAAACTATCTATGAACGGTTGTGATTTATTATTTTACTAGCAGAAGTACCCGGCGTTGCCCGGGTGAAAAATATATGTCTTAATAACCTTACATATATACACAGATACTAAGGTATTGTCAAAGCCCGGTGGGCTTTGACAATACCTTTCACCACTCACAACTCACCCTCACCACTCATCCTCACCACTCCCACTCACTACTCACCCTCACCATTCACCATCACAACTCACCAATCACCAAACTCCCTCACCAATCTCCCTCACCCTCACCACTCACCCTCACCACTCACCCTCACCACTCACCAATCACCAATCACCACGAACCCTCACCACTCACTCTCACCATTCACCATGACCATTCAGCCTCACCACTCACCACTCACTCTCACCATTCACCCTGACTATTCAGCCTCACCACTCACCCTCTCCCTCACCACTCACGCTTACCACTCACCCTCACCACCACCACTCACCCTCACCACTGACGCTCACCACTCACTCTCTCCCTCTCCACTCACCCTCACCACTCACCCTCACTACTCACTAATCACCCTCACCACTCACCACTCATCCTCACTACGTACTACTCACCTTCACCACTCACCTTCACCACTGACGCTCACCACTCACCCTCCCCTCTCACCCTTCCTACTCACCACTCAACCTCACCACTAACCCTCACCCCTGACCACTCACCCTCCCCACTCACCACTCACCCTTCCTACTCACCACTCAACCTCACCACTGACCACTCACCACTCACCCTTACCCTCACCACTCACTCTCACCACTCACCCTTACTATTCACCACACATCATCACCACTCACCCTCAACATCAACACTCACCCTCACCACTCACCCTCACCACTCACTCTCACCACACCCTCAGCACTCACCCTCCCCACTCACCCTCACCACACACCCTCACCACTTAACCTCACCACTCAACCTCACCACTCACCATCACCACTCACCCTCACCATTCACCCTCAACACTCACCCTAACCCCTCTCCCTCACCACTCTCCCTCACCACTCACCGTCACCACTCACCACTCACCCTCACCACTCACCACTCACCCCTCACCATCACCACTCACCCTCACCACTAACCCTGACCCCTCACCACTGACCACTCACCACTCACCCTCACCACTAACCCTCACCATCACCATTCACCCTTACTACTAACCACTCAACCTCACCACTCTTCGTCATCACTAACCTTCACCACTCACCCCTCACCACTCACCCCTCACCCTCACCACTCACCCTCACCACTCACCCCTCACCATCACCACTCACCCTCACCACTCTCCCTCACCACTCACCACTCACTTTCACCATTCACCCTCACCACTCACCCTCACCACTCAACCTCACCACTCAACCTCACCCTCACTACTCACCATTCATCCTGACCAATCACCACTGACCAATCACCACTCACCACTCTCCACTAACCCTCACAACTCAACCTCACCACTCACCCTCAAAACAAACGAATCTCTCACCACTCACCCTCACCACTCAGCACTCACCCTCACCACTCAGCACTCACCCTCACCACTCACCCTCACCACTCACCCTGACCACTCACCCTCACCACTAACCCTCACCACTCACCCTTACCACTCACCCTCACCACTAACCCTCACCATCACCACTCACCCTTACTACTCACCACTCAACCTCACCACTCTTCGTCACCACTCACCCTCACCACTCACCCCTCACCACTCACCCTCACCACTCACCCTCACCACTCACCCCTCACCATCACCACTCACCCTCACCACTCTCCCTCACCACTCACCACACACTCTCACCATTCACCCTCACCATTCAGCCTCACCACTCACCCTCACCACTCACCGTCACAACCACCACTAACCCTCACCACTCAACCTCACTACTCACCCTCAAAACTAACGACTCTCTCACCACTCACCCTCACCACTCAGCACTCACCCTCACCACTCACCCTCACCACTCACGCTCACCACTCACCCTTACCACTCACCCTCACCACTAACCCTCACCATCACCACTCACCCTTGCTACTCACCACTCAACCTCACCACTCTTCGTCACCACTAACCCTCACCACTCACCCCTCACCACTCACCCCTCACCCTCACCACTCACCCTCACCACTCACCCCTCACCATCACCACTCACCCTCACCATTCAGCCTCACCACTCACCCTCACCACTCACCCTCACCACTCACCCTCACCACTCACCACTCACCGTCACAACCACCACTCACCCTCACCACTCACCCTCACCACTCAACCTCACCACTCAACCTCACCCTCACTACTTACCATTCATCCTGACCAATCACCACTGACCAATCATCACTCACCACTCTCCACTAACCCTCACCACTCACCCTCACCACTCACCCTCACCACTCACCCTGACCACTCACCCTCACCACTAACCCTCACCACTCACCCTTACCACTCACCCTCACCACTAACCCTCACCATCACCACTCACCCTTACTACTCACCACTCAACCTCACCACTCTTCGTCACCACTCACCCTCACCACTCACCCCTCACCACTCACCCCTCACCCTCACCACTCACCCTCACCACTCACCCCTCACCATCACCACTCACCCTCACCACTCTCCCTCACCACTCACCACTCACTCTCACCATTCACCCTCACCATTCAGCCTCACCACTCACCCTCACCACTCACCGTCACAACCACCACTCACCCTCACCACTCACCCTCACCACTCACGCTCACCACTCACCCATCAGCACTCACAACTGACACTCACCCTCACAACAACCACTCACCCTCACCGCTCACCACTCACCCTCACCACTCACCCTCACCACTCACTCTGACCACTCACCCTCACCACTAACCCTCACCACTCACCCTTACCACTCACCCTCACCACTAACCCTCACCATCACCACTCACCCTTACTACTCACCACTCAACCTCACCACTCTTCGTCACCACTCACCCTCACCACTCACCACTCACCCTCACCACTCACCCCTCACCATCACCACTCACACTAACCACTCTCCCTCACCACTCACCACTCACTCTCACCATTCACCCTCACCATTCAGCCTCACCACTCACCCTCACCACTCACCACTCACCGTCACAACCACCACTCACCCTCACCACTCACCCTCACCACTCAACCTCATCACTCAACCTCACCCTCACTACTCACCATTCATCCTGACCAATCATCACTGACCAATCACCACTCACCACTCTCCACTAACCCTCACCACTCAACCTCACCACTAACCCTCAAAACTAACAACTGTCTCACCACTCACCCTCACCACTCAGCACTCACCCTCACCACTCACCCTCACCACTCACGCTCACCACTCACCACTCACCCATCACCACTCACAACTGCCACTCACCCTCACAAAAACCACTCAACCTCACCACTCACCCTCACCACTCACCCTCACCACTCACCCTGACCACTAACCCTCACTACTAACCTTCACCACTCACCCTTACCACTTACCCTCACCACTAACCCTCACCATCACCACTCACCCTTACTACTCACCACTCAACCTCACCACTCTTCGTCACCAAGCACCCTCACCACTCACCACTCACTCTCACCATTCACCCTCACCATTCAGCCTCACAACTCACCCTCACGACTCACCCTCACCACTCACCACTCACCGTCACAACCACCACTCACCCTCACCACTCACCTTCACCACTCAACCTCACCCTCACTACTCACCCTCACCACTCACCCTCACTACTCACGCTCAGCACTCACGCTCAGCACTCACCACTCACCCATCACCACTCACAACTGCCACTCACCCTCACAACAACCACTCACCCTCACCGCTCACCACTCACCCTCACCACTCACCCTCACCACTCACCCTCACCACTCACGCTCAGCACTCACCACTCACCCATCACCACTCACAACTGCCACTCACCCTCACAACAACCACTCACCCTCACCGCTCACCACTCACCCTCACCACTCACCCTCACCACTCACCCTGACCACTCACCCTCACCACTCACCACTCACCGTCACAACCACCACTCACCCTCACCACTCACCTTTACCACTCAACCTCACCACTCAGCACTCACCCTCACCACTCACCCTCACCACTCACCCTCACCACTCACCCTCACCACTCACGCTCACCACTCACCACTCACCCATCACCACTCACAACAACCACTCACCCTCACCGCTCACCACTCACCACTCACCCTCACCACTCACCCTCACCACTCACCCTGACCACTCACCCTCACCACTAACCCTCACCACTCACCCTTACCACTCACCCTCAACACTAACCCTCACCATCACCACTCACCCTTACTACTCACCACTCAACCTCACCACTCTTCGTCACCACTCACCCTCACCACTCACCCCTCACCCTCACCACTCTCCCTCACCACTCACCACTCTCCCTCACCACTCACCACTCACTCTCACCATTCACCCTCACCATTCAGCCTCACCACTCACCCTCACCTCTCACCACTCACCGTCACAACCACCACTCACCCTCACCACTCACCCTCACCACTCAACCTCACCACTCAACCTCACCCTCACTACTCACCATTCATCCTGACCAATCATCACTGACCAATCACCACTGACCACTCTCCACTAACCCTCACCACTAACCCTCAAAACTAACAACTCTCTCACCACTCACCCTCACCACTCAGCACTCACCCTCACCACTCACCCTCACCACTCACGCTCACCACTCACCACTCACCCATCACCACTCACAACTGCCACTCACCCTCACAACAACCACTAACCCTCACCGCTCACCACTCACCCTCACCACTCACCCTCACCACTCACCCTGACCACTCACTCTCACCACTCACCACTCACCGTCACAACCACCACTCACCCTCACCACTCACCCTCACCACTCAACCTCACCACTCAACCTCACCCTCACTACTCACCATTCATCCTGACCAATCACCACTGACCAATCACCACTCACCACTCTCCACTAACCCTCACCACTCAACCTCACCACTCACCCTCAAAACTAACAACTCTCTCACCACTCATCCTTACCACTCTCCACTAACCCTCACCACTCAACATCATCACTCAACCTTACCACTCACCCTCACCACTCACCCTCACCACTAACCAATCTCTCACCCCTCACCACTCACCCTCACCACTCACAACAACCATTCACGCTCACCGCTCACCCTCACAACTCACCACTCACCCTCACCACTCACTAATCACCACTCACAATCGCCACTCACAACCGCCACTCACCCTCACCACTCACCCTCACTACTCATCCTCACAAATCACACCCTCACCATTATATTTTTGCCCCAGTCAACGCCGGATATTTCCCATTCGTAGCAGTTCATATCAACTCTATAACCAACTTATATTAAACGGGAACAGCGCGATCCTAAAGTAATCTACAACCTTCGATTAGTCCTCTGTGCGATTCAAAGAATCGATTCCTGGCATGTTGGGGGTTTACGTTTTGAATGACAGAGCTTTATTTTCATTGGTATGTTATGTTTTAATGTTTTCAGGAGTTTTTAATTACATTTTTGCCCCGGTCAACGCCGGATATTTCCCGTTCGTAGCAGTTTATATCGACTATAACCAACTTATAGTAAACGGGAATCGTCCGATTCTAAAGGAATCTACAACCTTAGATTCCTTTGCGCGATTCAGAGAATCGATTCTTGGCACGTCGGGTTTAAAAGTAATTACACAGTTGTATTTTCATTGGTATGTAATGTTTTAAAGTTTTCAGAAGATTTTAAATGTATTTTCCCCCCGGGCAACGCTGGGTATATCGAGTTTATACCACAAAGTCGTCGCTTGACACGTGTGGGGTGTCGAGGCCTAGTACCGTGCAGAGCCTCCGGCCTCGCCTAGATTGCCCACCCGGCTGAGGCTGGGTACTGGGGCCGTTACCCCCCCCCCCCGCGCTACAATAATACTGTCTAATCGCTATAATTTTATTATCTACCGACCCTATAATAGTAATTGCACACATTGGGGTGGGGGGGGGAGTGAAGAGGACGTGAAACTTTGATGAATTTACCTCAGAGTCGCGTGTTAATGCGTGCGCATATTTTTAACGGGAATTAAAAATGGCGTCCACCCCGCAGTGAAGGCATTGCTACCCGTTGCCAGGGGCAACCACCGTGGGCCGCGCCGGTCGGCAATAGTAAATAAATAAATAAAGCGTTAAATAAATAAATAAAGAGAAATCGCACTAAATCGATAATCGGTCCGATTTAAAGTTTAGAGACGAAAAATCAGAAATGCCTAAGTTTACCGCGGGGCCGGGGGCGTGCCCACCTGCAAAATTTAATCTCGGCGAACCCCACGGTCCGAGAGCTACATCCCCCGCAAGGGAGCGTACGCAGACGGACAGATGGACGGACAGACAGACAGACAGACAAAAAATGAATTATATAGGTTAGATTTCAATAATGTTTTCGATTATTTTAATTATTTATTTTAATTATTTATTTTTTACCTACGTGACTTTCATAATCAACGTTTTTGGGTTTAGATCGCGTTATTTATAAATGTGTCGTAACCCTCCACCACCCGACACGGCCAATCAGTAAAAAAGTGTCACGTTGACAAAAGACAAATAGTTCACTGCTTTAGCCCACCGGTGTGTTGAAGCGTCAAACCACAACATTTACATTGTAAACCCAAAAACGTTGATTATGAATAATATCGGTCGCGAAAGCCTACGTGTTAAACTACGTGACTTTATCGGAAAAAACCTAAGAGTATATATACGAACGGTTTTCTATTCGTATACATTGAGTAGTGAAGGTGTATGTTGTTGAACTTCTTTTATACCAAACCATGCTAATCGAAGGTGATAAACGCGTTGAACAGTCAAAACTGGCTATGTATACTGATGAACATTTTTATAATCTCTGTATTTTTTTTTTTAAAAGACGACTGCCACCACCGCATGTTATACTCATTTCCCCAAATACTCTGCTACTTTTGCTTTAACCTATCATACGGCATCAGCAATGTCACCAATCTATTTCTGTCTCTGCCACGTGCAGTAGTTGCTACGTATACTCACCTGTTCATAAATTTAGATCAACCACAGCCGTTCAAGTACCCTGCCCACCGAAACAAAGCATCTTTGTGGCAGATCCTCTTGGCTGATTCATTACTTCTAAACACAAGCAGCAACATCAAGTTTGACAACTTCGATCCTTGCTCGCATAGATTAAGGCGTTGTGTGATCTTGAGAGGATCGACGTGATTCGCATTTCTCTCTTCACCTGAAGACAATGCTGTCTGGTGCATTGTTGGTTGAATGATGATTCACCATGGAAGTGGAGAAAGACGGTAAACTACCATTCTTGGATATTCTGTTTGAGAGGAGGCCTGACGGATCCTTGGGACATTCTGTCTACAGGAAAGCCACCCACACAGATTCCTACTTGAAACCGGATTCCCACCACCACCCATTTCAAAAGAATTATCTCATCAAAAGCTATACCACAGAGCCCATGGCATTTCTGACAAACACCACCTGACCGGTGAATTAAGAGATGTACATCGGGCCCTCAGGATGAACGGATACTCTGACCGTACTATCCACCAAGCTGTCTCTCCCACCACACAGAAACAGCCACTTGAAACTCCGACCAAAACCATCACGTTACCATACATAGCAGGCGTGACCAAAAAGATCTCCAAAATTCTAAACAAACATAAGATCCAAGTCCGATTCAGTACAGTGCATAAAATCCGTGATCTGATTCCATCTGTGAAGGATGTCGTTCCTGACTTACAGTATCCTGGAGTCTACAAATTGAGTTGCATTTGTGGTGATTGCTACATTGGAGAAACGAAACGTCATGTTTCTGATCGTGTCCGCGAGCACAAGTCAGATCTGAAACACGGCAGAACTGATTCTTCTGCCGTTGCCGATCATTGCTACAACTCGGTGGGCTCTCATGAAATTGTCTTTTCCGAGACCAAGGTTCTCTGCAAACCTCCCGGCTACCATCAAAGGTTTGTACACGAAGCCATACAAATATACAAACACAGACATAATTTCAACCGTGATGATGGGTACAAACTTAGTAATCATTGGAAAGATGTTATCAACCACGCAAAAAAGACTTAATTACACTTTTTTGGACCATCTTATCTGACAGGCACTATTTTACTTTACTTTACCGAGTGTTAACATCCCCAGTTATTTTTTGGCAGTGCTCTCTTCATTGTTCAGCCAGCATTGGTATAAACATGGGCATTTTCGTTCTTTTGTCTATCATGTGTATCAGACCTCCCCTCCCCCCTCTCTGTCCATTGTGTTGGCGTGTGCAGCAGCAACCGCGTCCAAGCCGTCGTCCATTGTTTTGGCCCCGCTCACCCCCCCTCCCCCTCCCGATGCGTTGTACTTAGCACTCCGTGCTGTCTTTGAGCCCCGCCCCCCTCCCTCCCGATACGTTCCATTTATTGGCTACCACATTCTGATGAGCTACCCCCCCTCTCCTCCCCCCTTCAACTTGCTTATAAGGGATTACTTCTTGAATCATTGCCTCACTTGATGCAGCTAATTCGGCTGTGACGGTCCCACCTGATGACGGAGACTTGTGTTGCCTCCGAAACGTCGCGATTTTTGTTTTTATTTTATTTTATTTTCATTAAGTTTGATGTTTTACCTACGTGACTTTACCGAAAAAACCTAAGAATATGATGATAAGAGTTGTTCTCGCAAGGAAAAATGCTACAGGTTCAGATATGTTAATTTTGTATTTTCGTGTTGTGATAAGTCTTGGGAAATGATAACGCGTTTGTGTATTCCTGTATGTAGAGTCACTCAAATTATACATGTGCATTACATACATCTGTTAAAATTAGGATAACTGAAAAGGTAAAAAAACTCATTAATTAGCCAAAATAACGCCAAATATACGAATGGCCTTAAGCTGACATAACTACAATTCAGTGTCGTGTGTTTTGCTCTAATTGTCGCTGAAATATTTTGTGAAATTACAATGCGATTTCCACCTTAAACGGTTATTTAATTGCACATATTTCATATACATTTTGAATTGCAACGGATATTAATTAAATATAATGTGTGATTTTGTTTGTACTGGAATGGCAAATGTAATTCATACACAATCTAACACATGCGTTCCAGATGTCAGTTGAACAAAGCCAAGTATGTATGCTTGGGTTAACTTTTCACCAAATTCTGTGCGAATTCCAAACTTTGGTTACGTAGCGCTTACGGAATAACAGCCACGGTAATGAAAGGCATTGAAATACATTTGGGGAAAACAAATCGGTTGCATTGATGAATATACACTTGTGTATTTGTTAGTATCTCAATGATGTTAGAAGGCAGCAGGACTTATAATTATACTGGTAGGAACCTCCTGGTTACACCAGCCCACAGGGGATTATTGTGTCCGTCGTGCAGGGAGGGGCTGGGTGGGGAGGGAGGGGCTGGGTGGGGAGGGGAGGGTGGGGAGAGGCTGGGTGGGGAGGGTGGGGCTGGGTGGGGAGGGGCTGGGTGGGGAGGGTGGGGCTGGGTGGGGAGGGGAGGGTGGGGAGGGGCTGGGTGGGGAGGGTGGGAAGGGGCTGGGTAGGGAGGGTGGGGAGGGGTTGGGCTGGGTGGGGAGGGGCTAGTCACCCCGTGGTGCCCTTATAAAACGCAACGTTTAACCTACTCACGCCGGCCTGTGCCCGCCCTCACAGTCGGGCATATTCGCGGAATATACCACGCCGCCGTTGACCCTGGCCATTGACCGAGCAACCCAACGTTCCTACCAGCTCCCTCCACAGGAATGTGTTTGGGAAAGGCGGTGCTCTGGGAGCAGAAACGTGCTATTCTGAGTGAAGTTTAATTCTAAGTCAGTCGTGACCTCTGGCATGTGTTCACTTGTAATAAAAATCTAAAGTGTGCTTGCCAGTAAATCTGCCAAGATGGTGTAAAATTTGCCAAGGCTTGCATATATTGTTGTGTACTCACCAAGTAGAGGTTGAAATTTTGTCTTCTCCAACCATTGTGAATATCAAACAGCGATGATGCTAAGAATGCATTTGCAATATGTCCTCGGAGCTGTTGGGAAATGTGCCTCATTTTTGTATTTGTCAAGGATCCCTTTGAAGAATTAGTGAATTGTGGTCATTGTGTCCGAAGATGTATCTCCTTGCCTGGCTGCCCTTATAACATATGCACTGTTTACTTTCTTCATGCAATCTCAGTGTAGCTGTTCTATCTCTGTAAATGTGTTTTTATATTTTCTAGATATATGTTGTTTAGGCCTTGGTTTGTGAGAGCTTGGGTGACTCCATGACTTTCCACTCTACGAATGCACAATGACCAATGGGAACAGAAAATCAGGAGAAACATTTGAGACCATCCAGAAATTGTAAGCAATCCAGGCTTTGGAAATGTTTCTCTACCATCGATCACATACATACAATGAAAAATATTCTGGAAAAATCCAATGAATATCGTGTAACATTATGCCTTGCTTTTGCAGATTACGATTCAGCATTTGACTCGTTGAAACACGATGAAGTTTCCCAATAATTAAGACCGATATAAAAAAGACATCAATAAATAACGAAAAACATTTTCAACAATGGAACAGCCACAGTGAGATTACATGTCACAATTAAACAAATTACATATCAGAAGGAGAGTCAGGCAAGGAGAGATACTTTCACCAAAGTTCTTCACAGGAACATCAGAAAATGTTTTATTCCATAAATTTAATTGGGGAAATAAGAGCGTAAACATTAATGGATAACCATATATACATCTCAGTGTTGCTGATGATACAATGATTACAATAACAAATGGAAAATGAATTATTGAAGGTAAAGTCACCAACCTTTCGGTCACCTACGTGACTTTATCGAAAGAACCAACGAATATGGATTCCTGCAGTCACCAAAGCTTCAAATCAAGATTGAAGGTAATTGTTTTAAAGTTCGGATCACGATGAAAAAAAAACTAAATTCATCATCAACAAGTTCGCTGAAAAAATTAAAATATTTGTTTGGGAGACAACTGGAAACGCATCACAATATATATATACCTCGTGCACTTATTAAAGGTGGACTGGGAACAAAATGATATATCATTTATACATTTGTTAAAATATTGGCAAAACTATACAGTTCCTTTTGGCTGTCTACGAAATAACAACACATGTAAGAGAATACAAATACATGTCGGCTTGTGTAAGATTTTTCCAGACTTCAAATTGAGAAGATGGACAATATGTATGAGTTTGTCCAGCGGGTGGTGTGAGACTGATCAATGGCGGGATGCGAGCATTGTTGCCTGCATAAGATTATACGAATCCAAGGGCAAACAAAAGTAGGTGACACGTAAAGGATGAGACAAGAGGTCACAATAGTTCGGGTATCTACTCAGGTTTGAGGATATCGTGATAGCTGATGCAACAGAAACCGACACACGATGGAAAATAGGAAGAGCTCAGAGCAGATTGGAAGACGTAGTCGACAGAGACTTGGCACAATTGGACCTAACAATACCAACAGCAGAGAAGGAGATGAACGATTTCAAGAAGTGGGTGATGAGCAGCCTCTAGTTGCTCTGAAAGATTTGAAAAGTACAAATTCTGCGTGAGCATCGTTGCTGTGTGAGATATTGGAAGCACGATTTCTATGCCAAATGCGTGAAATGTACGCTTTAAACTGAGCATATTTATATCGTAATGGAGTAACCATTACTAACCAAGTCAAAACAAATAAAAGATAATTTGTACTCATGAAACCCCTAAGGCTGAATCCCACATATGGTAGATTCAACCTCCAACAAACAGGCGCATGTAATACTCGACATAGATTGACAATTATGCCATGGCAAGTGTCCTCAGTACAAACATGGATACTTTGTCATAATTTCAACTGGTGAGAGGCTTGTTTTGATCAGTTAAGACACCACGAGGGGAGTCATCAGGGGGAAGAAATTGATTATTTATTTATTTAAAGTAAATTACCAATCCCATTGATGCCTGTAACATACTGAGTCTCCATCTAATTTAAGCGCATGCATTTTGCATTCCACCGTAGGCCTCAAGACTCAAGAGTACGTTCGTTGAAGCAAGTGACCGATTCTGCGGACACCTTGAGCATACAAAATACAGGGCTTCCATGAAACGCCCCTCTACTTTTATTGAAAGCAAAGCAATTTAAGGTAAATTACGCAATAATACAAATCACAGTTCGTCCTGAAGGTGGTGTTCGCCGACAAGCGCCCGGTGGCCGGGTGACCCACGTAACCCGGTTGGGCCCAGCCCGGAACGTCTACACGGGTGAAGGGGCGTGTGCGTGATGCCAGTCAGTATGGAAGGGAGAGAGGGATGAGTCTCGGACAGGCTGAACACCGGCGATGGACAGACTCGCTACGTGGACGTTGGAATGCCCATGTCACTGGTGGGGAAGGGAAGGTATCGACTAGACGTATTCGGTCTCACCTCCGCACACAGCATTGGCACTGGTACCAAACTTAACACTCAAGCATCAGCACCGTCAATATCTGGGCACAGTTCAAATATGTCAGCCGCATTGCGGAACACATTTTGCAGCATCTGTGGAGTTCTTTTTTTGGAACTGCCGCCCATATATAGGTATGATATCCTAAACCTTGCAGATCTCTAGCTCGTGTTTGATACCGCCTCTGACTTGATAAAGTCCCGTGCAAAGAAATCCAAAGGCGTTAAATCCGGAGATGGAGCTGTCCAGGGATCTGATGCCACTGCGTCTCATCAAGCGATTTGTAAAACGTTCATTCAGGTACTTCTAAACGATGTTTGCGTAATGACAAGGAACCCCATTTTATTGAAAATGTTACTACTATCACACCTTCTTGTACGTTCATATTCATAGGGTCCTGCAAAAAAACGTGCATATACCATTAGTTCAATGAAATGGATAGGGGCTCTATGGACACCCTTTATACTCTGCAGTTGCTAAAATGAAAAGAAAGTGTTTAAGATGTCATATTTTTCTTGAAAAGTCAAGCACATCCGTTTTGCTTTCGATGCTAGGTATCCAGAGGTGCTTCATTGCCATTGCTGAGCCGTCTTTTTTGGCTGAAGTATCGTTTCAGGACCTCCTGGCAGGTGAATGAGGCAAAGTAGTAAATGAGAGGGTCCAGCATGCAGTTGAAGGTGTTGAACACAAGTGACAGAGGGCGCCACCATATGTTAGAGTGGCTAACATAACCGATGACATGCGTAGCATTGTAACAACCAAAACAAAACAGATAAATGAGCATCGTAATTATGATCAGCTTAATGGCACGTGTCTTCTTTTCTTTCCGCATGCTGAGAACATTTTTGGAGAGGAGCACTTTCATGATGGAGGCGTAGCAGTAGGATGTGACGAACAGCGGAATCACGTACAAGACTATGCACAGCACTAACCGAAGACCCTCTATGAAATGCAAGTCATCTTGGCTGAAATTATCATAGCAGGAGGAGGCGGCTTCACTCGTGTTGTGAGCTGGGTCGATATTCATCAAGTTGACCAGATTAATGGGTAAAATGTGGATTAATACCACCACCCAGATGATGGCACTTGCCATGCAGCCCCACACCTTGTTCCTCCACACCTTGGACTTGATGGGGTAGAGGATGGCGAAGTAGCGGTCCACAGAGAGGGCCATCACGGACAAAATGCTCACGTAGGTGGTCGTAAAGAAGACCGTGTAGATGAAGTGGCAGAGGAAAAGTCCGAAGACCCACACGTTCCCCTTGAAGTAGTACGGGATGATGAAGAATAGGCAGCAGACGAAGAGGACATCTGCTACAGCCAGGTTGATCATCAGCATGGTGGTGGAGGACTTCCTCTTGATGCACGCACAGAGGATGTAGATGGCCACGAGGTTGAGCGGCAGGGCGAGCACGACCACCAGGCAGCTGACAGCCGGCACCACGTCTTCGGTTAAGTGCATAGTTGACCTGGATGAGTGACGTTAACGTCAATATACAGATACAGCAACTAGTTATCAATGTATCCATTTACACAATACTACAGTGCCCGTTGAATAACGTATTTGGACAATATAAAGATGTAAAACAAATACTTTAAAAGCCCAATAAATTCGTGATATGCACATAATGAAATTATATTTCGAACAATATTCATGTTCAATAGGTATGCAATCAAATTCCCTTGATCAGGGCACACGAGGAGGTTGAGCAGCCAGTGAGATGAGAGGCACTTGAAGGGACCTGAGATGTAGTTCTGTGATGTCACCTTCCAGGGGGCCGTTCTCTAACGTGGGGGCAGTGTTACACGGCTTCCTGTGGCAGCTTCGAGTGGGAATGTATTTGTGTCATGACTGACATCAGAGCGCAATTAGTGACGCTGACGCTATTACGCAAATGAGCATCAGTTAATGCTCATCTCAGCGACCGCGAGCCAGTGTTGACAATGCCACACGTCTATGGTGGCAATCGTCTTGCCATTTCAATGGGGGGGCGGGGGGAAGTTAAAATAATTAACAGTAAGATAATATTCTTGGTTCTTTCGGTAAAGTCATGTAGAAGGGAAATAATAAAATCATAAAAATAAAACATAAAATGCTCAGCCGTAGCAGATCATTGTTATAATTCAGTGGGCTCACATGCCATTGACTTCTCCAAGACGGAGGTTCTCTGCAAGCCATCCGGCTACCATGAAAGATTCGCTCATGAGGCCATCCACATATGCAAATATACAATTTTAACCGAGGAGATGGATTCTGGCTCAGCAATCATTGGAAGGACGTGATAAACCATTTCGGGTCTTTATTGATTGTGTTCTCGTTTACGGTGACTTTCAGACCGCATTCCTTTCGCTGGCATTGACTATATAGCTTTGGTATTCTCCTCACGGATGGGAGTTTTTTGCTCCGCTGCAAGTTTCCCTCTACCACTCTCCCATTGACATATTTCTTTGCTCCCTCTTAGTACCTTTAGTAAAATTTCCCTCCCTTTATTACTGCTAATCCTACATAATACACTAGTATAATATGACTTTGAGACCCCCCACCGCCTACACATTCGACAAGGAGTGACTCACCCCATATCTGTATTTGTCATCAACATGCTAAATTACCCTGTTGATATGTAAACTCCTTTGTCAAGGCGCTCTCCTCCTCCCACCCAGCTTAAAATACGCTGCCAAGCTTAGCAGTGTTCATTAGGATGCTGTCTTTCCGACAGCTCTGTTCTTCACCTGAGGACGGCTGCTTGCGTTGTGGCCGAAACATCGTGAGAATTTTATCATGTTTGATTTTTAATAATTTATTATTATTTTATTATTTCCCTTCTATGTGACTTTACCGAAAGAACCAAAAATATGAATCCCTGCAGTCACGAAAGCTTTAAATCGAAAAGTAAGATAATACTTGATATTATCGTGAGCCTTATGTATATAACAAAATACTTAATCTATGTAGAGTTTTAAAATGTTGTTATGCATGTATGTTTAACTTTTTTCACACCGTACTTAGTCAACCATGCTAATCGGAGGTGTGGGGGAAGGACAACAAACGAAACATAAAATAACTTGTAAATAAATTAGTTTTCAATCTAGAATCCCGTTGTGTAGTGCAGTAATAAACATTTGTTTGCAGTCACAACTATCCATTGGTTTGCCTCTTATCGAAACTGTAAGGGCAAATTATATTCAATCGATTTCATTGGCTATTTTGAAATAAATTTAACAAGAAATAATAGTAAGATATTATACCCAATATGGATATGAAACACATTGTGGTATCATTATTTAGTGATGAATTTCATTGCTCATGTGTCAACACTTTCGCTTAGTCATATTAAATTATGATTTTCTATTGCAGTAACTATATACGATTGTACCGTTATAGTCTGGGGTACCTGTGTTGATGTGGTATATCAACATTTGGTCCCAAAATAAGATTTTTTGCATTTTCATTGGTTATAATTGCATTATGCTGAATTTGCTCTGTTTTCTTAAACGTTCTGAAATGATGAGCTTTACCATATGCCAGAGGCTCACTTCATACTGGCAGTTTACAGATGACCATTTCTGAATTTATTATATAAACCCACTAATCGTTTTACCACATCAACATTACTGCAACTTCAAAAGCGGTAAACGTACTTTTGTAGTAGCCAGATGTCTTCTATGCCCGTTGTCTTCAGCGTCGAGATGGTGATGTCCCACAGATATCAAGTCGTGTTGAAAAACCATCAGACGTAAATACGCCCCGCATGATAAAGCCTTCTGTGCAAGTGACTGAAGTTCCTGGTATCAGCGTAAAACCACTATGTGTTTATGTTTAAAAAAAAAAGGGAACACAGTCTTGTTTGGTTATGAATCACGGTTGTAATTTCGCAAAATGTCTCATGGAAATTGTAATTTGCCCTTTACTCACAGTTTGTGTCAACAAGGCGTTATTATCCATTTGACCCGCTATCAATATGCACCAGATGAGTTGGAATCAGATTTTATTGTGATATTCCAGTAAAGTATTTCGCACTGTTTGTACAGAGGCTCAAATCAACAGTGATTGAGTAAGCAAATGAACCGTGATGTGTTCAAGTGGATGTAGCGATGTAATACGCTAAGAGGACACGTTTCCCATCTTCAGAGATAAAGACATCTCACAGATCCCTCTTGGCTACACAATATCCCTTGTCTCCTTTGAGGGCTACCAACGACTATTTTTGGTTTCCAACAAGATGGGCATGTACATGTGTGCATGTTGAACGTCTTTCGCATCATACGTAGCCAACGGTGCTAATCGGAGGTACATGGCCTTACCTTGAGTCAGGTGTGGTGGTTCAACACCTCTGTGATCCAGAAATTTGGAGGCACGTGTTGGTGGGCGATGCCGATTTGTGATAATCTGAAACCCCGCTAGGTGTGGCATTACAGTAGATGATACTGGTAGGAACCTCCTGGTTACACCAGCCCACAGGGGATTATTGTGTCCGTCGTGCAGGGAGGGGCTGGGTGGAGAGGGTGAGATGGGCTGGGTGGGGAGGTTGGGGAGGGGCTGGGTGGGGAGGGTGGGGTGGAGAGGGGCTGGGTGGTGAGGGTGGGGCTGGGTGGGAGGGGTGGGGCTGGGTGGGGAGGGGCTGGTCACCCCGTGGTGCCCTTATAAAACTCAGCGTTTAACCTACTCGCGCCGGCTTGTGCCCGCCCTCACAGTCGGCCATATTTGCGGAATACACCACGCCGCTGTTGACCCTGGCCATTGACCGAGCAATCCAACGTTCCTACCAGCTCCCTCCGCAGGAATGTGTTATCCCTGAAGCCATTTGTGCAGACACCTATGTGTTATCGTCTCGTATGCTTGGGTTTTCTCTGGGCATACCGGTTTTCTCGCAGGAGCAAAATATGGCATTGTCTTTTAAACTGATTGGCCGACACCAGAGACAGCCTTCTTTAGGGCCTCGTCTGACACTGGTGAGACAATGCCACTATCAGAGCATTTATAGCTCGGGGTGAACAGCTATAAAATGTTACCTTTTTGCCAGTATCAAAAAGATACTTGATATTGCCAAAAAGGTCCCAAAACATTTCTTAAAATGCAATAAAAATGTAACGCAGCATGTCTTGCCTCACGGCAGATGGGGAGCGTACGTTCACAGGAAGGTCCTGTTTTTTTATGCTAATGTTGGTCACGTGACCAGGAAGTGACGGTGTTAGATTTCCACTGTACCACGCGGGCGTCGGCCATTACACAGATAAGTCAAGATGGCGGCATGCATCGCATCTCAGTGAGACCACAGCCGCACTTGTCCATTGTGGGAGCTTAAGAAGCATTATCTGTAAGTTGTTTATATTCCTATAATATTGGAAATGCTGCTGTAATGTTGGAATGACCGTTATAGCAATGTAAATGCCTTTATGGTGCCGTTAAGTTGTTGTAGTAAATACGAGGCCTAGTTAGTAACGAAGCCTGTGACTTTCCTTATTGTGGATGTTACTTGTGATTTAGTAGGTCGAGTCAGATTTGTGCCTATGTTGCGATCCTGAGAGTGATGACGAAGTATCTCATCCACAGTTTAGTGTTAAGTGTAATGCTGTACATTTGGGGTGCAGTGGGATGAATACACTATGTGCCTGTATGCAACGCACCAGCTTGTGCCTTTGTCTAGTTGTTCAGGGGTAATGTGGGGGCCTGGTCCTTCCAGGATCTATTGTTATCTGAGACAATGTTCTGATGCTGTGGTGTTCATTGTGTGGGTGTTTCCGAATTATAACAGATGCTGTATCTGTGTTTTCTCACCAGTTTTACCTGTTACAATCAATAAATGACGATCGGAGTTGGACGGTCATCCTGGCTCTGAGGGTTTATTGAACACATGGTTATCTACTCGACTAGCGGTGCAACGCAGCGCACAGCGAGGCCGAGATACAGCACCTTCCCTGCATATTTCCAGTTTGGAATCTTAGACTTTTTTTGTTAGTGTGTCGTACCTCGTTTGTGTAGAGTCAATACTTATGAACGCAAAATGCAATCAAGAAGAGTGTATCCGATTGTTGTCAGCATTTATACATATTATACTACATTACACAGTGCAGTTGCCACCGCTGGTTGCCTGAGCGAGTCATACATCTATTCATTTATCTTAATTCAAGAGAATGTTTTATTTATTGAGAAGCACGCGGTGGGTCGGGGGGGGGGTCATGGAGATGAACTCGCCAGGAGAGGGCGCCCCTCTCGCGAGGCGGTCTCGCCCATACAACTTCGACAGGGACAATTACATTGCTGCAAAACATTTTTTTTAAACGTTATATCAAAGCCCTGCGAAAGGCTGTCTTGGTCAATAAGAAGGCCTGTCCATGCTCAACTTGGTATCCTTTGTCGCTCATAGTAAAGTCATTTTATTTTTCATTTGCTATACAGCCAGATAATACGACAAATCGCTAACCTTAACACCCAGTCGTTCCTAAAAGTTGAAGGCGGTATAGTACTATAGTAATAGAGCAAGTGCAGAATCACTGAACCGGAATTGATAGCTTGAAAGAATTTAGCGCGGGGCCCTTGAAAGTGCGGGCCCCGTAGCTACAAATGTATCTACTTTTGCAACTGGGATAATCCGGCACTGTGCAAAAGGTGCTGGAAATGTCCCCGAAGCCCATTAAATTATCAGCAGACAAACCGATGAGCTGCAGGCCGTGCAGGAGGACAAACCCCCCCCCCCCTTCTGCTCGGTGCAGCTTGGGGAATGGGTCTAAAGATTCTGATCTCCTAGGAATGTATCCGTTTTCATCAGAAGAACACATTAAAGGCATAGAGCTGTGTTTACGTCTCCTCTGTGAAGGGGTGGTAGCGGACACATCCCCTTCGACCAGGATCTGCTTTCCGCCTTCCTGCCCTGTTTTATGATTCCCAAAGTGTTTCGTTGCCTTTTTTTGAACGGGATGAAATCCATTCGAGAAGCTGTCCAATACCGGGGTCCTGGGATTCCTTTGGGACAGATATTCACAAGCGCTTCGTAGCTGCCACCATGAGGGTCAGGTTCGCTGTTATATCTGTTTAAGGGAGTCCCCACTTAATCGAATGTGTGCGTTATTGTCTGAAGGGGATTATTTCAAGAGACCTCCCAGGAAAGATTCCTGTTGTCTCTGGGACCTTTGCGAAATTCCCGACGCACCTTGCGTGGCCGTCTTTTGAAAACTTGGCTTTGGCATTCGCTCCATGGAAAGTCGTCCTATTGTTTGCAGTGACCCCTGGTGGGCGTGAGGATGAGCCGCATTCGGCCTTATGTTGCTCATCACGTAACATATACGTCACGTCAGTTTATAACGCCGTTGGTGCACAGTGGTGACCTATCAAGCTCTATCCAGGCTCGAGCCAGCTTAGTTTCCGAGCTCAGGTATATTCTTGTTTTTATTTGTATTATTATTTTGCTTGTTAAACCCAGGAAAGCCTCACCGCGTCTCAAAACTCGTTTTTAGCAGGGTTCTGCCAATGTTTCGCAGGAGGGGATGATGTTGCCGTTGTCTGTAATCCCAATTAAGTGATTTGCAGATAATTCTGCATCGGGATGTTTGGGCCAATACCAACTATATTAGGTTGTTTTAGCTATGGGAGGGAACAACACAACTCAAAGAAAACCCATGCAGAACAAGGCAAGAACATACAAACGCCAACACAGGTGCCCAAGTCGGACATATAGTGTTATCACTGCATCACCCTTCCGCGTATCGGTTATCAATCATGTAGAGTATACTTACTCTTTGTTTTTTTTCCGGTAAAGTCACGTAGGTAAAAAAGAGAAAATAAATTAAATCACGACGTTTCGGAAGCAACACAAGCAACCGTCATCAGGTGCTGACTGCTCCAGCAACATTACTGAGGCGTGTGAAGAGAGTTATTACGAGACAAGGTGTTTCTATAGGGTGTTAGGGGGGGGGTCAAGAGGTCGGGGGGGGGGCATCTGTGGCAAGGAGTGTGGATGGTGGTGCACGGGATTAGCATGAGTTAAGCCGATAGATAACCATCTGTATTCTTTTTGTTGTGCAGCGCCTGCCCGGCGAGTGATGGTGGCATATCAGGTTGGGAATAGAACACCACTGGAAGAAATGGATATGGCTGTACAATTATAAGTATACTTATTTTAATTAAAAAAATGCTGTCATTGTTTAACATTGTAGTACAGGTTACTGTTTACAAATATATTGACTGCCACCACTACATGTAATACATATTTCCCCAAATACTGTACTCTGATTATTTTCTAGATTTGAAGCTTTCGTGACTGCAAAAATTCATATTTTTAGGGGGGGTTTTTTCGGTAAAGTCACGTAGGTAAAAAAAATAAAATTAAAATTAATAAAAGTAAAATAAAAATAAAAATCACGACGTTTCGGAGGCAACACAAGCTTCCGTCTGCAGGTGGAACCGTCACAGCACGATAGCTGTATCAAGTAATTTAAATGTTTTACCTACGTGACTTTACCGAAAAAAAAACCTAAGAATCTGATTATTTTGTCCAGCAATGTCACCAATCAGTTGCTGTCCCTGCCACGTGCAATAGTTGCTATGTGTTTTCACTTAAAAGTCAGGTTTTCACCTGTACTTAAATGTACATCAGCCCAGCTGTACAAGTACGCTGTCCACCAAAGCAAATCATTTTTGTGGCAGATACTCTTAGATAATTATTTCTAAACACAAACAGCAAAATTAAGTTTGGCAATGCCTTGCTGGCATAAAGTATGGACGGTCTTGACAGGGTGCTGGTAATTCACGTTTCTGGCATCACCTATTGACATTCCTGTATGATGCAATCTTAGTTGAATGCATATGTGGTGACACTAGGAGTAGGAGGCACTCTATTAATAGCCATCACAGTTCACAAGAGGTAACTACAGCTCCCAGTCAGCACAGCTGGCAGACTGCCTGACTGACGACGCCGAGATGGTGAAGACGTAGACGGTGACGAAGACTCCAGCAGCACGACGAGGGGATCCCACTCCAGGCAACAGCCCCGAGCCTTCGCTCAGGGTCCCCTTTTATCCTCCCAGCGTGGCCTCGTTTCGCCCCAGCCACGCCCCCCTTCTAGAACATACTAGCGGGTTCCCGGGCTTACCTCACGGGACCCCTCTGTCACCTTTCCCCGACATCTCTCTCTCTGGCTTATCACGTGACCTGCTGACAGGGCTGCTGCAACTGCAGATTCTCTTTTCTGCCAGCAACCCGCACTATGCTATGTAGTGACCCATTCCATGTCACTACACATATAATGACAACAGTTCTTGCAAGGGAAAGCCCTGCAGGTACAGATATGTTAACTTTGAATGTTGTGTTTATTGTTGAAAAGCTGTCACTCGATTGTGAATTATTGATATACAGCCACTCAAATTGTACATGTATATGCGCATTATGTAGTAACCATTTTGCACCATTGGTAAAAACTGAGAAAACTTAAATCTACGACCAAAAAAATCAAAGCCAGTAGCCAACATAACTCACTCACTCAATGTGATGCCTCCTGCGTTTATTAACTTGCCTATTAAACAGAAGCACTTATGAGTACAGAAAATGGCTATTATTCCCCACAGTTTTTGCTTTTATGACCAGAACAGTGATATTTTGAAATTTACCTATTTTCAATGAGCAAACGGGCGAATTTGTGTCTTTACGTTCACATAATGTCAGAAAAAACAACACATGAATCAAAATTTACATGTATTTATACTAAAGTAATACAAAAATGACGACAACAAATTTAGAAGGGAGTAGTTTTTCTTAATTTACGATGTTAATGTAAATCACTTTCACGAATCAGCCCCCAAATATAGCCTCCCATCAAGTTCTCGTTATACTGTCCTTGGTAGCGGCGTTCAAAGTGGTAAATGTAAATTCTATAATGTTTTATTAAAATATAAAGCACAATGACAACTCAATTAAGGCCAGAAGTGGCCTTTTACAGAAAATAGGGAATTAAAGCTTTTCTTGACTTGGGATAGTCTGAAAAATTTTCATGGTAATATCTGAAAGAAGAGAGAAAAAAATATACATAATGAGTTAATCTCATGGCAAACAGACCAATTAAAAACTGTACATTGTAATGCAGCTTCAGTAATGGCATCTCAGCATTCTGATGGAGTATTTGTCAGCTCTTTAGTAAGGGTGGAAACGTATCGGCCTCATCAGATGATATCTGATATATTCCGTATTGGCTCAACTACTACAGTTATTGATTTTACTTTGCTGTTTTTCAATTATATACTGTTTATAAAAAAAAAATACCTTGTTTCAAGTGATAAAACTCAGCACACAGCATTTTTTCGTTTTTAAAGCTATTACTAATAATTACCGGTGATGTCTCCATACATTAAACCATTCAGCCACTGCTGATAATATTTGGCATTGCCTGTGTAATATTTTCAGCTACCAAAGAGATTTCAATATTAGGTGGATTTTGAGGATGTGTAATACTTTGACACTGGGTGACGATGACCTGTGCCAAATGTATATTTATATTAAATTTTTATTTCGTGTAATGTAGGCTCGGGTAAAGTTATGCTGGCCCAATCAATCCATTACTTTTGTAATATTTTTTGCCGTGTATTTGGCTTGGCTCAGTGACGCTACTGTGGAAATCTGGGGGAAGCCCACTTGCCCCATTTATGAACCAGGGTTGACTAACTCTCAAGCAGTCGTGAGAATGCGGCGTTGAGTTGTTCAAAGTGTGGTGGTAATGATTGACACACGTGCCACACCCAGGGGGAGGGGTAGAACCGGTCCGGACCTGTTGGGCCAATGGCGGTTGGAACCCCTCTGAGGGAAGGGGGCTGGCAGGAGCTACGATCCCCCAGAACCCCACCCCTCAGGGAGAAAGAGTATATAAGGCGGGTCCCTGAGAGCGCGAGGCAGTCCGTCTCAAGCCGAAGCCAGAAGCCGCCGGAAGAAGAAGAAGACCCTGGACCCCAAGCCGCCGATGTCCTTCTAAGGGCCAGGGCTCACTGCGGTGCCAGTGGTCGTGGGGTTAGGACCCTGAGGTTTCCTCAGCCTGATGCCCTTGTGAGGGCCAGGTCCGGACGGGCCAGTGGTCAGGGACCCACCGGGTCAGCGGTGGGTCAGCCTCCCCTAGGTCTAGCCAGCCGGAGGGCTGAAGTAAGGAGAGTTGTAGGTACCATAGCCCGGAAGCTGTACCTCCCCAGGTTGTGGGTGAAAGGGGCCATTACCCCTTTGTGTTAGGGATTAGTGTAACTGTTTGGTGAAATAAAGCGTGTTGCCTCTACGAAGACTCCGTCTCCCTCCAAGAACATTACAAAAGTATGAGATGGCTCAACGCCACGATCGTTGCCTCGCAGAGGTGGGACAAAGTCATTGTTATGCAAGTCCAAGTCGAGTCGCAAGTCATCAAATTCATGACTCGAGTCTGACTCGAGTCCAAGTCACATGACTCGAGTCCACATCTCATAGGTGGGACAAAGTCATTGTTATGCAAGTCCAAGTCGAGTCGCAAGTCATCAAATTCATGACTCGAGTCTGACTCGAGTCCAAGTCACATGACTCGAGTCCACATCTCATAGGTGGGACAAAGTCATTGTTATGCAAGTCCGAGTCGAGTCGCAAGTCATCAAATTCATGACTCGAGTCTGACTCGAGTCCAAGTCACATGACTCGAGTCCACATCTCATAGGTGGGACAAAGTCATTGTTATGCAAGTCCGAGTCGAGTCGCAAGTCATCAAATTCATGACTCGAGTCTGACTCGAGTCCAAGTCACATGACTCGAGTCCACATCTCATAGGTGGGACAAAGTCATTGTTAAGCAAGTCCAAGTCGAGTCGCAAGTCATCAAATTCATGACTCGAGTCTGACTCGAGTCCAAGTCACATGACTCGAGTCCACATCTCATAGGTGGGACAAAGTCATTGTTAAGCAAGTCCAAGTCGAGTCGCAAGTCATCAAATTCATGACTCGAGTCTGACTCGAGTCCAAGTCACATGACTCGAGTCCACATCTCATAGGTGGGACAAAGTCATTGTTATGCAAGTCCAAGTCGAGTCGCAAGTCATCAAATTCATGACTCGAGTCTGACTCGAGTCCAAGTCACATGACTCGAGTCCACATCTCATAGGTGGGACAAAGTCATTGTTATGCAAGTCCAAGTCGAGTCGCAAGTCATCAAATTCATGACTCGAGTCTGACTCGAGTCCAAGTCACATGACTCGAGTCCACATCTCATAGGTGGGACAAAGTCATTGTTATGCAAGTCCAAGTCGAGTCGCAAGTCATCAAATTCATGACTCGAGTCTGACTCGAGTCCAAGTCACATGACTCGAGTCCACATCTCATAGGTGGGACAAAGTCATTGTTATGCAAGTCCAAGTCGAGTCGCAAGTCATCAAATTCATGACTCGAGTCTGACTCGAGTCCAAGTCACATGACTCGAGTCCACATCTCATAGGTGGGACAAAGTCATTGTTATGCAAGTCCAAGTCGAGTCGCAAGTCATCAAATTCATGACTCGAGTCTGACTCGAGTCCAAGTCACATGACTCGAGTCCACATCTCATAGGTGGGACAAAGTCATTGTTATGCAAGTCCGAGTCGAGTCGCAAGTCATCAAATTCATGACTCGAGTCTGACTCGAGTCCAAGTCACATGACTCGAGTCCACATCTCATAGGTGGGACAAAGTCATTGTTATGCAAGTCCGAGTCGAGTCGCAAGTCATCAAATTCATGACTCGAGTCTGACTCGAGTCCAAGTCACATGACTCGAGTCCACATCTCATAGGTGGGACAAAGTCATTGTTAAGCAAGTCCAAGTCGAGTCGCAAGTCATCAAATTCATGACTCGAGTCTGACTCGAGTCCAAGTCACATGACTCGAGTCCACATCTCATAGGTGGGACAAAGTCATTGTTATGCAAGTCCAAGTCGAGTCGCAAGTCATCAAATTCATGACTCGAGTCTGACTCGAGTCCAAGTCACATGACTCGAGTCCACATCTCATAGGTGGGACAAAGTCATTGTTATGCAAGTCCAAGTCGAGTCGCAAGTCATCAAATTCATGACTCGAGTCTGACTCGAGTCCAAGTCACATGACTCGAGTCCACATCTCATAGGTGGGACAAAGTCATTGTTATGCAAGTCCAAGTCGAGTCGCAAGTCATCAAATTCATGACTCGAGTCTGACTCGAGTCCAAGTCACATGACTCGAGTCCACATCTCATAGGTGGGACAAAGTCATTGTTATGCAAGTCCAAGTCGAGTCGCAAGTCATCAAATTCATGACTCGAGTCTGACTCGAGTCCAAGTCACATGACTCGAGTCCACATCTCATAGGTGGGACAAAGTCATTGTTATGCAAGTCCAAGTCGAGTCGCAAGTCATCAAATTCATGACTCGAGTCTGACTCGAGTCCAAGTCACATGACTCGAGTCCACACCTCTGTTGCCTGGTGACCCATGCCAACTCGTGTGGCTGATCGGGAAGCCCACCGGTGGTGGTGCAGGGCGCGAGGCCCGATGCAGCCGATGGTGAAAATAGCGAAGGCAAAGGCAGGGAAGGTCCAGGTGGCCAGGGCGTAGCCGATCCACTCCACAATCTCGCCCAGGAAGTTGGCACCGGATACCAGCTCGAACAACCCTCCTGCAGCCGCACCAGCGCACAGACAGGCACTGGAGGCACTGGTGGCCAAGCACACAAGTAAGAACACCTCATCCAGCAGTGGATGGAACATGGCTGATTATAAAGGATATAGACAGACCTGAATTGGTTTTGGATGCATGTTGGTAATTAAGTAAACCTAGTTTTGTGCTAGAAATAAATAGTAGAAATGAATGCAAATGTTATTTTCTGTGAGAAAAAACATATTCTGTGAATTACGTGTTGTTCATTTCTACAAGCCTGCTTTTTCAGTTGTTGAAAACCATTTTTTACTGGAACTCTGGTTATCAACACCCCCCTGCTGAACTTGAGTGGAGGTGATGGTTATCTACGGTTATATGCAGGACCCTCATGATCTGGATTAAAAATGACACAACTTTTGTAGATGCACTTTGGTGTGATGTACCGTGGTCGACTTTGGCTTTCCCAAACTCCAGTCCCAACGACTCCCGACGTAACGTCCGTCCGTGATTACCAATTTACTCCCCTTTCAAATACAAATGAACTCGTTCCAGACTTCACATGCTCCTGGTGATTGATAAACGTGCCACGTGACGTGCTAAGCAATTAAATCTGCCCGCGTCACGTGGAGCACGTTTACACGCACACCTGCAACACACACACACTCAGCTCCCAATCTTCATGTGAATCGGCTCGATTAACGCAGACATCGTTTCATTGCTATCGGGCGCGTGCAGCCAGGAACGAGTTCATTTGAACGCTGGGAAATTGGTCATTGCGGAAAGACGTTGAGTGGTGAGTCGCGAGGACTGGAGTTCAGGAAACACCCCGGCATAATGTCTGTGTCATTTTAAAATCAGTTAACAGTAGTCATAGAATGATAACACACCCCCACCCCCTCCTCTCTCTCTCTCAATGACTACTTCTGGTGAGTAACTTTAGGCATGAAAAAAAACACATTTTACTTTTCTAACCCAACATTAAACAGTGTCCCAATGTTATCATCTGCTGCGCTGTGCTCCAACGTCTGTTTTTTTTGTTGCTGAACTGACAGTGCGCTTGTGAGGAGAGCACATACACACGCGGATATGCCTGCTGTGTTTATACAGGGTGGGCCATAAGTAACTAACCTGCTTTGTAATGGCGGTATTTTGTGTTAAATTATTATTTTGTTGATTTTTTTCCACAAATAAAGTAGAAGCCTGGGAGTTTACGATAAACCGGTATACACCTCAGCAGCGTGCAAGAATAGTGTAAATGTATTTCAGAAACAATTGTTCAATTATCTCCACACAGAGAGACGATCGCTGATATATTAAGACTTGAACGGGTGCGACGACGGTGTACATTTCCCATTAAACTAGTTTACATTAACATACCAATCTCTCCCTTTCACGCAGCTGCTGTGCGTGTGTGCGGCGAAGGGACTGCTTTCCATCTCTGACCCCGCCTACTTACCCTCGGGTGACACCCACCTCAAACCTAGATATAACCTTGTGTTGCAGCAGCCCTTTGCTGTTCAGCAGTTCTACTGCTGTATCTTTCCACCTGATGACGATTGCTTGTGTTGCGATCGAAAGGTTGTGATTTATTATTTATTTTTCTATCAACGTGATTTTACCGAAAGAACCAAAGAGTATGAATATAATGCTCTATTTTTGCGTTTGTGTCTTTATTTCAATTTTCCAAAGTTATAGGCGAAATAAATCCGGTAGTTTCTTACGGCCCACGCTGTACATGCTATTATAAAACTCTATGAAGATACTATACTTTCCCAGGCGAGAGCCCATTGATATCTTAAGACTTTATTTTGAGGTTAATCTGGGTCAAAGGTGATTGCCCAATCTGTAATACAAGGCTAAACGTACAGAGCTGAACCAACAAAGGAGAGAAAAGTCAACAATATCGGTGTCGACTTTTGTAAAAATTATTCAAGAAAATACTGTTATAGAGCAATACGATGGAATACTCAAATAATATAGAAACAATGATCAGAATCGATTGCACTCAGCTTCTCCGATTAGCACGGTTAACTACGTACAGTTAAGAGGGGACCCACATTAATTGTAGAAGGGATGAAGGGGATGGTGCTACAGGCACGTGACTCATGGATGAATGAGGGTTTACCGAATGTGTTATTCTTAGTGGTCTGTAAAGGTATTTTGTGACACATCATGATTTATGAAGGAGTGAATCCACTACACTATAAGCAAACCTGTTGAACTCGACTGCAAACATATTAATCTGGAAGAGAATGTTCTACTTTGTATGAACATTTCTGAAGATAAGTGAATGTCAGATCATTGAGGATTGCAAAACTAAACTTTTATTTTTATTTTACCAGGTAATGCCCACTGAGCGATATGGCTCGTTATTCAGAAGCGACCTGGACACAAATGACAGCTCGACGAAGTGGCTTATCACGTGGACATTTTATAGCAGTCAAATACTTTAAACGCGAAGAAAATAATCCATGCGATCACGTTTTAAAATAACTTTCCAAAACAAGGGAGGGCTTCTCGCACTGCGTCTATAGGTGGGGGTATGTGGGGCTTGGTGACCGAGATATGTTTGTCAAATGACAGTCAACCTGATATTTTGAATTCCCAGAGTTGGAATTTAGCCAATTAAATTCAGAACCAAATTAAGTTTATTCGTTACCTGGTTGAGAATATCTACCCGCTTCACTCAAAAACTCAATTTCATCACAGCCAGCTACCTGGATTGGAACCCAGAATCTCAGGTGCACCATTTCAGCCCTCTGAACCACCTAGCTACCTCAAGTTACCGGGTTCATCGTGCAATACACCAACCACCGCACGGCCACTCTGCCAGTTTGTAATTAAAACAAACTTGTGACTGCAAACTAAAATGTTGAACGGCTTGATGAAGGGGCAAGGGGTGTATGGTTATATCTGCGCGTGACTGGGGGCAACATCGGTGACTGACAAGTCAAGAAGTAGATGGCAATAGTGAATCTGCAGTTCAGGGTTCATGGGTTCTCACCACGTGGGATTCTGTACACATACTCCCCAGGTTTCCGCAGATTTCGAAGGATCCGATCGCTGTGAATGTTCATAGCCATGCCAGCCAGGAAGATGATGGAGCCTAGCAGCACAGACACAAAAACAACAAAGATGCAACCATATAGCCTGAACCGACATTTGTTTGCGAGCACCAATGAAGGCCAGTATGGCACACGAGGGGGTTTGTGACCAGCATCACGCCCGACCACCTTTGTCTCCCTAGTGGCGATGTTTACACATCGCATTAAAGGGTAGTCCCAGGACCGGTTCAGATAATCGCCACTGGTGTTGGCCAGGTAGCTCGTAGTCACACGCACACGCACACCTGTATAATACACACACCCACATTTGCAACTCTTTCCTGCCCAAACCATATTTATATCCAAGTTGAAGGCTGTCATTCCTTGGTGTGTGACTGTTCCTTCTTTGAGAAGACTCTCCATGCCAAACATTGAATTGACCTTGGGATGTAGTTATATTTATACAATTTATAAATCCAGACTATTCAACCGTGCTGCCAATGAAGGATTAAACTAGAGCATTTACAAGTCATGCTGTGTTCAGTGTGTTGCTGCAAAACAGAACAATATAATCTTGTTCTGTCAGTTTGGCAGTGTAGGAATTATGTAACACATTATCCGGACTTTGCCACCTGATGTACAAAGGAGATTATCGATACAGCTGATGGAATGGATCATTTGGAATTGAATAGACAAGCAGAACAGCAAAACGTTAATCCGATTACGGGCAGCTAAAAGCCTTGTACATAAACCAGCAGGGCTCTGAGTCAGCCACGCCCTCGTGTGGTCAAGGTTTGGTTTCGTTCACTTTAGCGGCGCACTCCTCTGATGACTGTTTTGGACGTGGAGTTTCTGCATCACCTCGACATGGAGAGAGTATTTCACCTAATGTTTTCCAGGCACTCCACTTCCTTGTCATATTTGAAAACATTCACGAAACTGGCCAAACGTCACAAGCAAGGCCCTGCTTTGAAAATGGTCTCAACGAATACATCGACAATGTGTAGACTCGGTGAGGCTCTCCAGGACCTTGTACTGTATATTGTATGTGGACAATTTTGGTTGTTAGCCGAGTGGCGTCAGCATGCATCCCTGGTGCAAGGAATGAAAAACTTCTCTCCACCCCTTTGTGGCCCGGTGCCTGGCACCTCCGGCGTGTGCGCCCTGGTGCAGCAGCACCGCCTGCACACTCGGTAGCCACACCACAGTGTTGGCCCCCTACCTATGAGAAAACGTGCATCGGTGAGCCAGTCCGACGGGTAGCTCTTGCATTTCAGAAGGTTGTAGCTTTGCAGGTATCCGTTGAGGGCGCAAAATACAAATGCCTTCACCATGACGGACAAGGATGTGGGGCGGCCCCGAGACAGCAATGAGAAGATGAATGTCCTGCGGGGAGAGGTAACCGCACGCACACCGCCATCAGCGCAGGTACTGCCCGCCTATTGACGAGCGCACGACAAATAAAGTCCTACTTCAGTTCACCGATCAGGGGCAGGTCCATGGCCCCCTCCCTCCAGCCCGAACCCATTGTCCCTTGCCACCCGGTAGGGCTGAACGATTAATCGATTTAAAATCGAAATCGCAATTTTAAACGATGCGATTAGCTGAATTTTGTTTGCGATTTGAAAAGTCCTATTACTTTCTTATTGGAATTGTTTTTTTATTAGTATAACTTTATTTATTTTACTTAACAATGGTTCTATGTTTGATTGTTCTATTTCAATTAAAACATTTAATAAATATATGTTGGAAGCAATTAATATATTTTAAGTTCTCATCCTTGCTTTAGAATATATAGAGCAGTTAATATTTTGATGGTATCATGTGGCAATGCTCCATCACATGTTTTAAATCTATTACACAGTGACAATTTAACTGAAGCTTGACTTCAACAAATTGAATCCCAAATCGTTCAGCCCTATCACCCGGTGACGCCACAATCCACACGAGCGTTCGTCAACCATCACTAGGGAGGGCCAGTGGATGCTGGGTCTATCGTTGGTGTGTTTCACTTAGGGTCTTAGGCGAACACATCGTGGATGACGTTTCGCGTGATCAAGGTAGGTGCGTTTTAAATGAAGGTGAAACCCACATGGGTAACTAAGAGTTAGTTAAATGCCAAGTTATGCCAATTTTGTAGTCTGGATAATGCTTTTTTAAATATTTAACTATTTGAAAGATGTTGAAATTACACTTTCGCTAGATTGTGTTTTTTTCTTTCTCAAAACTATCCCTTGTCCCAGATTTTTTTTTTACATTTTATAAAAAATAATCACTTAACATGTTTCACTTCAAGGATGGCGTCACGCTATCGGTTATTGTTTTGTTGAACGGATATCCGGCAGTATGTCGATGCGCAATAAAAACAAATGTGAATATCAAAGGCCCTGCAACCTGGTCAAGTGGTTGCATTACATACTTGTGCATATACTGTATATGGGGGACAAGTCACAGGAGTATAACAAAACGATGAAACAGCATCTCGACGAGAACAATTGTGAGGGTCGCCCCTTCATTTCAACGCCCACTTAACGCATGATTCTAAATGTGGAGGGAAAAACACAAAGCGCTCGTCAAAAAGCACTCCGCCTTAAAGGAAACAAAAAAAAAATTAAACGGCGACGCTTTTGGCAATGGCCTTTCTTCAATCAGGTGCCATGGATAATAATGATAATAAGGGCGATTGTCTAAAACAGTGGTCCTTAGCCTGGGGTGCATGCGCCCCTTGGGGATGCGAGATGCCATTTCTGGAAGGTAAATAATCGAAACACAAATTAAGCACGGGCTCGTAAGTACGACTTCAGTTCAGTTTTCAGTTTCATTGATTAGGTATAGCCCTGTGAGCCATGCGGCTCTTGACTCGGGTGCAACCGCAACAAGCAAAACACATGAACAAGGAACATCTTAAAGTGACTACACGCAACAGAAAAATCCAGGAAAAAACAGCAAAGTCTTCCAGGAAAAGCACCGTATATCAACGCTGTGTGCCAAAAATGCCAGTGGGATGCAAGTCAAACAATAACAACCATAAGACAATTTAGATGAAAGTTATACGTATAACTCTGTACTACAACAAAAAATATGGATAAACCTATGTATTGAGTAGCATTACTGTATAAATTTTTTAACGATTGAGAAACAAAGGTTCAGAACCACTGGTCTCAAGACATCGCCTATTGATGAACGCCTTGAGGTGTTTATTTATTGTTAAGTGTGCTTGTGCACCACCGTCAATGGAGCATCACCAGGTCATTTGTTTCATTTTGACATGATCAATAATGTTAGGCCACTGCAGCTACTACATTTTTATTTTCCCAGCAAAGGTCCACTGAGATGTACAGCTCTTTTTCAGAAGCGTCCTAGTCACAAATGATCGCCCAATGAAGTAGCTTATGTGGAAATGGAGAGCAGACAAATACTCTAAACGCATGATTCTTAAATTGTGGTGAGAAAAACCAGAAGACCCAGAGAAAAATCCACGTGACCACGGGGAAAACATGAAAAATCTAGATATGCAGGCGTCAGGGTCGGCATTGAACCCACGATCTCCTGTAAAACCAGGCAAGGAAGTTAACATCTCGCCATCGTGGCACCCATGCATGCATTCCTCAATCAATCCCTCCCTTGGTGCGAGTCAAAGTGTCATGTTTGAGACCGCGCGCCTCGAACCACACCTCTGGTGATCAATGCGCAGAGAAATCACTCCCGACTCCGCGTCACACGCAACGCACCTTTGGAAGTAGTGCCCGCAGAACATTGCGAGATGCACAATGTTCACCGTATCGACGGAGTCGCGCTCGGAGGAGCCCACGTGCATCAGCAGGAGGATCACTGGCACCGCGAAAGAGGGCAGCTCTTGCGTGCACCACGCCAGCCTTGCGGGAAGCATCACACGCGGCTGCCCCTCGCGGTCCCAGAAGCGACCGTAGGCCATCTCCTTGGCCAGCGTGTTGAGGACACCTGCCGCGGCCATGCACAGCCCCATCCAGGTGAGCAGAACCTCATTGCAATGCGTGGGCATTGCTGCGTGATGGGGGTGATGGTGGCGTTGTTGCTCGTTGCTACTGCCCCTGTTGTCTATGCGGCCTGGGGGTCAGGCGTGCGCATGTACGTGTTGTTTGTACGGCTTGAGTTGTTTCCAAATGGAGAAAGAGTGGCTGGTTTTTTTGTCTTATAAGCTGAAGTGTGCATGACGCGGCGGGCGCGGGGCGGTCCGCGTTTGCAGAGGAGGCATTGTTGCGGTGGGTGGCTGTCTCGGGGCTGCTGCTGGCTGCTGCTGCTGCAAGCACGTGGGGGCTGGGCTGCCAGCTGGAAAAGAGCACCTGAGCAAAAACACGTGGCATAACAAAAAAACGAATCAACACACTCCAACAACAACACTGTCTCGAAAGAAATGTTATATATAAAATCGGCGACGTTTCGGGCAATGGTCCTTCTTCATAGTATGTGAAATAGTCGCGCTTTGTTCTTTTTAGCCGTGCTGCAAAGGGTGGATGGGGAATCCCTATGCCCCTTAGACCGTGCGAGATCACTGGGTCGCTGTGAGCAATAACCTCACGCTCATCCCTGTCGCAGTGATACTACTGCAGTGTTTTTAACTCGCGTGTGCATTGTACAGTGCCACAGACGATACGAGTGCCCGCCCTGAAAATGTGGAATTGGGACGGCCAGCGCCAACGAACGCCGCTCTGTGCTATAGTTTGAGGATGGTAGCTATGAACGTGTTGCAATCCATACTCTTGCGTTGTTTCGGTAAAGTCACGTAGGTAGAAAATGTATAGATCACGACGTTTCGATCGCAACACAAGCAATCGTCATCAGGTGGGACAACCACAGCGAGAAAAAACTGCTGAAGTAGGCGTGGTTGTCCCACCTGATGACGAGTGCTTGTGTTGCGATCGAAACGTCGTGATCTATTATTTTTCTACCTACGTAACTTTACCGAAAGAACCAAAGAGTATGGATTCCTGCAGTCACGAAAGCTTCAAATCAATAGTGTTGTAATTCCATTTGTAACGTGTGCGGTCACATATGGCCTATAGGTTATATATATACAAAAAAAAGACAGCATCCTGTTGTAAATTCACTGTTGGATAAAGATCTCAGCAAGGCACTACGAATTGCCATGCTGATCAGGGTACGTTGATGAAGGTGCTGGCGGTGAAACCCAGGACCCGTTTAGATCCCACTCGCTCCTGACACCGGCTACCTGAGTTGGCTTCTTGGCAACAGCATAAACACACACACACATAGTTGTGTGTGTCCGATGCGATATTACTTACACGCAGGGCTTGACTTCTCATTCGATCTTTCCAGAACGCTGCTTAGGCTGGCATGGACATGGGATTATTATCGGCGTAATACCACGAGACGACTAGTGCATATGTTGTATTCCTATAATCCTATAATACCGTAGAAGGCGAGACGGGTGGGTCTTCCTTAACACATTCCAGCGGGGGGAGTTGGTATAAACGTTGGGTTGCTCGGTCAATGGCCAGGGTCAACGGCGGCGTGGTGTATTCCGCAAATATGCCCGACTGTGAGGGCAGGCACAAGCCGGCGTGAGTAGGCTAAACGTTGAGTTTTATAAGGGCACCACGGGGTGACCAGCCCCTCCCCTCCCCTCCCCACCCAGCCCCACCCCTCCCACCCAGCACCTCCCCATCCTCCCCTCCCCACCCAGCCCCACCCTCCCCACTCAGCCCCACCCCACCCTCCCCACTCAGCCCCACCCCTCCCACCCCCCACCCAGCCCCACCCTCACCTCCCCCACCCAGCCCCTCCCCACCTTCCCCACGCAGCCCCTCCCCACCATCCCCTCTCCACGGGCTCGTGTAACCAGGAGGTTTCTTCCAGTAACACATTCCTGGAATAGTGAAGCACTCTATTCCGGCTGAAACGAAGCGCATGTCGCGATGTCTAAAGCTGCGTTTGCGATGTTCCATTCCTCTCTCCAAGCAGGGTTCCTTGAAAGCGAGAAATTCTCGAGTGTCGAGTGGTTTACATAATGCCGTGCGTAGCACACTCTACTCTTCAACAAGCTTTGTGTCTTCAGAATGAGTGATGACTTCACCTTCGGGACTCCGGGACGAGCGCGTTCACAGTGTCGAGACGCAATCGCGCGTCAATGGTTCGCCCAGTTGCTTCCTCTCGTCTATTTCATTCACCTCTCAGTTTCAGTTTTCAGTTTCATTGATTAGGTATAGCCCTGTGAGCCATGCGGCTCTTGAATCGGGTGCAACCGCAAGAAACAAAAACATGAACAAGAAACATCTTAAAGTGACTAAGCGCAACAGAAAAAGCCAGGAAAAAACAGCAAAGTCTTCCAGAAAAAGCACCGTTTATCACCGTATATTCATACGTAGCATTGTTTATTATCCGTAAAGCGCCTCGGTCAAGGCGCCGTGTAAACTATGTGAAGGTAATGTCTGTGGCCAGGTGATACGAGCCCATCGTGACCGTGTGGCATAAGTTCAGCTCTGGGGGTTGGCAATCAAAATTACAAAAGGAGCGATTTTCTTCGAATTCGGTCAAAAAACCCGAAATATTTCGAGAGCCGCAATGGCACGTGAACACAAGATGGTACTTGATGAATACCGTCAAGCCTGTAATCACTATTTAAGAACAGCACACGCACAATGATTTGTAATACCATATCTACAAATCATTGTTGGGCTTTCGGACGTTCATCGTTTATCGAAAATAATTTGGAGGTTTTTTTTTGTTTTACTTGGCGACAATCGTGAAGCGGTCCTTAAAGAGCCGCATGCGGCTCCGGGTCTTTAGGTTGATGACCTCTGGTTTAGCTAAATACAAAAACTCCAGCCCTTTGTCAATTCACTGCTGGATGAACGCCGAGTCGGTCATGGGGAGTCGTTTGACCATACCTCACTCCGATCGGAGAAGATACCTCTCTCTCTCTCTCTCTGGCCGAAAGTCGAACTCAGGTGGACGTGGTTCGAAAGGGCATCACACTAGCCACTGCACCGCCGCTCCACCCAAACAAAAAAACGACCTCGAACCGTCAGAAATCGAACAGTGTATTGACAAAGGCACCGTCAATTAGCGTGCCGTATTTACAGCCTTCACTGCAGCCTTCTTTCCACTGAGGTTTGGATGTGTGTGTGTGTGGTGTGTGTGTGGGTGGTGTGTGTGGTCTGTGTGTGTGGTGGGTGGTGTGTGTGGTGTGGTGTGTGTGTTGGACCCCGTCGCATTATCCGGACTGTCACAAGGCGAGAGAACACTCAGTGGGGGGGGGGGGGACGATCTTTGGGTTGTGTCCTCTGAGCTGGCGGTGACTCATCTCCTCGTGTGTGGGGGGGGGGGTTCACGTGAGGGGGGGGGGGTCTGGTTAAGTGGGGATGTGGTTGGCGATTTGAGGGGGGGGGGTTTGGGACCGGTTGATTTCCAATTCGACGCAAAAGTTGGAGGAATACCAATCGGTAGCATCAGCTGTCTCTGCGGCCACATTCCTCACGCGCCCGCTATTTGTCCAGGCTGTCCAGATGCCGACAACACGGGCTCTTTGTTTGGAAGCACCCGTACGCAGAGTTCTTACGACTCAGCGCATTCACTTTCTTCGTCTGCATAGCATTTTAAGTTTGGAGCCAGTGCGGCGCATGGAGTGCATTGCGCCATTCAACTCCTTGCAGTTTTGCACGCAGCTGCAAATTCGATGTATTGCCCATTTGTCACGTAATTAAATTATGTAACGTAATGAGCGCATTCGGCTTTCAGAGTTTCAGGTGGATAGTGGGCTCGACACGCTGCAGGCACCGCTATTTTCCGTTCGTGCATTCCAGCTCTCATGGATGTGCCAAGGTGATTTCGCCGTGCATGGCACCCTTTTGTTATCAATCCACTGCTGAATGAAGGTCTCCTCAAGACGTGTCAGTAGTCATGTATGTACGTTGAACTTCTTTCGCACCATACGTAGCCAACCGTACTAATCGGAGGTGCGAGAAATGACGGGATACACTTTCGTATGGCGTTTGAGAGAAAAAAAGGAACAAGTTGAAATTACTGTAATTGTAGTTTTCATTATTATTTTGTAAATATATTCAGCGGCATTCGGGGTGCTAGGCGAATTGAGTCTCCCATTGTTCCACCAGAGCACAGCGGGGCTGATATTGGGCAGTCGTCAGCGATGACTACACGCCTGATGGTTTACATCTCACAGCATTTCGCAGTTTGGCGAGCGCTTGCTACGCCACTTATGTAGGAAATAAAACACCATGATTCATCACGCTTGGTCGGCGCGGGACGCTGAAGGCAGGAAGTTGTAGACGTGGTAGCTGACAAAGTACGGAACACAACGATTGGATTTGCCGAACACCCAGCCCACCCAACCACTGTCCCACCATGCAGCCCCGCAATCTCTGTTGTATCCAGGCTCAGACCTGCTTAGCTCGCTAGATCTGACAAGTTCGTCGCATTGCGGGTAATTTGGCTATAGGCATTATTTTTTGGCGCGCAAGATATGTGCCGTGAAGAAAGGGCCATTGCCCGAAACGTCGCAGATTTTATAGATATTTTAAGAAAGTGTTGTTGACGAGTGTGCTTGCGCCAACGCAGCGGGATCAGCAAATAATGTGTGCAATGTAGTTTGAAAAGTGCATCTTTAAAGATCTCAGGTTTGTACAAAGTTGCGATTTGGGTGTTATTGCTTGTGCACCATTGCCAAAGCGGTATAAAAACATTCGATGTGTTTATTATTATTATGATGTTCCCGACCGGGCAGCAAGCCCGCTTGAGTCAACTGGGGACAAAACGCGCGCCCACGCTCTCCTCGTAATGTAGAACTCTTCTGCGTCCGAGCAGCTGCGTAATCATTCATTCCGTGAAGAAGCCTCCAGCGCGTTGAGCGTAATTTCGGACATCGTGCCGAACGACACGTGGTGCAACCCGACATCACAATCGGAGAGCTGAACCTAGCACATCCGCGAAAGCCTGCTAGGTGGTATAACTAACACGTTCATGCGAAGGGAGCTGGTAGGAACGTTGGGTTGCTCGGTCAATGGCCAGGGTCAACGGCGGCGTGGTGTATTCCGCAAATATGGCCGACTGTGAGGGCGGGCACAAGCCGGCGTGAGTAGTTTAAACGTTGAGTTTTATAAGGGCACCACGGGGTGACCAGCCCCTCCCCACCCTCCCCACCCAGCCCTTCCCCACCCTCCTCTCCCCACCCAGGCCCTCCCTCCCCACCCAGCCCCTCCCTGCACGACGGACGGACGGACGGACACAATAATCGCTTGTGGGCTGGTGTAACCAGGAGGTTCCTACCAGTATGAACTTTCCCGCTCCTCGCTCACCGCGTGAGCAAAGACATTTCGAAGTTGCGCCAGGAGAGGGCAATGTCTGCAAAGCGAAACTGAAGCTTAAGTGAAAATGGAGAAGTACGTTATGAATGATTGTACAAGGCAAGGGGATCAATGAGACCAGATTTATCTTCTTCAGAGGAGAATTGGTGAGGGAGTTAGACTCTGCTGATGAGATCCTAAAAATTAAAACTGGTTCAAAGTATTCATGCTCAAACACTTTCCACTCGCTTACATACGTCTGGAATTCCATCCGGTCAAACAGAATAAACCATTTTTTATGTGGATATAAAGAACAGGCTTATGAAATCCAGATCGCAAAAGCACATCGAGTAATTTCTGAGCAGAGTTATCTGAATGGGCAGCATTAAAAAGTGGCTTTGCATTGCCCTTAGCTCCTGGTTGATCCACTGCTGGATGAGGGCCCCGACTTGCACCGTGCGGGTCGTGGGGATTGTTTGACCGTCCTTCAAATCCCTCTTGAGTGCGGCTCGGTGAAGGCGGGGCTGTATAGCCGCGGGAGTGTTACAACCCAGTTGTACGAATTCGTGTAATACCGTGCGTGTAAAGCATAACGTCATACGACTACGGTATTGGGCCTGCTTTTACACGCTGGTCAGACGCGTTGTAAAAGGTGGGATTACTCAAGGCCGTAGCCGTCGAGTCAACGTTGGGGGGGACCAAATCTTCCAGGGGGTCTGGGGGTCTTCCCCCCATAAAAAAATCTAAATTTGAAAACTCATTTCCTGCCTAAAATATGAAAATATTCACTAACACATGGGATGGACTTTTTTTTTACAATAATGACTAATAGTGTATTGTATTACATTGCTCTGTTTTATCTTTTTTTACCTTTACTTGTTTCATTGTATGTAATGGTAGAGATTAGGGATTAATAAAGTACAACCATAACCACAATCATATGAACAGAAATCTATTTTTTCGCAATATATTGACATTTTGAGCATATTTGAATATGGGGGGGGGGGGGAATAATATATATTGGGGGGGATGTGCCCCCCCAATATATATTACAATTACAGCCTTGGGATTACTCATACTTGAAGTACCTCATTCACGCGACCCACCTACCGACTGGCCGTGGTGCATGGGAATCACTTCAACTCGTAGCGCGATCACCAGTCACTCAATCTCGTAGACAGAGAGCGACTCGGAGGCGCAAGAACCCACGGACAAGTGGGAAGGCAGCAGCCACGCGGTGGGCCCGAGCTCCGCGGTCCCCTACATATAGTGAGACTGTTATCAGCAGCCAACTATTGAGTGCTAACACGTGGAAGGAAACCGGAGCACCTGCAGGAAACCCACGTGTGCGAGGGGGCAACACTCTATCCCGTGCAGACCTAATAGGTGGAGTCCACACATGTGCATCTCCTAGCAAGCCAGGGTATAGCATTGTTTTGCGATGTGATCCACCAACAATGGCCACCGGTGCTGGATCTACAGACGCGTTGGCCGGACCAAACCTGCCTACCTGCATGTGTACCGCACGCAAGGCGCGGCCCTGTTACATTCCAAATACGTTTAATACCGTAGCGTCCTTCTATTTTTACAAAAAACTGCAAATCACCGCTCCGTTCCACTTGACTCCCCACGCCCGAGCAGGTCGCCTTCAGTGCATTCTGGTCCGTGTTGTTTTGTCTCGTTTGTTCAATTCTGTTTTGCTTGGGCCATTTCCCCATATTCTGTTCTAAAACGTGCATACATGTTCCGAATAGAAAAGACTCAATTCTCAGGCGCACAATGCTATATACAGTATATACACATTTCAACTCGATACATTCGTCAACACTGCCTTAAAAGGAAAAAACATAGATAATGGGTGACGCTTTGGTTCAATGGCGCTTCTTCGTAGCAGATACCATTTGATTGATTGCGTTGGCAGTGATTGTACATCACTGCCAACGCAATGTCGCCAAATAATTTTGATAACATGTATACGTATCGTGAGCGTAACACTCGATTGGAATCGACCAATAAATCAAATGTCACACGCTTTGTAATTACTCTACTGCAGTGTAAGGCATTTACTGGACGTTATATAGGAATGGCTTGATGTGTGCTGTCATCCAGCACTGGTTTGATCTTGGCTGATGACGACAGGGATACGTTGCTGAGAATGTCACGGTTTTCAAAACTAGGTAGCAGAGTCAATCGGTGTCTTCAATTCCGACACGCGAATTGATAACAATAGCGCGTGTCATGTTTATTATGGGCAGGCAGAAAGGTCACATTGCGAATAAATAAGTTGAGTGGCGCACTGGGTCGTGACGTCTCGACTAGCATTATCACTCACTCGATCTCAATACCACTGCTTGACGGCGTGCAAGCACTTGCGTACCCACACGCGCTTGCGATAATTGATGGTGGGAATATCCAGTAAAAGGCTATCAACAGGAAAATGCTAAAAACGGAATGTGTAAAATATAGTTTAAACTTCAACCCCTGATGATGATGGTGGGAAAGCCAAATGAGTTCACAATAGGTCACAAACAAACACCTCGTGAAAGACCCGATGGCTTTGATCTTCCACGGAGCTTCTGGACCACAACTCCTAAACCACATCTGCACGATGACAGCTGATAGTTGATGGACAAATTGAAATGAAAACATCTCCGGTGCGCGAATGTGGCCACCCAGAACAGACCATGGGACATATAGCGACTCAATGCCCCATTCACACATACGAAGGAGGCATCACGGCGATACACTTCTGATGCAAACATCTGGCTCAACCACCTGCATGCAAACCTATAGTTGTTGCTCTACATCAAGCTATACATCAAATGTGAGCCATCCAAAGAAGAAGACTCACTCGTGTGATCACATTAAGTCAGATGTGTCGACTCGAGAAATAGGTCTGTAGATCTCAGAGCAGCAGCTTTAATTTGTACAAAAACACGTTCCTTCGGAGTGGGCAGGTAGGAACTTGGTTGGACAGCGCGGCGTTCAGGGGGGTGGGGCGGGGGGGGCAGTTGGATGAGTGGGCGTGTTGACCCTTCCCCCCCACCCTCCCCGACATCGTCAACCAATCGCGGCGTAGCTCGGTGTTCGGTGGGGAGGGGCATGGGTGGGCGGAATTCCGGATATGCACGACAGACAAATAATTTCTGGTGGGCAGTGTGGAACCTGTTGTTCCTACCTGTATAAATATGGTATTGCATTTGCGTTAAATACACGGATTAATTAAATGTATAGCATCGTCGCAATATGCCTATGTAGTATAGACCCAATTCCTATTGTGAAATACAGCCGTTGTTTAATATGTAAATGCACAGTAAAGTACATATTTGAATGTCGAGACCAGTCCAGAGTTTGATTGTATGAAATAAATGCTGCCGGAAAAGAAAAAAAAACACTCCAAGAAGGATGTGTGGCTGATTGGATGTGTAAACTTTACTTTTATTTAGTTGCCAAAGTACATGTGGGAATTAGGTGTAACTCGTCGGTTTATTTATTTAGAACATTTTTGGGTGATTTAGACCCACCTAGGATTTCCACTTCTGAAGTACAAAAAAAAGCCCAGGACATATCGTGGGAAGAGGAATATCTCACAATTCGGGGAAGTACTCGTGAATGCGTTGTCTTGAGTGGTGTGGTCGGACTCAGGTGACCAAAAATCTAAACTTTTAATGAACCAGGAAGACATGCTGACTTCCCATGACGGTTACTCCAAAAAAGAGAGGACGATCCAGGGAAACCCAGGACAAGTGACAACCCAAGGCCCACCACTGTTCAAACGTCATCACGGAGCAATGCTTTAGTTTTTTTCTCTGCAACTGCGTTTGAAAAATGCAATAATCTTCAATTACATAGGGTTGTATAAAACAAAAATTGTTCATAATAAAGGTTTTTTGGGTGAGATCGCGTTATTTATAAATGTGTCGCAACCCTCCACCACCCGACACTATTTTAGTCCACCGGTGTGTTTAAAAGTGAATCCACAACATTTACAATTTGAGTACGGCGTTTCGCTGGCAATAACATCCAGCATCTTCGGGCGATTTGTCAGAATAGTGAAACCATCCACCTGCTTCCGGTCTTAAATAGTACAGGATGACGTCATCATTGTCGAACCCCATCAGGATTCGAGATCAGAGGCGGGGGTGGGGATGTATGCAGTTATGTAATAGATCAGCAATCAGCCACTTAGCATGTGACTCACCTGTAAGGAATTGCAATGTGTTGTGTATTACGTAATAATGCGCTTCCAGGATGCGCTGAGTCTGTAGCTATCACAGCGGTTGAAATTATTTGAATTCTTCTCAATTCCAATTGATTCTCTAACTAATCTTGGCCAGTCATAATTAGTTCTGCATAACACTTCAACGTTATCAAAATCAATTGAATGTCCTTGTTGGCAAGCATGCTCTGCCACTGCTGACAGCTGTGTTTGGGAGAATTTAATGATCCATTGGTGTTTTTTTAGTCTTACGCTAATGTTACTGTCCAATATAACACTTACCGCATACTATGGGAACCTCATTTGCCAGTAAAAATATGATAATTGGTTCTTTACCCTTCTATCTGGCAACAAAACTGACACCTTTTTACAAGGAGTCATGTTTGCATAGACCGCAATACCTGCAGTCATAATACAAACAAAAGAACATAACTCTGATAATGTGCACTGTCCTTAAAGTTGATTGATCCACACCCGAGACAGCTTTCCTTAGAGCCTAGTCTCATATATCATATTTTTACTGGCAAATGAGGTTCCCATAGTGTAGATGCTTGCCCCGAGCTCTCATACTCTGATGGTGCATTTTCTTTGAGTTGTGCGCCTTTTGGCGTCATCTGGTCCAACCCATATGAGACTAGGCTCTAAGGAAAGCTGTCTCGGGTGTGGATCAATCAACTTTAAGGACAGTGCACATTATCAGAGTTATGTTCTTTTGTTTGTATTATGACTGCAGGTATTGCGGTCTATGCAAACATGACTCATTGTAAAAAGGTGTCAGTTTTGTTGCCAGATAGAAGGGTAAAGAACCAATTATCACTTACCGCATAAGCAATTGGTCCGATATACACATTCTGTTGATAACTTTGGTAATTCATCTTTAGTACAAGACACTAGTTTTAGAATTGTGTACCGGTCAAAATCTCACTTTAATGTTTTGCTTTTGCAAAACACGGCCTAATTTGTGTGTAACTCCCGAGATATATGGTATTTTAATTGTTTTGATAATCTGATCACTTTCAGCAGTATTGTTGTTCGATCCTGATTTGGCATTGAATGCTCTGTTAATTCTAGCATTATTGTAGCCATTCAGTCTTAGTGCTTATTTTACATGCTTAATCTCTTTCCTTAAACTTTCACCATCTGACACTGTCTTTGCCCGATGTTTGAGCGTCTTTGTTATTGATTTACTTCGCTATCGTTTCATCTCAAGCTTGTAGGCATTGTTGGCTTATCCTGGTCATGCTTTCATGGGATTGTATCGCTGGAGTGTGAGAGCTGCTCCCCAACGCTTATCGCAGCTCACCAGCCCGCACTAAAGTTGGGATTGTGCTCTGCGATGTCAATTTGTGGACTAATTGCTCCGTTGTGATAACTTATTTGTTATTGTTGTCTATGCCTTTTGTATTCATGCCATTATTTTATTAGCTTAATCATTTTTACGAGGGTTCCATTTACTTGAACATTGTTATAAATAGAATTTAGCCCTCCCTATATAATCAGTGTACAGCGTCGTGAGCTGCAATTGGCATGAATGAAGTTATACAAATTAAAACAATTATTATTACACGGATGAGGGTCAATTAGGTCATCATTGTTTTCGGTTCGTTTGGAGGTGGACGTTGTGGCTCAGAGGGTAAAGTGCTGATCCGGCACCGCTGAGATTTGGAGCTCGAGTCAGATCAGCTGTCTGTAATTAAACTTGGGATCTCAAACGTAGCGAGTCGATAGTGTCAGCCTGGTTGTCAATTTGGTTTTGAAGTCAATTTGAACCAATTTGAGCTCTGAAAATTAAGAATATCGGTTTGACTCATGCGGACGAACATTGTCCTTGGTGGGAGAGCGGGCGTGAACGTACTGCCACCTACTGTGAGTAATGTTTGTTGCATGACCGTCAAATTCAGCCAAATTATGTGCAAATCCCATTTTAATACGATGGTTGTTTGTTCAGTCGTTGGTAACTGGGCGGAGACCATCAACTCATTACACTCGAGACCCCAATGTATTCACAGATGGCTGCCGGGATTCAAACTCAGGGACTAATATAGATTGTAAATATGGTCTGTAAGTCCTGGAAAATAGAAACTGGGTATAAATACAATTATATGTTCGCATAAATGTGGGTCCCGAACATTATGGCCGAATGTTGATTAATTTCACTCTTAAATTAGCCCAAAGTTTAACATTGATATACGTCTAATGCAAAACACTTGCACAAAATATCCTCATTATCAGTATAGCAAGTAAAATCACCTCCCGTGGAGTCTCACACCAACCCCAACAGAAAGCAGACAGAGCCCTTTACCGGGCACTTTTATCGTCTATAATATATACAACATTGGTTCTGGCAGGTGGAGTGTTTACCGTCGGTGTGCACAGTGCGGGTGATAAGCAGCAGCGAAAACAAAAGAAATGTGATGCAGTGACCCGATTACTGTAATCGCACCTCAGCTGAGCCAAGATGCCTGTCCATGACCGCCTTGCTTTGAGGTGCCTGGGCATCTCTCAGCGGGGGCAGGCTTGTTATCCGGTGCCGGAATGTTCGCGCTACGCTATGAAAGTGTAAACCGTGTCGCGGATTAAGGCATCAAGGGGACCGTGGCGCAACGGGTGCAAGCTCAAGGGGGTCCCGCGTGAGTGGCCTTCACAAGGACCCCCTTCCTTAGAAGACGCATGGGGGCCTTCACAGCGGTCGCGCAAATGCATCGGCCAGCACCATTGTTCATGGAGACTTTGAGAAGTGCCCAGGAGAGGCGGCTTATTAAAGTGTCGGGTTCGTGTTGTGCGAAACGATAGATGGTATGAAAGCGGAGAAGAAAACGCGCGTGGAAACGCAAGCGAAGGAAAACACATTGTTGCAACAGGAATCAACGTAAGGATAGAATGGGGAGATAAAAAACAAACTACTGGCATAGAAATATAATAACGCTTGAAACCAGAGGTGGGACAAAGTCATTGTTATGCAAGTCCAAGTCGAGTCGCAAGTCATCAAATTCATGACTCGAGTCTGACTCGAGTCCAAGTCACATGACTCGAGTCCACATCTCATAGGTGGGACAAAGTCATTGTTATGCAAGTCCAAGTCGAGTCGCAAGTCATCAAATTCATGACTCGAGTCTGACTCGAGTCCAAGTCTGCTTGAAACACCAATGGAAGTAGCCCAATAATTATATTGCATGATGGTCTATGATAGTGGTGCCCAATTTTTTCGAGTGTGCGAACCTCCTTTCAACCTCCAAACATGGTGTGGACCACCATATGCTACTACTGTAGTTTTTTTTACTCTTATATATATGGAAATCGAACGAAATAACAACGAAATAATATGCACTCAGTAATAATTTGTAATGCACACACCTGAAATTGTGAAATTCGTATGCATTACCTCGACAAATACATTTGTGAAGCGTAGCAATATATGTACAACGACGTATTTATATTGGGGAACTTAATGAGATGGATGGTGCTGTTTCGCTGACTTCAAGGACAGGGTGTCAGGTTAGAGCGACGACAGTTTTAGCCTTAAATATGATGCCACATTTAGCCTACTTCGGCACTGATTTTAATGCAACAAGCGTGGAAAATCCATTTTCACGCGCACACACACACACATACGTGTGCTGTGGCAAAAGAGCATCAGCTACTTCCCTGCCTTGTCGGACAATTCTGGGTACTTTGAAAGCAACGTGTAGCCAGAAGCCAGTCATGTACTTTTGTGTGAAGACCAGCTTCAAAGAGTTGTCACACGAAAGTTCAGTTCGGCTGTCTTGCTCTTGTGTGTCCACACCCCCCTCCCCCCACCTCCAAAAAAACCTTCAATAATTAAAAACAATGCTATATCAGCATACTTGTAAAATAAATAACAGTAGTAGGTCCATAGTCTTGGTTCTTTCGGTAAAGTCACGTAGATAGAAAATAAAAATCAAATTACAAATTATAAATAAAAAGAATACATTCAAAACAATAAAAGCAAAAAACCCCACGGCGTTTCGATCGCAACACAAGCGGTCTTCATCAGGCGGACCGCTGCTATGAATTTCTGCAGTCACGAAAGTTTTAAGTCAAAATTTTACAGTAGTAGGGATTTTAGAAATGATATGATTATTTTTAAAATCTGAAATTGTATATTCTGGTTATTTCAGTAGTCACGGAGATGAAAAAAATAAAAAATTAAAAGAAAATAACTAAATTAAATCACGAGGTTTCGAAGGCAACACAAGCTTGTGTCATCAAGTGGAACAGCCACAGCAAAATTACAGTAATTTCCACCTGATGACGGAAGCTTGTGTTGCCTCCGAAACGTCGTGATTAAATTTAGTTATTTTCGTTGTATTATTTTTATTATTATTTTTCTTTTTCACCTACGTGACTTTACCAAAAGAACCAAAGAGTATGGATCCTTGCAGTCACGAAAACTTCAAATCTATAATCTGAAATTGTATATTTCCTTGGCGAGGATGTTATTATTATATTTTGCGCGGTCCAGTTGTAGTAGCCTCGATAACCGCCAGGGGGCCACGGACCACAGGTTGGGAACAGCTGCTCTCTGGACCCGTGAGATTAGATTTCAACTGTTTGGAAGTGGCATTGTTTGAAATTGACATCGCGACAATTCATTAGGATCGCTTTCTCTTCAACATGTGCGCTAATGCACTGGGAGAACGATTTAGTTTCCGTGACACAGTTGACAGTTGCTGCCCCAACGGTCTGGAACGCCATCACCCCTCTGCACATTCGCAGGATCACCTCAATCGTCTCCTTCAAGAGACACTTTAAAACTCACCTCTACAACCACGTGCTTCCGAGTGACTCTGAGCTTGGCTCCGCGCCTCTGAGTTGCCGCCGTTATGTCCGCAAATTTGCGCGCGTTATAAATTGCATTATTATTATTGTTGACTCACATTCCACTGAGCTGATTGATACATTATACAAATGCAGTGAAGCGTCTGATGCAGTCTGTGTCAAAGATAATACTGCGATAATTTATGGTGGGAAAAATCCAGTAAAAGGCTATCAACAGGAAAATGCTAAAAACGGAATGTGTAAAATCTAGTTTAAATATTATTGGATGTTGTGGTACGTTTGGAAAGGCACGTGGGTGGATTGGCTCGAAAACGAGTAGAATTATAATTAATCCCAACCTGTCTCTTTGGGGACTTCAGGATGTTATTAAAGAGCAGTCAGAAAGGTGATGCAGGAATAAGATAGATAACACTATCCTGGAGCCACCTGGTAAAAATTGTGTTTATTTTTCTAATAAAATGTGGTTTATAGCGCAATAGACACGTGGGAATGAACGTCAAGTTGTGATGCCAGTTGGCACGTCCATAGAAATCTGGAAAACTTTCGAAGTCGTCTTTTAATCATGCACAAAAGGAGATTTTTTTTATGAATGGGAAAATGTAAAGACAGGGAAGAGCCTGGCTAAACATTCCGCTTGTTAAACGGTTTTATGAAAGCCAAAGTCGTGCTGCATGAGTTTGAATCACAACAGCTCTCCGATGTATTTTCAGGCTGTGTTGTTTTGCTGCACGATGTTGCCAGCAACTGAAGATGAAGCTCCCAGCATGTGGAGCGAAACGTCAGACATCACGCCAAAACCACCTGCGCTAACAACCCGCAAACACACCGAGACAGCCGTACGGCACAACTGCGCAAAATCCACACAGTAGCATTGATCCACGATTCTCTTTTATACGGAGGTGACATTAACTCTGCTTTCCAATGCCACGTGAGGTGGCATCTGTAGCCCTAACGAATGCCAGTCGCCCCTCAGATGCACGTGGTGTCTCTGCGTGAGAGAGACACACACAGGGCTCTGTTTCTTCCAAAGTACACGCCTGCTTTGATTTACTGCGAGTGGCAGGCGTGTGTTTTTGATCGCAGCCTCAACAGGAATGCTTATAGCATGGATTTGTATTATTCAAGGCTTATGGAATACATTTTTTAAATGGTTATATTCGGAATTGTCATTAATCAAAACTGGCTTGGCTTGTAACTTGGACTGAAGAAAATGATGTGCTGTGTTTAATAAACTACTCATTCGAGTGAATGTGCCTGCTTTTTCTAGTTGCCTTCCAGGCTGCTAAAAAACAAACCTGACCACATCGCTAGGCATCCCTGCCATCAAGTACTGGGAACGCTGTCCACCATCCTGAATAGTCTCTTAGAAGCGAATTTTAATACAATTACAGCAAACTAATACACAAGGTAACAAAAAAAAGAAACTCGGGGGGGGGGGGGGTACGATGCTCAGATACGATTCGCTAGTGTGGAAACAATGCGCTACGTGCACGTAGACAGAAGGAGACCTTGATAACCGTACGCGCCTCTGCTCGATGTCACGTACGATAATAAAAAAAAGAACCCCTCAAAAAAATGTTCGTCACCACCTTATCTTGCTCACACGACACGGAGACATAAAAGGAGATTTTCTGAGAGCAAATGTTTGGATGTGAACCCATAACGGAGCATTCCGGACCACAAGAGGGACCCTCATATAGCGCCCCCCACCCCCTCTCCCGTGCCGGCGTTCAGATCCGCGGCACATTCAGAGAGGCCAGCTTAAGCGCAATCCCTCACTCGCACTTATCGTCCCGTGCGTGTGGGGGCATCCTTTTCATCTCTGTCACCGTCTGCGTGTTGCCTCACGCCGACCGCCAGGACAACACCGTAGCTTTGTGAATATAATATTTCAGACAAACCTCCCCCACTACCCCCCTCTGTCGCTGTCTGGTTATACATGCCAGGGCTTTTGCCCCTTTGTGCTCAACGATGCTGTGGCAAAAGTTTATTTTAGATGAAAACCGTATGCACAGCCGTTCTTTAAAATAGCTCTTTGCTGTGAATTATAATATAAAGGAATGCTTTTGGTGGGCCTTTTTTGTGGCTTTTGGTATGTTTTTGTTAGAATTTGTTCCCCGCTCTTTAAAGAATACGCTCAATCATGACTCTGTTGAAAGCAAAATTGCAAGACGTTCGAAAATTGCGAAATGAAAAAAAAATAGTTTTTTACTTTTTCACACAGTTGCCTCACCACACACCCACTCCAGCTTTCACCCCTCCCCCCCACCCCTTATTTTTGATACACATAGCTTGAATTTTCGTACGAGATATTTTTTTTGTCGTTGGACAAAAAAAATATATTAAGATAGAAATTCGACTTTTCCTGATTCCCACTTTTTAACTTGGCCATGAAAATGTCCTAGTGGATCTGTCATTACGAAAAAACATTGATGTCACCGTGCCCCAGAATAAAAATTGAGAGTGCACATACATGTTCATTACTTTGAACCAATTATACATTTTTCGCAAGAAAATGTTATCACTGCTACGTGCGGTTAGCAGTGTTGCGGGCTTCAGCTGACCTAACCTCATTTGATTTGTTTATTTATCTCAGTTACAAAATTGTCTGTTCACAAATATACTACCGTTTTCAATGTTTTTCGGAGAGCCAAAAATGGATGTTTTACGTCTTAATCATTCAATCTCAAATAGTATAAACACGACAGTTCGGAGCTCGCATCGGTCGTCTGATCGTGTTTGGGTTTAAATGTGCAGCTGTTCTCTTGTAAAGCCCACACTAATCAATGCTGGAGATCTGTGTTTTCAGCATGCAGGCTCACTGGACCTGCCAGGATATTTTTACAGAAGATTGCGGTGATTAAAAAACATCCACGTTGGCTCCGATATATGCCCCGCAGCCCTACGGAGGCCAAAAATGTAATCTGCCAGTAACAAAGTTGGAGTATTGTGCAGTGCGCATAGGCCAAGAGCTTTAACAAGTGTGTTTTTAACTTCTCGACATTGTTTCTATTTGTATCAGTTGGGGGAAATATAAGCAATCAGATGATATATCGCTACTGTGTGTGTATCAGAATCACAGAAGCCATACGGGGCATGAATGAACCACAGCCCTTTCTCCGGCCACGGGACCCATCGTGAAGATGTCGAATTGTGGTGCTTGATAGGATTCTGGAACAATGTCCAGACCCAAAGAATATGAATTCCTGTAGTCACGAAAGCTTTAAGTCAAGAATGTCCATCCATTTAGGGTTGGAGGCCTATTAAAAGCTAAACATTGGTGTAACTGATAAACTTTAACGTTATTAATAGGATCATAGATATGAACATGATTTTATTCTAATCAGGTGAAACAGAATTATTTACTTTCTGGAAAGTAAAATGGACGGCCCCTCTCAACCCACTGCTTGATTAAGGCATTCGGAGCGTTTGACCATACTTCACCACACAGGTTGTCAGTGGTGATTGGTGGAATTTCTCGCCACTGATGTCACCTATAACTGGGACTAAAACTCAGGCCACCGGGTTCATAGTACACTGCACCATCGCTCCACACAATTTATTTACCTATAATTTCTTGACAGTGATGTGAAGTGAAGATGACTGCTAGAGAGTGACCTTGGCAGATGTAGTGTATGTGAATTAGGAAAGCCTCAAGTTCTTTTCAGGGGTGATTGGCATGTTTGGCTAATTCCTTGTTACGGAGCATTTTGCATCACGCTCAAATGGTCCTGAGAGAAAGCTCCTAAAGACCGTCCGGCATGGCGTAGCTTTGTTGCGGCCTTATGCTCCACAGGGATTGAAGAGAAGTAAGTCAAATGGCCCATACACACCAGGCGTTGCGGGTCCATTTGCTGTCCTCCCATCTCCTGGTCACGTTGCAGGGCAGGGGGGTTCGAAAGCCTCGCCAATCGGCGCGATCCATCTACCCTTGACTTGAGTGATACAATGCCCGACGCAATGCCCGATCCATACACACATGAAGGAGACATCACAGCGACACACTCCGCTGCGCCTTACGCGGCTGTCTGGCTCGACCGCCTGCCATGTGAGATTGTAGTCGTTGCTGACTTGAGCGCATGGCCACATGATGGCACCAGAGACACGGGGCAGTGCCGCCCCACCGCTGTGACCAACACTACTCTGCTGACCATCCCATTTGCCCAGTCCACGCCGCTGCAGCTGAGGCAAAGCTACACTGCGTCCAAAACAAACCCCCAAAAGCCGCGTAGGTTAAACATCCATTCTAGATTTGAAGCTTTCGTGACTGCAAGTATTCATATTCTTAGGTTTTTTCGGTAAAAGTCACGTGGGTAATAAATCAAAATTAAAAAAGTAAAATAAAAATCAACTCCGAAACGTCGTGATTTTTATTTTATTTTTATTTTACTTTTATTAATTTTGATTTTTTACCTACGTGACTTTACCGAAAAAAACCTAAGAATATGTTAAACATCCAGTTGCACGTCATATGACAAATGCTTATTAACACGTGCTACATTCTCCGGATGATGACGCACACTACCTCACACCCCCCTCCGCTTGAGAACAGACGGTTGTTTGCGACCAGATGTTTCTTTTTTTTTAAATGACTTTAATGCTACCGAGCGCAAGGTTGGGGTGCGTCTTGCTATAATCGTCAGAATGTGGTGACCGCGACTCCGCTCGACTTCCGTGCACACACGAGAAAGTGTGAATTGCTGTCCGCGTGGCTGCTGCCTTCGTGCGAGAGGTGTCGCGTTTGCCGTTGCGATTGAGCGAGGACGCCTGAGCCATACGTGCACGGGCCCTATTGTGTCTCGCGACTCAGCGATGTTGACGGTGCATCCGAATAAAGCTAGAACAAATCTGGTCACACACGTACACGTACCTGATAGCAGTTTATTGTAGTGCCACATCTCAAAACTAGAGATGCGATGAGTCACCCTGCAAGGTGATTTTAATGAATCGTCATGCTTCAGGGTCAAGATTCGATTCGAAATACAGGATATTATAATGATCAATTATTTTTTCTTTGCACCGTGGTAAATGTAACATGGCCTCACTTGCGCAGCACACACTGATTGACAAATGAAGATTATTCCGGAGTGATTCAATGCATCTATCGTGAGCCGAAGAGTTGATCAATATTATCGACGAATCGACGGATCGTTACACTCCTTAATTTTAACGTGTCTTGTGTGCAATGCTGGCTCACTAATGGGGGTTGGAGTGGCGGGGGGCCTGCGATGCTCTGAGTTATCGGTGCAGAGTGAGCCGTTGTCCAACGCCCTCACACCTTCACTACAGGACACTGGGATTGCTGTTAAAGAATACGTTAGTTGTACTTCGACATTAACCTAAGGCTCTTAGTTTGAATTGCCAACAAGTGTTGACCAGACCTTTGGTACTCGGGCTCTTGGGAAAAAAAAAACCCGTACCCGTTCAAGCCCGAGGGCTCTGTCGTCATTGAGCCTTGCTTATTTGGGTGCTTGTGCTTCTGGCGCGATAAGGCGAAGTGACTGTTTTCTTTATTCGCCGTATTTTCTCCACAAATCTGTCCTGGCCGAGGTGAAGTGCCCATTCCGATCTCCCCGCGGAGGAGTGGAACTTTTCGTGTTTAAGATCGGCCCATGGAAGTGGATGTCACAACCGCCGCCAAAATCCATCCAGGTGACCTCATGTTCACAACGTAGGGGAGGTAACGCTTTCCAATCCGCTGTGCCACTGGGTGTGCTGTTTGTCGCATGACGGTGAATCCAAAATGTCTCATTCTCAGGGATGGATTTTATTCAAACCGAGTACAGAACCAAATGTACTTGAAACAACGTCAGCAGAGGTTCAAAGGTTAAAATAAACTGGACCCCACCATCGGAATGTGGAATTTCAAAGTGCAGCTCAGAATCAAGAAAGTATGTAACGGTGCCTTCGTGTATTGTATAGCGACATCATGCTTGATGGAGTACACATATGCAAATGGAAAAATTGGCAGCTTAAGTGACATGATATAGTTCTACTATAACATAAGCAAATGCCATAGGTTTCATAATTGTCAAAGGGATCACAATCACTTTGAAGTATTCCTGTCCTGGAAAATAAATCCGTGCAGATGACGTGCCCCACTGCCGGGGAGCACACTGACCACGAGCGTCACCTCTCGTGTGTAGCGAGCACGTGGTTAGCAGCTTGGATTTCATGGGGGCTTCTCAGGAGATAAGTTCATTTGGCACAGCATTAAAACCATCCTGTCCAGTTAATGATGATGACGATAAATGGTTTTAGTGCGTTGATATATGTAAAAAAAACGATTCAGGTAAGTCACTGATGGGTTATTTAATTCAGACAGACATCCTTTACCTCGAACAGGTGAGAGCCCGTTGAGATTAAAAGTTGATTGTTCAAGAGAGACTTGGGCCATGGAATCAGTGCAGTATATGCGTGCATTATAGGGTCAAAACAATGCCCAGGATCAGACTGCAAAGCATAAAAACCGTAATGCAAACTATGAATCAAAATCAAAGCCTCATGCTTTTATATTAAGTTTGAAGTCAAGTTTCAATTGTGTTATGTTTAATCAGGATATGTTATTTGCAGGATTGGCCTGGATCACGACAAATTGCAAAAAAACAAAATAAAGTACAAACAGATATCAGGACAACCATGTAAATCAAGTTCACATTTTAGTAAAATACTTAAAAAATATATATAAGGCATAGTTCGTAAGGACTTGACATTCTTATTGTTAAGGACGGCAGGGTGTCAGAGTGTTAACACTTGTGCCTCACAGTAATAAGGGTCTCAGATTCTCGACTTGGGCGCCTTTCCGTGTGAGTTTGTGTGTTCTCCCCCTGTTCTACATGGGTTTCCTCTGGCTTTTCTGGTTTCCTCTTATAGCAAAAAACAATTAATCTAACTGGTATTGGCCAAAAAATCCCAATGCAGAAATATTGCCTGCAAATTACTCAGTTGGGACTACACACAGAGCAGCAACATTGCTCACTGCTGAGACAACTTGGCAAGACCCTCCTGAAACATAGTCTTGAGCTTCAATGAGGCTTTTAATGGCTAAACAAGTATAATAATAAGAACATTTACTAAACAACAGAGCTATTTGTCATTTCAATCTAAGTAATGTGCAATATCGTTCCATGTGTAGAGAATATTGCTGTCGAAAAACGTTTCAGCGTTTGTTGTAGAACTGTGTGCTTAGTAAGGATTCACTAGAGTCTGGTTTATTGCAGCAAGCTTTGCCATTTTCTAAACCCGCTTCTGGGGAGCTGCAGTCCAGTGGCATAGCTACTGAGAGTGCAGGTTGAGAAGCTGCACTGGGGCCTATGGGCCGGAGGGGCCCAGGCACCAGGCTCTGAAGAGGGTGGAAATTGAACAGGGGCCCCCCATTTTATATTCACCATGGACCATGCCAATCACGCTGCGCTGCGCCACTGTTGCTGCCCCCCTGCCTACCCTGCTGCGGTGATTGAGGCAGCCTGGAATGGCCCTGGGTCCGCTGGCTGAGCAAGGTATTGCTCCGTCCCAAATACGGAGCTCTGCTGGCGCACCGGCATAACATCCACTCGCTCTTGGGCCCCAAAAATAGCGCCGTTACTGGGCGCTTTGCCTGTGAACTAAGTTACATCAGTTGGGAAGTGACTTAACTTTCATGTCATCATTCCAAAGCAATTTCCGCAGCCAAACCTGGCTTCTCTCACCAGCAGCAGATTGCAGTACATATTTGGGCAGCGTTTACTTTTTTTTACGTTTCATATTAATGGGCACGATGATGTTGCCATTAGAAGTGATCCAGCAATGCATCTTCCTAACTGCCGCTAAGGTATGGTGTCCGATCGGTCCCTTTGAAACGACAGGAGAGCGCACGCACCCGATCGCTGCAGGGCTGTTTGTATAATTGCAGCAGCGTCTACGATGCACCCCTTTAGACCACAGCTGTGTGCAAGGTGAAGAATAAAGGCAGCATGTGGACTCGTAGCCACGGCTGTAAGCGGACGGTGTGTTTGCGGTGTTTTATGTGCAGCAGAGCCTTTTCTCCACTTGCCAAATAGAGAAATATTGCGAGCGTGGGAGGGACGAACATAAGGTTCAGTAAAATTTCTAAATAACCGGTCGTATTATTTATTCATAAAACGTATCCCCCCCCCCCCCTCCTGGAAAGCTGTTTAGGAAATTTTCTAAGAATGAAGGGAAGAAAATAATACCCAGCTTGTTAACGGCCACAGCCTTATTCTAAATTAAACGTGTAGCTTAATGATGTTGGAGGGTTTTTATTTACACTCTTGTTTTTGATGTCTAAACTTAAATGGAATCCAAAGTGCGAGTTAAATCCCAGAGGGATATTTGTTGTCATTTACACCTGCTCAGTGGGAGAGCCCTGATGATACCGTGTCTCAGGACGACGAATTATGCGCAAGCCCGGTGCGCTGATTCTAAATTGGGCTGATGTGCACCGACGGCAACGGAGCATTTTTTCTCGAGCATAACCGCCAGCCAACAATTTGAAAAGCTTAAATTACTCCTCGCGCTTCCTGTCATTAATAGGCTGGGAACATCACGTTGACACATCGTCGTTCAACACACCAAGATTCCACACCTCTGATTATTATTGAAGTGTCAGTATTTGGATATACAGTAGTAGTTTGTTTGTTTTTTTAAGCCGAGACCGTTTATCAACAGCAACATTTGGAAACTCTGGCTGGAATGCCGTGGCTGAATGATAAAGATGGCCATGTGAATTTAAGTGGTCGGTTATAGAAGGAGTTGTCTTGCGTTTAAACCGGTGGGGGCTGTTGGCTCTCTTCCAAGGTCCTTTCGCTGTGAGGGCCTTTGCATTTGGCCAGTGGCGTATCTCGCTAGTGTGTGTACAGGTGGTTCAACTGCATTGGGGCCCAAGGGCCGGTTGTGCTCCTACAGGCCTAATGTGCTCAGGCGCCAGGCTACAAATATGATGGAATTTGGACAGGGTAGCCCCATTTCGTTCTTGGCATCATCGGAAATGCCAACCATGCTCCTGCACCTAACGCTTTTGTAGTACCAGCCTCATCCTGTGTGGTGCACTGCAATCCAGACTGGAAGCCCCCAGAGATGAGCTCTGCATTGCAATCAATAGTCGTCGTCGTTTTATTAATCAGAGACGACCAGCGCTTGTTTCCCCCTCCGTGTGAACCGGTGTAAGCGATGCAAATTCCTTAGAGTAAAGGTTACGGTGATAGGATAACAGCAACGTTTATGGTATTGATGATGATGAAATCTGAATTAATGAATAAAGCATTTTAATTGCTGAAGGACATCGTGCACACATATTAGCTCAATTTATGTCCAGGTGAGCCGTTTGAGATAAGATAATTTTTTTCAAGTGAGACACCTGGGGTGCAAAGTACAGTCCAACATATCTCAGTGCAAGAAAAAAAACCCCCAATAAAACCGTGTTGATATATTGGCGAAAGTGACTTCTGCTTGTGCTGTCGGTTGTCTCACGCGATGCATAGAGATGGAGCATTACAACATTTACACCTACCAATACATCAATATTAATGTTACATACATAAACAAACACTAAACAATTTTTTTGTATTTTACCAGTTAAGGCCCACTGAGGTATACAGCTCTTTTTCAGAAGCGACATGGCCACAAACGAAGTGGCTTATGTGGAAATATATAGAATCCAAATACTCTAAACGCACGATTCTAAATGTGGAGGGAAAAACCGGAGGACCCGGAAAAAAGTCCACGTGACCACTGGAAGAACATGCAAACTCCAAATATACAGGCGTCAGGGTCGGGATCGAACCTACGACCATCCTGTATAGCAGGCGAGGTAGTTAACATCTCGCCACTATTGCACCCCGGCCATATTAGTGTTGTAGAGATGGCAGTAGACACACCACTTTTATCAAATGAATCTGCAGTCAGTTACATCATTTTCAAAAATAAAATAAAAATCACGACGTTTCGGAGGCAACACAAGCTTCCGAAACGTCGTGATTTGTATTTTATTTTTATTTTACTTTTATTAATATAATTTTTTTACCTACGTGACTTTACCGAAAAAACCTAAGAATATGAATCCTTGCAGTCACGAAAGCTTCAAATCTAAAACCTACTTGTCATTTAATAGTGGAAAAATATAATCCTTAAATATTATATTTAAGTAACTTATTTGAGGTGTACGGATGTCTACATTTTCAGAAGGTAATGTGATGGGAGTGGACTGTGTCTCCGTGTTTTTTTTTCCTGTGGGTCTGAGTTCTGTGGCGAGCGGTTAGCACGCTGCGCTTAGAACCCGGCAACTCAAATTCGATTCCCGCTCATGGCCAACACCAGTAACCATGATCTGACCCGGTCTTGGGCCTCCCCTAGGCCGACTCAGCCTCAAATGAGTACCTGGTGCGGTGTCCACATTGCCACAAGGGATACAAAGGCGGTCGGGCGTGGCCATCGCCGCTCACTCACTCGTGTGCCGTGAGGGCATTCATAGGCGCTCGCTAACAGCACTCGCTCCAACAGTCTGTTACAGGGGAATCTTTGTCTTTGTTTGTGAGTACAGTGGAGAGCAGTGGCGTGACAAAGCCGGCAATCAATCGAGGTTCAATACCTGCTAAGTGCCAATACCAGTAACAAATATCTGAACCATGTCTGGGCCTCTCCTAGGTTGACTCAGCATAAAAACGAGTACCTGGTGTTGTGTGTAAACATATGCATCGGGGGAGACAAAGCTGGCCAGCCGTGGATCCTGGAAACACCACCCCTCCCTCGTGCGCCGTTCTGGCCTTGATAGGTGCTCGCTAACAGCATTTGTCTCAACACGTTATCTAGGCTCAACGTGGAATCTTCGTCTTTGTTGGGTATGGGTCCGGAATGGGTTTGCGTGCACACAGTGGCCTGGATTTTGTCCTTGCCAAGTTCCTTCAATAACTTCCGTCTCCGGCCCCCCTCCAGCTGATGCTCGGAGCACGTGTGTCTCTTCGGAAATCTCGGCTGCACCTGCCGTGGCCTTTAAATAAGTTGGACGATTCCTTGTGCAACTTTCTGGGAAAACAACTCGCTTCAAACTATACTCGTGCTCAATGGTTGCCATTGATTTATATCGGTAGGGTTATGTCTAGGAGATACGGAGGCGTTGTAAAATATATATTTTTTTATCGATACAAATATTCAGTTTACCACGATATATGTTTTATGTTTTTACACGTTAGTTTTTTATGCTGGTAAATATGTGGCGGTCTCCCGTAACTCTATGATTAGCACGCGGCATCTATTTAAAAACAAGGTGCAAAATGTACAAGCAGTCAGTGGAATAACATGCACACGCAATTGTTAGGTGAGGCTATTGCCTAAGAAAAAGACGGGATTGTAAATGCAATAAATGCATTGTGGCACAGTGGTTTAGAATTCATATTTAAACGATTAAAATAATGTGCTAATTGCAATGCCAAAACTACTATACTAACAATAGTAACACTGTAGTTTAGAAATAGTTTTGTATGGATTGAGTTTAGAAAGTTAATTTGACTTATTTAATGCGTCTGATTGTGACATCTGTCACGGATCGTGAAGTTAATTGGGGCCCTGCCATGCGCTTGTTTGAGTGGGGAACCACTTCAAATCCGTTAGCCACGACTGCTGTGTTGGCAATTCCAACACAAAACAATCACACGGGACGATGTGTATATTACCAGCAAGAATGTAACGATGCATACAATCGTTGTGATGATCGTGGGAGCCAGGTCTGCAGTCCCAAATTGACGATTGTTTCGTGAGTTATAGCGTTGCTGCTGCTGCTGCTACAGGGAGCCAGCAGGATACGATGTCACTCACTCACAAGATACAGCTGGGTGGCTGGATGGCACGGTGGTAACACTTGCGCCTCATTGAAAAACTAAAAAAAAAGTACCTGGGCTCGATTCCCGACTCGGGCACCTGTCTGCGTGGGGTTTGCATGTTCTTTCCCTGTTCTGCATTGGTTTTCTTCCGGGTTCTCCTTTTTATCCCCCTAGTTATAAGCATCCAATGTCATCGGTGCTGGACTAACAGTCTAATGCAGGACCTTCCTGAAAAAATAATCTTCTGACTCCGTTTGGCTTTCCTGGGTAACGAAGTCATTATTGTTATACAGCTGAACATGCAAATGAGTAGCAGCACGAAAAGATGGTGGTGGTGCTTGAGTGAGTGCCTTTCGCTGGTGGTGCTGACCCATTCTGGGCCCTAAGCAGACGTTTTTTTTGGAGGTTCACCAGTTAACTTTTATAAACCCTCGTGAGATGACAGAAGAGATTTAGACAAGAGGTATCGATCTAGCGAGATGAGATAAATGTAAACAAAAATAGAGACGTTGTGAAGTGACAAAAAAAAAGAGTTGCAGACTAGATATTAAATAAGAGAGATGAACTGACTTGTTTATGTTAATTCGCGTGTTGAGTTTATGTGGATAAATATTGTGTATGTTGAGCTTCTTTCGCAACGTGCGTAGCCAACCGTGCTAAACAAAGGTGCGGGGGGAAGGACAACAAACGAAACACAAAATCCAGTTCTAAAGAAATTAGTTTTCAATCGAGATGCAAAAGTACATACCACCAGTGACTTCCTAATATCGGAAGGAAGAGCGTTCCAGACGGACGCAGAAGCTCAACCGAAAGCGCGTGACGCTTGATTGCACCCATATTTTTCTCTACCCCACGCAAAATCTCCTTCAGCTACTTGGGCTTCTACGCATTGACTTGGTTTGGTTGACGCTGAGTACCGCCGTTGGCTCCTTCCTCCCTGCGGGACGCGTGGCGAGGGCACAGCGGCTCGCCTTTGTCACACGCATCGCTCGCAATTGCGGGGCCAGTCGAGTGATCCGAAATAATAAACTCAATCGCCGTGGCTGGGAAAACACTTAAAAAAAAAACCTACTATTAATGACCCTCCAAACTTGGACGAATTCGTGCTCGAGCTTGCGCACAAGAAAAGAAAACCCCTCTGAAAAAAATGAAAAGTAAAAGAACGCAGAACAGAGAGCTGAATAGCATTGTTGGAAAAAGGCTGGCATTCCAAGTATGCGAAATCTGTCAATGGTGGGTTACAGTGTCTGTGGCAGCTCTGATTGTCCTCATTGTCTTCCAGGGTAATCAAAGTCTCTGGGGCTGGCAGTCAAACAATCCCCTGTCTTGTTTAGTTGGCGTGGCAGCTTGCATGGGAATAAAATGCTAATCACCCGCTCAGCCCAACGGCCATAGTAAAAGCCCTCTGTCCAAGGAATAGTGGACAAATTAGACAACAACTTGGCCTCCCTTTCTTTGTCTGCAAAGCAGTGGGAGCCCGAGATGGCTGGACAATTGAAAACTTGAGCAGGTTTTGTGCCTGCGTGCAGTGCTCTAGAATTTAAGAATTAAAGAAAAAGGGATTTAATTCTATGCAAGGGCTTTTACCCAGTTGCAAAATAGCGCTTAGACCTTCTTCCCCGTTGTCTTGGAGGTTGTAGTTTTTGTTGTTGTTGTTGTTGTTGTATTTGTCTGCCCCGAAAGTGCTTGCTCAGGCTTGGCTACAAAGAATGGCTCCATCTGTACCTGGTGAATGTGTAATACTTGCAGTCTCATGAATTCGCCATCATGCTCCACTTGAACAGCTTCATGGAAGTCTTTATATATTTCTCTCGACTGCGTGCCACTGTTAATTTGATCAAAGTCGAAGGAATTTGTATTCAAATTGTTAATATGTCAGATAGAATAGTTTTTTTAAGATTGATTATTCTGCTGTGTGCCTTAAATCTGGTTATGTCAGAGTAGAAAAATTAAGGTAGATTTTAAAGGTGACAGTAATTGTTGGAGCCTGTTTAGCACGTAGCTCACATATTTATATATATATTTTTAATATAGCATTTATCAAACGTCTTAAAATGTTCAGTATTTTAAACACAATGCTGCCAGTATGATATTTTCTATTGTTCGTTGCTCGAGAGGCTATATTTGGGCACCCATTTTATATGAAAGTAATGAGTGTGTTCCCTCGTTAATGTCTGCCGTGCAAAGAGTTATTTTAACCCGGATAAATGTAAAGCACACATCATATAAATGTTTTTAAAATTACTCAATTTGGATTACACATACTAGCAATTATCGCCTTCGACTGGCGAAGTAACGCTTGCCTGCACGCGAGGTGCTGAGTCATGTTGTTCCGCAAAGTGACAGCTGTTGCTGGGGGTGCCCTTTCCAACGTGTTGAGATGAGAAGCAATGTAATTCGCGCATTGCGTGCAAAGCGCTCTGAAACGCCCCGGTGTAACGAAGAAGTGCTCTATCACAAACCATTATTATTATGGTGGTGGTAGCGCGTTTTCCGCTCGTTTCAAAACGCCACGGTTGGAATCCAGCGGCCGCCCTGGTCATTACTGCGGGTGTATAATGAGCATAGTAATAACTACCACGCGTCGTCACTTCACGGTGGGCGTTAGAAATCCCCTGACGTCATTCACAAGAGTAGGAGGCCATTGTGTGCCGGCGTCACGGTCCAAATTTGCCAAATTCGAAAATTACCTGTGAATGGCTCAATTGGCGCTGTATTATTGTATCGTAATCATCGCCCCCTACTGGCAGAATAATGCTCCAGGTCACTCTTGAAAACGAGACTAGTCTGGTCTCTGGGGCTCTCACTTGGTTAAATAACACACCTTGAAGTAATATTGCTCTCTCGCTATGCACTAGAGGGAGACGTGATGCATCGGTTCCATCATTACGCTCAGGATACATCCACCAAACCGAGTGTAAAATAACACTTATTTGTTTTTGTTTGGTACTATACTCTTATATGTTGTATGTAATGAGTTCGTATGTCAGCCCTGCAGCCGTAACAGGCGCTGCTATTTCCTGAAATGATTGCAAACATAATCGAATATTGAATTGATCCCCGACCCTGAATCTCGATAATCCATGAAGTCGTTGGTGGAGTAACTCGAGGAAAATGTTTTAGACGAGGCAACATTTGGTTTCTAATTTTTGCGCGGTCAGCAGTCACCTGTCGTTACCTTCCAAAGTCGTTCCGAGCACAGTCAAGGGATATACGGCTACTGAGGTCGTAGCATGATCAATGTTTCGCATCAACTAAGGGGTGGCTCGACAAATCTTATTTGAACGTCCGATTGGGCACTCATTTAGGAAATGGTTTCCCCATCCGATTGATCATCAGCCTCACGGTCAATAATTATTTACATGAATGCCTCCCTCCCATGTGTTACATCTTGAGCTGTGGTGAACAGTGGCGATTTTCCCAGCGTTTCCAGAGTGCGCGTTCAGTGTGATTAAATTTTGACTTAAAACTTTCGTGACTGCAGGAATTCATATTCTTTGGTTCTTTCGGTAAAGTCACGTAGATGAAAAAAAATTAAGTGAATAAAAATATTATAAATAAAAAAAATAATAAAAAAAACACTAATGTAGACTGTAGCCTGGTTCTTAACCTCGGTGAGTTATTTCAGTAATATATTTTTTTTAATAACAAAAACACTACGTTTCGATTGCAACACAAGCAGTCGCCATCAGGAAAAGGGGGGTTAGCCTCTAAAGGCAAATTGTTTATAAAGGTTTAGAGATGGGCGTAGCCCAAGTGTGTCAACAGCATGGGCGGGGCAGCTAATGTTAATGTAGGAGAAAAAACAACACTAACGCAGCAGGTCTCCACCAATCAAAGGACCGCCAGGCAATCATTGCACCTCGCTCCACACACCCACACTGCTAACGGATGGAGGTTGACAAGAAAACACAAATCAAGCCATGACCCAAAGTGCTTGATGACATCTTTCCAATGATTGCTGAGTTTATAACCCTCCTCTCGGTTGAAATTGTGTCTGTGTCTGTATATTTGGATGGCTTAATGAACAAATATTTGTTGATAGCCAGTAGGCTTGCAAAGTACCATCGTCTTAGAGAAATCAATTTCGTGTGAGCCAGCCGCATTAAAATAATGATCAGTCATGGCAGAAGTATTGGTCCTACCATGTTTCAAATCTGCCTTATGCTCACGAACACGGTCCGAGACATGTCGCTTAGTTTCCCCATTGTAACTGCTGCCGCAGATACAGCTTAGTTTGTAGACGCCGGGATATTGCATGTCAGGAATTGTGTCCTTCACAGATGGGATCAGATCACGAATTTTCTGTACTGTATTAAATCGGACCTGGATGTTGTGTTTGTTCATGATTTTGGAAATATTTTTGGTTACCCCTGCTCTGTATGGCAGGGTGATGGTTTTGATTGGATCCTCAGACGGCTCCTTCCTCACGGTTGGGGTGATGGCTTTGTGGATTGTGTAGTCAGAATATCCATTCGCCTTGAGAGCTTGGTGTACATGTTTGAGTTCACTGGATAGGTGTTCATGGTTGGAGATACATTGAGCTCTGTGGTGTAGTGTTTTGATGAGGGAATTCTTCTGGGATGGATGGTGGTGGGAATCAAGTTTTAGGTAGGCGTCAGTATGGGTTACTTTCCTGTAGACAGAATGGCTCATTGAGCCATCTGGTCTCTTTTTGATTAGGACATCCAAGAAAGGTAGCATGCCATCCTTTTCTATCTCCATGGTGAATTTGATGGCTGGGTGTATGGAATTGATGTGGTTGAGGAATTTGTTCAGAGCTGGTCGGCCATGTGGCCAGATGACAAACGTGTCATCTACGTATTTTTTTTTATTCACTTTGTTTTTTTCTATATACGTGACTTTACCGAAAGAACCAAATAATATTCAGTGTGAACTGTGGTGTATCAGGGGTTCGGTGTGGTGGTGAACCCTGACTGAATCTTCTTTCCCTAACGGTGCCCCCTGCTTCCTGGTGAACTTGGCCTGGGCTCCATATCGAGCTCTGACTTTGGCCGCTCAAACGGGATCGCCACCTTAATTTGCAAGAGGGAACATTTGCGCTCTCTCTACATTTCTGCCAAAACAATTTACGTGATCGTCCAAGGACAACACATTAGTTGCCTGTGCACTGCGCATAATTTGCTGCGCTTTCTGAGTATTCGATCTCCCACCCCCCTACCACTTTTATCGCAGGTTCGACACGGCTAAGTTTATTTTTTATTTTAAATTCCGAACCGAGGCATCAACAATAAAGTGAGTTGCCCATGAGAATGTAAACACGCAAATATATTATCTGGAATTCCAGCGCCGTGCCGAAATAATCACGAGACAGAGAATGAAAGACGCGACGCATCGTTCGCGTGCCCCCTGCAGATTGTTCGCGTGGGCGTGTGGGGAGCGGTAGCGCAGCGGTGAGCGCGCTGCTCTGCAGACCGGGTGGCCCGAGTTCGATTCCCGCTCCCGGCCATCACCAGTGACGATTATCTGAACCTGTTCCGGTCCTCCCCTAGGTCGACCGGGCGCGAGTCTGGCCACTCACCCCCACGCGTGCCAAAATCGGCTTTCATAGCGCTAACAGCTCTTGCCCCGAACAGTCGACTGAGGCTATTCGGGGGACCTTTGTCTGTTTTGTGTGGGGCCGAAGCCACCACATGCAAGCTTTGGCAAGTCGCGCAGGCAGGGAGGGCAGGGTCCCCGCCGGCCGTGGGGGTGCCACTCTGGGAAACTCAGAGGGGCGTGTGATTGTTGGCGCTGGGGGCCGCATTCCTCGCATTCCGCGCGCAGTAAACACTGCGTCCGGCGCACGCATATACGCCGGCCCGAGCGAGCAGCAGAGTAAGCGGCTCTCAGGCCCCATCACTGGCCTCCTGCACCCGTCCCCCACCCCCGCCCCCCCACCGTCAATATTATCATCATCAACAACAACAATAACTTCACAATGGTGCAAATGAGAATTGTTCAACGGAGTGACCGGGAAGCGTAGAGGCAGGGCGACGTCTGATGATGGCGATGATGACCTGAGTGATGCCGCTCTCCTTTCTCCCACTGGTCGCCGGACGATGCTGCCTGGCCCAGCGAGCGCCGCGTGGCACGGACAGAATTTCAAATTTCCCCGCTCTTCTTGTCTCTCCCGCGTCTCGCCTATTTATATTTTTGTCAGTTAAATACCAATAATAATTCCCGTTATTTATTCACTGCGATGTTTTGCCATTTCTGTTAAGGAGTGGCACTGATTTCTATTTGGTTGAACTCTAATATTGAACTACCTTTCCCTGGAATTGTGTTAAACATTTTCGATTTTTCATTCAGAAATTGGTATACATCGGTAATTCTCATCAAAGGAATGTGGAATGTCCAGCACTACATGTGGACCAGATATGAGCATCAACCAATGCTCATTTGAGTATGGGGACCCTCTGTGAGTCTGTCAAAATAGCCAGAGGTTCCCGGACATATAATATAATGGTGGGTGGGACTCATTCTTTGTGTAGAGCCCTGAGCAAGTGGTGAAAATGTTCCGATGGCACGAATAAATATTTCGACAGGATAACCGCACATCATCCCGAGAGGGATAATGGGCCGAGACAAACTCAGATCAGGATTTGAACTTGTGATATTCTAATTACAAGCCGCTTACTAGCTACCACGTGTCAGTCTAACGTGGTACTGTTAGTGAAGCTAAAATAAGTATAAAGGTGCTGTTTAGGGTAAAATAAGACCCGAATTTGAACGTAACATCACACAAGGCAAGTTGAAAAATTATTGTTCGAAATACATATTTCGTCGTTCTATTATTGGCGAATTCAGTCCATAGCACGATGATTTGTTACACATTTGTTCCACACGTGCGCTCTATTTATACGGCGCTGATGGGGGTTCCGGGCGCAGTCTGAGTCGTGCAGACTCAACATTGGATGGGTGCGGTATAGCACCACGGTGAGCACGCTGCATCGTGCATACACCCCGCGACTACGGTTCGACTCTCACGGGAACCGTGTAATCATACAACTGAGTCGTTACACCCCTCCCACGCGTACACGTGTACATGCTGCCCCACCTTCAACAACCTGCACTGACCGTTGCGGTGAAGTATGGTTAAACAGCATGGGAAGTCCTTCGTCCAATGGTCGATTGACAAGAGGCGGGCAAGGTTTAAGTGAAGTAAGACCTCAGTGTCGGCATTGAACGTTTCGCGGTGTCCCTTGCGAGAGGGGGCCCTCCTCGTTCGGTGGGCTTTCACCTGGTTGTAAATAAAGGACACCATTACGACCGCAGCGTATACTCATTTCATTATTTAGAAGAGGGCTAAAGTAGCCATCATTACAACTTTCACCCCGTAAAAAAAAATGCTTTGCTTGGGCTTGGCTCAATTTGGGCTCAGCCCATCCAATTTACCGCCCGCTGTTTAGGACGGCGTAATCGCACACCCGCTGGTGACTTGTGTGACTTTTGTTGCAGCATTTTTCTTTTTTAGGACGGAGGCGGCCACTGTTTTCAAGCCCGGAGGGCACCGCATTAACAAGCCACGCAACGCGTAGCCCCGACTAACGGTGGGGGGTGCGTTCGGTGCCTGATTTATGGCAGCCTCGACGGTATGACATTACAGACGACTGTTGGCCTTTCGTGTACACACTCGTGGCACTCGCCACTGCGAAGCTTAAAACTTGTGGAGCCGTTAAGACGCAGCTTGTTAATCGGTCTCTGGAAACCTTTTGGCTGGCGGCGTGGGCATGCCTTTGATTTAAGCCCTCCTGATTTACGCCGCTGTTTTGCCCTGATATTTTTTATTTTGTTTCCCCCACTGGATTTTTTGTTCTATTCTGTTTTGTCATTTTGGTGAACCAGATACCACTCTCGCAAATTAAAGATTCTGATTCTCTTGGTTTCTCACCTGCCTGTCTTGTCGTATTCGTGGCTAAAGTACGTATCACTCTGCCTTGCGGATCAGGTTGTCTTGAACGATTTTTTGTTGTTGCCTCAATTCCTTATGACTGCCGAAATGAAATGCCTGTGTGTGTGTTGCAGAGGTGGTCACCTTCTGTAAGCAAACACCACCTCTATTTGTAGTGCAGTGAGACAGCGACGTTGTTGTGTGTGTTGCAGGTGATTGTAGAACTGTAGTGACACAGCGCCGACTGCTGTGCAGCAGCTGCAACTGCAGGTAGACACAGCGCACACTCCGCTGGGCACACACGCGGTGCATGTGCCGGCAGGGCGGAGGAACTGGGGCAAGGGTCACTATAGACCTCGTGGGGAAGCCCCTGGAACCCTCTGGTGGGTTCAAGAAGGGAGGCACGGCTAGGGCGGAGCCAAGCTGCGCCGAGGGGAATAAAAGCAGCGGAGAGCGGAGAGCTCCGGGCTGCCGGTTCTGGGAGTGGACTCGGCTCATTGTCGCTGCCGCCCTCGCCCGGGCATTGCGCGGCCGGACAGCGGTTGGCTGTCTCGGTCGACGCCGTCGGTGCAATGCGGACAGAGTCGTGTCTGGGACGGGTTGTGCGGCAGCGTGGTTGTGCGAGAGAGAGGGGGCGCGAGTGGTAACGTGAACTCAACAATAATAAAAGGGGAGGACGGTGCCTGCTGCGACCACCTCGTCTCCGAATGAGTGTGTGTGCGACGCACGCCACCCGCACGCACACACAAGCCTCGAGCGTCGAGCAAGAGGACGAAGAAGAGACGCACCGACGCTACAGAATTGCAGCGTTTCGCTATAGCTCGTGTGTTTACGTAAATAATGGTTAACAACATTATATATTTACATTACAGGAAGCTTTTATTTCGGTGTGTTACAGCACATCAATTCGTTCCTACCTTTTCACCACATTTGTCTCCCAACAAAAATGCCTCTGTTTATCTTCTCCATTGAGTGCCTACCCAGAACAGTTTTCTCATCGGCTTACCCGGTTAAACCCAGCGTCAAGCCCGAGTGCCATCCACATACCACTTGCCGATCCAAGTCTCCTCCTCCCACGCACCACATCCAGGTGCAATGCAGTCCAACACTTATTTTACTCTCACCTTTCATTACAACCCTCATCGACGTCCAGATAAAAATATAAGTATACCACATCACCTTGCTAAAACAGGACGTCGTGGGAGAATGATGACTCTTTTTTTAGTTTGGTGACTTCGTTTCCACCATCGTGAGCTTACGAATCGATATTGAATGATTAATCGATGCATCGTTACACCTTTTCTCATCTCATATCTATGATCCCATAATATTACATTGCTTTGCCACACAAGTTTATCTGGGTCGTGTGATCAGATCCGCACAAAGGCTACATAAACACACCACTTATCTCCCACCAAGATGTATAATTAAGAAACGTAGGGTGACTGATGCTCACAATGGAGCATATTGAGGCAGACTAATTGGATTGACTCTCCCATGTTATCCTTTGCATCTGTCTCCTAACCAGGTGGCAAGGCGCTGCTATTGATCGGATTTTGCTGCCAAACAGCTCCCTTAAGAAATCCCCATTCAGCTGGGAGGCGGGAGCCCTTGCAGCTGAGTTGGCCGAGTGAGATGGGCTTTACGCAAATTGGACCCAGCCAAGAGTTGGATAGTTCTCGGCGCATCGGGGTGACCTGCAACGTATGCGCAGTATATACGTTGAACTTCTTTTGCACCGTACGTAGCCAACCGCGCTAATCGGAGGCGCGGGTGGGAAGGACAAGAAACGAAACGCACAAAGAGCAGCAGCGTGGGCGTGCGTAGTTCCCCACGTGACCCAGGTAGTTCCCCACGTGACTCAGGTGCTGCGGGTAACGCTCTCGATGTCAACTGGCGCTGTTTTTTTTTACACGCTTTCTTTTAACTCTGTGTTGTTGTTGTTGTCGTTGGTGTATCCTCAAATCTTGTAACTCAATTTTAACCCATTTGCCAATGTGGTATCGACTGCAAACTTGGTATACTTATGCCATACTGATGACAATACTATATTCTATCGTAAACATTATTTTTAAACATTCTTTTTTTTGTTATGTTTCGCCTTGGGTCTAATTGTCCACGGTAAAATGACGTTGGCTGTAATGGCCCACGGTCCCTTACGTTATGGCAAGCTTCGGGGCCACTTCCTGGAGTCGTGGAGTTCTTCCATTACTAGTACATTTAATAAAAGCGTGTTTTAAAAAATATTACTTATTTCTTCGAGAACACCTCACCACCACCCATCTCCCCCCCACCTCACCACCCCAACTTCCCCGCCATCTCTCCCCCCCCATCTCCCCCCCCCCCAATCTCCCCCCCCTATCTCCCCCCCCCCATCTCCCTCCCCATCTCCTCCCTCCCCATCTCCCTCCCCATCTACCCCCCCATCTCCCCCCCCCCATCTCCCCCCCAAACTCGAACTGGCCACAGGAAGCTCTCGTGCGGGTGATTTGACGGGCGAGCACGCCGGCATCTCCGCGTGGACCCCCCCTGCCCGCGGTGTCTCGTGGAGGAGCCGTCGTGCGAGGGGTGCCATTCGCAAATCGCTCCCTGCCTTGAAGTGATAATTGCGAAGGAGGAATTAGTGGTGAGATGCAACAGCTTTCGCAGACACGTGCCAAATGGATGCTTGCAGGCGGGATGCCGTGGCACCTAAATTTCAAACATTCGTACGCCAGTGCCAGGAATTTGGGTGTACTGGCGATGCTTTGATGTTGCAGGCAGCTTTATCCAGTTCAGGGATAATTGCCCCCCCCCCTTTTCAGCTTGGATGAAAGCTTAATGAGGAGTGCCAGCAATTGAAATCCTCCTTTTAACAAAAAAAACACAATTTTTTTCCCCCGGTACCGTTCTCATCTTGACTTTGCCGTGACTGTACTGGTTTATGCCGGTTTGTGTTTGATCGAACGAGTGACAGGCCAGTGTGATTTTTTTTTTGCGGGGGAATGCGTCCGCATTACAGAACTTTAAAAACCACTTGAACCAAAATCATCAAACAGAAATTATTTGCAGAAGTATGGGACAAATAATTATAATAATTGTGCTCTGTGTCTATATTGACAAATTATATGTTTATATACTCTTTGGTTATTTCGGTAAAATCATGTAAATAGAAAATTAATAGATCACGACGTTTTGATCGCAACACAAGCTACCGTCATCAGGAGAGACAAACACAGCAGGATAACTGCTGTGTTCGATCTATTAATTTGCTACCTACGTGACTTTACCGAAGGAACCAAAGAGTATGGATTCCTGCAGTCACGAAAGCTTCAAATCAAAATTCTATGTTGACTCAAATTAAAACCTACGATATTGTATGTAGCACACGCATGATTTATGCCATCAACATTGGTGGCATTCATCCCATCGCTCATCTCCATATCCATCCTAAACCTTGTCAACCCACTGAATTTAATATCCACTTGCTCCTGTTCACGAAATCATAAACTGTAGCCGATAGGACAACGGACTGAAACATTTTATTTTTACGTGAACACACGGACCGGGGACTTGATTCACTATATCATACCCCGTCATGTTCCATAACAAAGCATAGCATAATGCACGGGCATAATATGACTTTCCACAAGTAGTGACTAATCCCATATCTGTATTTCCCATAAATATGCTGAATTCCTCTTGATATGCAAATTATTTTGTCAAGGAGCTCTTCCCCCTCCAACCCAGCTTAAATATACGCTGCCAAGCATGGTGGTTTTCATTCAGACGCTGTCTTTCCGACAGACCTGTTCTTCACCTGAGCACGGCTGCTTGCGTTGTGGCCGAAACGTCTATTATTTCCCTTCTACGTGACTTTACCGAAAGAACCAAGAAGATGAATCCCTGTAGTCACGAAAGCTTTAAATCGAAACATAGCAAGTGTGTTTGCAGATAGGTTAGATCAGTTGTCTTCAACCAGGTGAGCACTCAATGCGATTGCGAGTTTCATTTGCAGGGGTGACCTGGCTCAGCGAATCATCTTGACAGTAGCACGAGCCATCACAACATATGCTAAGTGTTGCAATGGCTTTCCTCTCTACATTTTAACCGATACAGTATTCTTAACCACAGCCCATTCATCTTCCTGGTTCTTTCGGGAAAGTCACGTAGAAGGGAAATAATAAAATGATGAAAATTATTATGTTTTATTAAAAAAAAAGTTAAAAAGTTGTATGCTGGTTATTTAATTATTTCCCTTCTACGTGACTTTACCGAAAGAACCAAGAAGATGAATCCCTGCAGTCACGAAAGCTTTAAATCGAAAAATACAGCCCATTCAATTAAGGACCTTGCCGTAGCACCACCATAAGAGTAGTAAAGCGTGCGTTAAAAAAACATAAACTCTTAAAAGTATGTTTATTGTTAATAACAATGCAATTTACAATGCGTGCATTATTTTACGGACATACATGACCTTGACTCGGAGGCGCAGAGCAAAGTTAAGTGTCACTTGAAAGCCAGGCGATAGAGGTGGGTGGAGCCTTTTGGTGTCTCCTAAAAGTCGGTGCAGATTGATTGCTGCGGGCGTGCAACGGGTCGATGATCGGCGCGTTGCAGACGGCGGCGGCTGCCACGGAGGAGTGGCAGTGACCACGCACCTCTTGCTCATTTTGTTATCGAAGAGGAGGTTGCGAGTCCCGCTGCGAAGAGTTCTGCCGTGAGCTGTTGTGCAGGGTGACAGGCGAGACTGCGGGGCAATTGTAAAAATGTGGGGGTTTGATTTCTCGTGATATTTGACCACACGGCACCATATTCTATTGAATAATAATAATAATAACAATCATGACATTTATTTACCCACGAAAGAATCACTGAGTCTGAAGTCTTTATTTTCAGGAGGGTCCTGCTGCACGAGGATATTTGGTCAATTCCATTAATGAGTGTTTCACTTTGTGTGGGTTAAAACCAGAAAACCTGGAGAAAACTCACCATGAATAGGGGAGGATTAAGAACATCACACATATCGATTAAAGAATCCATTGCTGTGCTGACCATCTCCTGGCTGTATATCAGAGCCTTGCCCTACAACATCTGGTATTCCCAGGTAATCCTCTATCCAATTACTGTACAAACTATGCTTCTGAGATCTGAAGATATCGGGCACACATTCAAGGTTATTTTGATTGTAGGCAACTACATACCACATCTGATAATTTAGCAAGACTGATTTAATTTTGCATGCAATACTTGCGCTGCTAGACTGCATTGTGGGTGCTGGCATCATAGTGCGTGGTCCGTCTATACATTTTCATTGTTGGTTGCATCTGGAAGTGAATGTTCAATATATTGCTAAATAGATTTTAAGTTGCACAGGTGTTATCTGTCGGGCTGCAAATCTTTCAATTATAATCGCACTCTGCTAGAGCCACCTAGGCTTTGCTCTAACCGTTTAAGACTTTGAAGTGATTGTGTGCCCTTTTATTAACAGAGCTTAACGTGCCAAAATGTGTTACATGCAAAATGAAAAAGCAAATTTCCTGGGATCCACAAGTTGTTCAGTCAGTTCTGGCTACCACCTGCCCATGCAGCTCGTCTCTGCGTAGGGAGAACTGGCCCTGCATAGTTCGATTGTTGAATTCTGATAGTTGTGGGGTTTGAAGAAATTGCGACAGACCGTCTGTAGAACTCAACGTATGATAGGCAAAAGCACAGTCGCGGAATGAAACGTCGTATCTCACATTTATTTGTTGATGTGAGTGCGCGTGTGCATGTTTGTGTACGATTTTGTCTGTTGGTGGAGTCGCAGCACAGCGGTTCGCACGCCCCCACTATATGAATCTGGAATAGTGAGTTTGATTGCTGACCATAGCTAACATCAGTGATGGGCAATTTCTGAACAGGCCCTATGCCTCCCATATGTGCTGGTGTGTATGTGTGTTTGTTTGTTTGAACCTTTATTATGTTTGTGCACTACGAACCCGGCAACCTGAGTTCGAATTCCGTTCACGGTCAACACCAGTGACGATTATCTAAACCGGTCCTCGGCCTTCCCTAGGTCGACTCAGCCTCAAAAGAGTACCTGGTGTGGTGTGTAAACATCGCCACCGGGGAGACATCGGTGGTGGGGTGTGGTGCTGGCTACCCTCACCCCCTTGTGTGCCGTTCCAGCCTTCATAGGTGCACGCTAACAGCACTTGCCCCAACAGTCTGTGAAGGCTATGCTGGAGATATTTGTCTCTGTATATTAATACCTGTGTGTTTGTGTATTTTCACTCCATTTCGCGACTTGTTTCATTCGGCCAAAATATTTCGTTCATCTGGAACAGATAATGAAAAGTGCCCCCAGATCTTCACCGGCAGTGGATAAAACTGGAGCGGTCACGGCAGAATTCAGTGGGCCCACATAGCAGCCAACAATCTCTTTGGCGCGTGTGTTCCACACGAGTGGACGGGCACTCGCTCGTAACATCGAGACGCACGCTTCTCCTCGTCGCTTCTTGCCCACACGCGCAACGAGGAAATGACAACCTCACCGGCTGTCAAAACGAAACCGGGCGACCGCCGCGAAAGATACCCTCGGTAAACATCGGTCCGCCAAACAAAAGGACGTGACTTTGGGCGGGGGGGGGGTGCGGTGACGCTACGTCTGCGAGGAGGCGATGGAGGAGAATGAAGAGGAGGAAGAGGAGGGCGCCTCAAGTGAAGGAGGATGCAGAAGATCGAAAGTTCAAAAAGCTTATAACAGGAAGGCGCACGCGCCGGGCAGGCGATAGTGAAGCGTGCGGGCGGGGGGGGGGCGATGGGGGGGGGGGCAGCGTCGTCGTTTACAATGCAGCTCGGAGGGAAGGAAGCGGCGGCGCTACGAAAGGGGTCTGATGGACGTGCGCTTCCTGCAGGTCTGTTTATTGGGTCCAGAAGAGCAAGGGTTAATCCGTCAACGACCTTAGGAAAACAGCAGGGGGGAGGGGGGGTTGCGGGGGGAAGAGAGAAAAACATATTTCAAGCTCGAAGTGTTCAAAACAAGAGGAAGTTTTGGAATGTTTGGGCCATTTTTTTTGTTTGGAGCTGTACAAATAAATAATAATGACGTGTTCTCTTGCTTGTTTTTGTTCAAAGTTTGACTTTGGATAAAATATGACCATGAGAATCACCGCAGCGAGAACGAACACCGCTATCCTGTGTCCCGTGCGTTATCAGCTCGGGGTTTGGGTCGTCAATTATTGCCACTCGCTGCTACACGGTATCTGGAACCAATACATTACTCGAAATATGCAAAATACAGGAAACCAGCAGTTAATCACTGACGTGTCCATTGGTGAAAATGCATTAGTTGGGGGTTTACCTTACAATTTGTAACTTAAGGGGTAAACAAGATCATACCGTAACACAAAAAAATCACGCACACCTTTTCCCCAAGCCCCACTCCTCTTATCCTGCTCCATTAACTGTCAATATTTTCGCGTCTTAAAATCTTTCGCTTTCAACAGAAATGGACATTTTTGTTTGAGAGGTCGGAAGTGGGGGGGTCACGTGACGAATGAGTGCGAGGGGACTGCACATTCAGAGCCAATGTTGTTGTTGTTTCCTGGCACACTGCTGTACACGACGGTGTAGTTGCCTAGCAGCTGCCAATCATACCTCGCTGAGCAAAACCCCTTAATACTCCTTCGGCAATGCATCTCTGGCATGCTTGATTGTGTGCGAGCGGACACCTAATGCACACATCCCATTACCTGATGAATTACTTATTGTCAACAGGAAATCCGGAGTCGTGATACCCATTGGATTTGAAGCCTCCCGTTTATCAATCGGCTAAACATCCACGCGCTTGACAAGAATTCACGGCGTCACGCACTTTACCGTTTGTCGGGAATGAGTTGCGGGCGCGCCGTAGGGACGCGGGGCATTAAAGTGGATGATGGGAGAATGTTTCGCATTGTGCCGTTGCCTCAAGGCACACAGGAGGCAATCCCAATAACCTCTCGCATTGCCACCGGTTTCAACTGCAGTAGCACGCGCGAGCGTTTCAAACGGATTCCACGCGGCAAGAATGTGCGCGGGTAGGCGGATAATTATCTCCCACGTTTCATAACTGTCACTTTGACATCAGGGCCCTTTTGATGATGGCTGCGTTGGCCTCATTTTGTAGGATTTTTCTCCCAACCAATAAAACCGCACGATGGGACCAGTGCGTGACACTGCCACATTTCAGAGCGACCGACTCTGCGCCTGTTACCCTGATTGCCTGCCAGTCTTCCATCACGCGGCGCGGCTCGTGTGGGTCACACGGGGATAGAACAGTTAACTTCACGGCATACTTTGGCGCGTCCTGACATGCCACGCTCCTGCACGCCAACGGCATGCTTCCTGGTGCTAATCAAAGCGCCCAATTAATGCCACTCATTCCCCAAGCCGCAATCCGCGGATCGCCTCTGGCGTATGTACGGTTCACTGGGGAGCACTTTTACGTGTTCCCCGTCAAAATACGGTTCTTTTACAGCTTCGCGAGTTCATTGCACGCGGCTTGAGCCGCTACTGCAAGTGTTACGCGACTTGTTGTGCCGAATGGTGTTGTAAGCAAGGCGGAGTCACTGTTCTCACCGCCATCACCACAGTCGCCTATTGTTCTCCGCTTTTCCTGCCCCATCCTTTTCAGACAGAGCTGTTCCAGAGTGCCTGGCCACCAGCTCATGGGGACAGTGTCGGGTCGAGGGGGCAGGGTCTCTCGTCTGTTTTTTTATTCCGTCGAAATCATGGTTGAAATGAGTTTGCCAATGTTGTTTTTTTATAACCATCTGCCAACACGTGAAACAGGTGGAGGGAATGTGCATGATCGCACATATACTGTGGAAGAAAAATGTTCTATTGAATTGCATCTGTCCGTAATGCAACCACTGTGGAAAACAATATTGGACAAAAGCGCACTCATGCCATGCAGATGGCTTTACGACTCGGCTTTGACCTTGATTTTGGTTTATCGACTGCTTTCAACAAGGTAGAGAGAGAGGGAGTGGTGGACCTTGAGATTTGTTTTTCTGACCACGGCTAACATCAGTGGTGAATGATGTCTGAACTGGTCATGCCCCTCCCTTCACCCCCCCCACTTCACCAACTCGCACTGAGCAGCGTGGCGGTGAAGTATGGTCAAACACTCAAACGCCCATAATTGACATTGCGCAGAGGAGATGGTTATCCGCTATGGAATTGACAAGGAGCTCTTAACTATCACGTTCATGGCACCGGTGGGTTCGTAAGCAAGTCAGACACGAGGACAAATCAACGTGAGTTTTTGAGAAGTTTATTTTTTTTTATATTTTTTAATGTAAATGATAAAGCTGGAAGCAAACAGTTTGCGACCACAAGTCAGATAAAGAGAACAAGGCCGTGCATACGCATGTCCACGCGTTGCGTGAATCAAGTGTGGACACGCGTCCCGTGTATGTACAAAACGTGCGTGTGTCGGATGCCATGCAATTTTACCCACTAATAGTCGCCCAGCGCGAGCGCATTGCGTGAGAGAGAGGAAAAAAAATCAGCGTTAGCCATTTACAGACGGACGGGGGGAGGCAGTCAGCGTCATCCCGCGGGACACCCATAACGCGTGGCCTGGGGGCACCGGGATGGCCAAAAACGCTGAAACAAGTTTGTACAGCAGATTTTGGTCACGCGCACGGTGATCCTACCACGAGCAAAAGGCACACATCCCCCGTATAGCCTTAACAGACGTTTGTGGCAAGTGCTGTTAACGAGGCCGGAACGGCACACGAGGGGGTGGGGTGGCCAGCACCACGCCCGGACCGCCTTTGTCTCCCTAGCGGTGATATTTACACACCACGCCAGGTACTTATTTGAGGTTGAATCGACCAAGGGGAAGCCCAGGATCGGTCCAGATAATCGTCACTGGTGTTGGCTGTGAGCTGCAACCGAACTCGGGTCACCGGGTTTGTAGCGCAGCGCGCTAACCACTGCACTACCGCTCCCCACCACCGACACACAAACACAAATATCCCCCCGTATAGCCTTAATAGACTTGGGGCCACACACACACACATGCATGCACACACACACACACACATGGGCAATTCCAGGTCATTTTGCTTTAGCTATCAGCATTCGTCTATAATAAATAGGAACGTTAATTAAAAATAAATTACAAAGCATCTTCGTTATTAGCACAAGTAACTGCGTTGACAAGTACTTTTCTTTACACTACTTTAAAGCAGAGCAGAAGCAAATGGCCGTTAAATAATAATAAAAAACACACAGACAATGTGGCGTATGCACTTTGCATGTTAAGCCTTTGTTAAACTGTAATTCACGGAGAAGCCAAATGTCGTCATCGACACTTCACTCGTGCCCAACACTGAGCTCTTATGCTCATCATCATTAGGCAACTAATGTCAAAAGGACAAAGCATGTTTAAAAAAAAACGATCAAACAAATAAAAACCCCTACGTAACAAACATTTATAATAAGGTTCCGAATAAAACCTCATCCATAATAAACCAAGTGCAGTTAAAATTCTTAAAAGCCAGCTCACGAAGTATGCAAAGGTTCTTACGGGTAAAAGTGTCCAAACCAGTAGGAAAACAAAAAGGATGCAAAGATATAAAGACAAAAATAAAGATATGTTCTTTGAACTTTTCCAAATAAAAGATTTTTTTTGTCTACATTATAAATACATTCAACAGTTAAACGAACATGGGAAAACTTTTTTTTTTACAGATGTACACACACACACATTTCTGATCGTATATTTACAAACATAAACGGTAAATAATAATAATAATAGTGCGGCGCTGGGATTATGAAAGCTGAAGTGGATTTTGTTGCGTTCGTTGGAGTGTGGCACCACTCTTCGGCTGCTCACACTTCTCATTTTGGTCGGTTCTACACAGTTTGGCCCTCTCTTGTCACGTGTTCCAGGACTTTCTTCAGACTGTGACAAGCTGACATCAAAAAACAACCCCCCTCCCCCTCCCCCCACAAAAAAAGATTACATACATCAGTGCATTAGTTGTGTGTGTTCGATGAATCCTATGCTGTGATAAGTTTTGGGCAGAGTTAGTTATCTTCTGAATTTTGTATATTATTTACCTTTTGCGGATTTATTTTATGACTATAAATCATCGCCACATCACCTGGCTTCAATAAATATTACCCTAGAGAAATTACATTGTTAAAATAATAAATAATGTATTTCTGTCCTTAAAAATATACGACATTTATGACAGCTTATTTGTAATATTTCAACTCAAATCATGAAACTGTGGCATTAACATTTTTTTTGTGTCAGCTTTTCTCACTCACCACCTACATCTCTTGAGTCCATGGCTGCCAACAAAGTGAAAAATGGAATATGATACATTGTTAAAGTACACATATACAAATCACATTGGCATTTTTCACTCAAGTGATGGAAAAACCCTCACTTGAAAAAAAATACAAATTGTGATGTTGTTTGAATTGCATTTTTTTTTACCGTTTACTAAATCAAAATAACTTAAAATGGGTTTATTTAATTAAAACATTCTAAATATACAAAAATAATAATATTGGCTCATACTCTGCGGTAATTTAAACATGCGGTTGTTTTCTTTGCTTATCTCCCTTGCTGGCTTACATGACTTTTATTATTTTAAATCAAGTGTGTAGACTAGGACATGACAATCACGAACATCCTCTTGGAGTCTGCAATGTTGCAAGTGTCATTTTTATAAATGTCTTTCTGCTCATTCCAGTGATCTCGTTTGCCACACTGTACATGGTTCCTTGCCATTTGTGGTTGTGACAGTGCTCAACCTTGAACCGCTATTTGCACCGATTGCGTTGATTTTTTGCGGTTGTGCTGTCCACCTCTCCGATATGTTTTCTGGCCGTTGCCGTGTTGCGAACAGCACGCAGAATCAACTCTGAAACGCATCGTAGAGTTATGTTTAAAAAATAATAATATTTTGCAATTTATGTTCCAGTGGTTAGGTTTTCAGGGTGCGTGCGCTATCGCGGCGCCTTCAGTCGACGCGTGACCCTCGCTGGCTCGCACTCGATCCGTTAAACTTAAAGCAACAATCCAGTTTTAACTGCTCGTGTCATACACTGTGATTAACAAAGTGCGCTAAAGTGAATGGGCTGAAGGCAGTCCTGTGAAAGTGAAACTAAAATGAATCAGAAGACCATTTTCATTCTTTAATGAGGGGCGGTGTCTGTGGAATAAGCCGGTTTCACAAGAAGGTTAACAAATGTTACCTGCTTTGGGTATAGCATGCTGCAGTAACATCGATAAAAAAAAATTATGAAGGCATCTTAGCATCACTTAACATGGGTTTACGGGAACAGAAATGTAACAACGAAAATATGTTCACGATGCGCAATGTTTTAAAGATGAAATATATTGAACCGGAATCCATCTCTGAAGTCAATAATTTCTGCATGCTGCTATGGGTGTATTCCACGGTTCCAAAAGCCACGGTACTGTATATAATATACAATATATACCGGAGGAATACAAATTTGAAATCGTCATAAATAAATACACTTCATTATTTGCGACAAAACTTGGCAGCGTCATGTTTTTGGAAATTTGCAGAGCGACAGTTGTAATAGATCCTCCATGCGACGATGTGAGACCCAGAGACACAATTATATTCATGTTTGAGACAGCCACACCCCAGTCAGACCAGTGAAAAACCAACACCACCCCCCCCACCAAAAATAAAATCATGGATTTTCTGTCCCTTGAGTGTTGTGCACCTATATCATCAATCAGTTACACGTGTATTAATATAAACCTTAAATTATATCCACGTGGGCCACTTGTGCAAAGTATGAATTTGTAAAAAAAAAAACAAGAAAAATATTGAACTTTTTAGTTCTTTGTGAACGTCGTGTTCTGCAGCCGGCAAACTGCAGGTTTCCGAGATTCCTCCGCACCCATGCCGATCGAGCGCTCCGCTTGGTTATCGACAGTAAATTACTCTCTTTCACACACGATATTTACACACTACTCTTCGTGGAGCTATCACTAGTCAATCATTAGCAACGCGTCTATAGTCCACGAAACAACAACGATATGTCACGACTCACATTGCATTGACACCTCATGGCACTCCATTCATCCTCCCCTCCCGTGTTAGTCCTGAACTTCTCGACGCTACTCAATGGCACTCGAAGTGTGACACTCACTCTGGCACGCCAAGGCTGGGGTGTGAACACGAGTGAGCCCACGCGCTAAGCAAATATCTCCAAACGCGTGCTTCTGTTGATAAACCACGTGTCCTGGGAGTGGTGGTTTCCATGCACGGTACTGCAGTTTCCATAGCCCGCTGTCAAATCAACGCGACGGAAACAACGATATCCTCCAATAGCTTTCCCACCGCCTTCGACAAATTTCAATTGCTCACTCACAACTGCTCAGTGCTCGTGCAAGTGAGCAATGCCGGCCAAGTGATAGCAGAGCAATTGTAATTTTGTAGCAATGGCAAACGTACAATAAGTGCACACCTTTAAATGGAGTGAACATTTTGGGTTTAGACACGTAAAATAAATAAACATTTAGATGTATTTTGAATGATTTTTTTATGTTTTGTCATATGGAGTGGATGGGAGGCATTGAGACAACTGCACCTCCCTCTGCATCTCATTTTCAATGGCTTTGACTCTGAGATCTGTTCCTGCCGTGGAAATACAAGCACACAGAGCACTGTCTGCTAACATGTGTCCGCGTAAAGGATCCCATGCCATTGTTTTAAAGAAACAGGCCACCATGACCCAGACCCATGGTCAAACCGCTAAAGTACAAAGCTTACCCTTTGCTACGTAACGTGTGGGAACTTAACAGAAGTTGTCTTACGGAGAGAACGTTCCCCATGATAGCAATATGATATTGCTGCCACGAGCTCAGGGCCGCCGACAGAGTTGAGTGCTGCCCCAATGCTCATTTGAGCATGAAGTCACTTTAACTTTGATTTACATGTTTTTTTTTCAGTGTAGCTCTATACAATACAATAGTTTGGCATTCTTTGGTGGGAGACCACCACCTTACGTAAGTTCCGACCGGGACAACCCTGACACAGAAGTCTTCGGTAAGATCCCGACTCGCAAAACAGAACTGGACACCCCAGCAAAAACGTGGCGAGAGCGAAGTGAAAGGAGAGGGTTTTGCCGAATGCCCCAAAGCTTCAAGCAGAAGAAAGGCAAAAGGCACACACACAGTCGCTTTTTCGCTCGTGAGACATCGCTCATCCGCGCCACTCAGAGGGCGTCCGTGCACTGGGCCCCGGCCTGCGTGGCGACGCCGCCCCCACCGGCGTGGCCGTTGGGCGTGGAGAAACAGCCGCTGTATCGCGTGTCCTCATCCGCCAGGCGCTTCATCCTGTGGGGGCTGTCCACCTGCACCTTGGTGCCCCGCTCGCAGTCCACGTACACCACCGAGTGCGTCTGCAGCTCGGGGCTGAAGCACGACTCCTTTGAAGGGCAAAAGGAAGGGAAAGGTCAGGGAGTCGGCAAGGTCGGTGCTGCCGTTGCCACCACATCTCGGCCCTTCCTTTTTTCCTGCGTTCCACTAGATCCTGCATCTGTCGTAAAGTCGACGCTCAAACTTTGCAGACCCGGCTAACAGTTATCGACCGTCTGGCTTTTTATCTCTACCTTGATTACCCCCATCTGGGTGCCACTCGAGTGCCTGTGTCAGTAACCTGCCCTCCTCCATCCTGGACACGTGTCACATCTAATGCAAATTCCTCTTCCTGATGGCATCTACATTGAAATGTTCTATTACCAACTTCTAAGTCACTTACTATCTTCTTTTACGCAGTTCTTCGCATCTTCCACATGCATCTGTAATCAAAGCCCAGAAGCTTCTATTCTGTTTAAAGACATAACTAATTTTATGGCTGTTTCCAAGCAGCAATTTTTGTTATTTTTATTTTACCAGGTAAGGCTACTGGGCTATATAGCTGTTTTTCAGAAATGACCTGGCCACAAATGATAGCTCAACCAAGTGGCTTATCATGTAGAAATGTACAGCAGCCAATACTCTAAATGAGTGTTTCTAAACGTGGAGGGAAAAACCGTAGGACCCGGAACGTGAACCGTATTAAATTAAGTTGTATGCTTCATTAGACCTCCTTTGCAGGTACCAAAATATAATAATTGGGTTTTTCCCCTTTTTTCTGGCAACAAAACTGAAACCTTTTTACAAGGATTCATGTCTGCATTAACCACAATACTTGCAGTCAAAATGCAAACAAAAACACACTATGGTGTGGACCAATCAGTTTCAAGGACAATGCATATATTATCATAGTGTGTTTTTATTAGCATTTTGACTGCAAGTATGATGGTTAATGCAGACATGAATCCTTGTAAAAAGGTTTCAGTTTTGTTGCCAGAAAAAAGGGGAAAAACCCTATTATTATAAGTTGTATGCTGTTGGTCCACAGGTTCCCCACGAGTGGGCCTTCACTAACATCGCGGCAGTTCAGGTGCCAATTTGCGCAGCGTACACTTGCCTTGCCGGGTGGCTTGTAGGCCGGGCTGGGGATCCAGCGCTTGTGGCGGTGCTGGTAGAGCAGCGCCGCACCAATGGCCACCACAGCCACAAGGGGCACCAGGGCCAACCAGGCGAGGTCTTGGGAGCGCGAGGCGTGAGACGGGTCGGCTGGGGCCAGCCGCAGATGGGCCCCTGGGATGTGGTTTTCCAGATCTGAGGGAGATCGGTCATTTGCGGTTGAGTATAACAAAGAAAAACTAAAAAATCTGCCAGTGCCAAAAGGATACGTTTCAAATTTTAATATTTAGTATTATGGAGTTTTAAGGACAAAGTTTAATCTTTTTCCAGATTTTCAGACAATTTAGATGATGTAACAATAATCACGTGATTTTTTTTGTGCCAACATAAGTTATGTAACCCAATGCCATGTGACACCACTTCTGGCAGGAAATGGGTGAATGTGATGTTGTGTAAAGTGACATCATTTCCTGTGGCAGCATGTTTTCATATCAATATGAAACAAAACAATTGTATAATCCGTAATATCGTATATCTTGGGCCCTATTTTTCAGATTTTTCAGATTAATCTGAATATCAGGAACATTGCTTGGGTGCAGTAATTTTTCTTTATTTCGTTGAGCATATCTAGGAATGTGTACACTTTAGATTGCTTAACGGAGTTAACAACAGGGTCTTGGGGCAGCAAAAACAGTGAACACAATGAATTTTGTTACATAAACGCACGACCATACAACACGCTCTACAAAACAAACCCTGAACGTTCACTTAAATAACCGGGATGAAATTGCGCATACGGCTTATTCATTCTCTTAAAAACAAATAATTTCTCATGCCACAACTCCACCTTGTCTAAATGCACATGTTAATTGGAGATTTTGAACGAAATTGTTAATTGCACGCAGCTCATTGTATAGCCCAATCCATAAAGGTTTAAATATAAATGTCAATTGCTCACAATCAGTGTTTCCTCATGCTTCGTAAAAAAACGTCAAGATCTCAGTCCTGTTATGCAAAAATGTTTGATATACAATGTTTATACAGCCCTCATGCAGACAGAAATATGTAAACTGTGCATATAACGCAATCATTGAAAACACACAGCTATCTTGTTTAATGCAAAAATTATCTGGGATGTAAAAATCATACATTTTGGTTTGTACACCCGTAGGTATGGGAGATAATGCTCAGTCATCTCTGAGAAATGATGAGGGCCAGCTCATTTGTTTCCCTTATTAAAACAAGGACACGTGACCAAAGAAACTTAGCAGTTGGCTCTTTAAATAGCAGGGGGATTAATGAATAAAAAGCAGGTTATTTGAAATGTCGATAGAATCTTGCCAAGAAAATATCTCAACTCTAATGGTCCCTAAAATTATATCAATACAAAAAAAACACTTTTTTTTGTCTGCAAAGAGCACTTACCGAGTACAAAAATCTTATTAAAAGTTGCCTCTACGGGAAATGTATTGACATTTGGCGGGGGTGGGGGCAATACCGTGGGTTTCCTCAAGGACAGGGGTGGTGGGCAATGTCGCGGCGTTGTCTGGATCGATCTCATTCCACCGATCTGCCTTGTTCACGGGCACCGTCACTGCCGCTACCGTCGGCTCATCTGGACGGCCAAACGAAAAGAAGAGAAAAAAACCCACACGCGCACTCATGGATTCTGTATCGCTGTCCAACGCTCGTTCGGTCTCTAAAGTATTTATTAGCAGCGCACAGAAGATAAAGGGTAGCTGACACGGAAAAAAAACATGTTGGCATATTTGCAAAGTTATTTCGGCACTGGTTTGTGTCTGCCAGTTTTGGGCAATCAATTTGGCCAGTTATCTATAGGCTAGGTTTTTAATAGCAAAACAACTTTATACAAAAGTTTTATTCACGTTTGATCATATTTTTTTACAAAAGTTATCACGCACTCCCTGTACAGACACCAACAGAGGGACAGAGTGAATGGATAAACGCATTCAACTTTAGTTGTAAAGCATTAAAAACACCTACATATTAAGCAGACTGCTTTTTGGGTTTAGTTTGTTATCCTTCCACCGCACCTCTGCTTAGCACAGTAGGCTACGTATGGTGCAAAATAAGTTCTAAATACATAAACACTGCAAATATCTCCGAGGCGAACTTTGCCAAATAAAGTGGACATTTCAGGCCATGACAAATGTGAGCAATTCATCTTTACACGTACACCACACATCGGTTCACCCCTCTCTTGTGGCAACAAAGTACAATAAAACCTTGGATTGCGAGTAACTTGGTCTGCGAGTGTTTTGCAAGACGAGCAAAATGTTTAAATAAATATTAATTTGATAAACGAGCGAGGTCTTGCAATACGAGTAGTACGTGTATACGCTTTGTCTGCCGAGCGTCACGTGATCACAACTGATATATGAGTGCTTTGATATACGAGTGCTTTGGATTACAAACACGTTTCCGGAACGAATTATGCTCGCAATCCAAGGTTTTACTGTACCTTAATCATAGGGCAGAGGCTCTGGGAGAAGTCGGTAGATGGAATAGGGAAGTGTTGGGAGGGCTGGAGGCTAAAGAGAGTGATGGAGAGGGAGAGGGGATATCGATTTAAGAGGTGACGGAAGGTTTGAAGAAGAGTGAAAGGAATGGTTGTTAGAATGGGGAATGAGAAAGACATCGAATTGCATCTCCCACATCGTTCGTAATGCACAAGATAAAATGACCGAGCCTTAAATATTCGTGTTCGATTAACAGAGCCGAGTGCTGATGAGACTCAAAAAGTTAAACTTGTCCAGAGTTCACCTATTTAAACAAATGCTGCTGAAAAATATTTGTCCAGAAGGCAAATTGACTGATGAACTAAAATGCTACTTTCATTTTGCACGGGACAGAGGGACTGCTGTCTGTCTATTTATTTTACTTCATTATTTGCGACCCACAATCCTCCACGACGGTGGATAAACGCATTTCCGGTATCGTCAACCCGCCTTCCTGACGTCTTAAACAAAGCTCCCCATTTGCAATGGTGCAATACCTGGGCAGAGGGGGCAGCACAGGCCCTCCAGGAAGAGGGGCTGGGCACACGTGAGGGTGGGACAGTCGTCCATGGCGCACAGCGTCTGGCTTCCCACGCAGAAGCAGTGGGTGCAACTGTCCAGTGCCCAGCGCTCGCCGTCGCCGTACAAGCGCCCGTCGAATGAGCAGCCCGTGCTGAAAGGTGGCTCGTCTACACATGCCGGACCAGCAACACGACGACGATGACATTGTCAACATCGGACGATAACCACATTGCGTGCTAATACACCGCATCCAAGCGTGGTGCGATTCTATTACGAGCGCGGTGCGATTATAATCCCGCACCTCTGATTATCGGAGTTGGCTACGTACGGTGCGAAAGAAATTCACATACATGCATCTATACGTACAACCGCTACGTTATTTAATTCTACAGCAGTCGTACAAGTGCACCTCTTTTACGGCTCTTTTGTGCCAATTTGACCCCGGGCGGGCTCTCTGAAAAATCGAAGCTCGTACAATCAGCTTAAAGGTCGGCCGTAAAACCCACAAGTGACGCTGGACCCTCACCTCGAGCGCCTGCTGTCAGCATGTGGCACGTTAACGTCACAGTCGGTGCTGTGAGCATCAACCAAGCTTCTAGAGCCACGGAGGCTCACGGCGTTGCGCCCACTCTCGCACGCACGAGCAGATTTGCACTCCAGCAGTGTTGGAACTTCATATGTATTTTATCCCTCAGTTACATTTCAATTTCGCTGAAGGTGCCCTGTTATGAGATGAATGGATCTCCACAGTGATCTCTTATCCAGCACTAGATGGTGCACCCTTTCCATGTCCCACAAGCGTTTTTTGTAGCATGGCAAAACAAGCGTTTTAGTCCTCAGAATTAGAAACTTCTGCAAAAAAAAGTCTTGACTTAAAGCTTTCGTGACTGCAGGAATTCATATTCTAAAAAAAAAACTTTTTTTTTTCTTTGAACCTATCTACGTGACTTTACCGAAAGACCCAAGAATATGAATTCTGAAAATAGGTGAAAACCCAAAATGAAAATACTTTTTTGTTGTGGTGTGCAATAATTAGTGATGAGGTTCAACCCACCAACTTGCAACACTTGAAACCCCAGTTTAATCACAGTTTGCTGGTTGTAAAATAATACTTCTCATCTCAATGGGTCCTGAGCTGGCTTTAAATAAAAGTGTCTGTCCAGTGGTGTGTATTCAGTGCAGGACAACCCAGCAACATCATACCCCACGCTCTACCATGCGGCGCATCATCTAGGCTGGGCTGTTCACGTGAGTATGCGTGGTTGGCATAGGTGACGAGGTTACAACAAATCTTTCAAATGCCTTATTTTCTTGACAAAGAGACATTATCTACAACAATAAGCACGACTGCTCTCCCAATAGAATGGCACGTTGTTAAACCACAGCAATCAATGCGTGCCTCAACAGGTTCCAATCAGTGTGATGTCTTGTTCTTCTTACAATTAACATTATTATGATGCTAATTTACCCATAAAAGTCTCACGATGTTGACATTTCCACAATTCTGCAGCTTGAACGCCAGCATTATACGCAGAGTGCTCTCTACATCGCATGCCTGCACACATTACTGGGGAGGAGGGAAGGAAAAAAGAGGTGTTTGAGAGGGCGGCTTGTGAATCCCGTTGAGTGCCTTCAGAGTGAGCGCTGGAGAGGGACGTGCTCGCGTTTGGAGTGCACACTGAGAATGGCAAGACGCAGGCATGCGATGGCCTCTGCAGTGCCAGGTACAGGTTCCCTGCAGTGCAAGCAGGCACATTTTTTTACACTCGCACTCTGGCAAAGCATTTTTACAATGTTTACTGGTGCCCTTAGCTCCGATGAGTGCTTCGAGCACTGGCGAGTGCATTCTGCCCGCTGAAGGAAATGGAACTCTCCTCCGTTCAGAAAAGCAGCGCCTCAAACAGGCAGCAGTGGGATCGCGTTTACTTAATTAGAAATGCAGTGATGAAAAAAAAACCCGTCTATATTGAAAACTAATTTATTTAGAACTGCTTTTTGTGTTCGATTTGTTGTCCTTCCCCCGCACCTCTGATTAACATGGTTGATTGCGTATGGTGCAAAAGAAGTTCAACATACATACACGCATGCAACCCAAACTATGGACCATATAGTAAACCACCGTAGTCTGCACTCCTTCCAACGGAGGAGAAGGAATAGCAAAACGACACGGACCCTCTCTCGAAGCCCTCTTGTGCCTAGCAGACCTCGACATTGGCATTCAGCTCTTGAACATATTGCTGCCGTGCACAAGAACAGAACATAATTCGAAATGCTTTTGCCCTCCACAACCGTGGCTCAAATCACCTTGGGATATGTTGACATTTTTGGCCACAGTAAATGAATGCCCAATACCTTGTGCGGCAATCTCGTTTCAAATGAGTCAAATCTCCATTCATGTAACACGTGAGAAGAGCCTACTCAGGCTAATGGTTTCTCATGCTCAGGAAAGCCGGGTATAAAATATACAAAAGCAAAAGGAACAAAAACACAGTAAAATGGCAAAACATGTTTGTGCTGTTTAATTTATACGGGACATCAGTTAATTATGGCTGGGGTGGCAAAATGATGAGCCAACTGCACTATGAACCAGGCAACCTGAGTGTGATTAATTATAATTAATCAAACTCAGGTTGTTAGCCATGGTTAATAATTATCAACCATGGCTAACATTAGTGATATCTGAACGGATCCCGGGCCCTCTCCTTCACCAACCCGGACTGATGTTGAAATAAAGTCAAATAACGCCCATATTTGACACAGCGTGGGCTGACAAATGATTTAAAATTATTTTGTATCAAATATTTTTTCTACGGTTGAATGTACGTTCACATTAACTTATGATATAAGCAAGATGAAATCTAGGTGACATAGAAAGCAACGATCGAAATAATAAAAATTACACCTCGAGTGATGTACGAAGCCACACATTCCCTACAGAAGACTTTGATGGGAAGTTTTATATATATTACATCACGGTTGCTGGACACAGGCCCACATCTACTACTGAATGCCCAGCAGCAAACCGGATCGAGCAAAGTTCTACAAAAACGTGTCAAGGTTGCGAGTCGTCAAGATCGTTGTTAAGCCGAGTTGCCGGCAAGGTTGTGACATCGTGCAACTCACCCAGGCAGTAGGGGCAGCACTGCCCCTTGCGCAGCACAGGCCGGGGGCAGGGCAGCGCGGGGCAGCTCTCGTGAAAGCAGGCGATGTGGCCGTTGCGGCACATGCAGCTGGTGCACACGTCCGGCTTCCACGCCTCCCACGGCAGGAACATGTCGCCCTCCTCGGAGCGGCAGTACGCCGTCACACTGTCGTTGCCTGCGGCGCCACCCGGATGGCTCTCTCCATCTTCTGCAAGAGGCAGCAAAGCCGCGCATTGGAACCCATGTACCACGGTCAAGGTTGGCGAGATGTTAACTACCTCACCCGGTACACAGGAGGTCGTAGGTTTGATCCCGACCCTGGCGCCTGTATATTTCGAGTTTGCATTTCTCTCTCCCCATGGTCGCGTGGATTTTTCTCCGGGTACTCCGGGTTTTCCCTCCACATTTAGAAACACGTGTTAAAGTATTTCGCTCCTATACAGTTCCACGTGATAAGCCACTTCGTTGAACTATCATTTGTGGCCAGGTCGCTTGTAAAAAGACCTCTCTATAGCTCAGTGGGCATTACCTGATATGAAAAAAATAGTTTATTCTATATGCACGTAAGTGCAAATAAGCTGCTCATGGGTGTGTAAACGCCATCGGAGATGGGCAGTGGCTATTTACACGTGACTTAAATATTTAATTTCATCACATTTGTATTTAAACCAAATTGCTCCAGAAGTTTGGAGGCTGCATTTTGTCCCTCTCTGTTAAAATGGTCAAGCACAAAGACACACACACACGGCCGTCAGCAAATGCACGCTTGTGCATCGGCGAAAATGCGGTGTAACACTGTGATTACAGTAAACAACAGATTTTTTTTTCATATTTGTATACGTTGTACGTAACAGGTTCACGTGACTCCTGCAGCCACTAGAGGTCACTACATTAACGCTATAATGCAACAAAACATGTATGCATTGGATTGTCGATACCCTTAAGTGTGACAATTCATCGCATGTGAGAGGAGTTCAATGTTATATGACTGGCGATTACAAAAACACATTAGTCTAGAATTGTTTATTTATTTTTATTATATATGTACACATATGAGTGCTGTGATGATGTAAAAAAAATTGTGACACTCGTACGAGTTTTACAAATGTTTTCAACATTCTCTGCTCAATTGCCATTCCTCCATAATATATTGCAGAGAATGCTGGTGACGTGAAAACAAATATTCTCAGTTTCTTTGAGCGTACTTCAAACTGCTGGCATCGGTTTCCACGTGTTGAATGAAGTGCACGCCAACTTTGATAACGTGTACAAGAATTTAACTTTATTAGTCATTTATAGTGAGAAACTGTGTGTCGAAAGACCCCACCCCCCACTATCTTATGAGCAGTTTAACAACCATCAAACGTTCTGCATCAGTAGGCCTCGGCAAGGTGAGGTAAAAGTTAAACGGTAAAAAAAACAAGAGAAACTTTACCCTACCTTTTACCTTACCACAATACAATCGCGCTACCCTACCTTTTACCCTTTAGCAGGTAAGGTAAAAGGTAAAAGGTAAAAAAAGAACGAGCTTACCTTTACCTTACCTTTTACCCTTATCCCATACAAATTTCGCGATTACAGGGTAATTACTAGTTATAGCGCTTTATTCATTTTTCGATTTAAAGCTTTCGTGACTGCAGGGATTCATCTTCTTGGTTCTTTCGGTAAAGTCACGTAGAATGGAAATAATAAAATAATAAAAATAAAACATCATAAAATAATTCTCACGACGTTTCGGCCACAACGCAAGCAGCCGTCCTCAGGTGAAGACCAGGTCTGTCGGGGAGACAGCGTCTGAATGAAACAGCACCATGCTTGGAGCGTATATTTAATCTGGGTTGGAAGGGGGGGAAAGGGCGCCTTGACAAAAGAATTTGCATATCAAGAGGAATTTAGCATATTTATGGGAAATGCAGGTATGTGATTAGTACTACTTATGCCCGTGTATTATGCAGGATTAGCAGCATCAAAGGGAGGGGATATGGGAAATGCAGGTATGTGATTAGTACTACTTATGCCCGTGCATTATGCAGGATTAGCAGCATCAAAAGGAGGGGATATGTGGAATACAGGTATGTGATTAGTACTACTTATGCCCGTGCATTATGCAGGATTAGAAGCGTCAAAGGGAGGGGATATGGGAAATGCAGGTATGTGATTAGTACTACTTATGCCCGTGCATTATGCAGGATTAGCAGCATCAAAAGGAGGGGATAGGGGTAGCATTAATAAAGGGAAGGAGTGTTAATAGTATGTAGCTGCAGTAACTAAAACCACCACGTAAACAACTAAAGTATAAACTACATAGAATCATCAGTATACTAAATATACTCTACAATAAGCTGAGTTACTAACAGTAAGTGATACATTACAATTCTACGTCGTAAAAAATATAATATGCTTCCATCTAAACTTTATTCTCTTACATCACACGAGTCTACACCGTACTATATACTGCCAAAGACAAACCCAACATTAAATTATATACTGTATTGCTATAAACACTATGTATTATTCTACCCACCCTAATGTATATCACACTGCTGTATATGCTACAGTGTTTAATAACAAATAGTATAACATTTATATGCTTAATACAATGTACAAAGTAATATATAGTATCGTAATTGTATAGTGAAGGATATAGAGTGGAGGTTGTCTGGTGCATGGATGTTGAGTGGAGTTTGTCTGGTGCCAGGATGTAGAGTGGAGGTTGTCTGGTGGAAGGATGTTGAGTGGAGTTTGTCTGGTGCCAGGATGTAGAGTGGAGGTTGTCTGGTGCCAGGATGTTGAGTGGAGTTTGTCTGGTGGAAGGATGTTGAGTGGAGTTTGTCTGGTGGAAGGATGTTGAGTGCAGTTTGTCTGGTGCCAGGATGTAGAGTGGAGTTTGTCTGGTGGAAGGATGTTGAGTGGAGTTTATCTGGTGGAAGGATGTTGAGTGGAGTTTGTCTGGTGGAAGGATGTTGAGTGGAGTTTGTCTGGTGCCAGGATGTAGAGTGGAGTTTGTCTGGTGCCAGGATGTAGAGTGGAGTTTGTCTGGTGGAAGGATGTTGAGTGGAGTTTGTCTGGTGCAAGGATGTAGAGTGGAGGTTGTCTGGTGCCAGGATGTTGAGTGGAGTTTGTCTGGTGCCAGGATGTAGTATGGAGTTTGTCTGGTGCCAGGATGTAGAGTGGAGTTTGTCTGGTGCCAGGATGTAGTGTGGAGTTTGTCTGGTGCCAGGATGTAGAGTGGAGTTTGTCTGGTGCCAGGATGTAGTGTGGAGTTTGTCTGGTGCCAGGATGTTGAGTGGAGTTTGTCTGGTGCCAGGATGTAGAGTGGAGGTTGTCTGGTGCCAGGATGTAGAATGGAGTTTGTCTGGTGCCAGGATGTAGAGTGGAGTTTGTCTGGTGCCAGGATGTAGTGTGGAGTGTGTCTGGTGCCAGGATGTTGAGTGGAGTTTGTCTGGTGCCAGGATGTTGAGTGGAGTTTGTCTGGTGCCAGGATGTTGAGTGGAGTTTGTCTGGTGCCAGGATGTAGAGTGGAGTTTGTCTGGTGCCAGGATGTAGAGTGGAGTTTGTCTGGTGCCAGGATGTAGAGTGGAGTTTGTCTGGTGCCAGGATGTACAGTGGAGTTTGTCTGGTGCCAGGATGTTGAGTGGAGTTTGTCTGGTGCCAGGATGTAGAGTGGAGTTTGTCTGGTGCCAGGATGTAGAGTGGAGTTTGTCTGCTGCCAGGATGTAGAGTGGAGTTTGTCTGGTGCCAGGATGTAGAGTGGAGTTTGTCTGGTGCCAGGATGTTGAGTGGAGTTTGTCTGGTGCCAGGATGTTGAGTGGAGTTTGTCTGGTGCCAGGATGTAGTGTGGCGTTTGTCTGGTGCCAGGATGTAGAGTGGAGTTTGTCTGGTGCCAGGATGTAGAGTGGAGTTTGTCTGGTGCCAGGATGTAGAGTGGAGTGTGTCTAGTGCCAGGATGTAGAGTGGAGTGTGTCTAGTGCCAGGATGTACAGTGGAGTTTGTCTGGTGCCAGGATGTAGAGTGGAGTTTGTCTGTTACCAGGATGTAGTGTGGAGTTTGTCTGGTGCCAGGATGTAGAGTGGAGTTTGTCTGGTGCCAGGATGTAGAGTGGAGTTTGTCTGGTGCCAGGATGTAGAGTGGAGTTTGTCTGGTGCCAGGATGTAGAGTGGAGTGTGTCTGGTGCCAGGATGTAGAGTGGAGTTTGTCTGGTGCCAGGATGTAGAGTGGAGTTTGTCTGGTGCCAGGATGTAGAGTGGAGTTTGTCTGGTGCCAGGATGTAGAGTGGAGTGTGTCTGGTGCCAGGATGTAGAGTGGAGTTTGTCTGGTGCCAGGATGTAGAGTGGAGTTTGTCTGGTGCCAGGATGTAGAGTGGAGTTTGTCTGGTGCCAGGATGTAGAATGGAGTTTGTCTGGTGCCAGGATGTAGAGTGGAGTTTGTCTAGTGTCAGGATGTAAAGTGGAGTTTGTCTGGTGCCAGGATGTAGAGTGGAGTTTGTCTGGTGCCAGGATGTAAAGTGGAGTTTGTCTGGTGCCAGGATGTAGAGTGGAGTATGTCTGGTGCCAGGATGTAGAGTGGAGTTTGTCTGGTGCCAGGATGTAGAGTGGAGTTTGTCTGGTGCCAGGATGTAGAGTGGAGTTTGTCTGGTGCCAGGATGTACAGTGGAGTTTGTCTGGTGCCAGGATGTTGAGTGGAGTTTGTCTGGTGCCAGGATGTAGAGTGGAGTTTGTCTGGTGCCAGGATGTAGAGTGGAGTTTGTCTGGTGCCAGGATGTAGAGTGGAGTTTGTCTGGTGCCAGGATGTAGAGTGGAGTTTGTCTGGTGCCAGGATGTTGAGTGGAGTTTGTCTGGTGCCAGGATGTAGAGTGGAGTTTGTCTGGTGCCAGGATGTAGAGTGGAGTTTGTCTGGTGCCAGGATGTAGAGTGGAGTTTGTCTGGTGCCAGGATGTAGAGTGGAGTTTGTCTGGTGCCAGGATGTAGAGTGGAGTTTGTCTGGTGCCAGGATGTAGAGTGGAGTTTGTCTGGTGCCAGGATGTAGAGTGGAGTTTGTCTGGTGCCAGGATGTTGAGTGGAGTTTGTGTGGTTTATAGCAATACAGTATATAATTTAACGTTGGGTTTGTCTATGGCAGTATATAGTACGGTGTAGACTCGTGTGATATAAGAGAATAAAGTTTAGATGGAAGCATATTATATTTTTTACGACGTAGAATTGTAATGTATTACTTACTGTTAGTAACTCAGCTTATTGTAGAGTATATTTAGTATACTGATGATACTATGTAGTTTATACTTTAGTTGTTTACGTGGTGGTTTTAGTTACTGCAGCTACATACTATTAACACTCCTTCCCTTTATTAATGCTACTCCTATCCCCTCCTTTTGATGCTGCTAATCCTGCATAATGCACGGGCATAAGTAGTACTAATCACATACTGTACCTGCATTTCCCATATCCCCTCCCTTTGATGCTGCTAATCCTGCATAATGCACGGGCATAAGTAGTACTAATCACATACCTGCATTTCCTATATCCCCTCCCTTTGATGCTGCTAATCCTGCATAATGCACGGGCATAAGTAGTACTAATCACATACCTGCATTTCCCATATCCCCTCCCTTTGATGCTGCTAATCCTGCATAATACACGGGCATAAGTAGTACTAATCACATACCTGCATTTCCCATAAATATGCTAAATTCCTCTTGATATGCAAATTCTTTTGTCAAGGCGCCCTTTCCCCCCCCCTTCCAACCCAGATTAAATATACGCTCCAAGCATGGTGCTGTTTCATTCAGACGCTGTCTCCCCGACAGACCTGGTCTTCACCTGAGGACGGCTGCTTGCGTTGTGGCCGAAACGTCGTGAGAATTATTTAATGATGTTTTATTTTTATTATTTTATTATTTCCATTCTACGTGACTTTACCGAAAGAACCAAGAAGACGCTTTATTCATATAGAATACTCTCAAATCGGGCGTTTAGGCTGTCGACGACACCGTCCTCCATAACCTCGTCCCAGTCGTCTTGGTCGATGGCGATCTCATCAACAACCTTGGACGGACGACAGGCAATAAGATCCTGCGCCGCTCCAGCCCAGTTAGACGGAACCGTCAGGCAGCCAACCGTGATCCATGAGCGCAAGCACATGGACTTTATGAAGAGCGTCGTTGACAGCGACTGGCGAACGCATGTGAACTCCCGCCCGGCTCCGCTATTCGCACGTTCACAGGGAGTTGACGTGGCCGGCGCTCCCAAGTAGTCGCAGGCCATCTTGTAGTGGGCGGGGAGCAGCTCTTTGCGGAGAAACCACCACTGCATTATGTCAATGAAGGCGCTGGCGGTGTGACGCCCATGCTCAGAAAACGATCGACTTCATCGCCGTCGTCTATGGAGTTTCCGACGTTGCTGAACAGGGTGCTGAACAGCGACCGCTCCTCCATATGGGCAGCAACTGCCGTCGGCGAGATCGTGAGCACGTCTAAGTAGCGATGCTGCAGGACAGAGCGGATTGTGGCCTTCAGTGTAGCCAGCTCGTCTTGGTCTGTCGTTTTCGGCAGCTGTGGATTCAAGTAGGATGCCACAATGGCAGGTTCCTGAACCAGTAGGTGGCGGTACCGCACCAGTTCGGCCTTCATCGCCGTCGCAGTCAAGGGCTCATCGATCGCTCTAAGGGCGGCTTCACCGTGATCGCAATGACGGACGAGGTGCTCCATCGTCACCGGCACGAGATCCAATGTCGAATTGTGGTCCGCCGACAACGAGGCCATGACCTGGCGCGGCATTCACAAAAAATGCTGTCACGCCCTCGATGTTTGCCCACTGCAGTTCAGATAAAGCACCGACACCGATTACATCCTGGAAGCGCGCCATGATAATGTCCAATGGGACACGCTTCTTGATGGCGTCGTCGCCCATGTCAAACGTCGAATGCCACCTGGTCGGCGAGTCCTGGTGCGTCGGCTCCTCGCTGGCGAGCTTGGCGATCTCAGCCTCGCGGCGGTACGACTGCCGGACGACCTTGCTGCACCTGATATTGACGAGCGCCTTGCGCAGTTCGGCATTTGTTGACTTGATCAGTTTTAGAACTTGGACGACACCGATCTGGACGGAATGATCCACACATCGAATATGGTGGCAAGCCCGCAACTGCTCATATCCGGCGTCCACATTGACCAGGGCGAACAACGTCTTGACAGCACTGTTCGCATCAGAGCCATTGTGGCTGGTGACAGCGAGCAGCTTGGTCGAGATATTGTGCCCGAGGCTTTGGAGGTGCTCAAACAGAGCGGCCCCAATGCGCTTGCCGACACCCCTTCCGGACTGCACATCGAGGATTGTCAGCAGCATGGATTTTGACGCACCAGATTTGCTGTCGATCCAGTGCACCGTGACCATCCAAAATCCCTTCAGGTTGCGGTTCGACCACCCGTCGATGGTGAGCGAGATGGCGACGTCCAGGTTGGAGAAGATCGCCCCGACGATGGGCAGCATAATGGCGTGATGCTCGACAATCCTGCGAATGATGGTGCTGGTCGATGGGCCCTCGTATCCCTGTGTCAATGTGTTGACCAAGGTCTTGAACTTGTCGCTGCCGGCGGCTCGCAAAGAGATTGCACCTTGGATAACAAAATCCACCACCGTGTTCTCAAACTTTACCAGGAGGCGATCCGGGATTGCTGGCCGGCTCAGCGTTTGCTGTTTTAGGCGGCTCGCCGACGCCGACGTCCCGACCTCGCTGCCTGGGGCGAGCACGTTGTGTTTCTTGAGTTGGGCTTTCCACCCCGACGCGTTCGTGTGGGTGCAAAACCACTTGCGGCAGTGCACGCACTGCCGCTTCCCTTGCTGTGCATGCGGATCACCCTCCATCCAATCGTGTGTGTGCTCCCACGGGAACGCATACCGCTGCCTCTTTCGATTGCTGTTCGCAGAAACCCCAAAAAAGCCGTTGCTGGCATCCTCGTCCTCTAGTACCTCGACCTCAAGAACGTGGACCGTCTCCATGTGCTCCGCCATCACTTTAAAATGGAGGCCACGGACTGCGTCACTGCGCACGGAACTTTTAGCAGTAAACAAGGTACTGTATTTACGGGGTAATTATTCGCCCTACCCTTACCCTACCAGGTAATTCTTCTGAGCTACCTTTACCCTACTCTTTACCTTACCCCTTGGCATGTCGAAACCTTTACCCTTTACCTTTACCCTTTTACCCGGTAATAAAGGTAATTTACCTTACCTTGCTGAGGCCTATGCATCAGAAGCAATTTTTTAAGTTATCCAGACCATATTGGAGCATTGCCCCTCTCCTGTTTACAGCCTTCATAACCAGTGGTAAAAATTCCACATTTCTATTGTGGGGGGGGGGGGGGGGAGACAGTCTATCCTTAGGACAACGAACTGCTGACTATTAAAAAAGTGGTAGTTATTTTATCCACCCCAGAGGCAAGAAGGGCTGCGTCAACCACCGATGGAGGATTTTAACTCACCGCTCCTTTATATTGCGAGCCGAGCGCTCTAAACCGCTGCGCCACCCGGACAGAATTTCTGACACCCGCATATAGAGTTACTGTTAAAGGAAGCAAGGTAACGACAGGAGATGTGAGGCTTGCCTGCTCCATGTAAAATTAGTGACAAGGCACGGCACGTGGACAGTCGCTCTCTCCCACTGTTGCTAGCCGAGCTCCGATTAAAAATGTCCAGTTATTTCCCCAATCGTTACGACAATATTTATGGGCACAGGGCAATCTAATCTTATTGCTTTATTTTGAGAAGTCACGCAGTCATGACATTTTATTTCTAACCTGCGGACACGGATTAAAAACGCTTGGCAGCCAGATAAACGTAGGGCACACGGCAACTCTAAACTTACGTAGACATGCGCCTCGCAATTTCTGTGGCTACAGCTGTCATGGCCTTGCTCCATTGAGTAGGGAACTATATCAGGAGGTATCACCGGGCCTCGAGTCTCACCCACGGCAACTTCTCCTGTCTTATCTATCCAAAGGGCTTCTGTATAAACGTGTAGAGGTGTAGTGGGTGACATCACGTCACGCGCACCCTTGGAGAAAGTGGCGTCGCGGGACGTGACGTCAGGCGGGCCGTGGGGGACAGTGACGTCATGCCCCCAGGGGGGTATTTAAAGGGGGAGCCGGGATGTAACCGGGGTTCGTCGGGGGTAGGAGTGGGGACTCGGGTAGTTGGTCCTCACACGAGGCTAGGGGAGGCTACTCCGCCCGACCGGCCGAGGTTGGGGGTAGTCCCGGAACGGGGCAGGGTGGAGAGCCGGGTTAGCCGGGGTGTAGGGATCCCAGTACCCTGTCTCCTGGGGAGTTATTGGCTAGGGGGGTTTTGGTTCAGCACAAGCCCTTAACAACCTGGCGTAAGCCCTTAAATAAACGTGGCGTGAGCCCCTAACAGCAACCTACCTCGGAGTCGTGAATTGCGCTACAACAAACGTAATTGAGAAATGAACTGATCTGTCATTTATATGTGAAGTGGCCAGGATAGGACATTCTTCAGTGTTATGCACCATATGTATAGGTTTTCTCTGGGCACTCCACTTACCTCCCAAATGCCGAACAACTAATTTCATAGTACTGAGGTTTTCCTAGGTAAATAACGGTCCCTATTATTATTATTACAATATAGTCGTACATATGTATGTATGTTGATCTTCTTTGGCACTGTATATCCTCAACCACGCTAATTGGAGGTGCAGGGGAAGGACAACAAACTTAATGCAAAAACCAGTTCTACAGAAGTGAGCTTTCAATCTAGATTTAAAAGAACATAGCTCCAAGTGGCTTCCTAATATCGGAAGGAAGAGCATTCCAGATGGCTGCAGTGACTGTCTTTGTTCGATAGTGAGCAAAAAGCCGCTGCGAGCATAACCGGAGTTTGCGTAATAGTGTATCCCCCTTGACGAGATCAGCAAGGTATTGTGGTTCATTTGTGGCAAGCACTTTGTGTGTAATGAGTGTAACCTTAAAATGTATTACTTCGGCAACCGGAAGCCAATACAGCTCAGCGAGCAATGGACAGACATGGTCGGATCTTGCATTACCGACATGAGCCAAAGAATTTTGTACACACTGCAGCTCGGTAATGTTTCTTGCCAGATGTCCCGTAGAGAAGTGAGTTGCAACAATCGAGCTGCAGTACCATGAGAAACATATTCTGCCGACAGTAGAAATACCATGTTCTGCTGGGTTACTGAGCCTGGAGTTGTAAGCCGCTCAATGAATTGTAATCCTGATAATGTAAAAGTGCTGTCCTTGGGGCTTGGTGTGCCATTGTTCACACAACCCGTCCAGATTGTACAATTAGCCAAATGCGTTCGGCCGTGTAATGACGGCATGTTGGGACCACTCGCATAAATCCCACATACTCGGCCACGCTCTCCCCGTAGGCCCGTTGCATGAAAGATTCAATGAGGAAAAACACAGGAAAGCACTTACATAAAAGGGCACAACTTTATAGTTCAACACATTTTAGTTATTTAGATATGACTACGAACAGTTATCAATCAGTGCATAATGAAACACACAAGCAAGTGCTGTTGCTTGTTTTCAATGTAATAAAATACATTGATCATTTTAGTGCCAGATATGCATGTTGCCTAAATGGCCAGATGCATTGTATTTATGATTTTCCCCAGTGTTGGTGATAGAGACATTGCCACGATTTTTCATAAAAAATCTGAGAGAAAGGAACATTTTTCAGTAACGCTTGATTTGTGCTCTCTATTTAATTCACTGCTTCGATGCATGGGCTCAGGTAGAGCTGGAACACAAACGACAAAACCCCACATATCTGTTCCACTCAGTGTTGTGAGATAATCAGGGGTTTCCTGGAAATGCATGAAAATCCACATTCCCCTTCACCGCCCCCCCCCCCTTTCTTTTAGATAACCTAACTTGGTATTTTGTGGGTTATTAAGATGTTTTTTCTCCCAAAAAAACACTTCAATGTTCAAGTGCCCCATATACATTTAATCAGCAATTCATAGACAATGTTGCAAACAAGATAGTTCTGTACAGAAAATATTTTATGGATGTGTAAGAAGGACGAGTAGGCGACAGACTGTACATGGTGATGGAACGATAAGTAGAAGAAGGCTCAAGAGGATGTGTGGCAGACCTCGCATCAGAGCAACATCAAAGAGTGGACAGAGAAAGAGCGGAGAGAGATCGGAGAAGTAGCGCATGGAGCGGGCAAAAGAAGATGTGCCCCAACGATCGCGAAGACCAAGGGGTCGATGAAGAATAAGTGAGGCCGAGCGATTGATAACGAGCATCATCCCACCTGGACAGTGAGGGCAGCAGGAGTCGGGGGTTCGCACGGGGCTGGCGCAGAGCAGCGGAGGGCACACCTCGCTGTCGCACAGCACGCGCCCGCCGTGGCACGCGCACTGCGTGCAAGCGTCCATGGGCCACGTCTCGCCCTCCACGTAGGACTGCCCGCCCGGCGAGTGGCACACGGCCGCCTCCTCGCTGGGATCCGCCTCATCCTCGTCACTGCCGTCTGACCGCAACGCACGCCGACAGCGGGACGTGAGCCGCGTGCTACCACGTGACGTTGGCCGGCTGCTGGGGGGCATCGCTCTTGTACAGCAATGGCGTGCGGTTGACCAAATAAGGCACCGTATGCTCTGTGTTGTACGTGAGATGCTCCGGAAAGTCAGACGCATAGACGAATGTGTCCCCGGCGCCCGTGCGTTGTACCGGATTTGTGTACGTACCTCAATAAAAACTTTCTATATAAAAATACATATTTATTGTTTACCGACGTCAAATTGGGGTGGATACGCAAGGTGTTTTGTCTGTTTTTACTGTTCTCAAATAATTTGGTTTATTTTCTGACATGTCCACGGTCACATGGGCACTGACCTCGGACGAGTGAGCAGCAGCTGATTCTTCAACCAATATACCGTGTAAAATCCACCCACAGATAATCGAGAGTTGTCTGCACATTGTCAGGGTTGTCCAGGATGGATGTGTGCTCACTCGGCAATTTGATGAACGTGCCACATTTCCGCTGCATGTCAAGCCAAGTCTATCTGTTTGACAAGATGGCAACTCAAAGAGGCCAGCCTGAGTCCCATTCGCAAGAGTGACTGGGATACTGCCTGGGCGAGACTTTGCTCTTTAGCGATCCGTGTGACTACAGCAATGGAATCGCGGCACGTTGTCGTACGTTCAACACACATACACATACATACATGCCGTGGCAGCAACACGCGGTCAGCACGTACCGTGACACGACGGGCAGCAGCGTCCGGGCTTGAGCGTGGGGTTGGTGCAAACGGGCGCTGGGCACGCGATGAGGGAACACATCTCCCGCCCGGAGTGGCAGTAGCACTCCCGGCAGCCGTCGTGCCAGGCCTCTCCATCAGATCGACGGCGCCCGTCCATTAGTAGACACGAGCCAGGGCGCAGTGGGGGCAGCGTGGGGCTGGGCAGCACTGGGCTGTCTGGAAACCACACACCACACAGCAGTGGTTAGCGTGGGGATGTGTGAGTTGGTGTGTGTACCGGTTAAAAAAAACAGTACGACATACCGCCAAAAGAAAAAATGTAGTGTAAATTAAATGCACTCGAATGTAGTATATAATGTTACGTAGGGTACGTTGTATATCAGAATCTTTATTTAGACGGGAGGAATCCGATGAGCTATAAAGCTCTTTTTCCATAATCAACTGGACCAGAATACTGTTGTGTCGTATACAAAGTCTACATTGAATTCAATAGAACACTATCACGTGGTGTATTCTTCTGATACACCTACAACCCTATTAAAACCACCTTACGAGCCATGCACTGTGGTGAGTTGGGTGCGGGAGGCGAGGTCCTGAGGGAGGCACGTGGCAGATTGACCACGTGGCCTCTGAACTAAGCACCCTGAACGCGCTCGATCTTGTCGGATCTTGGGAGCCTGAGAGTAGCATGTGTGTTGTAGGGGTTGGGCTGTGGAGTGGCCAAGATGTGGCACTCATACAATGGCATTGGCCAAACATCCCAATGCAGAATAGACGTTATGTCTCCGAGACCAAAGAATACTTGTACCTGTGCCTAACTTTGTTCTGGCATCTGTTGCTCCCACATGTTTGCACTGTTGTTTGTTCGATTCACATGCGTTTTGTCACTGTTAGACTAGAATATAAAGCTTACTTGCACATGTTGTCATACAATTCTTGCACTGTTTTGTTCTTTAATGTGCGTGTGTTTCGTTTATGGGCATCAAATATTTCGTTTGTTAGTTGTTCAACATGCCTTAAGGACCCTGCATTGGTTCTCTGCAATATTGATGTTTTTGTCTTTAAATTTGTGTAGCTGCTGTGCTCATGCACTACGAATCTCCCTTGTAAAATAGCCGGGCAAACTGGCTAAACGGGATAATCCGCAACAAATAAAATAAACTCAATCTCAAACAGTGAGAGTTTCCTAGATAAATAATAATTATTATTACTATGCTGGGAAAAACATGGGCCACCTTTCAACCCAAACCAGGGTATTCTGGCAGATGTGGAGCTAAGAAAAAGAGCAAAAGAATTTGAAAATAGATGCCGAGTTTACTGCAGAATATTTTTCTGGTAAGAAACACCGCTCGTACCTTTTAAACCTGAGATACTGTCGACGAGCGGGAATTTGCTGTGCGTGCGATAGATTTTATTCCAATAGAACTGGTTTTCAGCGTAATACTTTTTTTCCCCATACAACCAGTTTCAAAGCACCAAAATTGATTGACAACGCACTTCAAAAAAAAAAACCCGGCTACCGAGGTTCCACTAAAGATGTTCCAAAAACCACTTCATGCGATGCCACTGCGATTTGAAGAAAAAATAAATAAAATAATGTTACTTATTTTCACGTGTGCGCGCTCAGCAGTTCTTGGCATTCCCCGCGTGCGATCGCACCTTTGCACTTGCAGACCTGGCAGCCCTTGCTGTTGTGCTGGAAGCCAAAGAGGCATTGCTTGGTACACGCGGAGGGAGGGCACTTCATGCAGCGGCAGGCCTCGCAGCCCTGCTTGTTGGTCCTGGCAAAGAGCACAGCCGTAAACCTTGGCGGTGACAGCACTGCGGCGGCCGCCACCACCGCCACCTGCTCCCTTAAGATACCGCAGCGCCGCCGGGCGATAGCTCCGGATTTCTTATTGCTCGTGCGTTTTGTTCATCCTGATAACCGTCGGGGCAGACAATGGGTAAGGCGTTTCCTACTTTGCATATTTTGTTTCGGTTCCTATGCACCGCAACACACACGTTGAATTGTGTGCGGATTTTTTTTATTTATTGATGCTTATGCTTTGTGCAATTGATATGCCGATGATATACTAGTTACACGTTTGTGTTCACGGTGCGAACAAAACTATACAAACCAGTCGGAGCTAAATTAAAAACAATGCAGGCGAGACGGTATAAACGAGAAAAAAGAGCATCGCCACAAGTTGAAGCATTACGCGCTAACAGTGATGTCCACGCATCCGCAGAGAGTTTATCGTTCAAAAACGCCGAAACCCACATCACGCACAATATACCGATCACTCAGTAAATATCCTACACGTGTCTATGTGGAACGTGGTTTCATAATATCGGACAAATCAGACACGGACACAGTCACCGCGAGAGACTGACACTAAAGCGCCGGCGCTGTGCCTCACATGTATCCGTAGGGGCAGTGCTTGTCGCACGCAGTGGGGCGGCACTTGCGGGCCTTGGCACGGCACTGGCAGCTCTCGCAGCCGCTCGCGTCGTCCAGCACGAAGCCGAAGGGGCAGTCCAGGGTGCAGCCCACCATGAGCCCAGCGCACGCCTCCGCTTCTACGCACAGAGCCAGGAGGCACACCGCGGTTCATATTCGTTTGCAAACGGGAGAAGGTGTGAAGGTGCCATCCTGCAATTTCCCGCTCCGCTGCTGCTGCTGCTGCTGGTGGAAAGGGCTTAAAAATAAAGGAAGCGCTAGATAGCCTCCCCACGGCTGCGTCGGTCATAGGGGGTTCTTTGACAATACTTCACCATGTTTGCCAGTGGCAGATGGGGAAAAGGAAACAAACGGGTTCAGGTGTCACTCGTCGCCCATGTTAGCCATGGCCAGGAATCAAACACTTTGGGTCACTGGGCTCGCAGCCGAGTGCGCTACCTGCTATGCCACCGCTCCACTCCTCTGTTTACATGAAATTAAAATGTACTTTTTGGAGTTTAAATAGTTTTGAAAATTGGTAATAATTTTTATGTCTTATTTTAAGGTATAACCAAAGTGGTTTCAACGAATTGGTTTATTTTAAGTACAAGGTGCTAGCGTTCAGTTTACAAGAGGTTGATAAGTGTCCCTCCAGGACGATATGACATTGCTGCAGAGATATATAGCCAGTGTGTTGGCGTGGTATTTCCGTGTATAATTTAACACATTCCATTTATCTAGATGCCACATAAATCAAAATGACATTATACTTTTAATGCCCACATCATTCGCTTTAGTTACATAAAACGTAGTCACAGTATATAATCTGTCATGCTGGTTGGCAATTTATCCTCACTTCATATTTGGGCACTTTCCCGACGACAACGCACGACGAGAAGTTGCTCTGATTTATACTCTTGGGCTCAAGATCACACAAACGAAAAGTTCCCCATTATACGATCCACACCCTTTTCCTTTGATGCTAAGACAAGAGGTCTGTTTCTATTTTCCCGTCCTACTTAAGGTCAGTTTTTTTATAGTAAAATAAATAAAAATGCGGAATTTTGGGCATTGCGATCAAAAAAAGGCAGAGGCTTTGGCAAATTCCAAACATTATGTGTCTACCGTACGCAATCGCCAGCGGATTAATCTAGCTACCGGTGAGAGGTGGGTCCCAATCGCCAGCGGATTAATCTAGCTACCGGTGAGAGTTGTGTGCCTGCGACGTGCAAACGACGATAACATCGTGGCATTTATTTGTGATGTGAATTCTTGCGCAGTTGTCATCGCACACTTGTGTTTTAATTGTAGAACCATGGGTTGTGACGAATTCACAATGTGGGCATGAGGTGGAACATTGCTGTGTGTATATCGGTGCGTTACGGATATATAAATACGCTGCAGTGTACAGATCATGTAATCATTCAGTGCTGGCAATTAAAAATAATTGTCATGAAGAAGGGGCCATGGTTTGATTTGTGGATTGATTTGTTTGTTTTCAAGATATTTTGTTTGGTTGTGTTTTCCATTTGTTCTATCTCATTTGTCCAGCCCCATTCATCTAAGCGTAACATTTGTAACTAAATGTGTGTACAACTCCCATAATAAACACATTTTGTAAACAACAGGTGCCTACACACATGATTGGGCATGTATACTTTGAAAGTAAGAATAATTTGTTATTGATGAACAATTTCAGGCCTTTTTTTTCCAGCCTCTTTGTCAATCCACTGCTGAACAAAGGCCTTCCCACACTGTGTCAGTCATAGGGGTTGTTTAACCATACTTCCCCACGCTGGTTAGTGGGGGCTGGCGAAAAGGGGGACCCCAGGACCAGTCAAGATATCACTTGTGACTAATGTAGCCATGGCCAGGTATTGAACTCAGGTGAGTGTGTAATATTACACAGGGCTGAGCTGTGACATGGGTTGAGGCAGTTGTTGTGCATTTGTGTGCGTGGTGACAAGTGGTGTGCTGCGCGCTTGGCAGGCGTGCACGGCACGGTGGGCCAGGGTGGTGTCATTCTGCGTGCCGTACTGCGTGGTGTGTGTGGTGCGGTGCGTCAGAGCGATGCTCTGTGATTGCGGTGTGGTGCTGTTCTCTTTGAGCGCGGTGCACTGTTGTGGTGCGTGCAGTGCTGTGGCATGTGCGTGCGACGCGATGCGGAGTGCGGTGCTGTGGTGTGAGTGTGGTGCTGTGGTGTGTGAGGTGCGGTGATATGGTGTGTGAGCGCCAGTGTGATGTGGTGCTGTGTGAGTGCGGTGCAGTGGTGTGTACAGTGCCGTGGTATGTGAGTGTGGTGCAGTGCCATGGCATGTGCAGTGCTGTGCTGTGAGTGTGGTGCGGTGCCGGCCGTGCATCGTACTCGTTTTGCACTGGCAGAGGCGGCAGCCGTGCGAGTCGAGGCGGAAGCCGTGGGCGCAGTCGGAGTCGCGCAGGCTGCAGTTCCCCACGGCCCGGCACACGGGCGGCACCACGGTGATCAGTGTCGGCTCTGCGAGTGGAAGAGTATTCGTCAATACATTCATCTATGCATCGTTACATCCCTTTACATACATGCATGCATGCACGGACTTTATAAGCAGGCAGGAGCTTACTGAGACAAGAGCCTTGTTTAAAAACGGCGACCTACGTATTTCAGCGCAAGAAAAACAAACCCAGACAAATCGTAAAAATCAACAGAGATTTGAAAAAAAAAAGTAACTCAGCAAGATAATCGCTCCTGCCGTACATAGCGCGCAAATAAATTGCAATGGATCAGTGAGTCCTAAGATAATCATCTCATGGCACCACAAAGGCGCGAGCGTCTCCACGCGCACCGCTCTCTCCGCACCGCAGTGCCGAACGGAGATAGCAAAGCGCTTCAGCAGCACCACGCTCGTAATAAACGCAATGGTCAAGGTTTTTTTAGGGGGGCAGGTCTGGGGGCGGGGGGGGAGAGAGTCAGCCTGAAACACGACGGGAATGATGAAAAGCAGAAGCTAAAGGGCAGTCTCACTTTCCGGCGCCAAGACCCTTAAGCTCATTATTTCTCCCCACCAGTTTTCTTTCTCCTTGCTGCCAAAGCAAACTCCTGCTCGCGGGGCCCATCAGGTTTACACATAACTTGCGCGCTAATCTGCTCCAGCATTTACCAGATTAATATCTACCGCCTCCCACACATTCCGGCGAAGCTCAACGGCCCGAACGCTTCAGCTGTAAATAACAACACTGACTTCACCAGCAAACGGGGCCCACATGAATGTGCCGTACGCGGCCAGACCTGCGCCCGATAACATCTGTTTACTGGATTTTCGGCAAATTGCAGTGAAAACACGACGTATTCATCCCAGCAAATGGGCGCAGGCACGAGCAGCACAACGCTTATTGAATTACGGCAATGACTTTTATTTGCGGACGGGATGAACAGGAAGGAAGATGCTCATGTATTTCATTCAGGTATCATCATGAAACTATGTTAGAAACAGTTTCCAATTTTGTCATAAAATTGTAGAAATGCATTCCAGCTGTTTTTCGCCATGACTTTTCTCTTGAGCGCTGTTTTTGCCGAAGTGTCCCGCGATTGCATTCCTGCGCGCTTTAACATCGAAATCCACCGCAGGATTGCTGCTAATAGCCTTACGTTGTAAGCCATTTACCGGCCGTTAACTGACTAATTAAGACTTGGCACTGCAGGCTACGTGCGGCGGTCAGAATGGCCGTGTGTAATCCAGGTGAGGGCTCTACCGAGGCGTGAGCTCGCCACAAAGATTCTGATGCGACGTCAGATTTCATAACCTGGTAACGTCCCAAAAAATCTATGGCCCGGAGTAATGAACTTTAAACAACCCTTCTGCGGATTACACACCGCGTGACCTTTCCCTGCTGTTCCCTGACCACATGGGTGAAATTTAAATCCAGGCAGACGGGATTGTATTCCCAAGTTATGCTTTTATGTGCCCTATGCTCAAGCGACCACGGTCTTGTCTCAACGACCCAGTCATCCTCCATTCGATGGCAAAGTTGATCCCTCTGTGCAGAAGCCCCACATCAGGGCCCTTTAATGCAACAGGCACAGTAGGCACTGTGCCTGCAGGGCCTACAAAAAACTAAAGGGCCTACGAAAAAAAACGTGACCATGTATTTTTGTTTGTATGATAAAAAAAATGTAACCAATATATCTTCTAGAATACATATATGTATATATATATTTAGCAAGTGTATATACAAAGAGGCAGAGTCATGTCAATATCAAACGGTTTTCTTTTCATAAGGTGAGAGAAATGAACACCGGAGATGAACTTTTGGAGATTTTTCATTGCAAAATTATGAATAACATCTTAAAATCGTGTTTTTTCGCAAAATATCATTCTCAATAGAGAGTAGTGCAAGGGAAGAAAAGGCGTTTTTATCCTACGCATGAAACAAGCGGAGTGACAGCGGCGGTAGTAGTAACAAGGGGCAGCAGTACTCACTGTAGAAAGTTATGAATGAAAGGCCTATGAAACAGAAGTGCCTAGGGCCTACAAGAACCTTAATCCGGCCCTGCGCCCCAGACCCTGGAATTCAGTCCTTCGGCCATCTACACTGCGGGATCCCTGATACACTGCCCAGGTTCAGGCTCCAGACCTTCCTCTTCTACTCCGTATATGGCTGACTGCCTCTCTTCTCCATGAAATGTCTTGAAGTGGCACTTTACCATTCATGTCATCTCGCTGCCGTACAGCATTCTGGCCCCTCACTCACTGCCTTCCGCTAAAAAAAGTGTGCCCTACTGTTCCCAAACGCCACTTGATATGCACATCTCCGTGTTGTGTACAGCGTCTTGAGACTGATGACAATGTAGAAATCCAAATCGTACTGGATGGCACTGTGTTTCATTTACAAAACTCATGCAAGGACGAATCAGGAAAAGTAAACCTGAAAATAAATAAGTAGTATAGGAAGTAATCGTGATGGAAAGTAGGTAAGTCCACCGTTATTGTTTTTTAAAAGTAACCCGTGCTTCAGCTTCACTGGAACACTTTGCAATCCACTTTTGATAGTTTTTTCATTGCTTCATCTCCCCACAGACAGCTGCCCAACGAACCTAATAACTCATTGATTTCATCCAATTCAAACAATAAAACCTCAGCTTTCTGGACAATAAGCTGTTATCAAGTAATTTTTCCCAGAACACTTCTCCATTGTTGTTATATCCCTATACTCTGTAGTGTATCTAGCCAGAGCCATACACACAGGCAGGGAGGCAGGTAAGGGTGCAGATGGGCAAGGAGATAAGTGGGCAGGTGAGCGGACAACTACGTTTTTAGTCATAAATTTCAAAAACGGTGGCCGCAAAAAAACACCAGACAGCACAATCTGAAAAGCCACTCGAGGATTGGGTCCCTCGCCCATCAACGGAAGCACCGCAGGGCACGCTGCTCAACAGAGACGGGAGCAGTCGTTGGGCGACGCCATCGGACCAGCGCCTGACCTTCGCAGACGGGGCAGCACTCCCCGGGGATCTTGACGGGGTGCAGGCAGCTCTGGCCGCACGCCGTCGCCGTGCACTGCGGCTCCCCGTCCACGCAGCGGCAGAAGGTGCAGTCGTCCTCGCGCCAGCGAGCGCCGTGCGCCCGGATCTCCCCCGCAGCGAAGCAGCCAGCCGGGTTGCTCGGAGCCGTCATGGCGTCTAGCGTGCGCGGAGGGGCAGAGTAGAGCGCTTGGGATCATCGCCGGCACGATTGTCTTCACCATTGTTGTCAATATCGTAATCGTCGACATTGACAACAATCGTCGTCATCATCAATCATCGTCATCACCAAGATCAATTGTGGCCATCATCATTTTCATCACCATCAACAGTCACCATCATCGTTGCAATTGTCATCATCATCATCGTCGGGATTGTTATCATCATCGTAATGATTAATCAGCAATAATCATCATTGTTATCATAATAATTGGCATATATTATCCTCATGTTCAGAGAAAGCTTGGGCAGTTTTGGTGCATAAAAAGACCCATAAAATGAGTTATTCTATAAAAAAATAACATTAAAATAATAATCCTCATAATGTCAGATATCACACGTGACTTATCGATTTCATTATTGAGACTTCACGCATGCCACAGAAGCGTCGCGAACATGTTCTCCCCGTGGTGTGGTCGTGTGGATTTTTCTCTGGGCCCTCGGGTTTTCCCCTCCACGTTGAGAAACACGTGTTTAAAGCATTTGCCTGCAAATAAATGTCCGTGTGATAAGCAACTTCGATGAGCGATCATTTGTGATAGCCAGGTCGCTTTGAAAAAAAAAAGAGCCCTACAGCTCAGTGGGCTTCACCTGCTAAAATAAAAAATAGTGAAATCGCATTTGCAAAACCCGGCATGCGCCACCTCGTGTGAGCGTGCGCGGCGGTGGCAGCGGCGGTGGCTTACCCTCGCACACCGGGCAGCACTCCCCAGGCGGCGTATAGTAGCGCTGGCAGCGCAGCTCCCCGCACTGCGCCGCGAAGCAGAAGGACACGCCGGCGCGGCAGCGGCAGAAGCGGCAGGCGTCCAGGCGGTACGTCTCGCCGTCCGCCAGCTCCACGCCGCTGAACGCGCACGTCCGCCCCGTGCCTGCGATCACCGTCGCCACCGCGCACACGAGCGTGAGTGACGAGTTCCCCCCCAGCCCTGCCAACCCCCCGCTCTCCCCTCCCCTTGTTTCCCCTCGGACAGACTGCTGGGAATATTGCCGTTCGCTGTAAAGTGCTTTTAAATTAAAGTAAGTAGATGTGTAGTAAGTTTTCATTCATCTGTGTTCGTGGAGTGATTGGGGGTAGTGTTAATCAACGTATGTCGATAACACTGATGAAAAAAAAAGTGTTTTTCGAGACACAATCTTATCTTGTCGAGTGTCGCTGCGCTGTGTGAAATAACATTCAATCTTTATTGATGAGCAAAAAAAAAACACTTTAAAATCAGGAGGATGCACTCATCATCATGTACCACCCCAGTCATTTATGATATTACATCCCCACAGCGCTGACACTTAGGGCATATCCGTGATTTTCATGCATGTTTCTTCTTACATGTGAAGCTTTAAACTTGTATCATATAATATATATATTATCCGGTTGCTAATCTATAAGATAACAGACATTGTTTTTCATTCCTTTAACCTGTTGATGCCATCGACTACACCCAACAATCTTTGCTGTTTACTCAAGCCCCAGCACACGGAATATTTTTCCTGCTACAACACTCCTCCAGATTAAACCGCTTCGTTCGGCGAATGCCTTCCTGCCCAGCGGGGATCTGTAAAGCGAAGGCAACGGCTCCGCTGGGGGTGATCGAGTCACAGGCTGCGGACGTGAGTCAGTGGCGGAGCTCCGGGGGAGCCGTTACCTTTGACGCACTCGTAGACGTCGCAGCACTGCCCCGGCGTGCCATCGCCGCGGATCAGCAGCCTGGCCACGGTCCCCGCCTCGCACTCAGGCTTGCTGCACTCCGAAGGGCCGCACACGCACCTGGGTGGCGCGACGCGACAGGACAAGGGATACGACGAGGCTTTGAAGCCCGTGTTTAAAGGAGCGACGCGGCTCAAAACAAGCACACGGTGGATGATATGATGTTGTTCAATGCATGTTTGTGTGTGGAAGGATTAACTTAGCAGTATGAAAGCTGATTCAAGGATGTCAGTTGCAAAATGCATTTTGCATATTTGAAAATAGTCAGTTTTTTGCTCTGGTTTGAGCCTTCAAAGTTTAGAAAATCCTTTGATCAATGTAGCCAATTTACAATATGGGCTAGTCCACAACAGAAAAACAACTTGATACGACACTGATTGATATTGGATGTTCTTGATGACATTTAAAAATGTCCCTCCATTATGGTCAACACAGTTAATGCACAAATGTGTTCAACCATAGTGGGAGGAAAGCCTTACACGAAAAACACCAGGTCTTATTGTTGCTGCAGCTGCACACTTGGGGTATATGTGTGTGTGTCCCCTGTTTTATGACATGTCCTCGAAAGTTATTTCGGGAGAACAAATACTTTAAAGTGCGACTTTTATTTTAGCATTTCAGTGACGTCATTGGATTAATATAATCGGAAACGTATTGAATTGATGTTACCGGAAGGCTATAATGATACACCTGGCAATATCAAGTCTCTTTTCTAATCTTCAAGCTCATGTCGGCTAGCTAGGAGTTGTGTCTTTAAACTTGAACTGCAAATGGTGACCATAACCCTCTCCACAGGGAGTACAATTTTCATTCACATCACAATTAATAAAATAATTACGTAAGACTGCCCACCAGCAGCAAAATAATGAATCAACAACTTAAACACAAAAAAAATCTGAATGTAAATTAGGTATTGAAAAACAGCAGTCTTCGGGATGTCAATTACACATCCCAAGAGAGACAGAAAGAGACACGGCTGCCAATGTTGGATATGCCACCCGGGAGGGAGTAAAGTGGTGACTCATTGAGTGAGCGAGCGTAAGAACTGGCGAGTGAGTGAGCGAGCAAGTCAGCGAGCCACTGAGCGATCGACCTACCTGAGGGAGTCGGGCTGCACGCAGCATCCGTCCCTCGTCAGCTTGCCGGGCGTGGGCTGGCTGTCCAGCGGGCAGCTCACGTCCAGCACGGGAGGGCACTCCACCCCTCTGCAGTCCGAGTCAAATGCTGGAGGAGCCCACGAGGCAGATCGCGGCAGAAGGGGGAATGCACGGATAGAGAAAGGCAGAGATCCTCCGTGAAGGCTTAACAGACTGCTGGGGCAAGGGCTGCTAGCGAGCACCTATGAAGACCGGCCGGGCACATGAGGGGGTGGTGTGGCCACACAACCCCCACCACACCCGGCCACCTTTGTTACATGATCAGCCACACCAGGTACTCATTTGAGGCTGAGTCAACCTAGGGGAGGCCCAGAACCAGTTCAGATATTCTCCACTGTTGTTGGTCATGAGTGGGAATTGAACTCGTATCGTTAGGTTCATAGCGCAGTGCACTACACGCTACACTACCGCTCCTCACAATACAGACAAAAGACAAAGACCAAGATCCCCCATATAACCTTGACAGACTGTTGGGGTAAGTGTTGCTAGCAAGCACATATGAAGGCCGGCTTGTTTCCCCAGCGGTGATATTTTTACACACAGCAGCAGATACTCGTTTTAAGCTGTGCCGACTTAGGGGAGGCCCAGGCCCGGTTCAAATAATGGTCATTGGTGTTGACCATGAGCGGGAATCGAACTCGGGTGCCCGAGTTTGCAGTGCTAACCGCTACACCACCGCTCCCCACACAGTACAAAGATACACATGCGTGCACACACAGAAACACACACGCATGCACGCAGATATTTGCGCACAGGCACACATGTGCAAGCAGACTCACACACGGATGGACACATACAGAGACATGCACGTACAGAGACAGATGAGCATGTAAGTAAAATAACGTATAGCCAAGTCATTTTGTTTACGCGAGCACACATTTTACACCTTGCTCAGAAAATTCAGTCCCACCAATAAATTGGAGGTTTGCATATACAGCAATGCATCAGGGCTCCTTGTGGATTTTGGTTAAGGAATGTTATCAATAGGTGCATGCTTTAAGTTATGGCTTAATGTTCTCCACGTGTGGAATAGAGTCCATCATTGACAAAAACAACCGAGGGCCGAGAAAACACATTTTTACAGCTCTCACCCACGAGCACGCCATCAACCGACAATCTGTTTACTTCCAGCGCGCACCGCTATGAAAAGCACCATGTGCAAAAAAATTAGAAACACGACCCCTGCGTGCCAGAGCACATGGAAAGCTACTGTGCGTGCGCACGCTCGCTCGCCCGCACTGGGAGAGGGGGTGCGGGGGAGAAGAGCTGGACCCGTAAACATCCTCATAGCCCCCCCATCTCCTGCCCTCCATTCCCTCCCCCCCCACCGTGATCCCACACTCTCTGCGGTTCCAGTTTGCAATCACTCTCACCATGGCGGTGGCGTGCCACAATGCCACCGCGATGTGATGCACAAGTAGCACGCATGATGCCTAAATGGCTAAGAGCATATACAGCAATTTGACTGAGCAACCGCGGTCATCGCGAGAGGCATACTGGAGGCGATGTGCAGGGTGCATGGATATTTTCCGGGTCGCTGACCCAGACAGACCCAGCTAAAATTAAGCCCTGAGCACACTCGCCACGAAGGAGTGCGCTACCGACGGAACACTCTGACCAGGGAACAAGCACCAAAAATAGTGCAGTCGTTTTTTTTTTGCACGACAATTTTTTTTGGTTGTTGTTAATCTATGCAATCGGCAAGTGGGCAGGTTGACTGCCTTCGCAGTAAGATTACTCGCTGTTTTTTTAAGTGACGCCTAGAAACCTGAGAATCAGCGGCCGCGCATTTCGACGCACTGACGTTCTGTCTCACCAAACCACAATCTTCACCTTCCAGATAAGCGAGTGGCAATGCACTCGTTGTTACTCAAGTGGCAAGAGATATGCTCTACATTTTATCTTTCTCGTCTTCCACTGCGATTCCCCCCTCTGTCTACGTTCTCCCCATTCTGCTATCAGTGCACCAGTTCAATGTTACATCATGAAGTAAAACACGTTTATCAGTCTATTATAACTATTTTTTCAATGCCGATAACAATGTGTGTATAGCAATTCGAGCATTAATCCTAATGTTGCTGGAAAGCAAACCCGGTAAATCACAGGCTCTCAAGTGACTGTGCCTGATGTGACTCGGAAATCGGTATAAACACACTGGGCCACTGCCAAGTTCAAGACCAATTTGAACGTTCGTCCTGGCAATTTTCTCCGCTTGCAATCTTGCCCCGGCACTTGAGTCGTGATCCAGTGGGAAGGGACCCCGCTTAAACTGGGCTGACCCGTAAACTACCAGCTATGTACGTTTTAAAATAATGGCACCTTGCCAAGCACAGAGCAGAGGTATTTGTTATTTTATACAGAACTACGTGGGTGTCATTCAAGGTCTAGCACTGATATTGATGTGGGAGAATGACCTACAGTGATTTTAAATACATCCATTTAAAATAACATCGGAGGATTTTATCTCACGAACACGAGCATATTATCGCGTCAAGTTTTGGTGTTAAAATACTGAAACACATTTGTCGAGTATTTTATTGCTTAGATGAAGTCCTCCTAATGGGCGTTGTTTGACAATACTTCACCACGTTGGCTGGTGCCAGTTGGGGAAGACGGAATGGGACCCGAGACCACTTCTGATAACACTCGGGACTCAATAAAAACTCAACACATTCATCAACAACACTGTGGCCTTAATTACATAAATATAACAGGCGGTGTTTCGGGAAATGGCCCTTGCCTATTATATATATTTTTAAAAGACACAATGTTGTTAGAGATGAATGTGCTGAATCTATGAATTGTGCTTGTGCATCATTGCCAACGCAGCAGCATCGCCAGCTACACTCGAACTCGGGCCGCCTCGGCACATCCTTCCAGGCTTACCGATTGTCTCTCTTCAAATGCAATAAGTTGTTACACACTGCACGTGCCTGCTGATTGCTAGACATGTTCCAAATGGTGCTCTTTACGTCACGCGGGGCACGTGGCAGGTGTTTAGTGATCATCAGGTGTGCTCAGTGTGTAATCGCTTCATTTGTGCTGTAATCTAAATTGATGAACTTGGCAAGATGCATCAGGAGTCCGGGAGACCCTGCAGCAGCGTTAAGGCTGCTGCCTCGCTCGTCTTGCCAAGGCCCCCGTGCCCTGCCACGGCTCAATGCGTGCCACGTTCTGGCGCGTGCGAGCTGTGCGTGTACGTTGAACTTCTTTCGCACCCTGCTAATCGGAGGTGTGATTGCATAATATTGATGATGAGGATGATGCATTGATTTGTCGATGAAACAATAAATTCCTACACTCTCATAACACGTATTGAATCGTGCGCGTAGGAGTTAACAAAAAGAAATGTGTGCCAAGTATATGCTAATTATATGCGAATGTTACATTTGTATTCATGATGTGAACACAACTGTACAAATGATGTAAAAAACTGAAACAATAGCAAGATGATGCAATAACGTGCAGAAGATAATTTATTCCAGAATCGAATCGCGACCCCAGTTTGTGAAAATTCAACCAATATGTTGGAGGGGTGAATTGTCACATTTCTAGTGGGCCCTGGAAACTGTTTTCATCCTCGATCCCCTTCTGGAACCTACACGTACCAGTGTGGTGAAGTATGGTCTAACTAGTTCTGTGACGGAAAGGCGAAGGGAATAAATAATTACAGAGCTGTACATTACACATTTTTAAAAAAGTATTCTAACAAGATTACAGGACTGGGCACTCATTTCATTCCGAGCTGAGATGAAAAAGGGCACTTTGTAGAAGAGCAACGGCTTTCAGACCCAGTCAATTGAAGAAAGCCCCACCGATACAAAACCAGATGTGAATAGTTCATACTTGTGGCGAGGGACTTTTGAAAGCTCTCAGAACAAAACAAAAAAGCAAGAAAGACAATGTGGAGCTCTGAACACGGTGTGGTTTGCTAGTAGCATAAACACTGCACCCTTAAGAACATCCCACATGGCTCGCAACTAAAATAAATAATTATAGAAACCATATTGGCAGATGAAGTCTGCGAAGCTGTTAAAAGCATTTTGAAATATTGCATATCACAAACTTAGAAGTCCGGCAGTAATTCAAAACAGATTGTCTGGGGGGGGGGTGGTAGTCATAATGCAGGGCACTGGTTTGATATTCATACCTAGCACTCAGTGAACTGGCCAAAGGTATCGGTTAACATCTCGACACTCCAATCAGTTTATTTTTCGATCATTTACCCCTTCTGTTTAACCGAAACAAAGAGGTAAAAAAATATTTTGCTCGTCTGCCACAATAAGGTTTCAAAATCCTTTACATCTCATTATAGCTAAGGCTGACAGGAATGTTATTTTTTAAATCAAGAGGATTACGGTTTAAGCCTCCACAAAGCAGCACTATGAACTATAAACAAAACACCGCTGTTCGTAGCTTGCATTTTGCAAACACAGCTGCGACAGCAGGAATGTGAGGGTACATCGGTTCAATGATCAATATCGATTCTTCAAGCTCACGATACAACGCCGTGTGCAGCAATCGATATGTGTTGTTGTGTGCAATGGGTTCAAGTGACTCGCACCAGCAACAAGAGGTCGCTAACATTCACTCAAATGTTACAAAAAGAAGAACCCATTAGACCACTGGAGAGAGCTCATTCTGGTAATCTCATGGCGAGTGTCGTCTTTCCACTGTCTGTCTGTCGGGAGTTGCATAAGACCGTCGACTGTTGGCATTGACAATGTGAGCAGCATAAACCACTTTATTATTTTGGGTTGTTGACATCACGGTTTCTCCAAGCAAGCTTGTACTGTATACGTGACAATATCAAACCAGCTGTTTTTTTATTTTATGAATCACTGGGGCAGGGTGTTTTGTAACGTCTACAATCGCATGTATTCAATGAAAGATTATTTTTTTTCAAAATATATAAAGTGGATGTCTTCTTGTGTTCCGACTGGCTTTATTTGGCAGGATTTTTAGTTGTAAACATATATATATACGTAAAATAAAGAGTTTGTTTAAAAACTATCTCTAAAGTGCTCGCGCTTGCACTCACTGCTGACTCGACGGACAATGACAAAAACACGTGCGGTGCCCCAGCATGGCACGCCGCCCAAAAAGCGGCGCATGTATTTTTAATTTTTAAAAGGCACACGAACGATCGCACAAGTTGTAACCAGAGGCAATAGTTTCCTGGCCTGTGATGCCTTTTGGTGTAGAATATCTAACATGGCACGTAATGGTGCCAGCTAGAAGCTTACCTAGAAGAACTGTTCTGGATAAGTTTCTCCATGTGTACTATTACGTACCTTACAAATATTAACTTTTTTAAGTGATCACAGCTGGTTGGAAGGATTCCCTGCTTACTGTTGATTCTAAAGCTCACAATACATGCTTTGCATATCACATCTAAGAGTCAATGTTTAACGATGTGCCTCTAATGTATGTAAATGGGTTAATATCACCCCTGCAATCAAAGGAGGAGTTACTTAATTTGTATTACTATTTAATAGATGTGTAATCTGAATCGAAAAAGATATCATCAAATGGATTTAGGTAGGGTTGGTAGAGGTAGCTCTGAATCGTTCCACTCCTGTGCTTATTGAGAAGTGATAATACACATAAATGCATTAATCTTGTGCAGATAATTTGTTTATAAATAATTAATCCAGAGAGTATAATTGGTTCATAATAAGTCACCCATGACCAAAAGACCCACAAAGTTTATTTTTATTTTGTCCATATTATTCAGTTAAAAGTTTAGGGAATTTTCACAATGACCTAAAACCTTCACGGGAAATGGAAACCCCCACGTGCGTTGGGGTGGGCAGCTCGCGTAGCCACCGAATTCTCTCGGAGTCCCACGCCAAGGACGAAGGAGGGAAACACAATTGCACCTGCGTGGAAGGAAACAGGCATTTTCACGCCACGTGCAGGGGGCGTATCGCGCTGTTGGCATGGGTCCTGGCGCAAAGAATGACATAGGATCCCAATTCGACTTTCTCCACTCTGCATAATCTGGCGCCTGGGTCTCGGTGCAGTTGCACTGCCTGCACACTCAACAAGTTATGCCACTAACCATGGCATTGAATCCGACGGGGGGCTAGTCGAGTGGGGGAAGGGGGGGGGTGGTGGCAGGTTGCGGGAGGAAGTGGATGCGGGGGTGGCCACTCACTGCGCTTGCAGTCGTAGACGTTGCAGCACTCTCCGGGCCGCCCCGTGGCCTTGCGCATGAGCGTGGCCTGCGAGTCCGAGGGGCAGGCCCTGCGCACGCAGCCCGCTGGGCGGCACTCGCAGCGGCTGGGCAGCGGGCAGCACAGGCCCGGGGGCGCAAAGCCCTCGATGAGCACGGAGTCGTCGGGGCAGCGTGGGGAGAACTGCACGACGCAGCGCACGCCCGAGCAGTCCGGCTTCTCGTCTGCACGCGAACATGAAGAGGAAAGACGAAGATTCTCGCTTAGCGGCATGGCACGTGGATGTTCGCGAGCCACCTGTTAAGGCCGGCACAGCGGTTGAAGGGGTATCTGGTCGACACCAAGCCTGGCTGGCCACCCCATTTCTCCCAAATGCTGATGTTCATATAATGCACGGGGTACTCATTTAAGGCTGAGTCAGCCTAGCAGAAGCCCAGGACCGATTCATATAATCACCACTGAATTGAACCCAGGTCACCAAGTTTGTAGCGCAGCACGATAACCACGGTGCTACTGTATTTGCACACACACGCGCACATACACACACGCACATACACACACGTACAAAGACACCCCTATAGCCTTAACAGACTGAAGGAGCAAGTGCTGTTTAGCGAGCACCTATGAAGATTGGAACGGCACACGAGGGGGTAGTGGCCAGCACCACGCCCGACGGCCTTTGTTTCTACAGTGGCGATGTTTAAACACTGCACCAGGTACTCATTGGAGGCTGAGTCGACCCAGGGGAGGTCACACGCACACACACACACGTGCGCGCGTACGAGCGCACACCGCAAGAGAGAGAGGCTCCGGCACCTGCTGCTGAAAACACTGGCCACCCTCACCCCATGCTGACCCCCCTCTCTCACTTCCTCGCTATTCCTCCAGCTGCTTCTCTGACGATCCATCATGCCCCCTTCCTCTGCTCAGACATACCAGTCGGTTTTTTTTTGTTCCTGGCTACGACACAGATGAACTTAAAAACTGCACTGTATGGAACGCGACAACTGGTAAGTCGGCTCTTAAATGGATACACACGTTATGGGTTTTCAACAGTTGACAGAGGCAAGATGTGGTTTTTATATATTTTTAAAGTTCTGTTTTACTGACTTCGGCATTTAACATTTTTTTCCAGAACGAAAAACACTTTTGATATGCGGTGCTGACGAAAACAACGTTTGTTTAAATTTGTCTTACTAAGCGTATATGGTGCAGTACATCAGGGCTCATTGGAAGTGCTGTAAATAACGGGTGAATTCTTGACATTTGTTGCCACTTTAAATTTACACAATGACGAGATGACTTGGGAGTAGGAGGGAGTCTTTTTCGTTCACGTCCAAAGCTAATGTTGTGCGTTAACATTTACCCGCGGGTATTTTCTCACAAAAACAGGCCACTAGCGCACTATCAGTTCAGTACACATTTCGTCAAACGATGACTGCAATCTGCGTGCTTGTTGTTGAAACCGTTTTGCTTGTGCTCTATAAAAGGCTGGTGTGTCCCCCAGCTTGTCGTCATGGGTATAAGTATTCTCAATGTTTAAACAGAAACGCTGTGCGATGCCACCTGTCATTCCAAATGCTGGGGGAGCATGCGGTACGTGCACAGACCAACCCTTGGAGCGCCTGTATGCATAACAACTTGTACATTTATTTTTGACCTCCAAGGCTGGGTGAACCGGGGACACCCTGATATAACAACGGAGCGTGTGCATTAGTGCTGTGTACCCAAGGAGTCCAATTTACAACTGGAAAGCAAAACAGCGCGTGCCTCGGCGAACAAAAGGCACAGCGATATCTACTTATTGCAATGGCGCACAGACAACTTGTACAACACAAAAGCCAACATTTACAACCACAACCTCAGGTCACTTAAATTCCCTCGCCCTGCTTTGAATGGCCTGGCCATTGGCAAAACACCCGAGCTTATTTATATTCTTTCAATTACAAGGCAGCGTATCGACGACGGCGGCGGTGTTACCGTCGCTAAAAGGGATGGCGGCCGGTGCTCGCGAATAACGTTGAAGTGGCGGACAAGAGGACGTCTGTTGCAGTTGATTTATCGTGGTGGACGATGGTGAATGATGACGGTGGAGAAGAGTATTTAACTTAATTCTAGATTTGAAGTTTTCGTGATTGCAAGAATCCATACTCTTTGGTTCTTTCGGTAAAGTCGCGTAGGTGAAACAATGAATAATAATAATATAATTTGTATTATTATTTAAATTTTTATTTTAGTATTTACCTTGTTCCTATAAATCACAGCCAGAAAAGTTCCCCAAGTTTTATCAAATAAAAAAACACAAAAGCAGTGTTCCTATAGAATATAGAACACGCTGAAATTGCGCAATCATTTTTTTTAATGTCACCACGCAAATGTCATGGGAAACTTTCTTTTAAAACATGTCACCTTGTCTTACTGTGTACGTTAGTGCACGCAGACTTTATGGTGAAGGAGCAGCCCTGCAATTGCTGGCTTACGCTATTTCTAGCAGAGAGGCTTTCACCAGAAGAAGGCCTAGAGAGCCCATCTTGCGGGTATTTGGCCTACTCTTCCACACAATGGCGGAGCCAAGATTTTCAGGAAGGGGGGCAACCCCTCCAGAAATGAAAAATGATAGGAGTTGTAAAGACTTGTCCCTTGCTTTTTATTCGACGCGTATGCGGCGATGGCACAGCCATCGATCGAGGGTCGAATTCGAACCGCGTTGTGTGATCGGAATCGCGCTCGCTGAAGGTGTTGATGCCTTCAGGGAAGTCGTGTCCTGTATACGCAACTGCGCCCAATTCTGTGAGTCACTTATAACCGCTTTGCCGTTACTTATTGCCAATTATGGACTCAGACTATTGTCCTATCATCTCATAGAGTCCCTGGCACGTAATAATATGCTACACAGTGGCAGTGGGGGTCGCAAAATGCCGATTTATTACTAACAATTAACCCAAATGATCTGATCGAAATTAGGGATTTCGATCGGATCATTGGGGGGAGGGCACGAGCCACCCCCCCCACTGGCTCCGCCAGTGCTTCCACACTGGTCAGACACCTTGAATGAGGTGAGAGTATTCACATATATTACCCCACCGCACGTGGCCTGCCGATCGAGTTATACTGCCGTGTGGACAAAAGCGTCGGAGGGGGGGGGGAGATTGTTCCGTACGATCGTAGCAGAAACATCCTTCAAGTAACGCCGCCGTTTAAACGCGTCGGGCACGGCGATGTGACGAATTGCGTTTTTTTTTCACTTTCTAAACGAAGAGGAACGACACCAAACCAAAAACATTTTGGGTCAGCAAGCCGGGGGCCCCTCGCCCCCGCACACGCGGCCACGCCTCGGCCAACTCGTCACACGGAGCAGCTGTCATCGGCGCTGGCTATCGGCACGACGCACACGCTCCTCGCGCGGCCTGCGATAAAGCCGCAGCAGTGACCCCTGTCAGCGGCATAACGTGGCGCTCCCACGCCTGTCCACCCCCCCACCACCACCACCAGCTGCCCACCCCCCCCTCCCAACCCTACCACACCACTCATTCGCCTCCCATCTGCTGGGGCGCACAGACACATCGCGCCCACCACCCCTTAACCACGCCGAACTTTATCAAGGGGCTCGCAGAAAAAAACAGCTGTTGGGCAGAAGACTTTGGCCCTGTGTGTGTCTGCCCGATAACCGCGTGGGCAGCTTGGAGATTATCTGTCCGGGCACACCACGCACAACAGGATCAAGACCCCCCCCCCCCAACTTAAATGCAGATTAATTATATTGTAAGTGCCTGCACACCACTCGTCATCGTAACAAAGGTGAATTTCTGTCATGAGCGTTTAAACTAGTAAATGACAGAATACGTGCATTATACGGTTTGACTAGAACAATAATGTATACATCAGTACTAAGCATTACTGTTTATCGCCTTCGGAGTTTTTTGCCAATGGTAGAGTACGTCACTCATTTGTAAGTTGACAATATGGCATCTCGAAAAATAAAGTTAATAACAATATACGACGAATATCATTGCCACAGATATGAACATCGATTCAGAACAGAATTATCGCGGTGAGAAATTCGGATGGGATACAACACCCCATTGATTTTTGAAACTGCACTCAGGCAGTGTTAAACAGTGTCGTTCCATTCGACGAAAGAACACAGCGGAGCAGACTCGCAGTTCACAGGTACTGCTCATGTCAGTCGATTGTTTTAAGGTTGACGTTTTGGAACACGGACTCTTGATGAAAAACACAATGTACCGAAAATTAATACTCCCTTTTTTTCGACATATATAAACATATTTTTTTTCCTTTCGCTCGTCCATCAGAAATCTTTCGAAAGTGAAGTTAATCCCTGAAAAAAGAAAACGTCACTGAGACGTGGCGAGCCCGCAGTCATTCCAACGGCTCGACAGGCCTGGGTAGCCCACAAATAAACTCATTTCACCCTCCTCCTCCGCACAACCCGCCCAGCTTCATGCGCTCACATATTTCCATTTCTTTTATAAAGTTTGGTGACCGATGAAGCATCCCGCACGAATTGTGTTCTCGGCCACACGCTTATAAAGTGATAAGCTCAGACCCCGCTTGCTTGCCCATCGCCACATATATAACCTTGTTGTAACTGCACTCTCGCTGGTTCAGCGTTTCCACTGCTGGATTATATTTTTTCCGCTTATGTTGCGATCGAAACGTCGTGATTTATTTTATTTTATACCGAAAGAACCAAAGAGTATGGATTCCTGCAGTCACGAAAGCTTCAAATCAAGATCAAATAATGCTATTTAATCGCTAAGGTGGATTGGCGGCGAAGTGATTAACCCGCTGTGCTATGAACCCGGCGACCTGCGTTACATTCCGGCCATGGTTAACATCAGTGGCAAGTGAGATCTCAACCAGTCACGCACTTCCCCCTACAGTCCTCGACGGCATTGGCTCTTCATTTATGGTACTTAACTCGTAGATGTTTAGGAAAATAATCCCTTACAAAACTACGTAAATCAACTCATGGATGAACGGCATCCCGACGCCATATCAGTCATGGGGGTTGTTTGACCATATTTCACCACTCTGGTCAGTGGAGGTTGGTGAAAGGAGCGCCAAGAGGTGATTCACAGGTATAACTTGAAAGTGACGTCAGCCGTGGCTGGGAATGAAACTCAGGATGCTGGGTTCATAGTGAAGTGTGCTAGATACTGCTCCCCCCACAAGGACAAATTTGCTCTCAAATTTAACTTCTTAGGGATTTTAGATGGGGTGTGGGAGTATGGGAATCACATAGTGATGCACACGTGAAGGTCTAGAGCTCTGGACCTTCACAACAATAACCACAAACACATTCCTGCAGAGGGACCTGGTAGTAACGTTGGGTTGCTCGGTCAATGGCCAAGGTCAATGGCGGCGTGGTGTATTCCGCAAATATGCCCGACTGTGAGGGCGGGCACAAGACGGCGTGAGTAGGTTAAACGTTGAGTTTTATAAGGGCACCACGGGGTGACCAGCCCCTACCCACCCAGCCCCACCCCTCCCACCCCCCACCCAGCCCCACCTTCCCCACCCAGCCCCTCTCCACCCTCCCCTCCCCACCCAGCCCCTCTCCACCCTCCCCTCCCCACCCAGCCCTACCCTCCCCACCCTGCCCCTCCCCTCCCCACCTAGCCCCTCCCTCCCCACCCAGCCCCTCCCCACCCTCCCCTCTCCACCCAGCCCCACCCCTCCCATTTTTGATGCACGACGGACGGACAGAATAATCTCCTGTGGGCTGGTGTAACCAGGAGGTTACTACCAGTAATATGTTTCGTTTAAATAAATGGGTGCAGTGAGTTGAGCCTGGTACTAAACAGGCTCACATCCTTCTTGACTTCTGAGATGGCAAGATGAGGAAAATCTTAGGAAGATTGTTGATATAGGCACTGGTCTGCCATGTCGGTTGTGATAAGTAGACGAGTGCATGACCAAATTATCATCCCAGGCTTGACATTCGGCAGCTCCCTAATAAACACATTTATACCGGCTATGAGCGTAGGAAGGTGCGTGACAATCCTCTGAATCATGGGTGCTGGTATCTTTCACTTTTGGAAATATATCTAAACCGTAGGAAGTGCATGCATATGGCATCATTATTTTCCATGAAAAGTTCTTATTTTTAGTCTTATCTTTACTTATGAGAGTTAAACATTAAAAAATGTTATTTAAAAAAATACATTTATGTATTTCGTAGAACATGATACCATTTAACAGAAATTAGCCTTTACTACAACCCCATCTGTTCAGGCTCAAAATGTTCAGCCGGAATGACATTTTAAAATACACCTACGAAGACACATTCCTCGTAAAATCTTATTTGGCAAATGTCAAAGTAGACTCAGGGAAATGAATCATACTTTGCTTGTGGTTAGCAGAAAATATGCACTTACATGAAGTTGGCCATATTTGCATCTAGGCCTCAGTCAAATCACTGCACTCAAGAGATGGCTATCGGGTGAAAAGGAAGTGAAGGCTGCGCGATTGTCTGACTGATACGGCCTGCAGGCATGTGACTGGCGTGCTCGCTTGGCACCACGAACGGAGCTTTGCTTTTGTGACTGTGCAATTCTTTTGGCTTTTCACGGCCACTGCCAGAGCGAGCTTCCCGAGCACTGATCCACATCGAGAGCCACGGTATGCCCCCCATGCCCCCCATAAACATTTAAAATGCCTTTTTCCCCCACCCCCGAATTGCGAATCGGTAAGCATTTGTGCCAGTCGATACACATTTCTCGTGAGAAATGTGACTCTCAGCCATTTGGCATATCTGCCGTGATGTAACCAACATTGTTGCTATTTGCCCTCTCAACTATTTACACATACATCGGCCCTATCTCGTGCTCTGCATCTCATTCCATTAGCCATAACCTGCCTTGTTTGGCAGGAGGCTATGCAGGGCAGAGAGCTCCAATTTCAAGCCTTATCAGACGCAGACAAAAAAAACCTCACCTAACACTAGAAGGAGGGGCAACGTCTACTGGAAGGAAACCACTCCAATGACCCCCCCCCCCACAGCCTGATGTTTGCACACCGGCAATGCAACACACACGGCAGACCGTGTGTGTTGTTGTACTATATAACCTTTTGGCCACAGTAGGGTAAATCAAACATTTAGAATCCACGGATAAGGTAGAGGAGCAAATGTCCCTCACAGCCGAGATGTGTGTGGGGGGGGGTGTACCGATTACGCACGTGGGCGTTACGAACTAAACCGATTTGCAGAAGGAGGGTGGTCACAGGTCTGCGCATTGTTCGCTTAAAGAGGGCTTGCTCAACAACACACACTGCCTCGTACCTGCGGATAGTGTTAAAAGGGTCACGTGCCACACGACTTGGGGTTTGTTTAAACATCCACGCAAGCATTTCAGCATGCGCATTGCTTAGCACGCCGAGAATGTTCTACCGTATACACATATAAAGTCGTGCAATGCGAGGACAGAGGCCACACACATGCAGCGTAACTGTGATGCCAAGCACATCACACAGCATCGCGGTTGGCGTCACTTAATACGGTCGAAGGAGAGGGAGAGGAGGAAAACGTCTTAAACATAACAAACCCCCCCCCCCCGACCACGACTAAACAGCTGCTGTAATGTTAGACGTCAACAGACGTGTCCAGGTGTGTCTCGCTGGTGCCAAAAAAACACGAAGACGGGGAGAATTTTGGTGGAGAGGTTTTGAGAGAGAGGCAAGATGGGAGGGGGGGGGGCATCGTTAATGGGAGGTGGCCGAGTAGTGTAGTGTGTGTGTGTGGAGGGGGGACACAATTGCCCCACTGTACGTGGTCAAGCGAATGCCTCGTTCATCCGCTCAGAGTAGCGCGTGTCCACCATCGCCTCAAAAAAGAAGAAATACCTGCAACCCTATGAAGTTTTCGATAACGCACATTTTTCCACCGAAACGCTGACAAACGTTTTTCTCGCGTGAAACAAACAAACCAAAATTCGTCCTCGTTTCGGAGGAATTTCCGTGTGCAGCGGTGTGGACATTTTGAACGGCTTTGTTAAAAAAGGGAAAGAAAAAGCAATTCCCATTTCATCGCGGAAACGTGAACAACCCCTCTGAGCCGCGCGCTCAAGGAGACACCGACTGTAAAGACTCGTCGTGTTGGTGGTCAACGCGTCGGTCAGAGGCACATCCAGTGGCCGATATGAACTGTCTGTGCGCGCAAAAGCAAAACAACGTTGAGTAGTCTGGGATCCCCGGTGGTTGGCCCGTCACCCGTGAGTAACGCGCCTCTTTGTCGACGCCAGACGCTAACAATGCCCGCGACAATTCACCAAAAACAACAGGAAGGTCCGCGGGCTCTGCGGCACAACCAGCGGGGACTTTAAAACTGTGTCCTGAAAAAAAAACAAATCACCCCGCCAGTGTGCGCTTTCATGCAACTCAGCACTTAATCCACCCAACATTTGCATTTTACGAGCCGTCGGTGTCACTGTCAGTGTGCGTGTAGGTCAACTGCATTAAATCGTACGGGTATTCGTTATCTAACCAGATTTAACAACGGGGGAAGGGGTGGGTAACCTGTGTTTTTAATGCCAAATTAGGCACAGAAGTAGTAGGCTGCTGTGCTTGCACATTTTACCCTTCAAGGAAGACTCCAGTGAAGTGGATTGGAGCCATGCGACCAGGATATCAGTGAGAAAACACTACGTGACGTCGAAATAGATAAGTTAACCAAGGCCCAAACACAATAGATCGGCCACATTAAAATGGCCATTGCATACCGTAGCCAGTTGAGTCCTGGGAATGAGCCCAGAGTGTAATGTTTCTCTATTTACGAGGGAGTGCATTGTTATTGGATTAGCAAGCATCACTTGCACAAGTGTGAGCACTTGCAGATAGACAAAGATCCCCCATATAGCCATACGAGACTGTTGACGAGCATCTATTAATACGAGGGAGTGGGTGGCCAGCACCACACCTGGTCACAATTGTTTCCCCAGTGGCAATGTTTATACGTCGCACCAGGTACTTATTTTAAGCTGAGCCGACCTAGGGGAGGCCCAGGCCCTGTTCAGATAATCGTCACTTATGTTGGCCGTGAGTGGGAATCGAACTCGGGGTGGCAGGTTCTTAGCGCGGCGCGTTAAAAACAGCACGATTGCTCTCCACACACACACATACTCGTACAAAGACACGCTCTCGTGCATTTACCCTCATGGACACCCGATTTGCCATAAAATCTTCATGTCTTATTGTTTACAGTAGCAGGTTACAATGCATATAAAGGTTTAGTATCATGATCTGTGACATGTCAAGAGGTTTGTTCATAAATAGCATGATTTGTGGCGCTCACAAAATTTAAAGCCAGTTCAATATAGCTCATTTAATCACTGACACATTGTTTTTGATTATTGCAGTTGGCACATACTTTTATTGGGCAAAAATCTCCACTGGTCACAACTCACTACCTTCTGGCATGGAGTTCTGGCATTTATTGTGTGCAGCATTCCTAGGAATAACAGAAATCCTCTTGAGTACACAGCGAAGTATGACTAGGCCACATTCGTGGCTTAAAGGCCTTGATTTTAGCCCAGGGCTATGGTTGCTCGAGTCGAGCAGTGGTGCAAATGATGAGCACACTGCACTTTAAATCTGACTAACCGAGTTGTATTCCCAGCCGTAGTTAATGTCAGTAGCAAATTATATCTGAACTGGTCCTCGGTTTCCCTTTCACCGATTCAACACTAACCAGTATGTTGAAGTATGGTCAAGCAACCCACATGGTCAACACGGCATGGGGAGGTCATCATCCAGCAATAGTTTGGCAAAGGACTGAGACTTGATTTGACTAAGTTCTACGGTCACTGTGTAGCAGGAAGTACACTACTAAGACTACCAGTGTTGTGTTTAAGGGACGTGTGTCATCATCGGCTTTCAAATAAATGTGCAGAATATTTTTTATTTCGCACCCAGTGTTCTTCCTACGCACATACTAGGGCTGAACGATTAATCGATTTCAAATCGAAATTGCATTTTGAAACAATGTGATTAGCAAATCGCAAAGGCTGCAATTTTTTTGCGATTTGAAAAGTCCTATTACTTTCTTATTGGAATGGTTTTATTTTGTATTATTATAACTTTCTTTTTTTAACTTAACAATTGTTCAAATTCTTAGGTTTTTTCGGTAAAGTCACGTAGGTAAAACATCAAATCTAGAATTAACAATTGTTCTATGTTTGATTGTTCTATTTCAATTAAAACATTTTAATAAATACATGTTGGAAGCAATTCATATATTTTAAGTTATCGTCCTTGCATTATAATATATAAAGCAGTTCATATGTTGATGGTATCACGTGGTAATGCTCCATCACATGTTTTAAATCTATTACACGGTGAATATTGAAATTAAGCTTGACTTAATTTTTTTATCGCAAATCAAATCACAATATCTGTCAGAAAAATCGCAATTAAATATTTTCCCCAAATCGTTCAGCCCTAGCACATACCCATTGTGCACCAGTGGGATGATCAAATAATCCACCTGCGGTACAGCCAAAAATTCAGCTGTTGGTGGAATGCAGCTCTTCAATCCAGCTGTCATAATGGATTTGTTCGGTCCCATTGGCACCCACCTGTACGGTCTCAGCATTTACGCCAAAGCGACCGTGATAACTTGAGATGGTGGTCGGCCATAGGGGGCACGCACAAAAAAATACTGTTTTCTCTACATTATCACATTCGACTGTCATTCATACAAGTGGCATGAAGATTGTATGACCCTCGTGCAAAGTGATAAAAAAAAAACAATCCCACAGTCCATCAAGGAGTGAAAACGCAATAAATTAGTATTAGCCGGGATGTTCTGGAGACACTGACCACGAGGACACTTTGTTTACATTCCTTCATGTGATTCATTAGACGTCCAGACCAAAGACGTTGCTGTAATTACGTGTAAAAAAGAATAATAGTGTAGGTGCGTCCTCAGCGTTGAGGTGTGACTGTGCGTGTGCATGCGTGTGTTAACCCACCTGGCCCTACTGGAATTCCAGCTACTCTCTTTCTTTCACCGCGCACGCTCCCACCGTCCGTGGTGGCGTTTTGCGGCCGGCCCAACCCCGCTCTTCTCGCCAAAACTTCGCACGCAACCCAGATTCTGCCCCCCGGCCACACGTTGCTCAATGCCCCCCCACATGAGAAGTGCCGAGAGAGCGAGACGTACTTAACCCGCCGCGGTGGCGGCGCTCCACGACTGCACCCAAACTATTCCCCCCCGCGACCCGCTGACATCTTCCTTCATTCGCTGTGCCCCCCACCCACCCCCTGCCCGCCCGACCCCCCCCACCCTCCCCAGGCCCCCCCCCCGCACTCCCCATCCCAATGTGCTCGAAATGTTACTGCAGTTTTGCGGGGAGAAAAAAACAAACTTGCGTGCACACAAAAAAGGCACCGTTAATGTCATAGGATTTCAATGGACTTTGAAATGCGTGTGCGCAAAACAACCTTCGCGTTTGTGTACGTGCCGCGCATCAGAGGTTGCTGTGTTTGTGTCGCTTGTTTTTTTTGGACTCACTGCGGCTGTTGCCAAGGAGGTGCCCCATGTTTCTGAAGGCCTTCAACTCTAAATTGCTCAAATGTCATTTTGGGAGATTCTACCACATCCGATATTAGAAGAGACAACCCAAAACACAAACAGCTCTTATCCTCGGAGATAGCATATCTGGCTTGACCTGTGTGTGCCAGGTTGTAAGACACGAACTTTAAACTTTGTTAATGAGAAAAAAAGATCTTAATGTCATGGCCAGGCATACAATTATAGTTATATTTACATCAAGGTGACCTCACACTCCGATACATATCAATGCGGCTTAATGAAATGTCAATGCAGTGATGTCACGAATGCCATCACTTTCATCCATCTTTCTCACAACGAAGCTTTAAGGTCATAGTCGTATTGTTTGGCACAATGTCCAACGCTTCGCTCTACACACTGGGAGCATCAGTTACTGAACAACCTCCCAGAACATGGGGCCTATCTTCAGACATCGTGCGAAACAACACGTGGTATAACTCTAAAACATATCGGAGAGCTGTACAGCACAACTACGAAAACCAACCCACGTAACACTTCAAACTAATTTTGCACAGGCCAGTCAACACATAATATCCGAGGATCAACACAATTAAATGCCGGTTATTATCTGTTCCACTTTCTTGAATCATCAATTTATGATTTTTAAAAAAAATATACTGCATGGTCATCTCCGTGTTAAACAAAAAAAATCGCACAACTTTTGCAGAATTCCCAAAGCTGCAATGTAAAACAAGCAACTAACGCAAAAAAAGGCACCCACACAATGCCAGGGAACGAGTCTCCCTAAGTGAAGCAGTTGCCCAATGTCACGTGAGTGATTTTACCCAGGTGGCACAAGCATCTCTACAATGGGAAGCCAGGCATGTGCAACTCCATTGTCTCCTCGTTTTGACCTTGTAGGCGAGAACATTTTATTTTTTGTCGGATATGTTTTGCAGTAAACAGCCCTGCGCGGTGTTTATTGGCCTGTGAATAGGAGACTGCGCCCAAGCCGCCAAGGGTGTTGCTTGTGGGTGTTTTCAATGGGCTGGCGTAAACGATATATGGGACGGTTCCCATTACGTGATAAAATAAATAGCTCAGTGTTTGGCTTTGTACATAATATGACTTGTTGCTTGGAGGCATTAGATAGCAAATAAATAACGCTGTTCATGAACGTGCAAAGCATTGTGATTGTTGTGTTTTACAACTCTTTAGCATGGGGAAACCCCCATGCCTAACAGTAATTCCTTTCTCAGAATGTTCACTCAAATTTAAGCTCAAACGACTGAACGCACAGATGTACACGGTACAATCCACTGTAAACAAGCTATATAACCATAAGGAGATGTCATATTCTATACAGGCAGGGTTGATATATGTTAACAGTTTGAACTCAAAGCACAAGTGACAGAAATCATACCACCAATCCGAAGCAATATTCTGTACACGTGCATCCATGAATTCTTGGAAAACTTTGCACAACTTCACGTATGCTTGTAACGTCGTGTGACTGTTGAGACATCTTCCAAAACTGACTTGGCTCTCTTATAGCCGCGTGCCAGTGGGGCTTAAGAAAGCACGCTTGCTGGCCGCACACACAAAAAAAAAGACTCGCAGAGCCCCGCGAGCCAGGTGCATCTTCACCGGAGGACCACCTCAACACCACACCGCACGCATATTCAAGCAATCATCACCACGGAGGTGCAGAAAATCACTCAGCACACACGATGGGTACAATGCTCCTCTGCCGGCGTAACGTCATCGCGGAAAACTCCCGGCCCCACGTCTCCCGCTGCTGCTCAACGTTCACTGCCATCGATCGGCGCGTTGTCCGCTGGAGCCCCCCCCACCCGCGCAGCAAGCAATAAGCGCCCCTCTGCACCGGCTGGTTGCACAGCTCAAGCGCAAAATCCGCGGGCTTCTGCCGGCGCCACGCTACTCTGGCACCGATGTTTACACTGCTCTCCGCCTAGTACCCCCCCCCCACCACTGGCTCCCATCCCATCCACCCCCCCCACCACAAATTCAGCACCGCTACTGGCAGAGGCTGGCCTAGTCTGCTTTCTGGTGCCCATTCCGCAAGCATGCGTCACAGGACGTACTCGCTGACTTCCTCTGCGTTTGAAATTGAGGAGAGGGGGGGGATAAGTTTGTTCTGTCTTACCCGACCGAGAGATCGAGCGGTTGAGTAACGGCGCATAACAAATAACCCGAGGCTATTCCACCACCCCCCCCCCCCATGGCGTTCGGCGCGCAGCACGTATTTCAGGAGGAAGCCCTTTGCAGCCACCACGTGCTTCAACAAGGGCCACATATGCATCACAAAGGGCAGCAGCAGGGGTGCTGTTAAGGATTTAGCCTCGTCTATTTACTTTCTTCTCCTGTCTTATGGAAATAGCAACGATTACAAGTGAAGATCGATCTTAGGTATCCCCGTCGAGAACATCATGGGTATGTTTTGACTTAAAACTTTCGTGACTGCAGGAATTCATGTTATTGGTTCTTTCGGTAAAATCACGTAGATAGAAAAAATATATTAAAAATTATCAAATAAAATCATGTAGATAATCAAAATCACAATAAAAAAATAAAAATAGTGAAATAAATTTCGAATTAAATTAAAATAATCAAAGCAAAAAACCCACGACGTTTCGATCGCAACACCAGCGGTCTTCATCAGACTTTACCGAAAGAACCAAGAACATCATGGGGATGCTGGACTGAACGTTTCCCGTCCCGCCGGGAAGTGAATATAAGCAGCAATGCGGTTCCATTGTTTGAGTCGAAGTGCGGCTTGTCATTTAACCATCGCCACTTGTGTTATCAGACATCAACATCGCCCCTTATTTCCCCGTGGTCGGTGTGTGTGCGGGCAAATTCGTGTCGTGTTCCTATACCGATCGAGTTTTCCCCGCTCGTGTTGCCCGTTACAGCAGCAGCAGCAAGTAGCGTTCCTTCCATCTTAGACCGTCTGCTGTAAAACGAACCGAGAGCCCTTATGGGTTGGGTATGTTTGTAAACCAAAATGTTTGCCCATAACCGTGTTAAATTACAGAACGCGCGCTTTCGTAACAGTTTCATTTAATGGTTACATTGCGACACGCACTGCGACAGAAAATACGGCTCTTGCGAGAATGATGTGGCTGTTACCATGACGACTTTGAAACATTTTTATAATTAACATTTTTGTAAAAAAAAAAAATATTTGCACCGTTTGCACTCGTGTACAGAGAGGCATATGGATTCACGTGTGGATTCATGCGCCGATATAAAGGTCTGAGGGTGGTGCGGAGGTTCAACGGTTCACACTGCGACTTGAGTTTCATTCATGGCCATGACTACTCATATCAGTGGCGACAGATACAAAAATCATCCCCCCCCACCCAACCCTCAATGACCAGCGTGGTGAAGTATGGTCAAACAACCCCTACGACCGACATTGCCAGGGGTGGCCTTCATCCAGCAGTGGATTAACAATTGGCTGTGAATTATTTAGTTTATTGATATTATTACTAATTCCACAGTACTTGTTGCATGTCTGCAGTACTATATATCAGCGGCATAGATCTCTGGGAGGTCACAATAGTCATGCACGTGAAAATACTTTACATAAATTATTTATTGCATTGAATGCAATTAGCTGCTGTTGAAAAATATATTTTACCTCGAGTTATTTGTCTTTCCATCATGGTTTCACATTTTGTTTGTCAGCTATGATTTACCTTGCGCTGATAACAAAATTAAAGATAATCATAATGTTACAAATCAATTGCAAGCGCCAGCAAAAGTAAACCTAGATTTTCATAGGTGCCCAAATGATTCGATTTGACATTGGAGAATTCAATGACCGATTATTTTATTTGTTTGTATAATCGGATAAAATACATTTGTTGAAAAGTCATTTAATGATGAATGCATCTCGGCAATTGCCTTCAATAGAAGGCTGCTGTGCGCTATTATTACTTTGGCCAGCAATCGAGGACTGCTTGGCTAAAATGTAAACGGATACGCCGAAGCGCCACTGGGTTTAACAGAGTACATTTCTCGAGAGGTATTGCTGCGTCCGTATTCTTACAGCGCAGCATTTTAAAGATAGACGCTCAACCTGTCACTTAGGGTTAATTTTGGGGGGGGTAGGGGGGTGTTTGCATTTTTTTTCCAGGACTTATTTCCCGTAACTCAGGAGGGAGACACACACAAACACCTTTGGGCTGCTACGGGCGAGTCAGACGGGAGCGCTAATACCGGCAGATCTCGGTGATAACAGGCAGCAGAGGGTTAATACAGGACACAAGTTGCCACCCCCACCCCCGCGTGAAATTACCAGTGTGGTTCGCGTATTGATGGATCGGACAATACGAGTCGCATTATGAGATCTGCGCGCGCCATAACAACTGCGCGCGCAAATTCTCACGCGGCGGACGCAACACGCGAAGCCCACCGCCGTCGTCGTGGTCGTCGTCATCGCGATCAATCGCGGTGAGAAGCAGAGAGAGGGGGGAAAGGTAGAGAGGTGGGATCGGGACAACCACACCCCAAACCGTCACATTCCACACCTGGCACCACAACAGCCGAGCAGAGCCACCCGCGGCCGAGATGACTTCGCGCAACTGCTGCGAGACAAAAGAGTGGCTTTTTGGACGACGATGCCGCCACCCACCCCACCCACCCCCCACCCCACCCACCCCCCACCCCACCCACCCCACCCACCCCACTCAGGTTTCCAGCAAACACTTCACCGTGCAGTACAACTGCGTAGGTAGCCGCAGCTGTGCCGTACGGATATCCAGATTTATTTTCGGGTTGTACCCAGTGGTCGCTGCAGAGCATTCCTGTGGCTTCGATTTGAAATCTAAAATTTCCGAATCGTTACAATGCATGCACAGACTGAAGGGGGACGCGTGCACGCTAAAGTCGCTGCACGTCCTATACCCTTACATTGTCTCGTGTGATGAATGGTGTGGCACTAAAATATACAAGATTACAGCGGAAATCTCGCATGACCGATGATAATAAATATTATCGCTGAAATGTAGATGCAAATGCCTCCCCAAGCCATTCCCATATATCTCTATTTAGCGATAATGATCCTTCTAAGCAACTGTGCACGTGATGGCTTTGGGAAGCTTTCATCCAGCCGCGGATAGATCATAGCTGAAACTGATGAGATTTACGTGGCAAGGAGAGAGTCTAACAGATGGAGATGTAGTGTATAGATGTACAGGGGTGTGGGCAATAAGTCTCGATACCCCTGTCTTAAAACCCATTTTGTCTTGCAGAGGTAAAAGGGGTACAGGGACTTCTCATTCACCATGTGACCGTGGCTTATGCAAGGCTGGTGTCGATGCGAAAGGCAGTGAGTTAGATCCAGTGGTGAAGGTGCAGGATGGTGAGGAGGTAGTTAAGCAGATGATGTGATGGTGGCATATACAATGAGGGCTGAGGCGGAGAGAGAGAGGTGAGGTGGAGCCGTGAGTGCGGAGGGCCGAGAGGCTTGTAGGGCGATGCCTGGGAGATGGCAGGCACAAATGCGCTGACGCCTGCCCCCTGCGTAGCAGCACAGGCGCGCGGTGAGAGTCAGCCAAATGGAGCAGAGCGTGCAGCTCCTAGCACCGTCGATGAGTCCACGATGTTCCCTCATTACGATGATTGTTGTCGTTGCATGCATCGGAGATGTATAATAGATGAGAGTAGGTTTATTAGGTGCCGTGTAAAATGAACAGGTCAACAAGAAAGAATGCTGTTATGAAAGCGATAATGTTTTGCTTATTTCTGTCAGTCCATTGGCCATGGGAACGACCCGCAGTGACTAAAACTCGTGGGGAGGGTGACAAATATGCAATCCCTCGGTTAGTTTGTTCCAATGACATGTGCTCATTTTAACAAAAATGCCACTGCCCTCTGGTTGCACAGATAATTCAAAACAGTCAGTTGAATTAATGCAAGCAACACGTTTGTACCATCTTTCCGATTTCATGGAGCAATCCAAATACATGCTGATTAATAAAAAAAAGCGATGAAATATCCGTTAAAGATCGCCACTCGGTTATTTTTCGGGAGGACTTAAATCCCTAAACATGAAGGGCGATTTAAAATGTCATCGCAAGTGATTGTGTTTTTAATGCACTATACTGGAAGCTAACAGCGCCATGTAAAAACCATCTGAAAACAAGCTTTTGAAAACGCACCGCTGGCCTTTTCTCCGTGGGGCTGCAATAACTGCCGCTTCTGCCAAACACCCGGCATTCCTGCCATTCAAACGCGGTTCACTGGTGTTCTGCCAACTCTGGTTATCAACACCACCGAAACGCACGCAGCAACACAGCGCAACCGCACCACCGATGGGTATACGCACAAGGGAGCCTTTCAGCGTAAAACCATCTCCTTCCTAACGATGTGCAGGCTACGTTTACGCCCGTTTGTCCCTATGCGATCGTCACACAACATGCGGAGAAATGGATAATCCAAAATACAGGTGGAAAAGAAACGCACACCACTTAGAAGCGGCTGTAGCAACCCGAACTGCCATCAAGGCAAGAATTCTGTTCATTTGACTATGTTTTAAACAACACTGTCATGGTTTGTTTTATGCTAACACAGGATTGTTCAATGTATAACAAAACCTCTATAGTATACAAGGCTATGTTGGGTTTTTTGTCCGAGGGGGCGGTGGGTGGTGGAAGGGAAATGACTTTTAGAAGGTGGCTATTTGGCTGAGTCTCAAGCACACAGTGGTCTACATTTGCAAAGAGTACGCTTAGTCAAGCACTACAACACAAGCCAACTTAACCCTTCTAGAAGGACCGGACCGTCCTACAGAAATGAAAGGAGTCAGGACTGCGTATTAAATTGGTGATCCCAGGTCTCACAATGGTAGACCTCTACGTCTTCCTGGAACCAAATTACAGCGTACACTCATTACGCGTGAATGACGAAATAACGTTACTTTGAGAGTATGTGACATCGGTAATTAAATAACAATGCAGGAAATGTTACTAAACGCCAAGCAGTACTGACAGAGTATGGAGCCATCGCTGCGATTACATGCAACCATATTACATTCTCAAATTATTATTATTTTTAAATCTGCCACCCTTGTTACACTTGAACTTTTTGTTTCATATATGTACACTGTGTAGTTATGAAAACGCAACTACCATATTAATATTACCATATGAACAACCCATCACAAAACCAAACACCGTAGAATAAATTCCCAGGGCGTATCAATATTAATGAACTGATTTATTACACAGACGGCCACAGGAGGCTACCACTTGCCCCTTAAGTTGCAGTAATGGGGCCACCTGACCCACAGTTTGTGAACCACAACATAATTAACATTTAAATTTCAGAGCACGCACCCATGCAGGCCTCTATATGCCAGGTCACCCATCATAAAACTTCCACGGAAGCCCACCCACAACATCCGTGCCAGTCCAAATGAACATTTGGTTCCTCAAACTGGGCAACTATTTCACAAATAAGTTTGGAACGTGGCCTTAAACTTAAGGTTTTAGTTGCAAATGCAGGGGTATAGACTTGAAGGCAAATAAAGATTACTGCGTTACAACAACAAAGAAGTTGGCACACATTTTTCGGAATAGGGACTAACATTCCTGAATACTGGTTCCGAGACGGAAAGAAAATTGAGTTTCTGCGGAACAAATATTTGGGGGGGAGGTGGAGTGGAACGTCTATGTTCTCTTACGCCAGTACGACGCAGTGATAACACTCACATAGAACTTCCAGACAGGCATCCAATGGCAGGAGAGGCATATATATGTGCAGCCTGTGTTAATGGTAATCCACCCCTCCTCCACCCAAACTTCCCAGTCAGTTTGGAAGAGGCAGCAGTCCGCACATGGTGTTTCATTCAGAAGGGCAACCCCCTGAAATCCCCAGCTCCCTGTTAACAATGCCTCAATACAGTCACTCGATCGGTTTTTTTTCTTGTATTCGCTGGAATAGCAAGCGGTTTAAATCACATCGGAGAGAGTTTTCATGAAGGAGACGACAACGAATCTGGCCCACTTAAAAGCCAACTAATTTCCTGTTTCAATAAACACGATATTTGCCACTGCGGAAATATGAGTGACGATCACTCTACCATGTGTTTACATACATATAGTGTCACCTCTTAACCTAGAAACGTGTTTCTTGGCGGAATGTATACGGCAAGCTTTGTGTCCAAAGTATAATCTGCAAGGACTTGTGCGAGTCTCGAACAATGAGCGGCTTTTGATTGCGAACATTTGAGCTCACAGCCGCATCAGCGAGCTTCTCTCCGCCAAGAAAGCGGCTCCCCATCCCCATCCCGCCTGCACGCTGTGCAAAGCAACGCCATGGCAGACGTGGCGTGACAGCAGTTGCTGAAAATTGGTAAATGAAGAATGACTCGCGACACAGGGAGCATCGGACTTGGCAGTGATAGAAGGAGTTTTTGTTGTTTGTCTTAAGAATGACGAGGGGTGGCGTTAATAAGGAATGCGTGCTTGATATAAATCATCGTCAACCATCGTTGTGCGCTAGGGGCACGGTGTCTCGGTAAATAGAGGGCAATGTCATAATCAATCAGGCGGCAATTGTTGTCAGCGTCATCTTACTGCTACTGTCATCCATTATGGTGGGAGATGGTAGCCTTCTCGTGGCCCACCTGTTAAGTGCCTCATCGCACGACTAATACCATCACGTTGGCCTAGCTTTCGCATGGCTCACAGACTTAAGCTTGGACGTGTGATTTGCACAGACTTGCCATAAGCTAGAGCTCACAATACTTAACAGGACTACCCAGGGAAAGCCAATTAACATTGCCCTTGTGATTTGAAGTTCTCTGCTAAATGATAATAGGAATGTTACACTATGAGACCTCCTTTACCAGTGGCAAAATATAGTAATAGGTTTTTACCCTTTCAACTGGTATAAAAACTGACACCTTTATACAAGGCATCATGTTTGCAATAACCACAACACAAGCTGATGCCTTGCATAAAGGTGTCAGTTTTTGTACCAGTTGAAAGGGTAAAAACCTATTACTATATTTTGCCACTGGTAAAGGAGGTCTCATAGTGTAAATGCTTACCCCGAGCTCTCAATACTCTTGATAGTGCGCTGTCTTTGAGTTGTACGCCTTTTGGCGTCATCTGGTCCAACACCAATGGAGACTAGGCTCTAAGAAAAGCTGTCTCGGGTGTGGACCAATCAACTTCAAGGACAGTGCATATCATTATCATCATCAGAGTTGTTTCTTTTTGTTTGAATTTTGACTGCTTGTGTTGTGGTTATTGCAAACATGATGCCTTGTATAAAGGTGTCAGTTTTTATACCAGTTGAAAGGGTAAAAACCTATTACTACGATAATAGGAATGGTTTACTACCCCTTTACAAATACACGAGCAGATGATGAAGGCCTCTCCCATGCTATGCTGACAATGAGGGTTGTTTTACCATACTTCACCATGATGAACAGCGAGAGTTGGTGGAGGGGACGGGGGGATGCTCAGGATCAGCTTAGATACCTCTGGCCACTGATGCTAGCCGTGGATGGGCATCAAATTGATGTCACCGCCCACTCCACCCCCAATCATCCGTTACATAAATGCGCCTTACTTATGGAAAGGTGACAGTGAACATTGCACTCAAAGTGCTGACCCACCCCTGCTGGACATTTGTGAAAAAGAGCTTCATATCTCATCAGATTCCTGCAGTCTAAGTACAGATTCTGATTCTGACTGTAGTGGGATGAAGAATCTGACCATGTAATGTACATTTTGTAACGATCATTACACTGCAGAATGTAACTGACAAAATGTCTTCAACAAAATAAACAAACGACTGCCCAATATAGATCCGTGAAATGAACATAAATTGCCTCGGGTGCTCAAGCGCCCCATTAGCGGTCGAAGGCAATTATGTCGCTTAAACAACTGTGGTCTGTCTGGTTTACTTAATATATTAATTTATCCAAACAATGCAAATGTATGTCACGCAAACGTGGTCTAATGCGGCGTATGAACATTTTCCATCAATGGCATGGGTCCTAAAAACACAACAAAAAAAACTTCGTAAGCGCCTGTGCAGTACAGTAGTTTCGTGTTCGCTATGCAACAACGTTGTGATGGCAGCCTCCCTCTGCACGAGGTAAAAATAAAAGTACAGCCTTTCGTCAATCGGCTCCTCGATGCTCTACCCATGCTGTGACTATCATGGGGGTAGTTTGACCATACTTCACCACACTTTTCAGTGTCGGTTGGTTGGCTCAAACGCAGGTCACCGGGTTCATAGCGAAGTCTGCAACCATGGCGCCACCCGGCACAAAACAAATCAGGTATGACATTCGTGAGGATAGAGGATGAAGTTGCTCACTCTCCTCCAGCGAGCGGTGGTATAAGATGACACACCGTCGTGTCGAGTACACCCAGCTCGCCGCTTGGTTCATGACCTATTACACCGCTCACTGGACTCAAATACTGTACATTGCAAAACAAAGCTCTGCTGTAATAGGGGAGATGAACGTACAGTGCATCATGAAAAAGCCAGAACATTTTCCCGTTAAGCATTTAATGAATGTTTGCTATTGGCACACCGTACAAACATAAGCACAAATACTGTGCAACCAATTTTTATACTTGCAATGGTTTTTTTCAGCTCACAGTTTAATAAAGGTCATTTGCCGTGGCTCCAACATGCCCCTCTTCTCCAGACGTTCATGTTCGTCAACGGCATAGAGGTCTGCGCTCGGTGGCAAGCATGTAAAAACGCCTACGAATTGAAGGTTAACCACGTCATCGTGAGCGGCACTCATAATCTCTCTGCCATTTGAGTGGCGTGTACATGTTCGTGATTGCCTTATGGCCACACGAGTCGGGAAAATTAGACTCTGTGAGGAATTCAGCTTTGGGGCGGTGTGTTGGCCACAGTAGCCGCCTTAGTAACCGTGTTCATAACTTCAGCAAACACAGGCTAAATGGGAGCCTAGCGTTGCATGACTTTATTTATTCATTCACTCATTCATTTTTGTGTGAGCCCGGCAGTTTCTAGGTGATTGCCTGCCGGTTCTGGTTGCCGGGGCCAATGGTCGCACGTCAATGCTTTGATTCATCGTCACGTCACGGGCGACTCAATCCGTTACAGAAATGCTGGTGCAATCGCCGATGCCACCACAGGAGCCCTTGTACAGTCAAGCCCACAACAGACACAGCATTTGACTGGCCTTTAGTCACTAGCCCTGTCTAAATCAAGAGGCCCCATTGTTGGGTTACGTCGGCAGTAAATTTGCTGATGCGGGAACATGGACCCGGTTTTTTTCTAAGTTGCAGATATGTTTTAAACTGCTGTGCCATTGACTGGGCATGTATAAGTGAACACTTTTGTGTTAATTATATTACAGTCCTTCATGTAAGACTGCTTTAGCCATAACAACAACTATCGGTTTTGCTAGATATTCAAAGCCAAAACCACCACTGGAAATTAATTCCTTCATGGAAAAATGCATGCATAAACGCTGCCCACTTTACGAATGAACTCCTCTACGTGTAAGAGCAGTTACTCAGCCATGCGCTATTGTGTCATTACAATTCAGGCTTTTATTTAGTTATTTATGCCTTAGCTGTTAACCCCTCACTGCTGGGAAAGGCCCTCCACTCTGCTATGCCTTCCACTCTTCACGATCTCTTGCCACCTCCATCTTCTGGTGCGCTCATCCAAATCGTCTGTCATCCCACCATCTCGTTTTTGTCTAAGTCTATTTTTCCTTCCCTCAAGCACCCTCTATCATGTTGTTTATTTTGCCTATCTGTCAACTGATGCCCTACCTAGTCACCCCTCTCAAGTCTATTCCAGTTTCTTTTTCACTTTCTAAATTACATTTACTCCAATGAAATCTGTTAACATGGTTATAATTACAATACAACTACAAAATATTTCGATTTGAAGCTTTCGTGACTGCAGGGATTCATCTTCTTGGTTCTTTACCGAAAGAACCAAGAAGATGAACTACAATATACATATACTATCCGCTGCAGTGTAAACAGCTCATGATCAAATCACTCGGAATAACTTTGATTCTATTAGACCACAGAAGCTGAGCAGATTTGAGCCTGGATAGTGCTTGATTGGGTGACCACCATGTGTAACACAGGTGCAGTAAGCGTTGTGGGCAGTAGAGGGCAGTGCAGAAAAATCCACTGTTATTCTGCCCTCCCCCCACCATCACCAACATGCAGTCACCAACAAGCACTGACCAGCATGAAGTATGGTTAAATAAAGCTCGCAGCCAGTACGTTGTTGGGATGCCCTCATCCCCCAGTAGTAGCTGCTCAACCCAAGCTATAAATGCTCCGATAATGCATTGTCTTTGTACTTTTCCCACCTGATGACGGACGCTTGTGTTGCGCCCGAAACGTCGCAATTTATTTTATTTCATACCTACGTGACATTACCGAAAGAACCAAAGAGTATGGATTCCTGCAGTCACGAAAGCTTCAAATCTAGATTGTCTTTGTGCTGTTCGCCTTTTGGTATTCTCTGGTCTGACACTGGTGAAACTAGGCCCTAAAGAAGGCTGTCTCTGCTGTAAGCCAATCAGTTTCAAATAAAATTCAGATATTATCAGAGCATGTTTGTTTGTATGTATGTTCACCAGAAATACGTGTGGTTAATGTTAGACACGTTGCCTTGCAAAATGTTTCTATTTGGTGTTTGACCATCATAACACCTATTTTATTGCCAGAAAGTTTAAAAGCTATTCTTATTTTTATATATATTGAAGTAGTGTTAATGCTGGTGGGCACAGTGGCTTAGCACCCGTCCGTGTGCCATTCCGTTTTCACGCCCAGTGTCCAAACAGCCGGCGTGCCAAAGCTCACATGCATGCATCCATCTCTCTCGCATGTGCCAAGGAATATTTGGCTATCAGCAACACAATATGATGTTCATTTTCATACTTGGCTTCAATTCCCAAGAGGGCAGAAAACATTATAAATGCAATGTAACTGATAAAATATATTTTCCAACTGTGAACGCCATTGCTTTGCACAAAACTAAGTGTATTTCCATGAAGTGAAATACAGGCTGTGGAGTGCACCAGCTGTCATAAAACACACCAATATTTGTCCCCCCCCACCCCCAAAGAGGGCTGCTTAGTTATTATTTACACAGACCTATTTAACCCAGTGCTATATTGACAGTAGAATCTGCTTACATGAATTTGAAAGAAATTCCACCACAACAACAACAACAATGGACGTCACACACAGAACCCCCCCTCGCCCCCCCCCCAAAGACGCACTTCTGGTAGCCGCGCAGAAGCCAAGGTCTGCGGTTTGCATTTCTGGCCGGTTATCAATGTGGCGCGTGAGCAGACACGTCGCCGAGAATTATGAGCGGCGCAAACTTCAAACGCGATGAGTCAGCCGCCCAACCCTGGCGGTCGGCAAGCCAGGGGGTCAAGGTCGGGCACCGTGCGAATGTCCCCACTGTGTCGCGCGGGGGGCGCGGGGGGCACCTTCGATGCGGCGCAGGGCCTGGGCGCAGGCGTCGAGGTCGGCGAAGGAGAAGGGGTTCCCACAGGTGCGCGCCTCCTCGCAGACGCACTGCCCCGCGCGGAGGTTACAGCCCGTCACGAGCTCCTCCAGGCACGGCTCCATAGCCAGGTACTCGTCGTCCGCGTAGTCCTCCTCCGCTGCTGCCACCAGACACATGGAGACGGACGTCACGCGGCGCACGCACGAACACGCGCACGCACGCATGCACCGCAGACAGGCGGAGATGGCAAGGGATGAACGCCGGCGGTACAATGCACGGTAACAATGCATTTGTCCCCGCATGAAAGGTGGACATTAGAGGTATAACAATTCACTTGGATGTGGCGATTTGTAGAATGGTTATGATTCAGAGCTGCAATCGGATTTCAGGAATCAATATATTTCTCTTCTTGGTTCTTTTCGGTAAAGTCACGTAGAAGGGAAATAATAAAATAATAATAATAATAAAAACATAATAAAATAAAATTCTCACGACGTTTCGGCCACAACACAAGCAGCCGTCCTCAGGTGAAGAACAGGGCTGTGGGAAAGACAGCGTCCGAATGTCTTTCCGACAGCCCTGTTCTTCACCTGAGGACGGCTGTTTGCGTTGTGGCCGAAACGTCGTGAGAATTTTATTTTATTCTGTTTTATTTTCATTATTTTATTATTTCCCTTCTACGTGACTTTACCGAAAGAACCAAGAAGATGAATCCCTGTAGTTACGAAAGCTTTAAATCGAAAATCAATATATTTGTTTTGCCATAGCTCATTTTCACTTTCTCATTAGTATTGATTTTAAAAAAATAGTCTCATTTGTACATTTTTGTTCACTCCCTTTCCCCTGAATGTTATACGAACATGTAATTGTATATATCTAATAACAACAATTATTATACAGGTGATTAGATGCATGCATTTATGAACCTCTAGATGTAATATTTTCACCACGAGGAGATTTGAGTTGATTCAGGATTTTTTTTTAATATCACGATGAATATAGCAGGCACGAGTGGAATCAAGAGTCACTTGATCCCATTACAAAACAATATAGTATGTATATCGAACTTTCTTTTGCACCATACGTATCCAACCACGCTAATCGGAGGTGATATGATAACCCCTTTTAACGCTAATTTGATTAGCGCTCACTTCTACAGGAGGTCTGCTTGTATATGAATGGAAAACCATAAATTCTTACACATGAGATTAGGTGCATCCATCATCAGCCTTAATTTTACAAAAAAATGTTTATACAACCCCTTGGGCCTACGGTCTTCTGGGAGTGCATAATTTGAGCAGCATTGATTCAGGACAAGCAATTTCACTGAAATATAGGTCAAGGAAGAGCAGGGTGGGCTTCCCCAGTTCCCATGTGTTAATGCAATGAAATACAATTTGGCTTTACACGGCACCCAAATGTAGTCGCACGTTGAGACGCTGTGAATAAACAGCGGGCATAGTTATCTTGTATAAGGAAAGAGAGCCATAGGTATCTCTGAGTTTTTGTGAGTCTGTTTCACTGTGTGATTCTATGGGTCTCAGTAAACCCATGAGAGTCAATACAATAAAATTTGGATTTCCATACCATCGACATAAGACCGCATCTCCAGACGCTGTACAGAAACTGCAGCCATTTTTTATTTAATGGAGACAAAGTGACAGTAAGTTATAGGCAGAGGAAATACAATCAAAGTATTGAGGCCTGGACTTGAACAGAGTCGGTTAAGAGAATCGACAGCACGGATGGATGGGGGAAGGGAGTTCCAGACTATGGGGGGCAGCAGAGGAGAATGAGTGACCTCCTGCTGCTTGCTTTCCCTGCTTTCCCTGCAGGCAGCGCACGTGGTGCGGAGCATTCCAAGCCTGCCGCAATAGTGCAGCCATCTCTAAGCAACAGGCTGCTAGGCTGCAGAGAATGCATTCTGTTCAAAGTGTCTGAGGATCGCATTGTTTTTAATCGCTTGAGTGGGAAGGGTATCGTTTTTAAGATAGTTACGGTCTCGTTTACCGACGTAACCCGATAGCTTGTTTTTAACGATTAATGTCTCAAGTTGTTGGCTATTAAATATCAACGTTTTTTTTCATTCAAGATCTCACTTTATAAAATATGTTTGTTCGTGGATAACAAGTAAGGATAAGGGTGCATTTTTGTTTACATGATATGTATTGATTCACATTTTTATTTTCATGATATGCGCATCAATAGATGCAACTCATGTGCTAATATGACACACTTCACACACGTCACAGAGTGGTACAGAACAATAAAAACGAGATGGAAAAAACAGGACGTACATAAAGGTGAAGAAAATTGCAATACTGAATCAGGACAATTAATAAAATCACAAGAGGGCAGAGGGGGAGAGTAAATCAATATATGCCTCTTGCACATTCAAAAGTCAAAGTGCCCTCCTCAATTGAGCATCGACTGTGCTCATTGCCTGCTCAAACACCGGAGGAGTCAACTGATGTAAATTCCAAATTCCTACGGGTGGAGGTGAGTCTATTCAAAGGAGACCACCACTGTTGACTTATCTACAAAATGGTACTTATTTTATCTATCCCCGGAGAGATGATGGTCTGAGTCAACCACCAATCAGGATTTGAACTCGCAACCTTCTGCTTGCGAGTCATTCGCTTTACTGCTGAGCCACTTGGCTGGATATTGCACGTAAAAAAGTAATAGCGATGGCAACATTTTATGAATAAAAATAACCTCCAAATTAAAGATCGATATGAAAATAAATACATTCAGCTGAGGCAGAGGATCAATGTATGCAACATGATGGGACTGCTACTCATCCTGCCTGTTAATTAAAAAAATGAACTAAATAATTTGTCCAGGCACCCATGATGTTATTTATCACTGCTGTAGCCATAATCTCCGTCGACACTTCGACAACCGCTTATTCATGCATCAGAAAGCTCAGATAAATTCCTCCGCATAAAACATCTCTTTGATGCATACAGAAACGAAATTTTGTGTGAAATATTAACCAGTATTGTATAAAGTACATCTAAAACCTGTTTGTGGACCTACGGTACAGATAGTAATGTGTACTCCAGCCAATTCATCAATCCACTGCTGGATGATGGCCTGACCCACTCCGTGCGGGTCGTGGAGGTTATTTGACCAAACTTCACCACGCTGGTCAGTGCGGGCTGGTGAAGGTGTATCCTTTGTTTACGACAAACAGGTGGAAGGTCATAGAGCCGAAAAAAGCCTCTTTGTCAGGGCTGACCTGGGCCGATGGTCAACGTGGGCACATCACACATCGTAAACCTGATATCAATACAAACATTCAATAACAAACACTAATGCAATGCAAATGAAAAGTCTTGCGAATAAATGGATACATCGATCGGTTGGTTGTTGTGTCACATAATTGTGAGAGATGGCAACGGTTTAGGGAGGCCTTCATTCAACAGTGGATTGATCATGGCTTCATGATGAAAATATGAAGAAAAAAAATACGCAGCTTCATTATGAGCCATGGTCAATCCACCACTAGTTCACGTCCTCCCGAAGCCTTCGCCATCTCTCACAGTCCTGTGATGCACTAATCGAACTGGCTTGCTGCACAATAACATATTTCATTGCTCCATCTCTGTGGTAGACGTACTATTGTGCGGGATTCCATCTTTTGGCTGCTACTCCATCTTGAGCATCGGCTATCATCCCTTCCTGTGACGTATCCTGCCTTGGCTCCACTTTTACTTTACCAACAGTCAATACGATGTACATAAGTTGCATATTTCTTCTTAATTTATACGAAGATGCATTTTAGCTGGGGTGTAGGGTTTACAATACAGAAGTTCGAAAGCAATTGCATTCATACCGGCCACGCAACAAATGCAATCTTAAATTAAAAAAACTGACTGGGAAAGAAAAACTGAAGTTCAGGAATGCAGGAATCCAGACACATACATCCTGTAGTGGAAATGACTCATCACGTAGTCACAAACTGCATTAGGTGAGTCTCAACAAAACAATGCACCATCTTTCATGTGGCACATGGCGAACTTAACAGCACACATATATATGTGTCGAAGATGTTCTGGCTCACAAAACCAACGGTTCTCTTGAAACAATGTGACTGCATGTGAGTATAAGGGACGGCAGGCAGCCAACGCCACCGTACGCTATATTCTCTTGCACCAGCGGTCCAATTAAGCCACCCGTCCCGTCGTTAAAGAGAGTTCTAAACCACAACAATGCCGACAGGCAAACAACGTTAGCTACGGTTTAACCAACCTGAACGACCGAGATTAACCAAATTAAACCGAGTGACGGCACACCGCACAGGGCCAGCTTCGTCCGCGAATACAAAGGGTCATAGGAAACGGGAAGAAGTCGGGCCACCGTCCCACCGCGAACGAGCAGGGCCGCTGGAAAGGGTCCATTTGATTAAGCGTGGCGGAGTCGATGCGTGGCAAACCAAGACCTGGACAGACGGGGCTTTATTTCCACAGTGCGGGGAGAATTAAGTGACACCGCTGCGAGTACAGTGGACCGCGGCGTGCGATACGCGCCGCGGTGGTGCCGGAGGCCAGGGCGACTGAGCCCTTTTCGTGGTTATGCAACTCACACCATCCACATTCCATCCCGTGACAACAACACCCGCTTCTGCACAGCCCTCCCAGGCATGCGAGGTGGGGGCACGATTTGGGGGGGGGGGGGCGCGGTGAGAGGAGGAGAGGGGGGGGGTGCTTACAAGCATGTTGTACAGCTTAACCCCTGCACTGACATAGACCTTCACGTAGGCTGCTCATGGCGCGAGAAGAAGGAATCCATCAATATTGCATTACGTATGTCAATTCACGATCTAGGCGAATTAAAGACAATCGTGCTGGATGAAATATAAAATATAAACGAGACATTACCGGTAATATTACCACGATAATGTGTCAAGGTAAAGGCACAGGAACTGTGATTTCTTGCTCATGCCTCTGCCGGAAAAAATACCTCCACTCCAGCGAACTCTAGAGAGGGCCCCCTCTTAGAGAGAATTCTAAGCGAGTTATTTGGCCGACTTTTCCACTCTGACGAGACGTCTGGGTAGAAGTGTGAGTACCCACACTCGATCCCCCCACACACACGTGGAACCTGTCAATCGACCGTGGTGTACCCTCTGGATTGGAAATCCAATGTTGGAACCACTACACCCACGGCAGCATCCCAAAATGTGTAGTACATATTAGGAAATATACACTAACAATTTGCAATTCCTTTTTTCAGAAATCATGAAAACATACTGAAGTACACGACAAGTTTCACCTTTATCTATGAGAATGTGCTGATCAAACATGCTCTCAACACACTGTGATCCTAACTCCTGTGAGCTTTATTAAAATACTGCGTCCAATAAGAAGACAACCGCTCCAGCCAACATCGTAGCTGCTTGCTTTACTGTTGTATTCCTAATTGCATTATTTATACGACCAACTCTCCTCTTTCTTGTTTGAGCTCATATGACGCTGGGAAGTCCTGCAATGTCACGACAAATCTCGCTCCTTCGCACGAGCGGACATCATTCTTCCGCCACTCCTGGGGAATGTTTCCTCTTTTTGCTCCAATTCCATCAACAGTCTCGTTCATCTGCTGTCATCCCTCCAAATAATGCATCCAACATAAGCCCACTTACTTTTAAACAAGATGTCTCTATAATGTGTGTCTGCCCTCTGATCCACGTTCCTTTTCCTGTCCCTCAGTGTAATTCCCAGCACGGAACTCTAAAAAGCTTATTCTTGGTTTTTTCGGTAAAGTCACGTAGAAGGGAAATAATAAAATAATATAAAAACAAAACAATAAATATTTTCACGACGTTTCGACTGCAACGCAAGCAATCATCATCAGGTGTGAAATCCACAGCAAGAAATGTTGAGCCTTCGTATCCCGGAGTTTGTTGAAGAATCTCAAAGCTATGTGGAGACCCTTCCCGTAGAGGCGGTTAAATTTTGATTTAAAGCTTTCGTGACTGCAATTTAACCGCCTTTACGGGGAGGGTTTCCACATAGCTTTGAGATCCTTCAACAAACTCTGGGATAAAAAGGCTCAAATTTTCTTGCTGTGGATTTCACACCTGATGATGATTGCTTGTGTTGCAGTCGAAACGTCGTGAGAATTTTTATTGTTTTATTTTTATATTATTTTATTATTTCTATTCTACGTGACTTTACCGAAAGAACCAAGAATATGAATCCCTGCAGTCACGAAAGCTTTAAATCAAAATCTAAACACCTTCTTTGCGATGTTTTGAAATTCTTATTTCACGCTCTTCGTCACAGTCCATGTTTCTGATCCATACGTCGGTGTTAGACAATTGGTACCGATTGAAAATCAGAAGCATTCATGGCATGGCAAGGCGCTATGATCGTGAAGGAATGGGATGCTCACGTGTCCTCACGAGCCCTTAAAAGCCAGGCACTCAGCGATTTGGGCAGCTGGTGTACGGGGCAGGGCTAAGAGAAAGCGACGCTGGCCTAACAACAGAACGTCAGCTTCCCATGGGTGCTTTAGCAGCAGATGCATCTCAACAACCAACGGCCACAACTGTCTTTAACAGCCCACATGACATGCTGTAACAGTGGCCAATATGGGGCACACATTAAAATAAAGCATTCCAGAGGGAACAACAGCAATGCAACTAAGAAGAATGTGCCACCTGCCCGGGCAGATATGTGCAGCTCTAATTTTCAGCGATGAGATTTGGCGCAAATCATTACAGAAACCGCACTCATTAAATGCCGGCTATTCGGTTGATTAAGCATTCACTGGGATGCTGTCCCATAGCCCAAGGCCATGGTTTTGACGTAAAGGCCATGTGCGTGCAGTCAAGGGCTGTAAATCTGCTCTTCATCAAGGATTAACACATGAGCAATTAGCGGGTAAAATATTGTTGCAGTGATGAGACTGAAAGGGGCTGTGGCACGAGCAGTGAAACCTGTTGAGTGTGCAAGTAGAGTGGGGGGTGCCCGATAGCCGGGGCATGTTTGCCTCAAAGCGTTAACTAATACCACCGTGTTAAATTTACTGAACTGAGTCAGCAGACAGACAGGGAGGGGAAAGAGTGTTTTACAAATGCCATATTTCATGTCACTGGCTCTTTGTGAATGCTGTAACTACGCTACGGAGAGCTTCAACGCAAGACGAATATATCAGTGGATCACGACCTTATTGAATAGGATCGCGAGACCATTCTCGTTTGATCAGCCAAACTACTCTGAATGTAAAACAATTCGGAGAGTAATCACACGGGGCACATTGCAAAAGGAGGTCGACTGCGCTGAAGGCGAGCCGTCGGGACTTGTCATCCGTGCGAGAGCACAAACGATGGAGGCGATGGCGGCCGGTCAACACTTGCATTTCTATAATACACCAAGGTGTGTGGCAAAATATATGATCACAATACCTGCGCTGACATTGACGTACGCAGCTGTTGCCCCATTGGTCAGGCGTGGTGAAAAGCGCACCACACGCAATGATAAATTTAGTGGAGCTCACGCTGCGCCGTTCGCTGAAACCCTAACCCTTCTTACATGCACGCACACCGACCCTTATCTCGCATTCTGAAAGTTCATCTAAGTTGGACAATGTATGAAAACACTTGCAAATGTTCCTGGGAGGGCAAAAACAACCTCACCTGCAGTACTTGGCTAACTGCTGTGGACGTAACATGTTGCTGAAAGGTGAACTTCGGTACTAATGTGACCGGGCTGTTCATTCACTGTAAAAATGTGAAGTTTTTTTTGTTTAAACGATCGGTGTGTTTTTACGAACCCGTGGCTTGAGCCACGAGGAGCAGTAATGAAGGGGCTCTATATAAGGCGCACTGCCTGATAGCGATCTAAAAAAATGGAAAGCAAAAAAACCTGCGTAAAATAAACACCGCTAGCGTTCCATTTCATCGATCATATTAAATTAGAGTTTTACAACTAACGATTTCACAAAAGTTATTATACGATCCTTTGGGGAGGGGGGCGGTTCTGGAAGCCTGCTTCCCGCCACCAACGACCCACGCCCAATTACCACAAATTAATGACGCGTCGGAGAGGTTCAGCAAAGTGGTTCGCACGCTGCTGCGCTCTGTACCCGGCGACTTGAGTCTGGTTCCTGGTCACGGCTATCATCGGTGGGGCGTGATACATGAACTGGTCCTCAACTTTCTCGCCCTTTACCAACCCGCACTGAAACCACGGTGGTCAAGTATGGTCAAACAAGCTCCCAGTTCACACGAAAAAAAAGAGACCATTAGTGAAATGCCAAAAAGGGCAGTAAATTATTGTTGTTTTAAGATGGGAACCCCTATTTAGAGAATATTTATTACAGCTCTAATAAATTGCTCGTTTGACCTCCCGCAGGATGGCTCAGCGTCAACACGTGGTACTCACCGATGACTCATGATGGTGACAACGATGACAACAAAAATGCTCTGGCGGTGTTTTGCAAAGGAAAGCCCCGAGCCTTGAATTCACTTAAGGAGGCTCCTGCACGGATATGTTTGGCCAATTCCATTCATACACATTACGTTTTGTGTAAGAGACAACTATAGGGGATAATGCTAAAAGCTGTGTGCACATGTATTCAAGTATCCATTACTGTACCTTTAGGTCACACACTAGCCCAAGCCTTCATCACCTGGTGTTGCCAGGCAGTCTCCCATCCGAGTACAAACCACTCAATCCTGCATAGCTTACAAGATCAGCCAAGATCACATGCATTCAGGGTGACTTTGTCGATAATGATTGACAAGGATTATGTATGATGATGAATGACGGTGATTGTGATGATCTGAAGTGACCTCAGCATTTCAACACCACCACATATCACAGCTAGACATCTGGAATCCCGGGGCCACATCCTAAGCTAAATAGATCTGGCCAAGCGACGACGCAGCAATATCCTGCACCACATGGACACAAACCGCCAACACCACTAAACTATGAATCTCACCTTTGCAAATCCCGACCTCATCTCCATTCCAGTTTCTCTGCGCAGCTGGATCCATCGACAACGAATACGATGACGCCGATGCATTCGATGCGTGGGCAGTATCACCAGGAGGAGGAGGAGGCGGTGGAGAAGAAACGACGAGGCAGCGCAGACCCAGGTCACACTGGCCCACGATGCCAAAGGGCCCCCCGCATGGTTCTCCCAGCTGGCGGGCGCACTCCTCGCAGCAGCCGCACGGCGCCGTCACGGTGTGGCCGGGACATCGCAGGTTGTGCTCGCAGCGGCTGCGCTCGCATGGGAGGCAAGAGAGGGCCGACACGGACACCGGCGCGGACAGCCAGCTCGGCGGCGGCGAAGACAGGAGCAGCGACAAGCAGGCGATGCACGCCGCAACCCGACCGCCGGGCCGGCCTCCGCTCTTCATGACGCTGTCGGTGGTGGTGGTCGCCGTGGAGTTGGGGAGTTGGGATTGGTGTGTTGGGATCGGTAGGTGAGGTTGAATCGAGTGTTGCTGTTGAGGTTGCGTTGGAGTAGTGGTTGATGCTTGGGTGAGATGTTGGGGTTGATGTTGGCGTAAAGTGTTGGGGTGATTCAGGATTTGGGTGGTGGTGTTGGGGTTAAGGGTTGGGGTAAGTAGGGGGTTGGAATTTGGGTTAGGTAGGAGTCGAGATTTGGGTAGGTGTCGAGATTAGACTCCGGGTAAGTGTTGTTGTGGTTGTTGGTGCCGGGACAGGTGCAGAGGATAGTAGGGATGGGGTTAGGGTCGGTGGGGTAGGTTGGGAATCGGTAGATGTCGTGAGGAGGAAGTCGGCAGAGTTGATCCTCCCGATCGCAGCACCGGCTCCAGCAGCAGTCGGAGGAGGAAGAGTTTGACGCAAAACTATCTGTATCATACAGCTGATATATATACAGCACGATCGGATGTATGCTGTCTGTAGACGAGATGATAGATGCGTTTTCTTCGCAGTGTTAAGTTTTTTGAGTCTTCTTCTTCTTTAAATGAAGTGTCTTCCGAAACTGGCAATGCTATATTAATTAGCGGGGGGGGGGTCCCAGAATCAGGTAGGTGTGCGGTGTGGCGACCACACGCGTATGAGGGCCATGCGGCTACCTTGCAGCAAAAGCCAGGTACACCACAGACACACGCGGACACACAACACCTGTCTTACCGGCCTGTCTCACCTGACAGCCACACCTGACTGCCTTACCTGCCTGTCACTCCCTTCTGCTGACCGCAGCAATCCGTTTAGCTGTCCTATCAACCTGCCAATCACGCCAGCCTCCCCACCTTCATCATCCAGCCGTCTCACCCGGGTCTGTCTGACTATCTATCAGGCCAGCTAGCCCAATCGGTCAGGTTAGAACTACAGTCGAACCTCACATCTCTCTCTCTCTCTCGCTGTCGCTGTGTCCCAGGCAGCAATTAAAGTTACAGCAGTAAAATCAGCAGCAGCAGCAGTGGTATAAAAATGAAATACACGCTGACCGATCACACTGCAGTCCTGACCGAGCCGTGAGCCGCCAATATCCACGCTCACAATCAGCGCGCACGGCTCTCGAAAAACGAAAAACCCTCGCCGAACTGATTACAGCTTGTTCTCTTGATGTAGCAACCTTGGCCTCTCCGATGAAGTTACGGGCGTGTTCCGCGACTCTGCTGACAACTCCGATGGACCACTAGAAAGTGTCCGGCAGCAGCAGCAAGCAGCAGCAGCCACCGCGAACTGTGGCGTTCTGCCTCTGCTTCGGGAGCCGCCGTCCGCTTCTACATCGAGTTGAGCTGTCAATCAAAGGCGAGACACGCCCACGTCCGTCGAGACCACGCCCACATCTTCCCGCTTGTCACGCCCATCTCCCTCTCTGGGGCACGCCCACCACGCGCGTGCTTGTTTTTGGGGTGGCATGCGTCTTGTGTGTGTGTCTTTTGTGTGCCCTAATTGTGTCTTTGTGCGTGTGTTTGTGTGCCCAAATACGCGGTGGAAGTTAATGCAGTGACTTGTCGCGACGATTCAGGATGTCCGGAGAGACAGTCTCTGATGCTCACGGAGCCAAATGGAACAGCCTTAATTTAATGGCAACATTGCATTGTCATTTCATTTTAGATTTTATAGACACAAGCCCCAATTAGATTTTTTGTTTTGCAAGACGGGCCACTTTTTTCAAGTTTGGTTCGGGTGACAGTCATGTCTCATATTTAGCCTTAGAAAATGTTGTCATTTAGCACAAATAAAGTGCGTGAATAATGATTCATGTTTACAGATATAGAATACATAGAATCAATCACAATTTATTATTTTATCCAACCTATAATTTGCCAACTTTATTTGCCCTCTAAATAATGACTGCTAAATGGACTTGAGTAATCCCTTCCTGAGCATTTTTAAAGCTTTTTCTCTCACCTGAGGTGTGCCATTATTTTCCTTCTTAACACCAATTACAAGGAACAAAAAGCACCGGAGGAAGTGAAGTTTGGAATTCTTATCCCCACCACCTGCTGCTATGAACATTTCCTGCAATCAAGCACTGTTTGCTGTCCAGGAAGAGGTGAACGTGGTCACGACATGGCTCAGCCAAGGCTGCGCCTTTGCTACCAACCCTTTAAATTCTCCATTTACAAAGTCTCGGACTACAATAGCGCTAACAGGAAGGGCAGCTCCAACCCTCAACCGCAACGGAAACCGTGCCAATATTGCTCCAAACAAAAAAGAAAACTCGAAAAGATATATTTCGACAATTTTTTGCTTTTCCCCAGCATGCATAGGTTAATTATTTATTGCAAAAAAGTATTTTGCGGAACGAGAAATGGGCTGCGGACAGCACACATTGGCACAACGGCAAAGCGGGCGTGTGTGGCTCATTTGCTGCATGGGGATAGTGGGCTCAGATCCATCGAGGGTGGCTTTGGTGGCACCGGGGTGACAGCTTCGAGTCAGATTATTCTTCCAGAGCAGAGGAGCACTGTTCACCAATGCCTGCAGAGTTTGACACATGGCGGCGGAGAGCATGCCAGGGTTATGATCAAAATCCTGAGGCATTGCACGGTACCGAGTTCCGACCAAGTAGGCTGCAACCAAGCAGACCCTTCTACAGCGCTGCGTGAATCTGGCACAGAGTAACCTTTACACATGTCTTAAGTAAACACAACCGTCACAATGGGCACTAATAATGTCCATCACATAGCAATCGACAATTATCATGAAGGGATTCGCCACCATAAGAATGTGGCATTGGTACGACATTAACGATTGGGGAATATGACATTTCATTTGTTATTTTTTATTGGAAGGCACGTCAGCTGTTTGGAAGCCATCATTTGGGAGAATGGAGACATCTTTTCAACGTTTGATGAAGTGAAACACTGTACAGTGGAGAAGATTTTTGCGGGCTCACATTATATACAGTTGCAGCGTCCAATGTAAGCAATTTCCACTTGTGTAAAAACGTGACGCGCCGTGACTGCCGCATAAAAAGCACGCGATCCTCACGTGATACTCTGTGAAGAGTACTCACAAACATGTTTTCCCTTTGCAACACTGAACTACACAATTCTACACAAAGTCCTAGCCGTAATATTTCAAACGTTTCCCATAAAGGGGGCACCCTCACACTGTCGGCCTGTACTCGCACGGTTGGGTGCCAACGAAAGTCTTTTTCTGGGCGCCATAAATACACAATAAACGCCGCAACGAAATTCTGCAACAATATTGTCTTAATCAGAACGCAACCCGATCGCGTGTGTGCTTTTGCAATGCTAGCGCCAAGCCTGCCCTGCTCTGCGTATACGCGACGATCAGGTGCCGCTCACCGCTGCTTCTCAATCTTGCAATCGAAGCGACGAGGGCTGAGGTGCTGTCAACAGGACGGGACCGGTTGGTCGCGAGCAGGGGGTTGCCCAGGGATTGTGCCCGGGAGAGCCAGGCGCAGCGCATGCTTGGCTTGTGTCCAGGAGGACGCCAAAAATACAACACACCTGTAGTGGTATACAGGCAGGCCTTTCTTTCACGAGCACATGGCACTCTCAAGGACCAAATTGGCAAAAACAACGCACGCGTTTGTGCGAAAAGTCGAACGGAGACCACGTTATTGCTTTCCTTTTTGCTGTCGTCGTTAGAACATCTGTGCTCATTATTGCAATATAATATTGTCAGCGTGCGTATATTCGTTGATTTCATTTAAATTGTTGTTTTGCCCCACCTGCTGCATCTCGCCAAATGCAGCCGTGTTTCCTCGACTGCCATTGTTAATTTAAAAGGCCTCTTGCATAAGGGAGGCTCAGTGAGGAATGGGTGCCCTCTGTTGGCAAGCACTTCCACTCACCACAAACAAGAGCAGTCCACTGAAGAGCAGCGGTCAGAGACAAAATGCAGTACAATACTGGGAATCACTCAATATTACTATAATATTCAAATCAATCATTTGGGGAATTCGGCCACTCGAGCTGCAATTGGCAAATTATTTTTTTTAATACGACCTTTTATCAACTTAGTACTGCATGAAGGATTCTATGTTTGCCACAGCGGTTGTTCGACCATACTTCACCAGACTGCGTATTGTGGGTTGGTGAAGGAGGGGGGGAGGAGGGCTGAGGAAAATCAAGAATCGGTTCAGATGTCACTCACCACCACGGTTAGCCATGGCCAGGAATCAAACTCGGCAGGTTCATAGCAGCGCAATGCAGACCGAGCGTACTCTGCTAAAGTGTTTTTGAATAGAGAAAATGTATTAATTTTGGCTCAAGCCGTGCATCTCATAGCACAGCAATGATTTGCCTTTGCAATGGAAAGTTGTGGTAATTTGCATTCACTGCGTGAAGGGTGTGGAGTGAGTCCATCAGGGCATTAAAACGCCAGTACGTTCATGTTTTTCATATGCTCCGTATTATTTGTAATAACAACAAGTGTACCTACTGAAGTCCTCACACAAATGTAATTTATAAAAGTTGAGACTGTTATTCCGCACTAGAAGTTATAATTCACGAGCTGTAAAAGACATTATTGTAAAAGTCTTGCAATGCATTCTAACTCAATAATTACACATAATCTACTGCCGAACGAGGGCTTCCCCATGCCATGTGGGTCATGGAGGTTTAATCTTGATTTGAAGCTTTTGTAACTCCAGGAATCCATAAAGACGGTCACTTGTTGTTGTGATCGAAACGTCGTGATCTATTCATTTTTTCTACTTAGGTGACTCTACCGAAATAACCAAAGAGTCATGGAGGTTATTTTACCATACCTCACCATGCTGGTAAAATAATCTACTCAAAAAAGTTATCATTTATTCTCAGGACGTAAGACCCACATTACAAAGGCAAATACAAAAGCAGATATGGAGGAAGAAAACACGTGACAACGCTTTCAATAAACATAAACTTCGATAAATTAATCAAAACATTATACGAGACAGCAGTTAGGCATTGCACAGCGGAAAATATAGCACACATTGACACTGCAAGCAGCATAACAACTAGAGGATGATCCTGTGATGGAATGGTCAGCACACTGGACTTGCAATCCACAGGTTTCATGGTTAATCTTCTGGCGTGGCAGTTAAAGCAAAGTGGCGAGTTTTTTCAATCCTGCCACCTCTGTTCACCCAGAAATATAAAGGGGTTACACCAGAGTTAGTCAATTGGCAGGTTGCATATGGCAGGGTAAAGTGTGTGTACTCTCAGCTGTTGCAATATGTCTGATCTGCGTGTAATAGTAGGTCAAATCCCTTCTTACAAAGGGCCGTCTTGTGCTCCCCAGTCGTGTAGGCTGTTCACCCATCAATGGCTTGAGCAATCAATTTCAGCGCTGCACCTTTATCTTTTCTTAAATTTATATACAAAGACGAGGTAGTGATCAAACACACTTCAGTTCAGATTGCATAATCAATTAATCCAATCGAATGTAGAAACCCGATTGAAGAGGGAATAGATGATAAATGTAACATAAGTGTCATTTTGTTCCAGATTCAAAGACTTTTGTGAATGACTAAAAATTATCGGAATTTAGTATTTACTCTCAGCATAAAAACACGGTATAGGAATGGTGTTCCTGTTTGCACATTGGAAGTTTGACCAACTTTGTGGGTGAAACTAACTGAACAAAAATCACTCACTCCCCTGGAATAGGTGCATAACCGTCAAAATAAAATGCATCGTTAGCATCTGTCAGTCGCAAGGAGGTGACCAGCATGTGCTCCTGTCAGGCTCAATCGCGAACGCGTCACGAGGAACGATATATGTTCGTGATATCACTAGGCCTTTGTCAAGCAAAGTGGCAACAAATCTGACTGCAAATATCCTGTAAATTAAGCAGATGTGCGGGCGCTTTGGAAGAAAAAAATGGCATTTGCAGATTGAAAAAACGGTGTTTATAATTATGAGAGCACTGTACGTGGAAATGTTACAAATAAACATGAAGGCCGCAAAAATGTAAACAGCACTTAGCAACACTTGCGTTGGGCACTGGGAAAAAAGTTATTATTTGCTTTGTTTATAAAGATGTTGTTAACTGCAAGTTTTTTTTACAAATAAAACGGTGGCATTGAGGCAATACTGTATAAAATATAAAGGCGTTCATGTTTTGACGCGTTTGCCCATACATATTTTTGTTTATTTTATTTTTTTCGGGAAAGGGGGTCATGCTGAGGGTTTGGTAACATTGGCAATGTTAGTGGCAATCAGTGGGTGTAATATGCGGTGCGGAAACCCATTCTGCCAGAGACCTCCAGCATCAAGCACGACTCTCAGCCAGGTTGCATTCTCGAGTCAAATCAAAGCCACGCTTCTCAGGACACTTCCTTCATAGACTCGAGCTCTCTTCTGCAATTATTTGTGGCATATTCTTGGTTCTTTCGGTAAAGTCGTGTAGAAGGGAAATGATAAAGTAATAAAAATAAAACATAATAAAATTCTCACGACGTTTCGGCCACAACGCAAGCAGCCGCCGTCAGGTGAACGCTGTTCTTTTCGACAGCTCTGTTCTTCACCTGAGGACGGCTACTTGCGTTGTGGCCGAAACGTCGTGAGAATTTTATAATGTTTCATTTTTATTATTTTCCTTCTACGTGACTTTACCGAAAGAACCAAGAATATGAATCCCTGCAGTCACGAAAGCTTTAGATCGATATTTGTGACATGTGATGTAATATTGATGGATTATACTGAAGGATGTTGCCATGGTGTGCTGGTTAGCACGCTGGACTTGCAATCCAGAGGTCGTCGGTGCAATTTGATCTCTTGGGGTTGGATTAAAAAAAAGAATGGTGCAAGTTTCTTAAACCCCCTCCCCGCCTCTATCCACCCAGCAATATAAATTCGTAAACCACAGTTGGTAGACCCGCAGATCGCGTGTGGTGGATTGAGGTGTGGATACTCTCACCTCTTCGAAGATGTTTAGCCAGTGTGGAAGAGGAGACCAATTACCCTTTAGAGTAGAGGGGCTCTCCTTAGGCCCCTCTAGTGTTGCGATCGAAACGTCATGATCTATAATTTTCTACCTACGTGACTTTACCGAAAAAAACAAAAAGTATGGATTCCTGTAACCACGAAAGCTTCAAATAAAAAATAAATGAAAGTTTCGTTTGAATCACTTTGCCTATTCGCGAACTCTCTCAGACCAAAGACGGGAAGGAAGATGCAACATTTCACTTGTCCACAGCAGGGCAGAGGTGGTTTTTTCCCTCCACATCCAGCTGATGATTTACGTGCTACCACTGCCTTAGACTATGCAGCCACATCCACCGCAGTAATTGTTTTTGTGTTTAAGAGCCTTGAAGATCTCCGTCTCGCCAAAATAAACTGCTTTTGAGTTTTAATGGCTATAATGAAATGATTAACACTTGAAATGAAGTGTTTATTTAAAGTGACTCTGATTGCCTTAAAGTGTTGGGGGATTGATTATGACATAATAGTGCTGCGGCGTTTCGTTAAGTGCCGCTAAGAGAACAACAGTTGGGAACACTTTAGAATTCTCCATGCTGCACTTAGGAGCAATTTAAACACGGTATGCACTCCCCCCCCCCCGAACCTTCTCCACCACCCAACCAACCCGCAACCCCCCCTGCCGAAAGCCGGCGTAATTGGTGCAGTATGGGACACAGCGGCGGTGCTACATTCACGTTGTGCTGACACGTGGTCGAGTTGCGTACGTACTGCGTGGATGTACTTGAACTTTGTCCAGAACCTAACGCTGCCTGAATTTCGGGTTATCCAAGTGCATCTTCCCACGTGCCCAAGACGAAGAGGAATAAAAAAAAATCTGGAGAAATTATCTTGACACTTGTCTGGAATTTGGCCAATTGCAGGTAACAATTATGATAATCGAAGACATGAGTCCATCAATACAGTACTGCATTACTGAACACTAATATATGCCTCCATTAAGGATCTATTTTTTCCATCGTAATCATCACCATCAGCCAGGATCAATTACCTGCTCGATGAAGGCCTCACCAAGATGCTCCCATCTCTCACAATCCTACGATGCTATAATTGATCTTGCACCTGCACACGAGCTGATTTATAATGGGGCTTACATTTCGGATGTCCTCTTGGATGCGTTCCATTTCTTGGCTGTGTGAAAATATGCGACTGTGCATCTTGCTAGGGTAATGAAAGTATGTTGAAGAGCAAATGAACGTACTTTCAGGAACATGGACATAAACATTGCACATCTAGCCCGGTCGTGCAAGATATATAAGCACCGTGGTTGTATAGTCATAAAACCAGGTGCTCTGTCCTGTGGCAGATTGCTGAGGTAAAGTGCATTTTAGAGAACCAGCTAGATGCAGTAAGCACTTTGCACGTATGCCCTCACTCTGAGGATGTATATTCTTGGTTATTTCGGTAAAGTCACGTAGAAGGGAAAACATTAAATAATAAAAATAAAGAACCAAGAATATGAATCCCTGCAGTCACGAAAGCTTCAAATCGAAATTTCAATTCTGAGGATGTACTTCTATATTCAAGAACTGTAATTCGTTCTTCGCATTTACAAATTATGTCTGTACACTTGATGACATTTATGAATAAATGTACACGAACTAAATTGCACTGGGAGCAGTCACTTGGGGAAAACAAAACCCTCACATTTTACACCAAAGGTGGTGGGCAGGGCCTCATCAAGGGTCATAACGGCCTCCGAAAAATAAAACAACACAATGTTGACATTGTTATGATTCCTCCAGCGTGGGGTGGTTTGTTTTTATATTTTAAAAAATTGTTCCCTTAATTTTCCGTCATATGAACTGAAAAGCAGTTGTACGGCCAATGAGCTGCAAGGGGCCGCTTTTAGGGGGTATGGAGTGTCACGGGGGGGGGGGGGGGTGGTGCGTCGGTGGAGTGAGAGGAAGGAGGTTGTGGGATCGGACACAGGAGGACCAGGCAGAAGCCAGGGTCCACTCCGGGCCAGTTTTGATCATGCGGAATGTAATATGGGACTGGCAGCGCCACTCAAAGAAAATCGCACGGGCTCCTGACGGCACCCTTTATCGTGTCTCAGTGGAGGAGGCATGCGCCCTGTGATGAGAAGTCGTCTGGCCGTCATTAGCCTTCGCATAGCGTGTAATGTTATTGGTCACGCTGGCATCACGGCCACGTTCCCTGTGTAACACCTTTAGGCATCTCACCGCTTTGATTCCTTTCTTTAATAATAATAATAATAAAAGAAAGTAATGACCACAAGCTGCGCCTTGGGTTCAAGTGAAAATAAGTCTCTAGGGACTCGGAGACCCAAGGGCCCGGAGAGAAGATGAAACGGAGGTGTGTTTTAATGTATCGCACGAAAGGCAACATCAACGAGAGGGCGTCTTAGCGGAGAAAATGTGCCCATTGAGTCTCTTCACGCGAAGCCGAGCACATGTGCGGGGAGGTGGTTATATAACGCGGTGTGCATGCCCTCGCTGCAGGCGGTCTCTATTGGCTATGATATTGTGCGCGTCTCATTGGTAGCTGCTGCCTGTCAGTGCAGGTAAGTTACACTCTCTCAGTCGGTTGTCCGTGAAGACAACGCAACTTCAAATATTAATTAACGTCAACTCGTGCTTCATTGGAGAATCTTTTGCCGTAGCCTATATGGTTAAAAAAGTATAAAAACATTAACATCAATCCAATGCTGGTGTGTCAGTCACGTTGGCTGTTTGACGATTTAATTTTATACCTACGTGACTTTTCCGAAAGAACCAAAGAATATTAATGTTTGACTATTCTTTGACATGACAGTCAGTGCGGGTAGTAAAGGAGGGGAGGGGTGCAGGACCGGTTCAAGTATCGTTCACCACTGACGTTAACCGTGGCCAAGATTCGAACTCAGGTGTCCGGGCTCACAGGACAGGACTCTAACCTCTGCGCCTCCCTGTTCCATCACGTAACCTTTCTAGTTCTTATTATTTAAAATCACACCTCTTCCAAGTTCCCCACAGCACAAGTTATTACTAAAATATTTATTGTACCGTATGCTTCTGTATTGACCTTATCGCATTTTTTTTTTACCATTTGCACCGCAAGCATTCGTGGTGTTTTTAAAAGTCTGGCCACTTCACGCTGATAAGTCCTGCAGCAATGTTTCCAGAAGGGCATGTGTTGCCAGCAGACCCTGTGCGTTTCCCCTGCCACTGAAGCGAATGAATTCAGATAACCTCCTTGTATCAGTGCAGCAGCTGCACAAACGACGATAAAACACTCCTGGTCCTAAACTGGGTATGAACCTAAAGCCACCACAAACATGATTTTTTAAATTCCTGTTTTTGGCCACAGCATCAAGTAAATAACAACAACAAAAATGGCAACGTACCCATGGCATGGCATCGACTTAACTTGCACAAAAAACGCAAGTCACATTTTATATGAAGCCTGTTGACGTTTTCCTTTCCTGTTGACACAATTCTATGCTCAATGACGTCACAGCCAAAAGCATTTTTTGGCCGTAAGAACAGAATGAATAAAGGGTCCGTTATGTGTTGTACATGCGCTGAGAGAGATTCTACATCTCCATCGAAAACAGTGTTTTTACAGCTAAAACATGCGTGTAACACGAACGGAAAGTGAACTCAGAAAGCCAATAGCAATTAAGTGAACCAATGAGCCGTAACACGTGGGAACATCTATGTGCTAATACCGTCCGCGTCGCCATGTGTGATGGGAGAATCGACGCTATTATCGTAAGGAGAACGTCGGTGCGGGGGACGCTGCCCATCACCAAAAGAGCCTGAGTAGGTCACGAGATTGGAGCAGGAGATGGCAGCAGGTGCGGTGAGCCGGTGTGACAGGTGATCTCACCCCGATAACCCCGACCCGCTCATCGTGCGAGGACGACACCAGAGAGGAGTGACCCCTTAACCTCGCACATCATTTTTGTTCTCCAAAAATGTTGTCCCAATGGTGCTATCGGCCTCGCATGTCAGGAGATGAAGTATTCATTCAGATCTCCCGCAGAGCAGTGCAAGCGGACACCCCAGAGCTACGTCTGAGATGTCTTCAAGTGACCTCTGGCCTCAAGCGGTTACTCCCGATGGGTGCCGCCAATCGCAAGCAGCGCATCGCAGGGAGTCACCTCTAAGGACACCACATCATCATGCAAATAGCTTTTCCATTCCGTCATTACGTCTGAAAAGCCAGTGATGAGCGATAACAACTCTCTAGTTAGCACAGTAAAACGGAGTTTTCGGTCACAGTCGTTTAAAATTGTAGAGCATAAGCGAGAGAATGGTGGTTCTGACATATGCACAATGAATGTATTTTGACCAAGAGACCTTTTATTAGCAATAAATAATTTACCAACGTTATTTCAGAACACATGATAATTTAATGTGAACAACTAATAAAATCATAGCAAAATATAATAAGTCGGTCCAATTTTACAACCTACTTGTACTTAACTAGCAAATGGAAAAATGGCATTGTAGCTAGCTGGCTTGCTGATCAAATCCAACAAAATGCAGTAGTGCCCACATAGTACCATGCCTGGCATTTCTGCCAAGCAGTAACGATAAGCAGATGATGTCCTGAGTGTTTAACATTCTCTTCCCAGTGAAGGCAGCCAAGCCAAAGGAATTGCAGATGAAGTCACTACTTAATAAAGAATCTGGAAGCAAGACAGATGCCTGATGGTGAATGATTTTGAGAATTCACATCGCTCACTAACATAACAGTAGCTAACAAAAAAACTTGTTATGCCACTCCCAATATCGAACTGTGAATTTATGATAATAGGTAAGAACAAATTTAGATTTAAAGCTTTCGTGACTGCAGGGATTCATATTCTTGGTTCTTTCGGTGAAGTCACGTAGAGGGGAAATAATAAAATAACAAAATAATAAAAATATAAAACAATAATCCTCACGACGTTTCGAGTGCAACACAAGCAATCATCATCAGGTGTGAAATCCACAGCAAATTTTCTTGCTGTGGATTTCACACCTGATGATGATTGCTTGTGTTGCAGACGAAACGTCGTGAGAATTTTTTATTGTTTTATATTTTTATTATTTTATTATTTCCCTTCTACGTGACTTTCCCGAAAGAACCAAAAATAGATAAGAACAACTTAATGTTTAATCGATCACGAATGAAAATCGCAGGCGAGACAAACTCAAAGCCCAAAAAGCCTGGCTTGCACTGGTCACGCAAAAGAGTCTTGGTGAGCGGTCCAAAGGGGCCTTAGGTGGCGGCGAATTGAAATCCGAGTGGTGGCAGACAGCTCGCAGGCTCCCCCGACTTCCGCACCACCCTGCGATGGACTCTCACTGGTCACGCTGTGGCCCGGTGCGAGGTGATGTTGTCGGGACGGCGCTGAGAGGCCGTGCAGATTGGAGGAGTCCCAAGATGTGCTCCGTGTGCGCCCAGCGCTGACAGGTCGCAGATCCTTGGAAAAATCGTTGACGTCTCGAAAAACTAATTACGAGAAATGAATACATCGTAATTATCGTCAGATGTGATCTACCCACTGCAAGATGAACCCTGCGCCAAGCTGTCGCCATCTTTCATGTTTCATGTTTTCGCGAAGTCAAAAAAACTGCATCTGCCTCTTGGACACGTCTCTCCCGGGTGTCAAAACAGGAGCGTTCACGTCGTGCCCTCTGTCAGATTCTTTGTAATTTCCAAATCCCGCTGAACACTCACCACCAGAAATCATGGACACAACTCGTCGAGCCATCTCTGCAGTGGTGACCATCTGTCGTTAGTCTCCACCACCGGCCATCATCCCTTTGAGTGACACTTTTGACCCAAGTCCAAATCTACAATGCTTTGTTTTTACAATATATTTCTACAGTGAGCGTTTATTATTCTTCCCCACAAGCTCACTCATTCATATAGTACTTCAGAGGCTGGTATGAGTAATTTGTCCTCAACGCAGTTTAATTACCCCATAAATGTATATTATATAAATTATTGCTGCTTCAGTCGGTAAACACTGACGCATGAATCTATAAAATGTTGCAACTACTTACACGTACCGTGAATGCGAACGTGAACCGCCACATTTTTTTTCGACGCGTAATTTGAGGCCGCACATCACGTGTACGGCGACATATAAAACAATAGAAGCAACACGCTAAATGAATGAACGTTGTTTGCCATAACGAACGAGCGAACCAATCAATTAGCATATCGCGCATAAGCAATTGGGGGCCGTTCCACGCTTCGCCTCCTCGTTTTGCAACATTACGGCGAAAGTGTGCGGCGCTTGCTCCTTTACACACGGGGGAAAATATGACGTTGGCCCTATTCGGCATGAGGCTGAGCATAAAGAGTCATTCATGCCGTGGTCTGGCAAGCGCCGACGACCACATCTTCCCACTACCAGGTGGCGGAGTATGGGTCCAATGGTGAGGATGGGGGGGGTGGAAGAGGCTCATAATTTGTTTATAAATGACGATCACTGAGCACAAGTTCAAATGGTCCAAAATGTCAAGGGGCCCGGCAGCAACCGACCATGATTGACGTCGTAATAGATGAGCGTTGATGCGTATTTATGAATTGAACAAGGTTATGAGAACCATTGGGGGGGGGGGGAAAGACGATTGGAGGGATATTCCTAGGTTCGGCAGTGCGAGGGAGGAAGCAGAAAGAGTTGTGTGTTGGTTGAACTCAGTGCAGATGAGATTAATGAGGGTTAGGATGAAGTAGTGTGGAGTGGAGTCCCTTGGTCATGATGTTTTGAGAAAGTTCATTCACCTGAAACTTCTAGAGCTTCCTTGTCTCTCTGATATTTTATGCATATGTTGATATAAACAGCAAGTTGATGCTTTCTCTCTTTATGTAAATGACTTGGGCACTGAACTGGATTATTCCAGGGTAAATCTTTTTGCAGATGACACGGTACTGATTACTGCTGGCCGCTCTCCGGATGACGTGATTGCTAAGCTCCAGAGTGATTTCAACAAACTACAACATCAGCTAGTTGCTCTTAAACTAGTCCTAAATCCTGCCAAAACCAAGGTGCTATGCTTCTCACCAGGACTAAAGCGGGAAGTTATTTTCCCCCAATTACATTCCTTAAATAGATTAGAAGCTTTCGTGACTGCAAGGATTCATATTCTTAGGTTTTTCGGTAAAGTCACGTAGGTAAAACATTACAATTAATAAAAGTAAAATAAAATAAAAATCACGACGTTTCGTAGGCAACACAAGCCTCCGTCCTCAGGTGTACGGAGTGGTGGCTCTTGTAGTCTCTCATTTACTTGATGCAGCTGTCGTGGCTGTGGCGGTTCCACCTGAGGACGGAGGCTTGTGTTGCCTCCGAAACGTCGTGATTTTTATTTTATTTTACTTTTATTAATTTTAATGTTTTACCTAAGTGACTTTACCGAAAAAACCTAAGAATATGATTCCTTAAATAATGATCAAATAGAGCAAGTCAAGATCTATAAGTATCTTGGGGTCATCCTGGATTCAAAACTGAATTTTAAAGATCACATTGATTATATTGGGAAAAAGACAAAAATTAAAATTGGTTTTCTATATCGACACAAGCACTGCTTCCCCCCTATGTTCCGTTTGGAATTGATAAAAGCTACCATACTGCCTCTACTTGATTACTGTGACATTGTGTATAAATTAGCCCCAAGTACTGTACTGAAGAAGCTTGACTCAATGTATCACTCGGCCTTAAGATTTGCATTGAACTGCCCATATAGGACTCACCACTGTGATTTCTACATTGGGTCAAACTTAACATCTCTGAATGTTCGACGGCTTGTGCACCAGATCTTATTTATTCATGATATACTTGCAAAAGAATCCGCAGATTACCTGCTGGATCTCCTCTCTGTTTCAAAGAACAAATTTGACCTAAGGTCTACACTCATTTACCAGCTTCATATTCCCTATTGCCGTACATATACTGGAGGAAGGGCCTTTGCTATTGATGCCCCCAGGGTCTGGAATGCTGTTGCCAATAAATTTAAACTTGAGTCACTACCTATGAGATCTTCACTCAAAACTGCTCTAGAGGAGTTGTACACCCCTAGCTGCCAGTGCAATTCAGTGGCCTAAAATAAAATGTTTCGCTCCGGATGATCGCTGCAAAGTATGACCTGTGTTTTGATTTAGTGTGCTGATCTTAAAGGTGCATTGAAAAATAATAATACTCCGATTGATGCTCCTGCTGTTGTGGAGTGACTCATGCAGCCAGCTATGGCTGCTGGGTTTTGGTAGTACATGTTGTTTATGTCATTTATTGTTAAAATTCCGTCACAGTTCCTATGATCACTGTTTCATTGCTTTCATGGCTTCATTTTGGTGATTTCCAAAAGTGTATTGGTTTAGCCATGTTTGTTTGTTGTAGTACAGAGTTAGACTGATGGCCTTAATCTAAGTTGTCTTGTTGTTGTTGTTTGACTTGCATCCCACTGGGATTTTTGCACACAGCGTTGGTGTACGGTGTTTTTTCTGCAATATTTTGCTGTCTTTTCTTAGATTTTCTGTTTGCACTTAGTCACATATTCACTTTAAGATGTTTTTTGTTCATGTTTTTGTTTTTTGTTTGTTGCGGTTGCACCCGATTCAAGAGCCGAATGGCTCACAGGGCTATACCTAATAAATGAACTTGAATAAATGAACTTGAGCTTTATATGAAAGTACGTACACAGTTATTGCTTCTTAAAGTACCGTAGTTCATCGATTCACTGTATACATTAAATATAGCACTGTACAATATTACATGTTGTGGTGTTTAAAATAATAATGTACTGTAAATATTGATGATACAATTTAAATAACCTGTACTCATCAGCATTGTGATATAATATCAATCAACCCCCATGAATGACAAGGCATGGGGCTTAATCCAGCAGTGGATTGACAAAAACTGGAAGAAAACTAAATTATCTTCAAATAATAATAATGTAAAAATATAATTTCCAGCCAACGTTGTATTATTACGTTATATCTCATTGGAAAACCATCTAGACCACTTTTCATACATACATTTGAAAATTGTATTAAAATGTAAAGCTTATACAACATTGCAGTAACAATTGGCACGGTTGGCTACATAAGCTCAACGTACGTACATAATGAATAAATACTGCTGTGGGTTGACCTCTGTAAACAAGCCCTTTTACACTGGTTTATTGTTGCATTCTGTCACTGTTTATAAGACGTGCATTTATAAATTAGGTTAAGCTGGCATTGGTCGATTTAGTCAAGATGTAAATTCACGGCAAAGCAAGCATTGACTTTGATGCCACATGCCTGCGATTTAGTGTGCCACTTGCTTTTGTATTTGATGTCAAAACTAAGAATTACCGCATGCACATAATGTTAGAGGAATGTTAAATATGGTTTACAGCGAGGTGAGGGTAATTTACTCTCTTATCACCACGTAATAACTTTGACGCATAAAAATCTTAATTGTGAATACTATGGGACGTGATCATTAACTCTGATTATGTTGGGTTTTTTTTAATTAAAGGAATAAATTGCTTCGGAAGAGAGATATATTCCAATGCTGATATATCAAATGCAAATACCAATGACCATTACTTAAGAGGAATGAATATATCAACTTAATATGCATTAGAAGCTGCCAAATGTTATACGTAGCATTGAATGGCAATATTGCAGTCAGGTAACACGTGATTAGAACTGGTCTTAATTCTATCATCTCATGATTTGTGATCAAATGTCATCATTGGGTGTCAAATTTTGTACTTAATTAAATGCTACAAAGGTAAATTGCTGAGAAACCTGGACAGGGAGTCCTCAATCTGTGGGTAATGGACAACAGTGGAACTGCGAAGGTAATGGGAAACAGTGCAAACACGCGGGCAAAGTTGTTGGCTGCTTAGGGGACATTCCATCTGTTCAGCAACATCGCAGGCAGCGTCGTCAATAACATTCAATGGCTCATTATGACGTTAATGTTTTTAATTGCCCCAAGTATTTTAAATGTTCCCCTGATATTAATGACTCATTAACATCACATACGGTCAAACGAGGCCAGGCATTTAAATAAATGTTCTGATGGAATTGCCCCAAAAAAAACACATCTTCACATGGTCGACGTTCTTTTTTGTTGTTTTCAAAATATACAATCATAACATTTGCTCACAATTCTGCACTAATGCCATCCGAATGTGTGCAAATATAGGAGTTGACCAAAATTGTCTCTGGAATGGGCGAAGCATGCTTTTTTGTTTCTGCCGAGCCCCAGACCTCAGACTGTTTAGAAGCACGGATCAGTCCGACTGCACAAGCATTAGCGGGACATTTTTGTGGGAGAAACACCGCCTCTGGATAAAAAAAAAATCCCTGCGGCACATGCAAGAAATGCATACCGCCCAATAACTGGATCTGTTTATCCACACAGACTTCATAACTTGCTGTCAAAGCAATGGCTCTCTCTGCATATCCACACTGGAATCCATCCTTTCCATGGATGCTGAAACGCACCATCCGTGAAGCTGTCATTTATAGCTTATTGAAAGTAATTAAGCATTAATTTTATATCTCAAACCAATTTCAGCGCTTGGTAACAGTGCACTCTAGCATTCAGTGCACATATTCTGTTCTATTTTTGCGAATGGCAATACGATCAGGAGCTAAATACCACTGTTTTGGTCTACTCGCCACGAGAGGGCTTCAGTTTAGTGGGCATATTATTGCTGACGATGTGTCATCTATATTATGTTTGGGATTTTTTTTGTAAATATTTAGTTTAATTCAACATACTTTTTATGATTTCAGATCATTTAGCCTCTGTGGATTTTTTTCATTTTGCCCCCCCCCCACACTTTAGTGCACTGTCCAAACGACACCACATTAGAAGTGGCTACTGTTACATTGTGGGGGGGTGGGAGGGGATTCATGGTGTTGGGAGCTCCTCAAGTCGTCTTCGAGAAGTCAACGCATTTCACATTACAAAAAACGAAACGCACTTAGTGAAAACTATCTTGAAGCAGGTGTTTGCGATTGTTTTGGTATAGCTTTTTTTCCCGTCTACTATAATATTTTCAAATACACAACAAAGTTTTTTTTTTCAAAATTCGAACCACTTGAAACATGTTTTGAGAGTTTACTGACAATTTTGTTGATGCTACACAACCCCCAAATATTGAAGCAAATGGGAGCACAGAGAACATCGTGGCAATTGCCAAGCCTTTGGCCACGTGTGGGAAAATATAAGCTGTCTCCATTTCTTCTCTACACCAGTGTCCAGATGGCTCCGAATCAATTGCCCTCAAACCCCTCTCTCTCTCTGAGATCAAAAACTGGCCGATCCTTCTGTGCTGCACTAACTCTAAGAATAATTTACAGCCCTTTGTCATCGGTGGTGCAATGGGTTTTGTTTTACCATACTTCACCACACAGGTCTGTGAAGGGGTGGGGTGCATGATTGGTTCAAATATCACTTGCTATCGATGTTAGCCGTGACTGTGAATTGAACTTGGATTCATAGAGCAGCACTCGAGCCAATACACCATCGCCTTATATAAAGCAGTTTATGACCAGAACGCCAGACAGAGTGCATATTTGAAATCTGGTGACGTGAACGAATTGCACGCAGATGTAGCGCGTTAGATGTAGCTGCGTGTTAGTGCCTCTTGGCCTGGAGGAGTTTGTCTGTGGTCTCCCTCTCCTAATGGGTGTTGCGACAGGCGTTACAGCGCGACGCATTCCCCCCGTTATTAAACTCGCAACTGGATCCCGCGGAGAGAGTCATGCTTCTCCGTGGCTCTAGCAACAGAGCCTGCTGTGGCGTTGTCATAACATCATCATCACCAGCGTGTGTGTGTGTACTCGTCACCGTGGCAACCCGTCCAGCCTCTCGAGCATCCAGATGCGCGAGACGTCTCTATTAGTGCCGCGTTGCCGGGTGCGCGCCGTCGCGTGCTGCCCTGCCGCACGGAATAGCGTCGAGCAATGAAGAAGAAAAATATTTAAATCCGTGAAAAAACGCCACATCGTTTATATCTGGACAAAAAGCTGAGCCAACACGTGTTGTGTACCAGCAGGGCATTGTGCTCTCGATTCCATGCAAGCGGCCCGCGAGCGTGCGTGGCTCCTGCCGCAATTTGGCGGCCGGACTTCAATTTGTGGGGCCCTGCTCTTTGCGTCCCGACGCGCTTGGTGTGGCATTTGGCGGGCACATTTTTTTTGTAACCCTCCCTCTCTTTTAGTTTTGTCCTTCTCCAAATGCAACCATTAACTCTTTGCCTCCTTCGATAGACCGCAGAATCGTCCAATAAAGCCACGCAGAGTGCGCAAGGGGGTCCGATTGTTGCTCGGGGGTGGGGGTCGGCTCCGACGGAAATGAAAGCTGGAGGAGGGGGATTTGTTGAGTTCCTGTCTTGCCGGCAGATTATTGAATGCGCAGCGCATAAATTTGAAACACATTTCACGCCACGTTTCGGAAAAACACGTTGCGGAAACGGCAGCTTTTCCTGCGCCTGGATATTCATACCACAGTTTGGACAACCTGGACCCTGAGAGATCCCAAAAGGATTCTCACCTAAACAGCGCAGGCATCATCCCGACTCTGCAGGAACGAGTTTCGCTAATGTCCGTAAATGCACTCACGTTGGCCGTACACCCTCGGAGTTATTCCTTGGATATATTTCAGCTTGCCATTTCAAGGAAGAGGAAGGTAATCTGGATTTGGTGCGATAGTGAGAACAATAATGGATAGCTCACGGAGAGGTGACAGGGACGCACCGACATACCAGGAGAGTAGCGTAAGACGGAGCAACATTGAGGATAAAATTTGCCTCGGACCTGTCCACTGTCAGGTAACTTAATGATGGTGATGACGACGAATGCAGTCGCGTCATGTCGTGCTTGTTCACTCTGACCTGCATGCATGCAATCTCAAATCGATGGAAATTGGACAAATGTGTTTTGAACAAAGGTGTTTATCAGACAACTCAAATTTTTGTTACATCCAAAAAATAGAGCAATAAGATGCACTTGCCCCTCCACCCCACCCCTCCCTCAAGAATATATGATCAACTCGCCTTTTGCATCGTCCAAGGACGGGTGTATTGCAGTAAATCTGAAACTTGCAAGCGAAAAGCAGACCGCGACGTGATATATTCATTGCATCAATTCGTGTGCAATTTGTAAGGGCGCGGTGACACAGACCTGTTTCATTTAAAGGTGATAATCCCTTGTTCATCATGACGTCCTTTTTACTTTGATGTCTCAACAGCGTTACGGAGATCGCGTGACGCGAGGGTTCTGCCTTTGTAGTGAGGATTGTGAGTAGACGCCGAGGAGGGGGGAGAAGGCGCCTTGCCTCCCCCCATGTGGAGTGACGTCAGCCGCTAATTATTATGAATGGCGGGGGGGGGTGTCCATTTTGAGGACGTCACCTGCTCATTAATATTAATGAGGGCGGCTGGTCGATGCGGAGTGACGTCACGAGCGTTAAGGACATTCCTGGGTGAATATAGTAAGTATGTGCAAAATGTTACGAATGTTGGGTACAAAAATGCATGTGTGGCCTTCCGAGTGAGGCCGTCTGTTGAGAATTCCTTCTCTAAAATTTTGGCCAAGTACGACTGGGGGCACCTTCAACTCCTGAACATGGAAGACCACACTCAGATTATGAGTGGCTGAGAAAATCCTCGTGATGATTCCACCATCCCTTGCGAACTGATTCAAGTGTAGAGTGTTTTGCTTATATTGTCATGGATGTAGCAGCCTCTAGTGGCAGCAGGGGTCACATACACCGATTACTTACAAGGTGCATAAATCAAAAATAACAATTTTATGGATTGCACAATTCCATACGTATATCGTGATCAAATTTTAGTATTTAATCGATTAATTGATGCATTTGGAATAAGCATACGACTAATATTTGTTGCAGCTTGACAATGCTGAATTAAATAATGGAAAAGCATGATTTTGTACACAACAGATTTTAACTAGAAAAGAGATATGCGAACAAGCAATTTGACCGTGCTGTCGTACACACAGTGGGGATATTCAGCAGAAGCTGATGACGTCATGTATTAGTATGAATTGCGCACTTTTTAGATTGTGATATCAAAAGAAATCGCCCGACCATAGAAACGTCATCATGTTATAAATTCTGATCATCATGTTGTTTGTCTAAACGGCATGTGCAAACAGCACACACGGTTGCTACACGTGTATGTATGTTGTACTTCTTTCGTACCGTACGTAGCCAACTGTGCTAATAGGAGGTGTTGTATTTTTCGATATAAAGCTTTCGTGATTGCAGGGATTCATCTTCTTGGTTCTTTCGGGAAAGTCACGTAGAAGGGAAGTAATAAAATAATAAAAATAAAACATAATACAATTATTCTCACGACGTTTCGGCCACAACGCAAGCAGCCGTCCTCAGGTGAAAACCAGGTCCGTCGAGGTGAGACACTGCTTAACCAATACATACTTCACCTGGAATGGAACTTTCTACAAGCAAACTGAGGGCACCCCAATGGGCTCGCCCCTATCTCCAGTTGTAGCCAACATCTTCATGGAGAAATTTGAGACTGACGCCATCAAGACTGCCACTCTACGCCCGACCTTATGGAAGAGGTACGTAGATGACACTTTTGTCATCTGGCCACATGGCCGGCCTGCTCTAGACCAATTTCTCGACCACATCAATTCCATACACCCAGCCATCAGATTCACCATGGAAGTCGAAAAAGATGGCAAGCTACCCTTTTTGGATGTACTAATTAAAAGGAGACCTGATGGTTCAATGAGCCACTCTGTCTACAGGAAAGCCACCCATACGGATACTTACCTAAAACCGGATTCCCACCACCATCCATCCCAGAAGAATTCCCTCATCAAGACTCTATACCATAGAGCCCAATGCATTTCCGACCAGGAACACATTGGCAGTGAACTCAAACACGTACGCCAAGCTCTTAAGGCTAATGGTTACTCCGACTACACAATCCGCAAGGCCATCACTCCAACCATCAAGAAGGATCCTGTTGAGAAGCCTTTTAAGACCATCACCTTACCCTACATTGCTGGGGTCACAAAAAAAGATCTCGAAAATCCTGATTAAACACAAGATCCAGGTCGATTCAACACAGTACATAAAATCCGTGATCTGGTCCCGTCTGTAAAAGATGTGGTTCCAGACATACAGTACCCTGGCGTCTACAAACTAAGTTGCCTCTGTGGTAGCAGTTACATTGGAGAAACCAAACGACATGTCTCAGACCGCATCCGTGAACATAAAGCAGACCTGAAACACGGTAGGACAAACACCTCGACCGTGGCAGATCACTGTTACAATTCAGTGGGCTCACATGACATTGACTTCTCCAAGACAGAGGTTCTCTGCAAGCCATCTGGCTATCATGAGAGATTCGTTCATGAGGCGATCCACATATACAAACACAGAGACAATTTCAACCGAGAAGATGGATTCTGGCTTAGCAATCATTGGAAGGACGTAATAAACCATTTCGGATCTTAACTGATTGTGTTACGTTTACGGTGACTTTCAGACCGCGTTCCACTCACTGGCATGGTGCAGTGTGCAGAGTAATGTATGGTGTCGTAATTGTATAGTAAATATATAGCAGTGTGATACACATTACGGTGGGTAGAATAATACATAGTGTTATATTAAAATGGATAAGGCAGCAACTGCAGCAGCAGCAGCAGAAACTGCAGCAGCAGCAGAAACTGCAGCAGCAGCAGCAGAAACTGCAGCAGCAGAAACTGCAGCAGCAGCAGAAACTGCAGCAGCAGCAGCAGAAACTGCAGCAGCAGCAGAAACTGCAGCAGCAGCAGCAGAAACTGCAGCAGCAGCAGCAGCAGAAACTGCAGCAGCAGCAGCAGAAACTGCAGCAGCAGCAGCAGAAACTGCAGCAGCAGCAGAAACTGCAGCAGCAGCAGCAGCAGAAACTGCAGCAGCAGCAGAAACTGCAGCAGCAGCAGCAGAAACTGCAGCAGCAGCAGAAACTGCAGCAGCAGCAGCAGCAGAAACTGCAGCAGCAGCAGCAGCAGAAACTGCAGCAGCAGCAGAAACTGCAGCAGCAGCAGCAGCAGAAACTGCAGCAGCAGCAGCAGAAACTGCAGCAGCAGCAGCAGCAGCAGAAACTGCAGCAGCAGCAGCAGCAGAAACTGCAGCAGCAGCAGCAGAAACTGCAGCAGCAGCAGCAACTGCAGCTCCCTTTGATGCTGTTAATCCTGCATAATGCACATGCATATGTAGTACTAATCACATTCCTGCATTTCCCATAAATATGCTAAATTCCTCTTGATATGCAAATTCCTTTGTCAAGGCGCCCAGCTTATATATATGCTCCAAGCTCGTGTGCTGTTTCATTCAGACTCTGTCGCCTCGACGGACCTGGTTTTCACCTGAGGACGGCTGCTTGCGTTGTGGCCGAAACGTCGTGTGTCTTGCCTCACGGCAGATGGGGAGCGTACGCTCACAGGAAGTTCCTTTTTTTATGCTAATATGGGTCACGTGACCAGGAAGTGACGATGTTAGATTTCCACTGTACCACGCGGGCGTCAGCCATTACACAGATAAGTCAAGATGGCGGCACGCATCGCATCTCAGTGAGACCACAGCCGCACTTGTCCATTGTGGGAGCTTAAGAAGCATTATCTGTAAGTTGTTTATATTCCTATAATATTGTAAATGCTGTTGTAATGTTGGAATGACCGTTATAGCAATGTAAATGCCTTTATGGTGCCGTTAAGTTGTTGTAGTAAATACGAGGCCTAGTTAGTAACGAAGCCTGTGACTTTCCTTATTGTGGATGTTACTTGTGATTTAGTAGGTCGAGTCAGACTTGTGCCTATGTTGCGATCCTGAGAGTGATGACGAAGTATCTCATCCACAGTTTAGTGTTAAGTGTAATGCTGTACATTTGGGGTGCAGTGGGATGAATACACTATGTGCCTGTATGCAACGCACCAGCTTGTGCCTTTGTCTAGTTGTTCAGGGGTAATGTGGGGGCCTGGTCCTTCCAGGATCTATTGTTATCTGAGACAATGTTCTGATGCTGTGGTGTTCATTGTGTGGGTGTTTCCGAATTATAACAGATGCTGTATCTGTGTTTTCTCACCAGTTTTACCTGTTACAATCAATAAATGACGATCGGAGTTGGACGGTCATCCTGGCTCCGAGGGTTTATTGAACACATGGTTATCTACTCGACTAGCGGTGCAACGCAGCGCACAGCGAGGCCGAGATATCGTGAGAATAATTTTATTATGTTTAATTTTTATTATTTTATTACTTCCCTTCTACGTGACTTTACCGAAAGAACCAAGAAGAGGAGGTGTTGTACTCTTTGTCATGTGTGATAATGCAATGATTTGCATATCAATGCTCATGCAACATTTTTCAATTCACAGTCCAGTATGGGACTCAAAATGTAACAATACATAGCTTACTTTTTTTAAACGGCTTTAATGCCATGCCAAATTCTGGCATTGTTGAGGAAATGAATAGTATTGAAATAAAACAGATTCGCCAAATTTTTGTTGTGAAGGTCTAATAGCATCATACTTCTAGCCCTCACGAGAAAAAACAAGAACCACCACACATGGCGTTTATGATACTTAACACATTTGAGCACATTTGCAGAACTTAAAAAATATACACGCAGCGAATGCTGGGTTTTCAACACAACCAAATGTCATATTTTGGCCGGCACAGTCCTGGTTTCAGCAAGGCTATGCCAGTATCTTGAAGCATTTTAGCAAAATTCAGGATGTTGTTGCAGTTCAACATTTTTTGTCCTCATGCTCAACCCTTGCTAATGGTAGAAGGTGGGCCTGAGGCGTGGGCAGGGCTGGCAGAGGGCTAGGTGGGACCGGGCGAGCATGAGGCAGTAGTGTAGCAACATCAGAAACAGAAGCCACTCACTTTTAGGTGGGGCTATTGAGTGGACGTATCTTTTCAAGAGAAGGCAGTGCTGACAGGGAGGGAGGGCCTGGCAGAGGGAGGGCGCTGACAGATGAGGGACTTATATTCTTAGGTTTTTTTGGAAAAGTCACGTAGGTAAAAAAATGTAAATTAATCAAAGTAAAATAAAAATAAAATAAAAATCACGACGTTTCGGAGGCAATACAAGCTTCCGTCTTTAGGTGGAACCGTCACAGCACGATAGCTGTATCAAGTGAGAGAAATTCCAAGAAAACAGTCCTTGTATATATACTGGTTGAGGGTGGGAGGAGCCAAGGTAGGCCCTGAATATTATTTTTGTGAGGTTCGGTGCGGCTGAAGCACGCTGTTAGGAATGAGCCTTTGTTGTGTAAACTAGGTGCGGATGATGTAAAGGAACTTCTTCTTGCGTGCGGCTGATGTAAGAGATGCAGAGCAAGAGCTGCAATTCCACATTTAGGCGGTCAAGCCAGATAACCGCGTCAGGAGCAGCTGAGTGTGTCGCTGCGACGTCTTTCCTTCATATGTGTGGAAGGGAGGGACTGACAGGGAGGGACTGACAGCACACCATGTGTCCTCGTTGATCCTTCCAGAAATTTGCTAGCTTCGTAGTGTTTTAATTAAGTTCATGATTCGAGATATTATGCACCATCTGTTTAGAAACAATGCACGGTTGTTATAATTTTAGCACTCTTGTGGAGCACGTGCCGCTCGCTACACTATCCCCGATTGCATTCGCGTTCTTTTTAATGGACCTCACAGTCGATTCGTGTATAACGAAATGTATAAACGAGTTGACTGTAAGTATGTATAAAGTAAAAATACACAATGTAGTAAGGAGTTCAGAGCGGGATTGCTGCAAGACTGAGGACTACGCGGGCAGTCTGGGGGTGTGCCCAATCTTCGCAGACCGTTGTATAAGTTCTAACATTCTGCGCGTACATCCTTCACGTCAGTGGTCTGGCGCATCCACTCGCGAATACTGGAGTCCGACGGGTCGCGATTCGGGAATTAGTACACATTTAGTACATCGCGAATTTCGAACTCGCCAATAGAGAGGGTTTACTGAATAATGGTATTAATATCCTCTTTGGTTCTTTCGGTAAAGTCACGGAGAAAGAAAATAAATTAAATAATAGAATACGACGTTTTGATTTCAACACAAAGCAACCGTCATCAGGTAGAACTAAATTTGAGAGAAAGACAAAACACAGACACGGAGACACACAGACAGACACACAAGCAGAGAGAGACAACACAGAGACACACAGATAGAGAGACACAACATAGACACACAGAGACCCAATGCCTCTGTGTCGAGGCCTTAAATAGAGAGAGGGGGAGGGGGGCAGAGAGAGAAGTGGGTCTACTGGAGCAGAGAAATTAGCATGTCAATGAAAGACCCAACAAGACTGGTACATTTTTGAGAGAGTTGTGTGGAAATCCACCCCGAAGCGACCGAGGGAGAGAAAGAGCGAATGGGCCTATGAAAGCCTGGTAAATTTTAGAGAGAGAAATAGGCCGTTTGAGAAAACAAGCCGTGTTGCAATCGAAACGTCGTATTATATTATTTAATTAATTTAATTTCTACGTGACTTTACCGACAGAACCAAAGAGTAATTCCTGCAGTCACGAAAGCTTCAAATCAGGTATTAATATAATCATCCACAGCCCTTTGTCAATTCCATCGCCGCTGGACGATGGCCTCCCCACGTCATGTCGGATCATGGGGGTTGTTTGACCATTGCTTTACCGCACTCGTCAGTTTGGGTTGGTGAAAGGAGAGGGTTCATATTCTTAGGGTTTTTTCGGTAAAGTCACGTAGGTAAAAAAATAAAAATTTATAATCTAGAATTAATAGCCTCTACGGGGAGGAATTCCACCTATCTGTTAGAGTTTTTAACAGACAACGAGACAAGAAGTCACAGCTTCTCGAGACGCTGGCCTTCCTAAAGAGATGCCGAGATAACAAGGTAATACAAATACTGTTTCTTGGAATTTCTCTCACTTGATACAGCTATCGTGCTGTGACGGTTCCACCTGAAGACGGAAGCTGGTGTTGCCTCCGAAACGTCGTGATTTTTCTTTTCTTTTTCTTTTTCTTTTATTAATTTACATTTTTTTACCTACGTGACTTTACCGAAAAAACCTAAGAATATGAATCCTTGCAGTCACGAAAGCTTCAAATCTAGGAAGAAAGGACAGGGCTCAGATCGGGTTCAGATATCAACCACAACTGACATTGAGCCATGGTCAGGAATCAAACTTATATTGACAGGTGCATCGTACAATGTGCTCACCACTTCGTCTACCACTCAATCCCCCAAAGGATCCACATCTACCCACTTATATCAAACTGCATTCGCTTCTCACTTGGGCCACCGGACATAGTTTTTCATCAATCCGTGAAGAGCAATCACTGCAAATTAACTTATATTCTCAGGTAACACGGTGGAGGCGAAATGTACATTGACAATATATGATCAATTCCATGGTGAAAGTGCAACTCACGTAGCTGTGTAAAATACAAAGCTTTATACTCTTAGGTTTTTTCGGTAAATTCACGTAGGTAAAGCCCCCCCCCCCCACCGTTCCATTCCCTGGCTACCACATTCAGATAAGCCCCTCCCCCCTTAACTTGTATTTAAGAGCTTGTCTCTTGGATTTTTCCTCACTTGATACAGTAAATTTAGCTGTGACGGCCCCACCTGAAGTCGGATACTTGTGTTGCCTCCGAAACGTCGTGATTTAATTGATTTATTTTCATTTATTATTCTTTTATTTCTATTTGTTTTACCTACGTGACTTTACCGAAAAAACCTAAGAGTATGAATCCTTGCAGTCACGAAAGCTTCAAATCTAGAACAAAGCTTTCTAGCTGCGCTTTATGAATGGGTGAAAGCGAGTGTCCGTTCACAGTGTGTCTCATCAGAGCGGTGCATTCAGTGCTAGCTTAGGCTGGAGTGCAGTTAATGTTACTGTAAATGTTTTCATATCTAGAATGACAGCTCTAAAGCCCATGTCTGCGAGTGTGTATATAGTAAGCTGGATAATGGATGTGTGTGTGTGCACTATAAGCATCTTGAATGTGAGAAGAGAAATTTACATCCTATGGCGAATCCAGTTGGGAATACCTCACTGATATACGGTGAGCATTAAATACCATTATGTTGAAAACCCAAACAATCTTCCATCATTATACAACTCAATGTCATCTGCTTCATGCAGAAGTATGCGGTCACGTGCACTGAAGCATTTACCCGTTCATTAAAAATATCTGTAAATACAGTACAGTTTGCATGGGATATTTCTTCCAAAAAGTTTAAACGACATCCCAACATCGTTTGGGATGCACACTCGAACAAGATTATTCTTGTAATGTGTCCTGAGAAATGCGAATACAGTATTTACATATAATTCATGCATAAATACATTCTCTTCACGTAGAAAATGTTATTATTGAACGGCCAATGTGCCTTGTGGAACAATATCATCCAGCAGTACTGAATTTGTTCAAGCAAACTCGGAACCAGTTTTAAACCTTGTGGGTCTCTTGGGCTAATGGGACGAAACATATGTATTTTGTATGTGGAGCATCCTTTATTTATTTTAAGAGCTGTAATGTAGCATCACGGCGCAAGAGTTCAGTCCGAGAGCCTGAGACAAAAATAACTTATTGGGGTTTTTTGGGGGGGATTTCACAAACTCCAGATGTTAACAAATGAGCAAAGCCATTACAACCCACCACATGGTCTCCAGAATTCCCTGCCTTGCGTTTTTTTTTTAAATGATCAAAATTGTATACTTATGCAACTCCTACATTGGCACAATTAATAAAGGACACGTTTTTGCATTCTTAAACAATGTGTATGGCGACACAACGCGCAGACCAAACGCACAGAGAGGATTTTTCCTTGTCGTTTTACTGGAAGATGGGTTTTTGTTATTTTCCCAAAATCATTTTGTTTTCAAAGCTACTTACAGCGGATTAGGCTGCCCAAGGTTCATTGAAGGACCTCTTAGGAATGGGGTGGCAAATATTCGGAACGTTCTTTTGTAAAATTTATGTGCATGACTCATGAGCAACATTCCTGTCCCTTAGTCAGAAATTATATTATTAATGTCTTCAGCAGAGACATGTTTTCTCACTAAAAAGCAAAGGGAATTAGTGTTAATACATGTGGTGGAAATTTAATTTGTATAAAATGCAAAGACGACTTTATATTCGACAATTTTGATTGGCAGGCTTAAATATCTGCTGCTAAAATTACCATCAAGAAGAAAGAGGAATAGTTCAAAAGGTATAATAGGTTGGTTTTAAAGCAGCTATTACCATTTTCCTGAGCTGAAACATGTGTTTGGTGGTATTTGGCATCGCAGAGGAGAGAAAATACCAACCGATTTGTTGCATCAACTATTCAACTACAATTATATTTATTTTACCATGTAAGGCCCACTGATCTATATAGCTCTATTTCAGAAGCTACCTGGCCACAAATGACAGATCAACGAAATGGCTTATCACGTGGAAATTTGCATGTTTATATGCCACTGCAGGCAGCATCTCCACAGATTGTGACCTGAAAGAGGCCAACAGCTCCGATTAAATATTTCCCAGAAATCCTGTGTTGGCAATGAAATTCCAGCGTGCGTGTGGCTGTCTGAAAAACAAGCCTCTCCAATTTCCCAAAGGTCTTATTGTCAGCGTATGTGCACAACCGTGCGCCGGCTAGTGCCGTGTGGTGCACACAGAAAGGAATGCGGCCCTGGTTAAAGCATCTCCACTTAAACGACCGGCCGCTGAAAACCGTTGGAAGTGGCCCGAGTGAAACGGAGACACATCTAGGTCCTCGTAGAGTACAGCTGGGATATCTGAGTATTAAGGTAATCGCTTACTCATTACCGATTATCGGTTCGATGACTCGACCGATCGGGTAACACGCCAAATAGATGGGGGGGTGGGGGGGAGTGTGACGCTGCCGGGCTTTGTGATGTGTTTGTTATCAACAGCCACGTCGCGCTGGGTGTAGCGTAAAGGGGGTTTCCCGCTTTCGGGAGACAGGGTGTGGGGGTGGTTTCCATTATTAAAGGGGCCAGAGTAATCGACCATAAATAAAGCAGGCCATTAAACATGTTTGGTCGATTAATCGACTTAATAAACTAATCGTCCCAGCTCTGTTATAGACACTCACGCACCGAAAGACAAAGCGGCTAGTGGGAGAATGCTGGGCGGACAGCATTGCCATCAACAAATTACAAAACTGTGGACACCTTTTAAGACTTACGATTTTACAGATAATCTGCGGTAACTTTGTTTGCATGCATTCTGTTTAATTGCAAATCTTTAATCTTAGCGATGGACATGTTCCGAACTGCACAGACTGGAGTGTGTCTCGCAACCACCAGGCACCATGGTGGCGACATGTTCACTACCTCGCCTGGTATGCAGGAGGTCGTCGGTTCATCCCGACCCCTGACGCCCATATTTTTGGAGGTATGTTCTCCCCGTGGTCGCGTGGATTTTTCTCCGGATCTTCCAATTTTTCCCTCCACATTTAGAAACATGTTATATATGTCCACATGATAAGCCACTTCATTGAACTATTATATGTGACCAAGTTGATTCTGAAAAGGAGCTAAATAGTTCAGTGGGCCTTACCTGGTAAAATACAAATAGTTTATAGTTGATTTTACAAGACAGTACAGTGTTGAAACCGGTCATGTTGGCAGTTGTGGACTGTCTTGCTCATTATAAAACAGCGGGGGTGATGTGCCAGAAAAAAAACTGAGCATTGTGCTTTTTCATCTTTCAAAATGATACAACATTCCCTGCTTTCGGATAAATCCGATTCTTAAGTAAAATCTCAACACCCTGAAACTTATATGTGGCATGAGACGTACACAGCATGTGCAGCATCTGAGGAATCTTGGGTCAAGTAGCTTTTCAGCTGTGTGCCATCAGTTTTGACATGGGCTTCAGCCAAACTTTTTTTCAGAGTTCTATAGCTTCATCACCGACTGAAGCTTCATCACAAGTTCGAGAGGGGGGTCCTCAATTTCAATGGCAGGTGTGGCAATCTTGATAACCGCGTGTGAGAACACACACCGGCTTACGGAGCACGTAAACATAACTTGGGTGGCCAAAGCTGCCGTTGATCAGTTGTGGAACTTGGAAAGTGAGGTATTAAAACAATGTACCGCACACGAGTGCACTGGCACTCTCTAATCTGGTGGACAAGTATCCTTGGATTGTTGATTCACTGAAGGATGAGAGTAACACCAAAATATTCTATTGATTATAACAATGCATCCTATACTACAGGGTGAGTCGTGACTTTGGAAACATGGGACACTTCTGTAACCTGTTATTAGGCCTAATGGTGTATAAAGTGTTGTCTCCACCCAATCTAATCCACTCTACCTCGCTGGCCTCTCTGCCATTGTCTGAAATGTCACCTATTCCGTAATTTTTACCTTTTTAAGGCAGTGTTTTCAAGGAATGTCTTGAGTTATTTTCAAATATCTGGGAAGAGCATTGCTTTTCCCAGGGAGTGACCTCAATAAGGTTGTAAACAGCCGCACGTATACATCTCCGTCTGGGCTCCTGGGCAGCAAATACATTGTGCACGTGAGAGTGGGAGGAGGTGCACTACCACAACACACGAATTTGCATGACGCAGTGTTAATATAGCATACCGAGACATACAATAGAAAACTCATACTTCAACATTGTTCAGAGAACTTCCGTAGCAATGTGTGAGATAAGGATGGGCGATCGTCGATCGTTCACAGGTGAATTCCACAGCCTGGACATCAATGTGACGCTATTGGACGTCCACACAGCTGATCGAAGAAAAGCTGTACAGCAAAATAAGACATTTTCCACTTTGGAGTGTTGAAAGCTGTGGAGTGTTGAAAGCTTTGCAATGAGTAGGAAAACCTCAAAATTTCTATCGCGGCCAGAAGCTCGGGTGAACATGACCTACAGAAGCGCTGATTGGTTAGGCAGACGTGTGAGATGCATTAATTCGTAAGTTTAATTGATTCTGACGCGCATGATATATGAGAATAATTATGCGAGTATTTATGCTGTACACATGCATCTCACACGTCTGCCTATTGAATACGAATGCTATATTTCAGCTAAAACGGAGTAAAAACCGTGCTTGTGCGGGCGACGACAACAAGCATACTATAGGTGCAGTAGGCATTGTGAGTAGTGGAGGGTAGTGCAACTCTGTACTCTCCCCAGCGTCCACAACCCACACACTGACCAGTGTGGTGAAGTATGCTCATTTAAGCCTCACTGCCTGCATGGCTTCAGGAGGCACTCACCCAACAGTGGACCGCATATGTCAGGATACAAATCATCAGTACAGTGCTGGCGTGTCAGCATGTGATTCAATGAAGCCAGCGTGGGGTATCTGTTTTTTTTATTCAACAATCGAAAAAAAAACATCAAAGAGGGAAACACAGAGGTCATGAGCGCATAACGAACCCGGAGCAATATATCCTCAAATTAGGGACCGATTGGAGACACTTGGGCTCACTGACCTACCACAGTAGGAGCAGCGATGGGGGGGAGGGGGGAGGGTAATTATGTAACCAAACAAAACCGGACATAAAATAATATCAGCGCGATGCCCGAGTTTATCATTCTTGTTTTTGCCTCGGAGGCAACGGTCGTCATGTGTTTGCAATAATCTTTCAGTGTGAAGAGTCCGTGCCAGCGTGGGTTATTTAAAAACTGTATATATGTGGGTTACCAACTTTCTTCAAGACACCCCTGAAATCCACGTGGGCAGCAGCACTGACCCCCCCACGTTCTCTCCACTCACGCGCAATGCACACAGCGTAAGCGCAGAGGCGCCCCGCAGCTGCGGACCGTATCTCGTGACCCGAATTTTAAAGGGTTAAAATATTTTTTGCATTAAATATGCGACATCACCAAACTATTCTGACGCTGTCCTGGGCAGGTTCCCACAGGCCAGGCTCTAAGCTTGGTGTGGTCGCAGAATCATGTAAACACATCCGTGACTCATACACGAAACAGTAATTGAAGTTGTCTCTTAGATAAATGTGGCTCTGTGGTTTATGGGAAATAACGCTTTCTGTTTACTTAAGGCTATTAAAAGACGAAAATTTATTTTTCGCAAAATAGCTACGTAGTGTCCTGGCACGCAGCGTAGGACTCCATGTTATACGCACATATAAGCCTCGCAAGTATGGTAAATATGTCTATTATGTTAATAATTTGCACCTGACCTAAAAGTGACTCTCACGTTTCCACTGTATTCCTCATTTCATAATAATATAATCATTTGCAGCACTTTGTCAATCTACTGCTGGATGAAGACTTGCCCACGCAGTGCCAGTGATGGGGATTATTGGACCATACTTCACCACACCGATCAGTGCGAGTTGGTGAGGAGGGGTTCAGTAATGGTTAAGATACCACTCATCAGGGAGGGTTAGCCTTGGCCAGGAATCGATCTCAGGTTTCCGGGTTAACACCAGTGTGCGAGCCACTTCGCTAAAGCACTCGGCTTCGCAACCCCACCCATTGCAGAACCACCTGACACATTTATATAATAAAACAAACTGTGGATGCAATACATTATAAATAAGGTATTATATACAACAGCACACCATTCAGCAAACGTTCACGTAAACAGCATTTAATTGGCTGGGAAATGCTTCGCAAATGAAACAAAAATTCATCGTGCAAATGTCATCGAATTTGCCAGGTGTGGTGTCCACGCTTGGGAGGTGGATTGACAACCGCGCACGGTGCAATGTCATGCATCTTGCTGTGAGTATGTGATTAAAAACTGAACATCTGTGATAAATAGCTTTACAGATCATCGGATTCCTTCAGTATAATTAAATATTCGTATTCTGATAGGATAACGTACGATGCAAATACATAGTCTGATTATGAAAACCACTGTCCGTGCTGCATACTCGCCAAACATGCCGAATTGAGCGTTAGACTGACGGTTTTTAAATCCATTTCACTGTGCACGGATTTGGTAAAGCTAATCATTCAGTTTCTTTAAAGTGTGGAGATGTTTTTACTCTTTTTTATGAATCAGTACTCTATGCAATAAAATTGCTTCAAAATTGGCAGCCTCCCCTTTAGATCATGCTATGAAAAAAGTCCATTGCTGAAAACGTCACCTTTTGTATACTTTTCCTTTTTAGGCAACCGTGTTATTGACGAATGTGTTGCGTTTTTAAATATATGCTTGTGCAACACTGCCAATGCAGTTCCACCAAATAATTCGCAACAAATCAGTATGGTGCTGAGGCTCAAGCCAGCAGACTGCATTCACAGTTTACGTCTTCATACGCACACACATCCTCACTTACTCACTTCCATAAAAACTGCCTTTCAGGAAATAATATTTTAATTTGTGATTTTGGTATTATTTTTAATATCGATCTCTTTACATGTAACATTCGATCCGACTATCCCTGGCAAGATGTGTGCTTCAACAACAGCAATATTTTATAGGGAAAATGTTTCATTGATTCCATAAATCAGGATCTGATGAAGGCTTCCCCATGCCATGTCAGTCATCGGTGGAGATGGGAGCATCCAGTACCGGTTCAATATCACTAGTTACTGATGCTAGCCGTGGCCAACAATTCTCTAACCACTGTGTCAGGAATCGCTAACCACTGTGTCACCACTCTAATTCCACCCAGTACGCTTATGCATCTGGCACTGATGAAGCTATAAAGTGGGCAGCCTCGCCCTATGTGCCGGCAAACTATGACGAAGCCGGAACTGGCCTTAGTCATACCAACTCTGGTTGGAGTTTCTAAAAAAAGACCGGCTGTGACCCATTCTCCAAAACCACTTACATAAGTGTATGCAACCCTTTATGAAATCTAATAAAATTGTTATAATTTCCTCAGGAATTCTACCAATCCGTGGGATTTTTTTTAAAGCTTGTTCCAATTATTTTTTTGTGTTCAGGAGAAGGTGGCTTAAGACCAATACAAGTTATGCACTCACCGATCACATTACACAAACTAATTCCATTAGCGCGTCTGTGAGCCAATTAAAATGGGTTTGTGTGCAGTTAAGTCTGCCAAAAAAATATGCACAGACGTGTATTGACACATGGTGGCTGCATATGTTGTTTCGAGCTAATGTTGCAGAGTTGGTCTTGGGCCTACAAAGATGCCTCCTGAAGGTAAGGCATGCTCCAAAGTAACTTTAAGCCAGATGTTGGCCGTTATATAATGCAAAGAATACCAAGAAAACTATGCATAAGGGTGAAGACAAAGGTGCATTCATCTATAACTTCCCTGAAACACGGCAGATCCAATACCCCTGCCGTGGATGATCATTGTTATAACGCAGTGGGCTTGCACGATATTGTTTTTTTTCCGAGACCAAGGCACTCTGCAAACCTTCGTGCTACCATCAAAGATTTGTCCATGAAGCCATCCAGATATGTACACGGAGACAATTTCAACCGAGAAGATGGGTATAAGCTGAGCAATCATTGGAAGGACGTTATTTACCAGGCAAAGTCGTAACTTGCTGTGGTGCTTCCATTCTTCCCATGCCGTTTGGCTGTTATCTCCGACTCTCTGAGTTGCATTGCCCTGTTAGGTGCCTTTGCATTAACGGGCTGGGGTCTCACTAACATGGCCACCTCTGCTCCCTTAGCCTCGATGTATTATCGATGGTTCTGGCTGTGTGATGGGCTGTGTGTCTCACTGGCGCGACCACCGTTGCGGTGGTTCTCTTGCGTGGACGCGCTTGCCTCTCACAGCGCAGTTGGCAGCGCCGCAGCTTGTGTTACACATAGACATGACATTAACTTGCTAATTCCCCTAGACTCTCTGCCTAATCTCTCCCATAAATACAGTGCTAATCTCCCATTACCGCGGCTATTGTGCACATATGCGGGGGCGATACTTTTATGCGGCGACGGAAGCTCATTTCATGCTAATCTCTCTCCCTAATCTCTCTCTCCCTAATCTCCCCCGTTAACACAACTGATGTGCTTGCGTGCGGGGATGGAAATCCTTTTCAGCTCAGACCCCGCCTGCTTGCCCTTCGCCACATATGTAACCTCTTGTTGTAACAGCTCTCTCACTGTGTTTCTTCCTGGTTCAGCAGTTTCACTGCTAGATTATTATTTCCGTCTGATGACGACTGGTTGTGTTGCGATCGAAACGTCTTTTTATTTTATTTTTCTACCTACGTGACTTTACCGAAAGAACCAAAGAGTATGGGTTCCCTGCCCACCCCAGATAACAGAGCTGTTTGAAGCTACTGGACTCAACACACAAGAGTTTGCTTAGCATAATTATTTAAACAAACGCTTAAGGATTTGAATTACATTAAGAGTGCGTTCAAATTCATAGTAAAAAAATTAAGCTCAACATGAATTCAACTATGCTTATGTATATTAAAATAAAACAACTGACATGCCTTTTGGCAATGTTCCCACACGATATCAACGAGGTCTTAAAACCCCGGTGCACATGGAGGATACATTTTAAAAAATGTGCTCAGTGATTTGTGTCAAGATTTGGACATTGATAAACCATTGCCATCATGAAAAACAATCATCCTCAAACAGTGGACTCGTCACCATGAATCGTCACTAGAACGACAGCAAGCATATGCTTAGGGGCCGTCCATAAATGACGTCACGCACCTAGGGGGGTCAGACATTTGTGACGATCTGTGACGAGGAGGGGGGGGGGTTTGAGAAATGTGACGTCACATCAAAATGCGCAACTTTAAATAAATGTAGACAACACGTTCTACTTAATTGAATAGCCTTTTAATAAAAGTTTTCTCCTACAACATCAGAGTGCAGCGCTACATTAAATACGCACTACAATGAGAATAGTTAAAAACGATTTGAAGCATGTTTTCTATTTTTTGGGGGGGGGGGGGGGGGACAGAGCTTTGTGACGTCATATTTGAGGGGGGGTCTGACTTTTTGTGACGCCGTGTGACGACTGGGGGGGGGGGGTAAAAAATCGTCCAAAATCGCGTGACGTCATTTATGGACGGCCCCTTAGTCCATGGGCAAATCTGATTGATACAATTTGTTGGTCTCAGTTTTGAGCTCGAGGTTGCCCAGATCCGCGAAGGATTCACAATGCTTGGGGCTTCGCTGATGGCTGGGAATGGTGGGACGACACAGATAACGATCAATGATTTGAAGGATTACGCAGCAGCAATAATAATAATATAAATGTATAGAAACCAATTACAAACTACAACATTTTACCCCAATTGAATGTGTGCATAGGAACATCAGAAGATGTGCTCTAAAAATAGGATTTGAAATATAAAGGCACGAACGTGAACAGAATATGTTAATCACGATCGCAGCGGCTGCCAGTTACGCAAATGTGAGTGCGGGGATCGTCATTTATCTCCGGGTCACAGATCTCATTCACTCTTTGTTCCTTCATGCCCCCTCGTTTTCTTTCTCAGCCTATCTTTTGCGCTTTTTTTTTCTTCCTGGTGAGTTTGCATTGTCGTCCTCGTGTTTGGTAACGTGCTTTGAGATGCCAGGGCATTTAAGCTCTAATTGAATGTAAATCCTTTCCCGTTTTTTTTATTTGCTGATGGGTTATCCATTATAACAAACCATGGGAATTAATCACAGGCAACGACTGAAGAACTTAAAATAAAAAGGAAGCCTGCAGAGTCTGCTACACAAATGAGGGTAACCTATTAAACGGACACAACTTGAATATATTTAATCATCTATACCTAGGGCAAATATTGATCACAGACTGGGATATTAATTCATTAATTAATAAAGAGGTGAGCGAGAGCATCGAAAAACGAAACTTAACAGCGAAGAGCAACGTACCAGGGTGCCTAAAGAAGAAGGTTTTCAATCGGTGCGTATAACCTGCCGTGAAATGTAGATCGAGAAAAGTGGATACTGCTAAGTAAATGGAACAAAAGCTCAAGGGTGCATAACGATGCTTGGAGAGGTGCACGCTTGCAATGACACTGAAAATTAGAAAGAGGAACACGTGTCAGAGGACAAAGGTCAGTTAGCGACATCATGTTGACTGTGGAGAAAAGCAAAGTGGGCTTGGGTCGGCCGAATCGTGAGAAAGTATGATGGCCAACGATTGAGACTGATAACGGGAGAGTTAGCCCAATCAGGAAACATCCCTGAGATGTACACTATGGGGTGTGGATCAATCAACTTTAAGGACAGTGCACATTATCAGAGTTATGTTCTTTTGTTTGTATTATGACTGCAGGTATTGCGGTCTATGCAAACATGACTCCTTGTAAAAAGGTGTCAGTTTTGTTGCCAGATAGAAGGGTAAAGAACCAATTATCATCCCTGAGATGGTGACCACCTGTGAAGTTTGGAGAGATGAGATCACTTTTGTTCAGGAGATAAATGGATTGTGGCACCAAGAAGGATGACAACCAGTTGGGGATGCCTTCATGCAGCAGTGGATGAAGCGTGATGATGACGATGTTGCATCACTGGAGCAAGGTAGCCAGCTGCTCGAGGGGGGGGAGGGGGCGAAGCCATATGCTGTGTTCAATCAATCTTCAGCCTTCATACGCCTCCATTGCCACATGCGAATTACATTTCCAAATGTCTCCCATGCCACTTAAATGTATGAACATTGCCCCCCCCCCCCCACCAAACGCCCTTCTCATTTACCCAAGAGAGCCTCGCTGAATTTAAAGACTCATTTTCAGAAGCGTCCTGCATTGGAATCTGTGGTCAATTCGATGAATGAGTGTTTGGGAGGAAACCGAAGCGCCCAGAGAAAACATGCATACGGGCGGTTAACACGCTCAAAGGTCCGCACAGATAGATTCAACAATCCATTGCTGTACCGCCATCTCCTGGCCACCTCACAGCTCAAGCCTCCAACAACTGGGCCATTGCCAAGGCTGGCGGTCTCCGATGCGGGCACTGAACCAGGCTCAACCCTGCGAGATCGAGTGCAGTCAGGCTGATTCGGTCACAGCACGAGACACTGCCTTTCTTGTGCACGTTGCACACGCGAGCAGAGTGCAATAAGTCGTTACAATGAACGTCGAACGAAAATAAAAACAGGTGCAACGCAGAAGCGTGCTGGAAAACATCAACAACAACAGCGACGACGAGAAAAATCGAGTCCGATTAGAGAGGTGTTGGTTGCACAGCGCTGGCGAGTGCTGGCGAGCCAGCGTGCGCGTGGCACGGCCGGCACGCTGAGGCCTCGCATACCGTTGTGATTACGGCTATCATAGCAATATCATGGGTGAGAGCGTGCGCGCAAAACACAACTGCATTTTTTTGCTAAATTTGGTCAAAGAAAACGGCAAGTCATTTAGAAGATTTTGCCGATAATAAAACACTTGTGTCAGGGAGCGAAAAGAATGTTAGAATCTCCCTGTGCTGTACGTGCCATTCCAGCGCAAGTGAAGACAAGCCCAAGGAAAATATAAACATAGGCACCGCCAGGCCAATATTACACCCCACTACGAGATATTCCAGAGTGAAATATCGTTAAGTTGTCTGACAGAACGATAATCCAATAAGATAAAGTCGCTGCCCAAGCACATGAAAGGAATTTCCTCTATTGCACATTAAGCCATTTTTTTACACCAAATCATGCCAGAACTGAAAATTAATAGCTCTCATTGCAGAGAACATGCAGTTAGCTTTAAAAAAAAATCATATGCACACTGGGACGAAGTGCACAGACTCTTGGGACAATCAAACTTCGTGCGACGGGAACATTTCTCGGGTAGCTTTTGCTGAAAATTTTTCCACATTATTTGTTGTTTATAAAAAATATTAAAAGTTTTCCGCAATACCACAACGTGGCATGCGCCCTTCTATTCGTATCACATTCGGTAGCGGTGCCTTTCGCAATCGCAAAATCTGTATTTTTTAATGACCAAACATTTACATTGGTGCATGGTGCTTTTGAAATATTTTGCATAGGCCTCACTTGGTAGTAAAATACCAGAATGTATTTTGTTTTGAAGAAAGCCAATTGATTTGAACAATTGGTTACCGTCTTATAACACAGTGGAGCACTCATGAACCCATACTGTCCCTGGTGAATCTTTAATAAAAGGCTCCTCCATCAAAGTATGGCATTAGTAACCTTTAAAAACCCCGATGTACATAATTCACCTATCATGAATGTGCACCACATTTGAAAGGTTATCAAGATTTGTCCAACAGCTCAACCATATATATTTAAATTTTCCATACAAATGAACAAACCGCCATTACAATAATATGGTCCTCATAAATCCACGATTACAATTTTCGTTCATAGGTATCCGTATTAAATGCTGCAGACATATCAGTTTTATAAACCAAAAACGATGCGTGAACAGTGATGTGTCAGAGCTGCCTTTCCAATACACACTGTCCAGTAATTAATTAGCGATTCATCTTCTTGGTTTTTTCGGTAAAGTCACGTAGAAGGGAAGTAATACAAAAAACCAAGAAGATGAATTCCTGCAGTCACGAAAGCTTTAAATAGAAATTTAATTAGCGATTCTTACAGGACTGACCGAATGGATCTGCAGAAATGCACAAGACCGGGAAGGATCGTTTTTTTTTCTCCTTTTATTTGTTTCTAATCACATATGTTCACTCGTCTCACACCGAGACATGGCCATGTGGCTGAAACAGGGTCACATCGTCTGCTCGCTGCTCACTGACTCGTCTCCTTTTAGGAGCAAGCCGAGTGAGCTCTGATCAGCCATGGGAACAGGTCCATGCTGTAACGATCAAAGTCCCTTGCAGTGGCCAGGGATAAGGACCAGTTAAGCCCTCTCCACAGCGCGTTTACTCTGCAATTTCACGAGCCACGCAATGCCAGCAGGCCACTGTGTAGCACAGCCACCCTAGCATTACTGAGAGCCTCCGCCTGCCGCGGAGATTTTAGCACTGTTCCCTCCCTTCGATGTGGATGCATGTATGTTGAACTTCTTTCGCAACCGCACGTAGCCAACGGTGCTAATCGGATGTGTGACCAAATGTGCGACAAAAAAGACAACTTCGCATTCACTTTCAAGCATTTGTTTGATAGTGTTTCGGCTGAGTCTGATACAGCTGGAGTGTGATGGCGAGCACATTGGACTTGGAATCTAGAGGTCAGCGGTTCGATCTCCCAACGTGCCAGTTGAAGCAGCGGTGCACGTTTCTTCAATGCCCCCCCACCCACCACCCACCTTTGTCCACCCAGCAGCATAAATGTGCACACCACAGTTAGTCGAACGGCAGGTGGCGTATGGTGGGGGTAAAGTGTGGGTACTCCGACTTCTTACACGGATGTCTGTTCAGCGTGGAAGAGCATGCCAAACTGTCATCCGGAGCGTCTCTCTCTCGATCTCTTTCTAGTAGAGAACCTTCTGCCAAATTTCGATTTAAAGCTTTCGTGACTGCAGGGATTCATCTTCTTGGTTCTTTCGGTAAAGTAACGTAGAAGGGAAGTAATAAAATAATAAAAATAAAACATAATAAAATAATTCTCACGACGTTTCGGTCACAACGCAAGCAGCCGTCCTCAGGTGAAAACCAGGTCTGTCGAGGCGACAGCGTCTGAATGAAACAGCACACGAGCTTGGAGCATATATATAAGCCGGACGCCTTGACAAAGGAATTTGCATATCAAGCGTCCCAATGAACACCGCTGTCTTTCCGACAGCCCTGTGCTTCACCTGAGGACGGCTGCTTGCGTTGTGGCCGAAACGTCGTGAGAATTATTTTATTATGTTTTATTTTTATTATTTTATTACTTCCCTTCTACGTGACTTTACCGAAAGAACCAAGCAGATGAACCTTCTGCCAGTAATGTCACGAGCAAGACATTGGCAGGGCTGCATCTTTTGTCAATCTGCTGCTGAGCGAGGGGCTCCTCACACACGTGTGGATCGTGGGGGTTACTTGACCATGCTTCACCACGCGGGTCAGTGCGGATGGGTACATGCGGCGGTACAGATGCTGGAGCTCGGTGCAGTAACAGCAACGGATTTGGCTTGTACTGCCTTCCGATTAAAACATGGCTCCGCAGCAGCCTGCAGCACCTGTTGTGTGCACAGGGGTCGCACATCGAAGCTCATCCCTCCCTTAGATTCCAAGGTCTGACGAGATCGGGTGGATTCTGGGCGATTTGGTCACAAGCAAAACGAGTTCATAGGAAGAAGTCCTGAAACACTAACTGGTAGTTCATGCCTTTAATCCAGCACTGTTGAGGTGATGGGTTGGTGTATCGCACAAATGTTGCGAAAGTCCCTTCCAATGGGCGTCGAGGTGCCATACCCTGGCTCGCCAGGAGAAGTGGTAAAGTAAATTACGGAATAGTATCAGCTGTCCCTTATGTATAGGATGGAGTATTGCCCCCTTGCACGCGTAGGTTTTCTCCGTGTGCTCCAGTGTCCTCCCAGATATATAAACAGTCATGAATTGGCTGAAAACATTGTTATATATAGGATTGCAGAACTTGGGCAATGTTTGACATTGGCTCGCCGCCTGGATGCCTTTCAGCTTGTCTGTGGTTGCTCCGCGATCGTAAGATCGATTTTGCATGAACAAGGCTGTGTAAAACTTAGAATTAGTATCACTATCAGTAGCACATACAAATACAATACCCTAGGATTTGATAAATATAGCGAGCAGTGCACAGACCGAGGTCAAATTGCCTCCTGATTGAACTAGCCTGCATGGCAGTCCTGAGCCAGTAGTAGAAATTCCACATTCTCATGCTGGGTGCTAGTTTCCCTGTTGGGACAACGACGAGAATGATGCACGTGTCGATTTTGACGACAGAATACGAGTTATAATGCCGCAGTCAGCCAGGAAATGCATTACATCGAAAGCAGAAGCCCGAAAATATTGTCCTGCAAATCATACACATTCAAGTTTATTTGTTTTACCAGGATATAACTCAAGAGGCGTGAAAAGTCTAATTTGAGCGGTGTCCTGGAAAAACACCATAACCTACAATGTAGGTCATTTTCGATAACCCAAGATGGTTATATTGAATACACATGAGCAATCCAGTTTTCATTGTATTATCTTACCACAGATGGCCGCACAATGACCCGAATCATTCACCCATTTACTTGATCTACGTATTCTGCCAAGTAACAAAAGCCTTCTTTCTCGACAAAGGGCTTTTGTGGGTTTATCAAAGGTCTTTTTTTAAATCAGGGCACCCCTCAATAGTGTAAGTCTTTCCCTGCGCTGCGCAACATACCAGGACAGTGTTTGTTATAACATAGTGTTTGTTATAACAGATACTGTACAAAATGGGTGGCTATCCTACACCATTCGTCAGAGGAAATTTTAAAGAAAACGGGAGAAATTAACTGAGGCACCATGGTCGTTCCGTAGTTTAATTCTGCCATCTACTGCTTGGAAATGAAACTTCAAGCTAAATGAAAAATTAAACTTCAGAGCCATCCTTTGAACCGCATCCCCTTTGTAGTTCCACATATTACACAACCTCAAGCTCACAGTCGGTTGATATGCGGTTTCAATTTGAAGGTTAATTATGTCTTCAGTTTTAAAAAGAAAAAAAGTGACGAATTTATGGTCTGAATTAATAGTTTTGTAAATACATGGAACGGAACGCATCATCACCGTCCCAGCATGAATAAAAAAGTCAGATCTCAGAGTATGTCCGACACCGCGATATTTTACGAGAGCTTCTCCCCCATCAATGAAGGTGGAAACATTATTCTTATTTATAGTTGAATTACAGTCGTAATTGATGACCACATACGATGCTTAACTTAACATATTGTTGATTACAATGTATTATTGTATGTGTCTCTCTGTGTTTGTCTCTGTGTGAGTCTCTCTCTGCTTGTGTGTCTGTCTGTTTGTCTCCGTGTCTGTGTTTTGTCTCTCTCTCAAATCTATCAATCTTTGGAAGAACGTAATCAACCAGGTGGGGTGTTGACTGTTTTGTTGGCCGACTCTCTGTGTTGTATTGCATTATATTTCCAAGTTGACTGTTTTCTCATTCGTTTGTACCTGATGATGGTTGCTTGTGTTGCAATCGAAGCTTCGTATTCTATTATTATTTAATTAAATTTCTACCTGACTTTACCGAAAGAACCAAAGAGTATTATTTATTATCCATATATATATATATTTTTTTACGTACAAATCCAAAAACGTGGAATTTCTCAAGTGCTCGTGGTTCCTTTAGGGCGTTCCAGATGCTGCTTGGACTCTCGGTTGACTGCTGCCCTACTGTGGAAGTGTGGGTCCCTGTTTCATTGTCCACGCATCAGTTGTCTCCTCTTCCCTTTGATCTTTTGTGTGTTTTTGTTCTCTTTGTCTTCCCCTCCGTCTCTTCCACAATGTCTTTGGCATTTTATCTGTGAATGTGTAAACAGTTTCCAGTCGCGGTGGTATGTAAGCAATTAAAGAATGCAAATCCTTATTCTCATTCTAACCCAAATTTGGTTTTGTGCTCGCAAATGGACACAACCACCCGTGCTACTATTCAAATGCTAACATTTGCCCTGCGCTCAGTCACTTTCGCACGTGGATCAGGATTGTAGGCGTCAGTTCAGACCACTGGCGCAGGAGTGAGATGAATTTCGGCATTGCAGGACCGCATGCGACGTCGAACAGTGCGGGGAGGCCGTCGTCCAGAAGAGGAGAGGCCACGGCCCATGCTAATGAAGGCGACGACTCACTTGAGCTCAGCATTGTGGTGCTTTTAAAGACAGTACCCGGCCGGAAAAGTCGATCGGAGATATGAGGAGCCAGGGCTCGGGAGCGTTGAAGGAGTGGCAGCCAAGAAAGGGAAACGCGCCCGAGACGACTCCCTCTGTGGAGATGGAGTAATGCAATCAGTTGGTATGCAGCTACGACATGGATTGTTACATCGTCGGACTTTTAGAGAAGATAATGGCTTGGGGGAGGTGGGGGGTGGAGCTTCATTCAGCAGTGGATTGATCATGGCTGGTGGTGATTATGATGATGATGAGCACATCTCCTTCATGAACAGATGATAAAAGACAAGCCAGATTGCAACTCGTGGTCCAACCAATGGACCATTAGAAAGCCGCTGTGGCCTGCACCCTTTCGACGGAGGAGCAGCAAAACGGCACCAACTCTCTCCCGAATCCCTCTCGTGGCCAGCCGGTATCGGCATTGGCGTTTAGCTCCTGCACACGTTGCCAAAGGCAAGGGTTGAATATCATGATCATATATCCGATATTCGACTCTTGATGGAATTGAATAAGGTGGTAAAAGGTAAAGGTGCAATTTATTTCCCACAGCGCTGCTGGCAGAAGAGTTCCCACTGGAGGGATTGTAGGCAGGCTCTCTTCGATGGTATCTTGACCTTCTCTTCCACACTAGAATAAAAACAATAAACACAAATTCAAAAATGTGTTTACCACTATACTGTCTTGCGTATATCGCACAAAAACACTGCCAGCCCAAAGGTCTCTCTTGGCACTGTTGTTGACATGCCAGGCTTGGCAAGCCCAAGTTGTTTTCCACTCAAGGATGGTTTATAATAGGCAGCTGCAGTCGCGGGCACCGTCCGTGCTGACGCCTACGTAAAGCGGACGTGATGGAAAATTTTCATTCAGAATTACCGCCCCTGAAAGCACATCGGTCAGGTCGAAAATATACTCCACATTTTCCCATCCATGAAAGTCCTGCACACCAAACGTGAGAATAGTGTCCATTAACGCACTCAATAAATCACGTCTCTCTCGTCATTGCAATACACTAATCAAACAATCGACCACGTTGTAAATCATTGTCAAACGAGAGGAGACTTACGATCCAATTAACCTCGATCAATCGAGTACATAACACGGATTTATCTATAACCACCTATTATAATCATGACACAAACAAATCTTTGGTGTCGTGGAGAATATCGGTTACAAAAAACCCAGAAGACAAATCACCTCCTTCACATATTTGTCCCTCCACGTGGAAAAAGTCTGAAGTATTCTTGTACACATTCCATCAAACTTTTGGGAATGCATATTTTCAGCGGTATTGGTTTAACACAAGCTAATTATGTACCAGTTTCAACATTCGGTGTCTCATCCACAATCAGGCTCGCTTGAACCAATGCTGTTGAACTGCCAAATGTTTATAGGCACGGACCCACGAATGAGCGCCTCGTCAACAAGCAGGCTTGTTTGACCAGATGCTGTTGAAATAATAGGTCAAGGAGCCACGGATTAATATTTTTATCTGTTATGCGATATATAGCTTAACACCAAACTAGGACCCATATCCACAGCAGCATTGTGATATGAACCCGGCAACCAAAGTTCTAGTGTTTTGGCCACAGCTAACAACAGCGTTAACTACACTATTTCTGTACCCCCACTTCACCGACCTGTCCTGACCAACTTAGGAGCAGATCAAGGTTGAGCATCTCCACCGTGAGACGCCAAATTGTAGAATGTTATTGATTTAGCATAGAAAATATATTGAATGTTTTCAAAAAATATTTTATTTTAAAAGCTTGACATTTCAGGACCACCAACTCCCCACCCCTGAAACGTTTCTAGATCCGCCCCTGCACCAGCTTGGTGAAGTATTGTCAAACAGCCCTCACGAATGGCACAACGTTGGGAGGCCTTCACTCAGCAGTGGATTGACATCATGGCTGTAACTTATTATGACGAGCATCAATACATGCACGGGACTTGTGGTCAACAAGCAGAGAGGAACTAACCCACTCCACTGAGAGGCGACCAATCACAAATGTCCTCTTGCCATGCCCCTTATGTGTTTGCAGCAGTTACACATAACCCAGTCAAAATAAATGGTCACATATCAACGACTGAAATTGATAAACATTGACTTAGTCTTCAAATGTGTACACCCCCCCCCCCCCCCCCATTTTCAAATCCTCTGCTGGATGAGGGCACCCCATGCCACACAGGTGGTGCGAAGTTGACCATGCTTCATCGCGCTGGGCAATGCGGGTTGGTGAAGTGTTGTTGAGTTCATATTATTTATAACGCGGTTAGAACTCAAGGGACAAGGAAGTGCAGTTTCATTTGCAAGAGGGACCTGGGTCACCGGAATTATGAAAAATGAAAGTGAGTTAGTTGATCCTCTTCATCCCAATATGGAACAAAAGTTCTCTGCACTTATTCCTGTCCTTGGCAACATGTTGAACCTCGCCCCAAGAGAGGTTGATCGCTGCTACCAGCTCGTCCTTCACGGTTTTTCCGCCCAGGTGATCTTGGATCTCCCAGGTTTTCTTTTGCCCAGTGATGTCCATCGTCGGGAAAATGTTGGTGTACGGTCCTCGTGGATTGTCGGTAAGTCTCCGAGCCATCTGAGTCGTCGCCTCTTGGTGTCTTGTGCGATATTAGGGCAAGCAGTCTACTTGTACAGTTCGGTGTTGTGGATTTTGTCGAAAAATAATTAAACAACATAACAGTTGGACTATAAAACAGAACAATGGATTTTCTGTACTCCCCTCTGCTGGCAGCATACTCCACCACATCACCCGACATCAGCTGTTTTATGCGCGGTGTCACCCATCCAAATCACTCTTCCGATGTCAGCATACATGCAGCATGTGACGCACGAGATAGCCATGAAACAAACCAAAACATCCAACGTACTTTCACACCGCCTTAATAGGCTTTAACATGACCAACGTTCGGGACATTTGTGTTGTACTTCTTCACTGCTTCACGTCTGCTTATTGTTTTTCTGCATTTGATGTTTAACCGGGGGTCTCCCTTGAAGGATACTTCATTGCTACGTTCCATTGACCACTGGCAAGTGAGCCGGTCTGTTGCTTGGTCCAGATTCCCACGGCAGGCTCGACGAGGCGAGCCGGCACCAACCGGGTCGGGCAGTTCGATGTTACCGGCTCCTACAGCTCCATGTCGTGGGGTGGCTGCCTGATTTCCACTCGGGACGATCGCGAAACGAAGTTGTAACGTCGTCACGTTGCGAGGGAGACGCGTGATGCGATAGCATCCCTCGATGATGAGAATCACAATTTTAATTTAGACTGGAGGAATCCGATGAGCTATGAAGCGCTTTTTCAAACTTGATTTGAAGCTTTCGTGACTGCAGGAATCCATACTCTTTGGTTCTTGCGGTAAAGTCCAATATGGGCGGGTCAGCAAGTTACAACAACAACAAAAAACAATTAAAAACAATTAAAACATAGAGATAAAGATAAGAAAGTGACTAAATATAAGGAAGTAATAAATACATGAATAATATAAGTCTCACTTATCAAGCTTGGGCAAGGCAGAAATAACAACCACGAAACAGTCCCAAACGACACCATGATAACACCACACAGTAGCCCCTCAATAAAATGGGACATTAACATTCCACTGTCGATACACATGCCTCTCACAGCAACACGACTTTGCATTTCATATCCATTGGATTATCTTTACCAGGGTTATCGTGATAGAGAGAGAGCTCGTGCGTCACTGCGTTCAACCCTGCAACGCGTTGAAGCACAGAACAATGTTATTAATTTTCGATTCAAAGCTTTAGTGACTGCAGGGATTCATATTATTGGTTCTTTCGGTAAAGTCAAGCACCTGATGATGATTGCTTGTGTTGCAATCGAAACGTCGTGAGACATTTTTATTTTTATAATTTTATTATTTCCCTTCTACGTGACTTTACCGAATGAACCAAGAATATGATGTTATTAATCACATTGAATAGAACGGCGTGAACATTCCAGCTGCTGTTTTGTTGCACCTATCAAAATATATAGATTATATCGTAACAAGAGTAGACTGATGCATGCCAACGCGTAACCTAACCCGAGCATGCCTTAAATAATGTCACTTTTCTCCAGCTGCAGAGGGGATGTGTTTGGGATGGAGGGAGGAAATATTGGAACGAGACGTGAATTGTGCTGGGCCATTACGAAAACGGGCCGGCACAGTTCGGGCCCTGCTTTCCGACAGTCATGGAAACTTAGCATCAGTCTCAAGGGTCTCTTACCTGCTCATAAAGGCTTCTTGCGTTCATCGGAGAGAGAGAGAGAGATATGGAGCGATGCAATCAGCTCGTGTACAGGTTGCTAGGCGGGTTGTTGCATTGCAGAATTGTGAGAGTTGGTGACGGCTTGAGTCTGAGAATCATCCAGCAGTGGAGTGACCATGACCGATAATGCTGAGAAGGTTGCAAACCGGTACAAAATGTGCACAAGCAATGAAAGCCATCATCATCGTTATGTTCTTTCGGCAAAGTCACGTAAGTAGAAAAATAATGTGACTAACACCAAAAGAACCAAGGAGTATGGATTCCTGCAGTCACGAAAGCTTCAAATCAAGAAAGCCATCATGTAAGTTTGGCAAAAATGGTAACCATGGTGGCCATAAAAACATTCGCACACAAAAGTTACGTGTCATTTCAAAATACATTTTTTGTCACATCGCGTTCATTGTTGCCAACGCATGCCAACGGAAATATCAAGGCAGACATAGTCTTGGTAAACACCGCACACACCTCCCATTACACCCAACTCCTGTTGCACAGCCCAAAAAAAACTCACAACAGCTGTTTGCATCCGCGTGTGTTTTTTTTCTTTCTGAAGGGCATGATAGCATGTGTATTTTGTTTGCAATTTGTTTTTGAAATGCAAATGGTATGCCGCGTTCAATATTGTAGAGGGGGGGGGGGGAAGGTGATAAGATTTTAAACTAATTCAACGTGAGCCACAGGGAATAATTGCACCACGTGGACAGGCATGTGAATGTTGCGCAATCAGAGGCATGATGTTCAGGGGGGGGCTTTAGCCCACGCCGATATGAACCCGGTGGCCTGAGTTTGATTCCACGGCTAACATTCGTGGCGGGTGATAATATAATCTGACCTGGTCCTGCCACCCACCCCCGTTGTTCCCCGCCTCTCCTCGTCCTTTACCAACCCTGACCAGAATACTGACGTATGCCAAAACAACCCCTATGACCGAGACCGACCCAGCATGGGGAGGCCTTCATCCAGCAGTGGATTGACTGTACAAACACGAATCGCTATTATTCGTGATGTAAAACATTGGTAGGTTTCTGGGCAAATCGATGAGACAATTCCTGTTCAAGACCTAAATTGCGTCTCAGCTTCTTATTTTGTATGGCTCATGTAGATGCTGTGCAAGAACAACGATTTCACGTTCAGATGGACAAGCCAGACCACCACGTTATAGGTTGTATAATATGTTCTGGATGACCACAGTCGCAAACTGGAACGTTTTGACACCTCAGCTCATTGAGTGAGATGTCAAACCATATTTACGAGTTATTACTACACCACATTTTTTCCTGATGACGACCGCTTGTGTTGCGATCGAAACGTCGTTGCTTTTTGTTATTTTCTTTGAACCTATCGACATGACTTTACCGAAAGACCCAAAGAACACCTTCCTCCAGTCACTCAAATGTCTCGTCTCGGAGCCGATACTCAGAACCAGCAGATATCACATTCGGACCTCTTTGTACAAAATGCTAACATTTCGGACTTTTCCAACAACCCTGCAAGTAAAATCTTTGCATGATGGTCAATGTAACATGGGTCTGATATTCAGCCACAGCAACATGTTTTATATATATAGCAACCTATACGAAATTCTGCAGCATCTTACATCAGCCACTGCCAGGCTGGGCACTGCCAACGACCCGCTTCGAGTGGCGAATTCAAAATCTACTCTTGCCTATTCTCGACCCGCCTTTTAACTCGTTCGCCTTGACGCCAATCCGGCGCTCGCAAACAGCGCACACCCACCGAGCCCGCCCCCATTAAGAGGCGACCGGCCAATGAGAAAGCCGTAAACAGACACTCCCTAACCCTACCCCCGTCTCATCCAATTAGCGCGGCTCGGCGGGGAGCTCAGCGATTTGGTGCCAATGACGTGGGCGAGTCTCACGCCGTTAAATGCCAAGGGGTGCGCTGCGCACTGCGTCACAGGAGAAGCTCGTCCGTGCAGGTGCTGTTGGCTGAGTTGAGAGTCGCTAGCGGGGAATTGGAGTTACGCGATTTTGTCGGATTTTTTTTTTATCAAACAAAAGCAACACAAAGTAATTGTCAGAGATGGCGTTGAGGAGGAGGCATTTTCTTAACCGGATCAGGGAGAGCGCCTCGTCGTTTCTATTCCAGAAGAGCAGTCAGTCCAGCGTCGGCATTATCGGCGTGCCCTTCTCCAAAGGACAGGTGATTATGTAATATGTCTCCCTCTCTCTCTCCCTCTCCCTGTGTTACGTATGTGTACGTATGTTGAATTTCTCTCGCACCGCACGTAGCCAACCGTGCTACTGGGAAGCGATAACGTAAAACATGTTATGTAACTTGCGTTTAATATCAATGTCTTGTTATTTTATGTACCCGCGTTATTGCAGCAGTGACGCCTCGTTTAAGTAACAGGTTTCAATCGTTGCTAGACGTGGACAAAGTGTGTCTGTACTGTATTCACAACATGTTTCATGTCTTGCTGCTGATGATTTGGGTTTCCCATTGAAAATGCCAACGTTTTGGTCATCAAATGTTGTCATTTATCACCGTAAATCATCCAGCCATACACATTAATTCTTAATAAAAGTCGCGTTCTCTAAATAATTTAGGGCTTGCATGTACGTCCGTTGAATTTCTTTCGCACCGTACGTAGCCAACTACAGCACACGCAAATTATTGGAACGAAGCTTGTAGAGTGTAGCATGTGCGAATATAGTTTAAACACTAAACAAAACACTATTTGGTGATAACTGCTGCGTTGGAACTAGTACACAAATAGCAAACCATTCAACACATTTGTCAATTATTCTCGTTCCTTTAGAGAAAAATAGGCGACATTTTGGGCAACGGCCCTTCATTGTGGAAACACGCGCACTCACACAATAGGTGTGACTACTCACACTCACTCATTTGCAAAGTCAAAGTATCCCCTGTATAGCACTAGCAGACTGTTGGGGAAAGTGCTGTTGGCGAGCACCGATGAGGGCTGGCACGTCGGGTCGCATTTGTCTTGGGAGTAGGTGGCGATGTGTACACATCGTACCAGGTACTCAATTAGGGCCGAGTCGACCTAGGCGAAGGCCAGGGCTGGTTTAGATAGTCGCCACTGGTGTTGGCCGTAAGCGCTAATCGAACTCGTGTCGCTGGGTTCGGAGCGCAGCGCGGCGCGGCGAATTCGCTACGCCACCGCTGCCCGCGGCGACGATTTGCGCGTTACTCGCACTCGGCAGACAAGGTGCGGTGCCTCGCCTGTGATCACGACCTCTGTGATTTTTGCTCTCCCCAGAAACGAGGCGGAGTGGAGCACGCGCCGATGCTCCTGCGGAAAGCCGGACTCGTGGAGAAGATTGAGGAAATGGGTGAGTAAATCTGGCTGAGTCAATCTGGCTGAGTCATTCTGGATGAGTCATTCTGGATGAGTCAATCTGGCTGAGTCAATCTGGCTGAGTCAATCTGGCTGAGTCAATCTGGATGAGTCAATATGGCGAAATCGCTCACTCGTTGGGGGGCGCGCACACAGCAAACCGCTTTGAGCTGGTCTGATGGGTAATATCGACGACGTACGAAAATAACATTTTATGGGTAAGTGATTGAGAGAACGATCTGGCAAGAGTCACTCCTTGGGGCTACTTTCATTACGCACATTGAGAGTGCACCGAGGTCACCGCCGTTGCAGCATTGTGTTGTGTTATTGAGTCCCTCGAGATAAATACACTACGGACGATGTTAGGGGTCGTTAATTAAATATAAAGATGAAAATTAATGCACGAGTAGTAGTTGGCATTTGCTGAGAAGCAGGCGAGATCCCACCAAGACAATGATATTCTTTCAAGGGAGACCTGGGTTAAAACAAGCGCAGGTCGATATAAAACAAGCTCAACTGCAATGCCGTCTTGGAAACTGATACGAAATATTATCGATTACTCAAACATTTAAAAATGAGGTCCGATTTAAAATACGTGTGCACAATTGATATAAAGAATTGCAGACAGGATTTGATTTAAATGTCCCATTGCTTTAAAATGTAATATGCAATTTTTTTTATCGGCTGCAGTTGAATATGTAATTAATCCTAATGAAAGTATCAATACAACATGACCCTTGAATAATGCTTAGCCAGATTAACAAATGTATCATTATTATTCTTTGGATCTTTCGGTAAAGTCACGTAGATAGGTTCAAAGAGTAATAAAATAAACCAAAAACGTCCCTCATGACGATCGCTTGTGTTGCGATCGAAAGTCGTAGTTTTTATTTAATGTAATTATTTTTTATCCGATCTACGTGAATTTACCGAAAAACCCAAATAATATGAATTCCTGCAGTCACGAAAGCTTCAAGTCAAGATTTAAATGTGTCATTAATTTATCCTTACAGTACTTACTTTTTTATTATTGTACCTCTTCAGCCTCTTTTTGCACTCTGAAACGTCACCTATATTATAATTTTTATTATTTAGGCAGTGATCTTGACGAATGATTTGAGTTTTGTTATTTGTGCTTGTGCACCACTGCCAAAGCAAGTACTGTATAAAAAAAGTATGTGTTTAGTCATATTAAATCCCTTCCAGAATTTAAATGTAAACAAGCTGGGAATATTCCTTTGAACAAGCAGCCCAAAAATACAATCAAATCTTAATTGTCTAGACGATTTAGAATAATAATTGGACAATTAATCATGTACGTTCATTGTCATTAAATGAATCAGTACAATCCTCGATGAAACTAATACTTGAGATACATCAAGTTTGAGATAAATGTAATGAATTCCCTAAAATGATAAAAGGCGATACAGTATATAGTATGCAATGCCAGGGCCACTTTAAATGTCTTATACATTTTTAAACAGAATGAGAACCTTTAAATCGTTTTTCTTTATCAGTTTTAGAGTGGATACGCATCCAAAGTTCCATGTCTTTCACCGATTCAAATGCTATCTCATGTATGAAATGCATCACTTAACAACAGGTGTTAATATATTTAAGACATTATTGTTTATAGAAGTATGCTGTTGTGTACCTCGCGCACCGAGTGCAATTATTATATACAGCACTCATTGTTTCTTCTTGAGCATTCCTTGTGGAAAAGATCTCAGGACCTCTCTGGACAAATGTGAAAACAAACTTCATATGAAGTGACAGATTAAAAGGGAATAGACAATGCCCCATTAAATTATAGATATAAATGTTGTTATTTGAAAACAAAAAAACCGACGAGTTCGATTGCCCCTCGTGGCCAACACCAGTGACGATTATCTGAACCGGTCTTGGGCCTCCCCTCGGTCGATTCAGCCTCAAATGAGTACTGACGAGACATAGTGCTGGCCACCCCCGTACAATTGAATTGTGTGGATTTAAATACCGCGGTGCGGTGGTAAGAGTTCTTTACTACGCACGTCGCTATGATCCCAGCGACGTGAGTTAGATTCCGGTACACGCTTGATATTAGCAGCAGCAGCAAGTGATATCTGAAACCAACCCGCACTTGCCGGCGTGGTGAAATTAAGGATAAAGAACCCACCACCGACATGATCTGGAGATGCCTCAATCCAGGGGTGAATTGACAAAGGGCTGTCAAATTATTGTATGAATTTGAAATCGAATGCAAGTACTGCTTAGCAGAAGAATCAGGATTGTATTTTCTGAGTCGAGCCCCTTGAGCTGTTACAGCCCTTTGTCAAGGGCGTCTCAGCGTGCAGAGAACAGTGGCAGCAAATTGTTTAACACATTGCAAGTTACACATGCTTTAAAGTAAAAGTTAATATAAAAAATATTATCTTAAACATTTCCACAATCCTCTAAATGTCCATAATTATTTACACTTTTATTAACCATTGCTTTTTATACACTCACTGAATACAACTGCCTTATTGGCCAATAGAGCGCGACTTGGGCGATTACTGCCTTGGCGTAATTGCAGTCGCTGGCCTCTGGGAGGCACTGTGGTATTTTTAAAGTTTTGGTCCATTGCCAAAACGACTTCTTTGAGTCCAACCAGCAGCTGCGCGGCGTTCGGGCTCGTGGCGTCGCGACACAATCCTCAGCCCTGTTTTTCGGCACAACAGAGATTATTACAGACAACAGACAGGTGATCCGACAAAATGTTGGTTTGTCTTCCACTCTTCAGGCAACCAAATCCGTCTGGGTGAAGTTTGGGTTATTACATCTCTCATCTTGCAATATTAGCACGCATTCGAAAATTAAAAAAAAATCTCAAATATGTTTTTAATATAAAAGATTTCGCTGTCTACATGACAGTGAAACCCTCTATAAAATTTACACGTCCAAGCAATGTACATTCACGCGACACAGTTTAGTATGCCACTGTTGTATATCGTAGCCAGCAAGCAATGCATTTAAATATAGGAACAGGTATAAACATGTTTTTGAAAATCTGGTTTTGCATGGAGAAGGAATGGCATTTTCCATACCCCAAGACGACAGCCAAAGATAAATAATGATTCATTGCCAGGATACCCTCCATCGGTGATGGTGGCACGCAATTTTAATTGATTTATAATTGGGTCCCTTCACACTACTTGCACATTGCGTGCCCCCCCCAAGGCTCCACTGAAGGAATCGTAAACAAGGGGATTAGCCCGCAACGTATACATTACGGTGTCGGATACCAGGGAAGGTAAAGCTATCCTCTCGTATTAAGCCTGCGTATCACCAGTGTGCACTGCACAGCACATGCTGGTGTTGAGCCATTAAAAGCTTGAAGCTTTCCTGGCAAAAAAAATCTTAAACCCTTGGTGCCAAATGCTGACTTAAATGTTGAACGGTGTGGTTTTATAAAATTGCACGTAAATAATGTTGTCGATAAAAAATACAATCAAAACACACGTTAGCATTGTGGAGGTGGACGTAGTGGTTTTCACGTCCCACAGAATCAGTGAACCATTTTCGCAAGAACACTGATTATTTGTTGCAAATGTAATTGTTACAATTTAGATTTAAAAGGGCATCACCAACGCGCTTAGCCAAAGTCATTTTGAATATAAGCCGACATTATGGCAACAAAATAGATATTGGCTCCTCACATCTTTCCTTCCAAGAGATTTTGCTCTTTATCAAAATAAAATACATTACATTACCTCTCGTTCAGTAGTAGAACATGTGTATAGAATGTAACATTTGATATTAAAGCGATTTTTATTTAGCCAAGCACATTGTAATGGAACATTATGATGGAACATTAGAATTCAACAGGGTCCCCACCTCTCAAGTGGTGTCTACGTGTTTCGCGAGAGTTTATCTCATCCATATTCTTAGGTTTTTTCGGTAAAGTCACGTAGGTAAAACATCAAAATTAATGAAAATAAAATAAAACAAAAATTTATTTTCATTAATTTTGATGTTTTACCTACGTGACTTTACCGAAAAAACCTAAGAATATGATTCCTTGCAGTCACGAAAGCTTCAAATCTAAAATTATCTCATCCAGTATACATGGCTCAACCATTGACACAGCATGCAACTCGGGCAACATCTATCATCTAATGTCTACAATTTTATGGCAAAGCAGCGAACGGTTCGTGTGGACGAGTTAATTTTATAAGTACATTTTAAGAGGTGAATTTGACTTCGGTATGCATAAATATATGAGCGAAGCGTGTTTTCTGACCGCTGAATATTCCACTACATTGTGTGCCAATGCAAGTAGTGATGTATTATAGCACTGCCAATGTCGACTTTTGCCTTATTGCTTGAGTATCTCACAAGTTGAGCATCCGTTCCACACAATCGCTAATCCAATTTCTCCAATGAAACTAACGAAGTGTGGCATACACTTCTCTATATGAATATAAACAACGTATTTCAGTTATAATTTACAAGCCCAAACAGCATCGTTTGTAAGGCTTGGAAAACACTTCTTGCCATAAGCATGTAAAGGAATGTTAGCGGCGGGGTGGGGGGAAACAGTTCCTACAAATAACCGAACATTATACAGAATCTTTTTTACTTGAAATTTCAGCAGCAGTGCAATAACCAACAGAACAACACGGGTAACTGAGCAACGAAATAATGTATCAAAATAAGGAGACGGGGGTTAATGTGCCATCTGATTAACATCGTCCCCCCCCTCCCTCGCGGCGCTATATGAGTCAGGGAGGTCTTAATTCGTTCTTTCTTTCCCCACTCCGCGCTCCTGCAAACCCACGGGCAAAATACGCGGCCGCGCAGCGTTCGCCTGCGTCTGGCACCCGTGTGGTGATTCATCCGCGTTACGCCCTACGACGAAGTTCAGCCCTGTACCGGCCCGAACCGGCGTGAACAGATCCAGTCTGCCCTCCACTTTTAGCGCAACTCATCCTGTTACCCCCCCCACCACCACACACACCTCCTTGTCTGGCAATCACGCTTTCGGGCATCTCGTGTACGTCATCCCCAGCCATCACGAAGGGATCGCCGTGTCCCCGATGCTAGTTCCACTCCCTCCCTCCCCCGCTCATTGGCCCCGGCTGTAGAGGTTTATAATTATTATTTGAGCATCACGCAAACAGCGGAGCACGTTGAGCCCAGCCCACAAGTCCCGTGAACAACAGCTTCGCCCCAGCACCCCACCCCACCAACTCTGAATGCCACACACACACCCCTCCAACTACTCACTCATCACGACACCGCTCTCTGGGGCTGGAATTGTAACTCTGCACAGCGACACATGACCATCAATCCTGCACAAAGCATGTGTCTGGTATGGCTGGCTAGCCGCGAATGACTGTGGAGACACCCCACGACGCGCATTGAAGCCCCCCCCCTCTCAAGCCAGAGCCCCACCTGATCCCCCCTCATCCCCCCCCCAGCCCCAGCGAGCGTGCGTGGTGGTTAAAGGCAGCTGAGACTCATACGGGAATACCGGCCATTCCGGAGTGTCAGCACTATCAACAGACTTTGTAGGAAATGCCTCGAGGATTATTTTTACCTCTTTAAGTTAAACATAAATTAAAGTTTCAAATTATGTTTACCGCGCAAATGCAAGCGCCTCGTTTTAGAAGAAGCATGGCCACGTAAAATATATTTGATCAGAAATTATTTCATCGTCATACATTATTTGCGGCACTGCGTCAAATACACTCGTGCGCATGGAGGGGCTTGCCAAGCCGTGTCAGTCATTTGGGTTGTTTGGCCGTAATTCATTCACCACGCTGGTCAGTGCAGGTTGATGAATGTGGAAAATTAAATCAGATATCACTTGCCACTGATGTTTAGCCTCGACTGGGAATCAAATGGATGTCACCGGGTTCATCGTGCAGTACGCCAACCAGAATCATCTTTATTTATCCCGGAGTTTAGCCGGTTATTTATTTATTTAATAATCAGGTAAATCCTGTATAATTAATAATGTACCATCCTTTGTAAATCCACTGCTGGATGAAGGCCTTCCCATGCCGTGTTGGTAACGGAGGATGCTTGACCATACTTCACCACGCTGGTGAGCGCGGGTTGAAGGCGGGATCCAGGACCAGTTCAGATTCACTTGCCAATGATGTTAGCCATGGCGGACAATCCAACAGGGTTCATAGCACAGTACACGAACCACTGCACCACCGCTCCACCATTTATTTATAGCCACATCAAGACATTTGAGCTTGTGCGCATGTGCTAGATTAATTGCTACCAAGGGGAAAATGGCAGTGGCTAATGATCATAACACGGGTTTCATCATTATTGTGCTATGTTTGTATGTAACTATGGCAGGCTACAACGTGGCCGACCTTGGAGACCTATCGTTTGGTGAGGTGAAGGATGACACGCCATTCCAGAAACACGTGCCCTTCCCGCGAACCGTGGGCATGGCTTGCCAAGGGCTCGCGCAGGCCGTGCGACAGGTGGTGTGTGACGGACGCACCTGCATCACAATTGGAGGTGACCACAGGTCAGTTTTATTCATGAACCCACTCGACCCTCCCTTTCGTCCAATCCACTGAACCCCGCAGTCAAACCCACCCACCCATCGAGCCACCAACCAACCAATGTGCACACGCATTCACACACTCACCCACCCTCCAAGCATTCCACCTACCCACTAACCTACCCACTTACCCGCCAACTCAACCAGGCACCCACTGATCCACCTACCCACCAACCAGCCCACCAGTACACCCCACTCACCCACCCAGATAGCCGCCACCCACCCAACCAACCAACGAACCGACCCACCCAACCAACCAACGAACCCACCCACCCACCAATCCACTCTCACCCATCATTGCAAATGAATACTGCAACCAGTCTCAAAGCAAACTTTCTGTCTATGCCATCACCCACCAACATCCACCAGCCACCCACAATTTACAATGTCTGTTGGGCAAAACTCTTCATTGTGCTGGCTACATTCGGTTGAGTATACATACATATGTGCCAGTGTCCTGCCAATGGTGACGGTGGATACATCATATAATGCGATAACTAAATAATATGTAAACTTACTCTTTGGGTCTTTCGGTAAAGTCACCAAAATATGTAAACAAATGACGAAACTTATGTAAATGGCAAGCTCGTCAATTCTTACCCTGCTGATTAGATGCATGCATGAATAATTTGCAACCCCATGAATGTAACAATCCTATTTCAGCACCGTTCTTTTTTATTGTACTCTGCTAAAAATAAATGTCCGCAAATATTTCTGTGGGACACTCAGCAGGCCGCAGATTGCACTGTGCACGTGCGCTGAACACGAATGTGTATTGTGCGCAGCCTGGCGATAGGTTCGGTGTCTGGGCACGCAATGGCACGGCCCAACCTGGGCGTGATCTGGGTGGATGCTCATGCCGACATTAACACGCCACTCACGTCGCCGTCCGGGAACCTGCACGGCCAGCCACTCGCGTTTCTCCTGCAAGAGCTGACGAGCAAGGTGGGTGCTTGTGGCGGTGGGCAAAGCAGGGCCACCCACATACACACCCCGAGAGGGACACAGTTCGTCAGTGGCTCATGGTGGAGGTGAAATACTCATCAAGTTTCTGGGGCTTTGCTAGGCGTGATTCGTAAAGATAATTGGAAAAAAAACATCTGCGAAGAGGTTAAAGACAACTATCCCATAACTTGATTATTAGATCCAATTGAGGTGCATTATGTTGAACTTCTTTTGCACCGTTCATTGCCAACCGTGCTAATCGGAGGTGCGGGGAAAGGACAATAAACTAAACGCAAAAAAGCAGTTCTAAAGAAATTAGTTTTCAATCTCGATTTTTTTTTTATAAATGCAGAGCTGTAGCGGCTTCCTAATATCGGAAGGAAGAGCGTTCCAGACAATCACAGAAGCGCATCTGAAAGCGCGTGATGCGGTGACCGTCTTTGTTCGATGGTTAGCCAAACGCCGCTGCAAGGATGACCGGAGTTCACGTGATGGTTTATGCTCCATGACGAGATCATCAAGGTATTGCAGTGAATGTGTGGCAAGCACTTTATGTGTAATCAGTGCGACCTTGTCATGGATTCGTTCGGCAACTGCAAGCCAATGCAGCTCGGCGAGTACTGCACGGACACGGTCGAATTTTGTAGTCGGAGGTTTTGCAAGTAATATTGCTACAAAATCCATCACCAAGAATAGAATATGGTGAAATAGCAGTACGTATTTATAGTTGGTGCACAACTTTCATAAAACATGCCTATATATTAAAATGCGGTGTAAGTCCGAAATGTAACAAAATATGTTGCGCTTACAGACATACTTTCACAAATAATTGCGATTTGAAAAAATTAAAGAGACTCAGCTTCGTTTGACTGAATGTGCTTTGCTATCGCCGAGGTCTGGGTGCTGACATGTGCTGCTGCTGCTGTTGTGCGTGAGCAGGTACCAGCTGTGCCCGGCTTGTCATGGGTCTCCCCTTGCTTGACGGTGCAGGACATTGTGTACATCGGGCTTCGGGACATCGACCCTGGCGAACAGTACGTCCACCACTTGACTCTTTGACAGTTAATTAATTACTACACTTACGACATAAAGCTCACGAGCTTGCGTCAGCAATTGTCTGCCATGACAGGTTGCCGCCCAGCATGATGAAATATCGTGAAATTGTTGTACGCAACCTAATACCCCCATTCCCCCACCCCCTGAATTGTGCTGATCTTGCGAGATCTCGTGACACTAAGCGGTTGAGCCAAGTTAGTGCTGGGATGGCAGACTGCCAAGGTGGCTATGGGATGGCAGTAACTGAACCTGTCTGAGTTTTACATTGTCACTTGTTCGATATGGGCATTTCCGTTTCCAAATATGGTATTTGACAGCATTTTGAAAAAGAGTCCAGGCTTTCCTGTTCGACAAAGGGCATTCCTACTTTTTTTTTTATAAATGCACAGGTTCTTACAAATTCATGAACATTATAGGTAAATTCTAGACACCTTGTTGATAAAGTATTTACATCGTATTTTATGGATTACCCCCCACCCCCAAACATGTATTTGCATCGTGCGTTATCAGAATATTTATTGACACTGGAATCCGATTAGTATAAAGCTCCTTTACACAGACGTTCATGAATTCATTACCGTAGAGAATTCATACTATCCCATTTCCTGACCTCATTTAGTTACATTCTGAAGAACTACGGGATGCAGTATTTCTCCATGCGTCACGTGGACCGGCTTGGCATCCGCAAGGTGATGGAGATGTCGCTGGAGTTTCTCAATCCAAGGTGGGGAGCACTGACATTAAACACGAGGACATTTTTTAAAGAATAAAAAAACATATCACAATTGTGTAATGTTTAAAAACAGCATTTTTAATTATGCTAAGGCTTCTATTACTGGTGTACTGCGGTGGCGAGATGTTAACAACCTCGCCTGGTATGCAGGTTGTGGGTTCAATCCCACCCCGGACACCTGTATATTTGGAGTTTGCATGTCTCTCTCCCCGTGGTCACGTGGATTTTTCTTTGGGTCCTCCTCCACATTTAGAAACATGCCTTTAGAGCATTTCACTGCTATACATTTCCACATAAGCCACTTCGTTGAGCTATCATTTGTGGCCATGTCGCTTCTGAAAGAGCGAGATAGCTCAGTAGGCCTGACCTTGTAAAAAATACAATAAATTTACCTGAGATGTATCTGTTGTGATGTGTGCACCAGAGGACGGAGGCCGATCCACCTAAGCTACGACATCGATGCATTTGACCCATCGCTGGCCCCTGCCACTGGAACCCCTGTCTTGGGAGGCCTCACCTACAGAGAAGGCCTCTACATTGCCGAGGAAGTCCACAACTCTGGTAAGTGTATTGCTAAAGGGCCGTCCATAAATGACGTCACGCACCTGGGGGGGGGGGGGGTCAGACATTTGTGACGATGTGTGACGAGGGGGGGGGGGGGGGTGAGAAATGTGACGTCACATAAAAATGCGCAACTTTCAATAAATATAGACAACACGTTCTCTTTAATTAAATAGACTTTTTAATAAATGTTTTCTCCTACAATATCAGAGTGCAGCGCCACATTAAATACGCACTACAATGACAATAGTTTAAAGCGATTTGAAGCATGTTTTTTTTGGAGGGGGTGGGCAGAGCTTTGTGACGTAATATTTGAGGGGCGATCTGACTTTTTGTGACGCCGTGTAACGAGAGGGGGGGGGTCAAAAATCGTCCAAAATCGCGTGACGTAATTTATGGACGGCCCCTAACATCGTTATATTCAAGAAAAAGTGTAGCAGGTCTATTTACTTGGAATTCCATGTATTACAAGAATAATAAAGATACTCTCTGATTCTTTCGGTAAAGTCATGTAGATAGAAAAAAATAATAAAATAAAATAAAACACGACATTTCGGTCGCAACACAAGCGTCTGTCTTCAGGTGTGAAAAAATGATCTGCTGTTGTGGCTTTTTTAGGCACGGGAGGGGAGAGGGAGGGGGAATTTGGCTGTGGGAGTTCACAGGGGAGAGGGTTTGTGGCGTGCATAGACGGGTGGGGCGAGAGAAATTCGCAAGTAAATGGACTTGTAGTACAAGTTGTAACCGGTAGTCGTCGTCCTCACTCACTCACCCACCCGGTAGTCGTCGTCCTCACTCACTCACCCACCCGGTAGTCGTCGTCCTCACTCACCCAACTGGTTGTCGTCGATCGATTACGACTTGTACCACAAGTCTCTAGCCCCACCCGTCCCTGCAAGCCACAAACCCCCCCCTCTCCCCAGTGAACTCCCACAGCCAAACTCCTCCCCCCCTCTCCCCTCCCGTGCCTATGTAAAGCCACAACAGCAGATCATTTTTTCACACCCGAAGACGGACACTTGTGTTGCGATCGAAACGTCATGTTTTATTATATTGTTTCTATCTACGTGACTTTACCGAAAGAACCAGGGAGTATGGATTCCTGCAGTCACGAGAGCTTCAAATCAATAATAAGGATGCATTTCATCCAGGTAAAGCGAGAGAACCTGGTATATTAAAAAAAACCACACATGAAGGGCGTAACACTCAAAAGCTCCACACAGATGGACACAAGAACCCCTTGATGTACTGTCATCTCCTCGTCACCTCAATGGCCACATTTAAAACACATTCCCAGGCAGTGGCTGAAGCGAGTACAGTGCAAACAAGGCTAAACCCTGTTTAGCTTCCAAGCCAACATCTGATGAGAAAGGGCACATTGTAGAGGCACAAATGGAATGTTTATGGTCCCAAATCTCTGACAATTGCGTGCGTGTACCTTATCCAGGCTGCCTGTCAGCGATGGACTTGGTGGAGGTGAATCCACTGCTGGGCGCCAGCACCGACGCGGTGAATGCGACGGTGCAGCTCGGCTTGGAGGTGGTGCTGTCGTGCCTGGGCCGCGCGCGCGAGGGATCCTACAGCTTGGGCTACACGCTGCCCTCGCCCGTCAGCGGGGCCACGCCAGAAGAGCTGGCAGAGCAGGAGCTGTCGTTGTAACCTCCCGCACACCACTCCCCTCTGCCGGGGAGCATTAAATGGGCCGTGGGCTCGGTGGGTCCAACCTCCCGACATCATTCTTGTCTTCCACTGTGTAACATAAACAGGCCCTGTCAAATGCATCGACTGCGTGCATGCAACAAATGGCAAGCGCACAAATGCCAATTCCGCAATGGGTAGCTCAGAGGTCAGAGGGTAGAGGCTGGTGCTAGCGAGATGCTCGATTCGAATATGGGCAACCGCCAGGGTATCGAACCAGGTTCAAACATAACGAGTTGATGGCCTCAGCCCCATCACAAATGAGCTTGACTTCTCACGCAACAAACATTTCTCACCACCAGATGTGGACAGAATTAATTCCAGTAAACATGAAAAATATTTACATTTTTCTCGTGGTTAAGATTTGCTTCTCAGAGATAGACGCCACACCGTTTGTTCATCGCAGACCTTGCTTGGACAAGACTGCTCCGCTATTGAGCAGGACGAAATGCTGCAGCATATCGCCATTGGTGTCAAAAGCAAATCTGATCACAGCTTAGCATAAAAGCAGAGCATAAAACTATCTAACAATAGACATAGTTTTTCAATGCTTATGACAATCTTGGTGATTTAAAGGCAATGCCAACTTGCGAGTGAGGTTTTGAAAATGTGCTTTTTGGAAATTGTTTGCGCGAAATAGTATTTATTAAATGACTTTTTGTTAAGTATCTTGACCTTTTTCAATGCAGTGTGAGAGATTTTTTTTTAGATAAACACATAATTGTTTGTAGAATTCTTTAAAACGATAAGCAAACGACATTAAAATAGCAGAAATGCTTTTAATGAGGTTTGAAATTAATTCAAACTCAGGAATAATTGTTTTTACGATGCTGTTTTGTTGTCCGTCTTGGTGTGCACTCAAGTGAGTTTTATATGTTAGAGCATTAAACATGTGAAATTGCTGAATATTAATACAATAAAATATATTTATTTTATGGAAAAGCCATCTCTGTTTGCATCAATTAGTGTATTTTATTTTAAATTATGAAGGTTCACAGTAATAACAGACAATAATACCCATGTTTGCAAATGGTCGTTGATGCTGTAATGCGCACATATATAATCTGTAAGAAATAAATGCTAATTAATAAAATAGGAAATTACAGAATGGCATTTTGGGAGTGCCTTTTGTTAGAGGATATACCAGATTAAATGTTTCAATTACAACAATATAACATTAAAGGTAGGCTTCCTAATGAGATGTTGATGTGATTATTAAGCGTGCGTTACTCCATTATTACATTTGTATTTATAAAAATGCCCACATTCATTCATTGTTGCCTTGCAAGAGAATAAAAATAAGCTAACGTTGCCAGGGCATTTTTTGTTCATTTGTTCTTAAGCACCACTGCCAACGCAGCCCTAGATGTTGTTTTATTGAGATCCGGGCACCCATGGCAATAATACACGGCACCAGTAAATAAAAATGGCACCAGTGCAATATATCAACAAAGTACACCATCTTTAATTTGTTCGACACAGGTAAGTGTGCACGATACATTGTCATGAAGCATCTTACAAAAATAATTAATATGTTAAAGAAATTTACATTCTTAGTGGCAACATTTTTCAAAAATAAGAAAAAAAAATATTTTGTTTATCACTACTGTATTAGCGTATCTCATGCAAGCAGATTACTGAACTTGAATACTTATTTCCCAATGCAACACTTAATTATGAATTCCCTTTTTGAAAATCGTTTTGTCATACGTTCTACCAACTGTCTAATTAGCAGCATTTAATCATTTGTAAATCAAACATTTGCTAAAAAGACTAAGACAATTCATAAACATATTTAAAAAAAAATAATGTTAATACCTCACATGAAAGCCCAACAACCAAGATCACAGCTAATTCCCACGATACTAAGAATCTTGTACAAATGATATGCCAGCATTAACAGATGACCAGTGCAATAGTTAAAACAAAAAACAAGTCCGTAGATCCCTTGTCAATTCACGACTGGAAGGTCTCGTTGCATCTTGTTAGTAAGAGGTGGTTTGACCATGTTTCACCACACTGGTCAAATATAAACTGAAGGAGACTGGGAAGTGGTGACGGGGGATAAAACAGGTTCAGATATTATATTCTTTGGGTCTTTCGGTAAAGTCACGTAGATAGGTTCACAGAAAATAACAAAAAAAACTATGACGTTTGGATCGAAAACACAAGCGGTGATCATCAGGAAAAGGGGGTTAACTTCTAAAGGCAAACTGTTTATAAAGGTTTAAAATGGGCGTAGCCCAAATGTCAGCAGCATGGTTGGGGCAGCTAATGTTAATGTAAGTGATGAGCAGCGACTGCGATTGGCGGTGGGATTCCACCAAATGAAGGGCTGCCAGGTAAATATTGGCATGTTGTGAGATCATTGAGCGTCCTCCACGGCGAGCGTGCTGAGGTGGCTGTGTTAATGGCAGAGATTAGCATGTTAATGTGAGAGATTAGCATGTCAATGTGAGAGATTAGCATGTTAATGTGAGAGATTAGCATGTCAATGTAAGATCGCAGAGCCACCGCCACGACGAGGTACGACACGCGAAGGTGAACTAATTAATGTTTGTTGATAGCCAGTGGGTTTGCAAACCTACTGGTTTGCATACCCACTGGCTATCAACAAAGATTCGTTCATGAAGCCATTGATATATATATAGACACAGACACAATTTCAACCGAAAAGATGGGTTTACATTAACAGGTAAGATTTCTTACACCAACACAGCCACCTTCGCGCGCCGTACCTCAACGTGGCGTCGGCTCTGCGATCTTACATGAACATGCTAAATTTTACCTGGCAGCCCTTTAATTGGTGGAATCCCACCACCAATCGCGGTCGCTGCTCATCACTTACATTAGCATTAGCTGCCCCAACCATGCTGCTGACATTTGGGCTACGCCCATTTTAAACCTTTATAAACAGTTTGCCTTTAAAAGCTAACCCCCTTTTCCTGATGACCGCTTGTGTTGCGATCGAAACGTCGTAGTTTTTTGTTATTGTCTTTGAACCCAACTACGTGACTTTACCGAAAGACCCAAAGAATATGAATTGCTGCAGTCATGAAAGCTTTAAGTCAAGGTTCAGATATTAATCGCCACTCATTGTTGGTCACGGCTGGGAACTGAACTCGGGTCACCGGGTCCATAGCGCGCAGTACACTCACCGCTGCACTACAGCTCCACCCCTACTGTCTTCGACCTTTGGCGACATCCAGGAGCTTAAGAGAGATATTCTATTTTTAAAAATTCAAATATATGGATATTCCAATGGGATAATTATTAGTGCACATAGGTGTTTCATTACGATAAACACTAAACCATTGAACCATTAACATTAAACATTTAAGCCAATGTAATTCGTGAAATAAATTAATTATTTTGACCTCGTCATTCCCTGGTTTAACCTTAAAACAATATTCCTTGGTATGAATGGCTTCGTGTACCCAAAAGGAAAGCGCATACTAAACCCTTACAGAACACAGACTTCCAAGACAACAATCGTTTCACGTACTCGCTTTAACAGCTTGTTAACCTTTACAAAAAAGGCTATTGCACAGTAATGCTCTTTGTACATCTATTTCACTGATATCAAAAGCTATTAGTGGCCAAAGAATTATCAAGAACCACCTCACATCATTTATAATCGGAATTGTGTGCAATCACATTGGCATTGCATGTCCTGGCCTATTTGTACATTATCGGCTAAAGTGAAAACGTTCTCCCTGAATATGCAATAAATAACCACTCTGCTGTACATTACAAAAGATGACCAAAGAGTGATCGATTACGTACAGGCCAGCTTCATCTAATACTTGTGAAATATGCATTCTAATTCAGGAGTGAGGTCAAAGAAATTAACCTTAAAATACAAAGCGGTCTATTCGGAGCACCTTCGGATATAGTCGTTCAAGGCTCAACTGCACTTCCAATTTATAAAGTCTACAAAACTTCAGAAAAATACATTCATCTCACTATTTGAATTTAAAGTAACATACCGTGCAGTGACAGTCAACAACGAGGTTCATCAAAACACACGTATAATTTGTCAATAACATATTGTTAACATTTATAAAATGATTCCTCCACCAATACGGCTGCCGGGTTGTCTCCCAGAACCACCGGTGCAGGAGCACAAGTCGGTAAAGTTTGAAACTATTGTCCCTTTGCATCCATTAATGGCCTTTCAGAGCACAATGTGGTGCGTGTGCTCCACAGATTAATGATACAAAGATTACAGCACAGGACTCTTGAAACAAGATCCTAATGTTCATTCAAGCGAGAATAAAGTGCAGCATTCCACATTCAGCCTTTGTGCATGCCTGCAAAACTGCTGAGATCGGGCAGCATCCAATTTTGTCCAAAGCCAACAAAGTTGACTTAACATTTATCTAACACCACCACCAGCTATTGAAACAAACGAGTGTCAAAGAGAGGGAAGGGTCACAGAGAAACAAATAACCACACACAGACCTATTAAGGGCACTTACTGATAACCCTGAAGGATAGTAAGGGGCAAATATAACCAGGGTGCACTCATTACTTGGCCCGGCACAGTAAGCACAAGAGGCACACACGACAACAAGCCACCATTTGATCATTGCCCATGACAATGGAGGCCTCTACAAACTAATTTTGGCAAGTGAAATGGAAGTAGGTTCCACTTGTCCCTGCACCGCCCATCAGCTCCTACAAAACAAGAGAGCTTGTGACAGGAAAATGAAATGCACGCGGGGGTAACTTTACATTAGTGTGGGTAACATGAATAGAGCGGCGGCTCGCAGTCGTTGCTTTGCGAAGATTCAGGTTTTGGATTGGCCAGGCGGCGGGGCCGTGTCGCCGTGGGTGCTCAGCCATCGTTCGCACAGCTCCACCATTACAGCCTGCTCCAGCTCAGCAGCTCGCTTGCGGATCGTCTCCACCCAGCGTGATGCATCCCTACCCGGCAGCTTCACGGCGACCAGGTAAGCAGCCCGCAGTTTTCCACACAGCAAGTGGGCCTCAATCTGCGGCACAGGTCAATGCGCGGGTCGGCAGGATGCTCATTACACAAAGGTGATGGTGAGCACTCGAACATACGTCATCAGGATTCGTAAGATGTGGAGTTAAAAGCATGACCTTGAAACGCTGTCATAAAATAAGCAAATGAAACATGGCATATTGTGTGGAAATGTGTGGGTACCTTCGCAGAATTGTTCTTTATCTTCATGATCAGATTTTCAATCTCCTTTGCCTTAAATATAACACGTAAAATATGATCAGTATAAACGTAATTTCTTAATAAATAGTTCTTGATGCATACATCACTCAAATGCTTAAGAGCGAACAGGTTTTTTTTATTGGTTTATAGGATTGTACAAATTGTCACAGCTCACAAATAGTGTAGCCGTAACCTTTGAAAATCCACTCCATACAGGAGCGACACCTACAGTATCGTATGCCTAGCGTGCAGAGTTTCTGTCAAGCTAAGGTAGAAAACCAAGAATAGCCCCATGGGCGGCTATAAACAGCACACTGTTCGGAAAAGGGCTCTGTATAGGGTTACCACAGCTAGAGTTTGCTTGCCAAGCCTGACTCGCACACACACACACGCACCTGCAGCTGTCCCGTGCCAGGCTGCGCTGCGGTTGCGGCGGCCACAGCACGGACCGTGTCCAGGGCAATCGAGTCGCAGTCATTGGGATCTGCCGAACCGGACTCGGACACATTTCGCAATAGTGTCTCCACCTCGTGCAGCTGCCTCTCCTCCACTAAGCGTCGCGCCACCCGAGTGTACACCGTCAGCGCCGGCAACTGAAACTCCTACAACACGCACGCACAGACGTATGCACATACGCTCGCACGTGCACCCTGAATAAAACCTTCTGCCAAAATGCCCTTGAAAGAGGATGACGGCACAATGGCACTCATGATCTCTTTTGAATGAGAAACCTGGGTAATGGGATCGAGGCAGGATGTAGGTGCAATGTAAACGTTGGAGTCAAGCAAGACCGGCATTCCGAGAGACCAACTATACAGGTATGCGCCAACCACATGGTACACAGAAGCACCGAATAGTCACAAATCCCATCACTAAGTTGCGTTTTTATTTTTACATTAAGTGCCAATTACTTTGCTTTCTCTCACATAGCTACTAATATATTTGTTGTGTTTTATATATGTATATATCTCTATATCCCATTCCTCCTTATCCACACATAGCCTACAATGTAAGGTTTAAACCAAAAAGTATCCCTTGAACTGTAATTGCAACATGCGTAAACATGCAGACTTTACAAAATGTCGACTTAAAAATAACCCATTTTAGGCTACCATAGAAAAGAGTAACGTCTGTCGCGTGGCAACACCACATGAGTGGGGTGGGAAGTGATTGACGTTAGATGTGTCAAGCACCAAGTCAGCAAAGGAATCACACAAGTTTTAAAAAATAATTACTTTAAGTAAATTATGAAATATCTTTGCAACCGGTAGATGTAAGATTTGTGAGTCGACGAAAGTTGCAAGTCACGCCCGACTAACCACACACATTAAGGATTTTTACATAAATACCAAAAAGGCTCCAACAGCCAAACTAAAAAGAAAAGTATTGAAGATGCTAAGCAGTGGGAGAAACGTCCCCAAGCCGTGCTGCACTGCTCCCTTGTGTGCATGAATCACAATGTTTAATTCGGCCACTGGTAGCAAACCTGTATAATTCGGAAGGCATTTCCAAATCCCACCTCCACGTTTCCACCAGAGAGCATCAGCTGCACGCAGGAAATCCAAATGAGCTCAGGTTAAGAGGGCACAAACGCAAGAGTAAGTCCTGGGAAATAACAAAGGCCCAGGAAATAAAACGAACACTGCAGTCAAAGGCATAGTTGCAAATGTTACAAGCCGTCTAAACAAATTTAGCGAGACATTTTACAAAGAGTTTAAAAGCGTATACTTAATATTTACAGACATTTTTTCTTGACATGCATAAATGTGTTGACCTTCACTTCCTATACAAAGGTAATCTATTAATCCGTCCAAAGAGTTCAGTCAATGTTGCATGTTAATTCACGATCAAAATTAATCTCTCAAGAACGTAACACAGGTCCACATTCCACAATCACTCTGTGTGCGCAGTGTGCAACGCTGCAGTGGGTGTGAAACGGGACGCATATCCTGGGCCTACCAGGCAGGCGACCTCACTCTTCACGTTGTTGTCGTCAAATAGGGTGGGCGGAGGTCTCGCCCTCGCTGTATCGTACTGGCTCAGAAAGCGGGTCACCTCAACCTGCAGCTCAATTCTGCGTATGTTCCTGCAAGCGCAAAAAATTCTGTGTTTAATAAAACAATTGTGCGAGTCATCCGAGTTGGTGCTTAGTGGGGGACTGCTTGCACTGTATGTATCCACGGTTGTCCATTTTCTGTAATGGATGATTGGCATGCGAGTCCCGCTCTCTCTCTCTCTTAACCTTGTCGAAAGGTGCAATGTTGTACTCTCCGGTAACATCTGATGTTTTGCGACTTGCTGTGAGGTGGTGTTATACAGCTCTGTTAGTTCTGTTGATTTAATGTTTCTGTCTGCTCTTCAGGTCAGATTACAACGTCTCACAAATACAAAACTGCATTTTGGAATTGTTATTTTTTTACAAATGTTTGGTGTAATGCTTGTTTTATAGTAAATGTTTAGTTCTAAAGTCACAAGCAGAACATCTTTTATGAAATCAGTAGGAGTAAAATAATAACGACGCAGCATGTAAGACAACGTGCAATTATTATCAAGGTACAAACCTTGACAGCTCTATTTTGGACATCTTGAGAGTGAAAGGTGCATTTTGGCTCGGAGTGGATGAGGAGCCGGGCAAGATGCGACTGGCAGCCGGTCCACTCGTCGGTGCCTTCACTTGCTGTTCACTCAATGCAACATTGAGGTGGTTCTTGGCCCTCTCCAGGAAATCCAGTCGCGTGGCAAGCTCAGCGTACGAGTTTGCACCTTTTCTGAAGAAGTTTATGCACGTCATCGCTGCTCGCACATTGTCCTGGGTAAGGGGAGGCTCAAAGTTATCGTTCATCCACCATCGACAAATGGTACAAGACAAAAATCCCCGTATAGCCTTGACAGACTGTTGGGGCGAGTGTTGTTAGTGAGCATCTATGAAGGCCGGAACGGTACACGAGGGGGATGGGTGGCCAGCACCACACCTGACGCCTTTGTCTCCCCAGTGGCGATGTTTTTACACACCGCCCCAAGTACAAATTTCAAGCTGAATAAACCTAGGGGAGGCCCAGGACTGGTTCAGATAAATATAATCGTCACTGGTGTTGGCTGCGGGAATCGAACTCAGGTCACCAGGTTCATAGCGCAGCACGTGAACCGCTACACGACCGCATGATGCGTATACTTTAACATCACACACACACTGCGAAGAATTCTTCAAATGACTATCGTGTGGTCAAGCTACATCCAGAGATGGTGGTATGGAACATTATGCCGAATGCCAAAGAATGAACATGGAGACACAAATCAAATTGAGGGCCCACCTTCATGAAGCACTGCAGGGCATAGAGCACATTGGGCATGTTTTTGTTGTCCATAGATTTGCAGGCCGCGATGAGGTATTTTCTCCAGCGCTGCAGACTGGGATCCAGCTCCTCCAGATGCTTCTCCAGCACATCAAGCTGGCCCTTGCCCAGGCATGGCACGAACAGGCCCTCTACAAACACGTGCTCTGCACAGTTCTGTATAAAGAGCAGAAGCCACATATCTCATGTGTGCTGCACACAGGAATCCTGGAAGAAACTGTGAGCAAGAATTAAACAGCCACCTGATTATATCGTTGACGATTTTAATACTGCAAGAAACTATTGTTAACAATTACAACTGAAATTTAATTGGTATCTAAATACAACATCTGCTTTGTGAGCGAGGAACATTACTAGGGAAGGCGAAACAAGAAGCACTGAAGGGATTTGAGCCAGGGGGAGTTGGGGTGAGGATACACGGGAGAGGGGGGCAGATTGAGGGTAACCCGAAACATTATTAGCTCTGACATTGTCAGAGTTTCAAAGTAAACCAGGCGTAGAAAATCTAACCCATGAACACCAAACACAAACTATCTGTATAAACGCAAATTAAAAACAACGAGCACCTTTTCGAGCAGAAAGGTGAGGGCTTCGTGGTAACGGCCGTGTCGACCGTAGAAGCTGACGAGCGACAGGTACGTCCCGTAATGCTGCAGGTAAAAGAGGCACTCCTCTAGCCGCGTGTCCCGCGGCGGGGCTTTGGGAGAATGCGGCGCAGCCACGGGAGAGCCCTCCACCTTCAGCAGCAACTCCAGCTCGTTGAGCGAAGCCAGCACGTCGTCGTCCTGCCCAACAGCCGGTATTCACAACGTTGCGCCAAACATCAATGTTACCAACGCCCAGAATGATCAACAATATACATCTGTATATTGTACGAGTCTTGTAAAATTTGTATTCTCAAACGTACACGTGTGATTTCACACTTCCTTTTTGGGTTTAGCCACATTCTTTGTAGCTGTTTGCTACAGCTTATCAAAAATTACGTAGTAGGTTTATCCTTTGCCCATGAAAATGACAGTCGTCCACGACCCTGTGGGAAAGTAACAGCTATAGGCGAATGCTGTGGTGTAAAAATTGCAAAAGTAACCCAAATAATTAGCTTTTTTATTAACATATAACAGTTATACTCAATCACAGTATGTGAATTGGCATTTATATATAAATGTTACTTATAAGATGGAGCTAACAGGACCAATAATATACTTCAAGATAATGGAGCGCAATGTTTACATTCATGTGGAACTGAGTGGAGAGATGTGGTCATTTCGGATTCATTGTGATGGGGGACTTCAAGTTAAGTATATTTTGTTTACCCAAGTGAGAACTAAAGAGACCAGGATAGTCTCATTTACAAGACTGACCTAGGTTACAAAAATGGCATTAAAAAAACAAAGAGAAATAATGAAAAAACCTAAAACAACTTTCACACATGAGGAATTGAAATGATCAAAAACATAAATTCCCTGCAGCGCAAGTGGGCTCGGGCAGGTTGCCTCCATATAGAACGGAGCATAAATGACAAAGGTAAAAAATAAAATTAAAAGTAAATAAAAGTAATAATGGAAATAAAATAATAAATCACTTAATGCAGTAATTTTAGCTGTAACGGTCCCACCTGATGACGGAGACTTGTGTTGCCTCCGAAACGTCGTGATTTATTATTTCATTTTATTTCCATTATTACTTTTATTAACTTTAATTTTATTTTTTACCTACGTGACTTCACCGAAAAAAACCTAAGAGTATGAATCCTTGCAGTCAAAAACAAAGCGACAGAAATAACTTTTTGCCCACCATCGACAGACTGCCCGGCATGGTGCTCTCCAGGTGTTGCACAACTTCCTGCAGGACAATGGAACCCATCGACGTTTGGTTCAGGTCTGGCGGTGGCCTCATGCAACGGGAAAACTTCTCCCGAGCCGAGGAGAGGCAGCCCGCACGCATGCAAGCCATGCCCCAGAAACTCCACACCCCGCTCGTGTCCAGCCCACACTTGGTCGAAACCTGCAATGGCACAGCATGGTTTGGCACGCATGTTCGATGCATTTATCACAGAGCTTTAGGAACGGGACTATAAAGTAACAAGCGTCACACTGCAGGCTAAATAATGTTTCGCCATTGTTATAGTAAGCTGGGGTTTGAAAGCCACAAAGCTAAGCGTGCCATAGTAAAAATGGCATTTGTTAAATCGTGAATATATGCAGAACTCAATTCCACATCTCCAAATATAAGCCTTTGTGTTACATGCTATATGTATGTTAAACTTCTTTCGCACCGTACATGGCCAACCGTGCTGGCTTAAATAAACATATTTACTCTAACAAGCAGGTTTTATGCGTAATGTTAGTTTACTTTCTTCAAAGAGTCATAATTTTATGCAAGTCAAGTTCAATGAAAAAACAAAACAAAATGTGAAGTATTTGAAATGTGACTTTCTGTATTAAAATTTAAACAAACGACTATTTGCATTATAAAACATCTGATGATCAAGATACACGGCTGATCAGTTTTAAGGCTGAAATATCATTTCACGTAGTTTAAAATCCATACTTTGCTCAGACAAGAGCGCTTGCCACGGAAGGGTTGTTGTTTAGGACTGACCTCGATCGCGAGGAGGTATCGCTCGTCCTGGATCAGCTGATCGCGCAGTCTCGTGACGGCGCTGGGACGCAAGATGTCGTACAGGGACGGGATGAGCCGGTAGCTTGCCGACACCAGGATCTTCAGCACGTCAACGCGGCTTATGTAGCTGTGAAAACAGCGCGCGAGACGGCACGTACACATCCACAAGTCACCACCAAGGCCTCCGCTATAACCCCTTGACATCAATTTCATGCACACGACCAAATTGCCCAAGATGCACCTAACATCATCAGATCTTGGAAGCTAAGCAGATTTAAGCCTGCTTGGTGCTTGACTAGCAAATCATCAGGTGCAACCATTGCTGTACCGTATGTCTTTATACTACCCGCATTCACCAAACCGCACTAACCAGCATGGAGAAGTATAGTATGGTCAACCTGCTGACAAGTTATAAGGAGTCTTCATGCAGCAGTGGATTGATAAACAGGCTATACATGTAAATCGATTCCATATTCATACATCGTGCCTTCATTAAGTATATACACTATGGGCAATTGCTATATGGAAGCACCATTGCTTAATGGAAAGACTAAAACTAATCTTGCTGTTGTGGAGCAAATTGTGTTATAATTTAAATAAAAATCCTTCTGCTGCACTGCAAGCATGTAAACGAGACAGGACATTAAACCACGGACCTGTCACAGACGCCGAGGTCCTGGCTGTGGCCAGCGGAGGAGAACATCATCTTGGCGTTGAAGAGCAGGTTGCGCATGATGCCGATGACAAGGACGCTGTCCACCTCGGGCTCATTGAGTGTGAGCGACAGCTCGCGGCAGTGTTCGATCAACTGGTGGCTGCACTGCACCACGTTGCTGTGCAGCTTCAGCAGGGCCACACACAGCGACGCGCTGGGCGCCTGGGCCACGGGCACAACGTTACCGTCCCATTAACAAGACGAGCAAGGCTAGAATTATCCTTTACACTACAATATAGCTGTGGGCAAGAGTCGATCAATGGTGGAGTGGGAAGTCGGCAAGCAAAGGACCCCCCCCCCCCCCGATGTGTTTTCGGGTTGTACTGCGTGTTGTTCGGCACTATGTCTGATGTTTAGCTCCACCTGCTGGAAGCTTCTTCTGGAACTAAATTCTAAGAAGCTCTCAGCCCGTGGAGGAAAACATTGGACATCAAGCGGAAAAAATAGGCGGTACAACCTAAAAACACAGAGGAATGATTTTCAGCACACATACACAAACACCTACACCGTTACGCCTAGTGGATTGGATAATTGTATTTATACCACGACAAAACTGCCTCTTTTCCATATTAAGAAGTAAAATTATTTGTCAGAAAGCTTGAAAGAAACACAATGTGAATCAAGAGCTAAAAACAGTGGCAGGGGTACCTGATCGTAGTAGAATTCCTCACGAATGCGCTGACTGGTTGAGGTATTCAAGGACATAGACCACACATTGTCCTCTCCCGCTTGCAGAACAATCTGGAGTGGCGAGTCTGCCACCTCCTCCTGCCCCGGCTCACCTGCAGACAACAATCGTGGTGCACTTTAATAACAATAATGAATTTTATTTATATGACAAAGCCCCAATGGGTGTCTTTAGGCTTTATTTAAGGAAGACCATATGTTGGGAAGTTTAATCATATAGTTTTTTTTACATTTGATTTCAATGTTGGAGGAAATCGGAATACCTGGAGAAAATTCACAACACGTGAGAGAATAACTTTGGGTAATGACCAAAAGGATGAAATCGCGGGAACACGGGGCCAAAATGAGGTTTCTCCGCAGGGTTGCCGGGCTCACTCTCCGTGATCGGGTGAGAAGCTCGGTAATGCGGGAGAGCCTCAGAGTCGAGCCACTGCTCCCCTCTGGATCGAGAGGAGCCAGTTGAGGTGGTTCGGGCATCTGGTCAGGATATCCCCTGGTAGATTCCCCCTGGAACTCTACTGGGCACGTCTCACTGGGCGAAGACCCCGGGGCCGGCCTAGGACACACGCTGGCAGGACTGTCGATCAGCTAACCTGGGAAAGGGAGGTCTGGACTTCCCTACTCAACATGCTGCCGCTGCGACCCTCACTAAGACAAGCGAACCGAGGAACGAACGAATGAGTGAATAACACTCACATACTCATTGTCACCTCCTGCCATCTCCTGGCCACTTTACAACCTTGCAGGCGAGTGTGTTCGATCCCCCAATGCTTGCCCACCAAAACGCTGCTTTAAAAGCATTTATGAAAGGCTTCGGATCCAGAACCGAGCCAAGTTAAGGGTAACAATGCATCATCTTGCTCACAAATCACTCTTTTCACTGAAATTTTTTAGTGTTTTGTGATTGATGACCTGTTGATTACCACTATATGGAGCAAGTCACACAAATATTTCTGTTTGAAATTAACTTGATTATGAGTGAATCACTGAGCAGGGAGATACTATGCAGTAAAATCAACACTTTTTAGTGACTGCTTTATGTGTTATCAATATATTGTACATAACTATTAACATATTTACTCTTTGGTTCTGTCGGTAAAGTTATGTAACGAAATAACCGAAGAGTATGGATTCCTGGAGTCACGAAAGCTTAAAATCAAGATTATTAACATATTTATTTATTGAACATTAAGATACCTTCTATTGGAGATTCACCTTCAGTAGGTCTGTAAAACAAACACACAAGACAAAAGATGCTTGTTAAATATAAAAGTACCAAACAGCCCTCTATAGATCCAAAAACAAAGGCAGGGTGAAAATCTATCCCATACAGACGAAACAAGTGCAGTGCGAATTTTAGCTGTACTGCCTTCTCCTGGCAAGCCAGGGTATGAAACCCTGACGTCCACGGGAAGGGAGTTTTTAAACATTTGTGCGATCCGCCAACCCTCACCTCCAGTGCTGGATTTCCAAGCAAGTGGCGCCACCACCGCCCGGCTAAAATGTACAAGTTAATCGACCCGACCGCAAAATGTTGCCTTGCAAAGTGTTGTAATGCGATATACACGTGCAAGTAAAAGGGCCTACGAGAGAGTGGGAGGCCGTACCCATCACTTTGGAAGTAGTCGTAGCACTGTGAGCAGACACGCACAGGCCCCGAGTTGTAGGTGTCCACCACCATGGTCCTGCTGGAACAGCTGGTGCACACCACACGGCCACAGCGGCGACAGTGGTGCCGCCTGTTGAACTGCAAAGAGACAAAATCGAACCAGTGCTTTGAAGCCATAATAGCAATTAAATATATATATGTCTTTACAGGCCTTGGTCAATCCACTGCTTAACGACAGCTTCTCCATGCCAGTCATGGAGACCTGATTGGCCAAACTTCACCACATTGGCTAGTGTGGGGGGTTGGTGAAGGTGCTGGGGGCCAAGACTAGTCCAAATATAACTTGCCACTGATGTTAGCCAAAACCAAGAACCAAAGTTTGGTTGCCAGTTCGCAGGCCATGTTATCTTTGAGCTTGTGCAAAGTGGTGAAGACTTGCTGAAAGGTCAGAGATCAAACTCAAATGCTACAAGTTTGCATTGAACAAGAGAAGCCCTCAAAACCAAATGGGCACGCCAAACCAAAACCACGACTAAACTACAGAACATATGTATTGAAATACATCTACTGAATATCTCATTTATGTTTATTCCTCACTGCTTGATTACCAAAACCCATAGCCAATGTCGACAACGATAAGCACCAGTAATCCGCCCCGTACCATGCTGAAGGTCTCTTGCTGGCAAGCCATGCACACGCGAGCCTTCTCGTCCAGCACCCAATCGTTCTTGGTAGGGACGGTGGCCGGTGGAGACCAACTGTTAGTCCGTACTGCACGGCTGGCTCTCCTCTCCACAGGCGTGGAAGTCCGTGGGCCAGGAATGGAACCCACAGAGCCATCTGGACTCGACCCGTCTTTATCTGTGGTGAGAGAGCAGACGTCAAAATCAAATTGGGCATGTTTGTAATGACGAAAAATGTACTTGGTCGCGTATTTCGTCATTGAACGCGCTTGCCTTTTTATGCCTTTGACGTGAAAAATAACAAGGAAATTGCACAATAATCAAGTGATGAAATGACAAGATTGGTGATATGAAAAATGGTTTGTACACATATATTTACAGCCCATTTTTCAATTTAGCATGACGAGAACCTCGCTATGCAGGTTGTGGGGGTTGTTTTACATTATTTCACCATGCCGGTCAGAAATGATTTGTGAAGGTAGGGAGTATAGATGTATAGTACAACAATTTATTTTTGCTACACTGCCTTTTTCCGCCCACACCATGTTGAAAATGCCATAACAAAAACTAAATGCAATAAGGTACCATATTACCTGAGGCTTGGGAACCAGACTTGGTGGCCTCAGGGGAGCTTCCAAATTTGGACATTCCAGAGTCAGGTGTGCTGCCATTTGAGTCTAAAGACAGGAAGACATTTACAAGGGCTTGTGAGATGGCAGCGTGGGCAAGTATCCATGTTGTGCTGGCATCATGACACAAAGGTAAGTGCATTCATTTTATCACTATGTTAGGAATATTCTATGGCAACGGAATTCATCTTGTTTCCAACATTGTCAATTTTCACACGTCTCTACAATAAAGAGAAAAAACAATACGCTTATTTATCCCCATCGAAATTGTTTGCATGTCAAAGTGATCTTATCTTACATGTGTTTATAAAGCACCTTATTCCAAGGTGCTTTACAACAATTATAAAATTGTATATAAGATAATAGTGGTTGAAATAAAGTGTGGGGTTACTAAAAGAGGTGATGTAGTAAGGGTAACAGGAGAACATGTGGGAGTGATAAAAGGAGGGGTTAAGGTTGGCCTGGTCATAGCTGGGAAGTGGAGGCAGGGAGTAGCAGTAGGAGGGACAAGGGAGAAGAGATGGGGTTGTTTCAAGTCCGGAATGTTAGCAGGTCAGTGAAGATGATTGTTTTATGTGCAATGGGAGTTTGTTCCAATGAAGGGGAGCAAGAAGGGAAAAGGAACGAAAGCGTGACTGGGCGCATGGTGAGGGAGGCACAGGGAGGGATAGTCTTGATTGGGAGCATCGTTGCTCTTGCGCGACAGCACTTGCCTTGTCGACTGCGGGATCGTTGGGACACATAAGGGAACTCCAACGCCTTGCTAGCGTACGTTGAGAGCAGCACGTCCACATCCTCGCTCGTGATGTCCACGAACCTCCCTATGAGCAGCGTGCGCAGGGTCCGCACGGCGCCCTCTGCCCAGTTAACGCGCATGTTCATCAGCAGCTGCTCCAGCAGCAGCATAGGCGCACTTACCAGCTCCTGGTAGTGCACGTGCACCGACTGAGGCAGGTCCAGCAACAGCTGCACACAGAGCCAACAGACGGAGCGCAAGATACACGCGTGCACACAATAGTATACGCACACACTCGTGTGAACGTTCGTTTAATTGAGCCGCGTTCACAAACAATGTTTTCTGGATTCAAGACATGATCTATTATTTACGAGCTCTGAACTAGCTTGTTTTTTTCTTCTTAGGCAATCAAGTCACAAGTCCATGAGGTAAAGCCACCAAAATTGTACATATGCAGCCTTTTTATCAATCCACTGCTAGATGAGGCCTCTCCGACACCATGTGGGTCATGGGGGTTGTTTGACCACACCTCAACATTCTGGTCAGTCAGTGTGGGTTGGTGAAGGCAGGGACCACAAAGGTTGGAGCATTTTAGAATACATCAATGGATTTCGCTGCACTGCCCTCTGCTGACAATGTAGCCCTGCAGCAGGCTCAATCCCGCTTAGATTCCGTGATCTGATGAGATCGCATTCCGGGTGATTTATCATATGACAAAGCCATTAATTAATTATTAGAATCAAAATATATCAGTCATGATCAGTCCATTTTCAGGTTGAAAAACGCCTCTAATATAAATTCTATACGAATGAACTACCGTATGAAGCCCTCACCTGTGTCCCAATCCAGATGGTTTGAGTAAGCTTCCTCTGCTCGGGAGACATTGACGGCAGGAAGTGTGTGCTCAGGTAGTCGGACAGGAAGTGACTGGCCGTCACGCTGCGGAACTGCTCCAGCAGCCGCTCGCACACGCTCTGGCACGTTTGCACCTCTCCTAGAGACTCCAGAAGCTGTGAACCACACCTTACATCAGTTCAATACACAAAGACACAAATCTCCTGCTTAGCCTTAAACTGTTAGGGCAAGTGCTGTTAGCGAGCCCCTATTAAGGCCGGCACATCACATGAGGTGGTGGGTGGCCAGCACAACGCCTGACCGCCTTTGTCTCCCCAGTGCCGTCATTTCCACATTGCACCAGGTACTCATTTGAGGCCGAGGCGACCCAGGAGAGACCCAGGACCGCTTCAGATATTCGTCAATGGTGTTGGCCGTGAGCAGGAATCTAACTCTGGTCGTAAGGTTCGTTGCGCAGCATGCTAACTGCTACACCACCGCTCCCCCTTCAATACACACCACACACAAGTGCACAGGCATTGCCTGCATGTATTTTTCCGTGCAGGCGTGTTGCTTGTGTATGATTAGAGTGAGGGCTCACGTGCTGTGCATGCTCCGTGTCGCCCTTCTCCAGTAAGTGGGCCACCTCCTCCTCAACGATTTTCAGCAGACAGTCCGCTCCCACAGTGTAGAGCTGGGCCCACTCTCTGCACACTGCAAACTTCTGCAGAACCAATACACATCCATGCTGGCTGTAATGTGCAATCGAGATCTGCTTGCAATTAGACGTGATATAAATCCTAATATTAAATTGCTAATTTACTAGAAATTACGTACAATAAAACCCGGCTAGCCGTATTTTGCACTCAACATCTTCAAGGATAACAACAACGGCAATGAGCACCGTAATGCAGAGAAAAGCATGATATTATGTGATGAAGTGGATATACCTTTAAAGCATGCAAAAGATAAATGTATACGCTTTGGTTCTTTCGGTAAAGTCACGTAGGTAGAAAAATAAAATATATCAGGACTTTTCGATCGCAACACAAGCGGTCGTCCTTGGGAGGAAAAAATAATTAGATAAAAGTAAAGAGTGTGTTACCTTCACTTTCAGCAGACCCTCTAGAACGCGTGCAGGATCTTGAATTGATTCCTTCACCACATCGGTCCAGCTTGTGCAATTTTCAAGAATGGAGAAGTTTTGTATCTGAACAATGATAGACAAAGCACATCACGATCAGGTTTTAGACAAGGCCATAATAATGCAATCAAGCTCCCAAGCAAGAGAATACAGTGACTGGTGAAGCCAGTGCAGTAACACACACCAACATTTTCTGTAATTTACTGAATGGCAGTTCCACAATTCTGGATGTACATTTTAGATGATGGGTCATCATTTAAAAATTGCGGGTAATCAATAAGTGGCTGGTCTTTTTCCCTGATAGGCTCACAAGTGACATTACATTTAAGACCAAAACAGGAGGATGTATCCACAACTCTGGGTGTCACCAGATAATGTTAGTTGTAATTACAAGAAAAACGTTGTACTCGAATTGTAAATGTTGTGGGTTTACTCTCCAACACACCAGTGTGCTGTACTCGTAACGAATTGGCATGTTTTGCTTACGTGACAAACCTTACTAATTGGCTGTGTCAGGTGGTGGCGGGTTTAATGACACATTTATATTGACGCGATCTAACCACAAAAAACTATATTATGGAGAAATAACTTATCGTTTACAGAGAAATGCTCGTAAAATACCTGGGTGATGGACGTGCTCAGGCAAATAGACTCCGTGCTAGGATGGAGATGGTGCATCCAGTTTTGTGTGTCAAACCATTTCCTTGTTGCATATACAAGCCACATTTTCCAACACTACAGACGCTTTCAATATCACACTCTGCATGTATCATTAAGATGACTTAAACATTTTGACTGTGAGGCTGACAAAATTTTCGAACTGCCATAAAAGTTGCTGTACATCGCAACTCTTTCGCACTGCAAGACCCACGAGAGTTGACAACACTCATCCAGCGGTAGAAACATGCGCGGCGACACACGCTCGGGTACCGTGCTGTAGAGCGTGATCTCGCGGTGCTTGAGCTTGAGCTGCTCTTGGAGATGGGGAGCGGTGTCACCTTGGGATATGCACAGCTCCAGAAGGTCGAGGCATTGCTCGGCCGGCCAGCGCTCCAGGCCCCACAGGGCCACCCGGGCACGCACCTCAGACCCTCGCATCATCAGCAAGAATCGCCAGCCCTCTTTATCTGGATGGTGGGCATTTTCAACAGTGCGGAGAGAAAAAAAGGTTAAGTGTGAAACAAGTTTTGCAAGGTGCAGTTCCATTCTTTGGACGGTCCCACGTCAATGTTCATGTGGAAAAAAGCAAAGTGAATTCAGAAGTCATCCTACATTGAACAATTGCATCAACAGTTTACCCTGTGCCTACCACTCTCCCCCACTGCGTGAATAAATCTACTTTGTATAGCAGATGTTGTGTGGATTGTTACATGACAAGATTTAGATGGTGATGGCTTTGGAAGACCTTTATCAAGCAGTCGACTGACCATAGCTGATGAGGATGCATTTTCCCCATTATTAAACTATTTTAAACTATTTTGTATTTTAGCAGGTAAGGCCCACTGAGCTATAGAGCTATTTTCAGAAACGACCTGGCCACAAATGATAGCCCGATGAAGTGGCTTATCATGTGGAAATTTCTTGCAGCCAAATACTATAAATGCATGTTTCTACATGTGCAGGGAAAAAACTGAGGACCCGGAGAATAAGCCACACGACCACAGGGAGAACATACAAACTCCAAATATAGAGGCATCGGGGTCGGAATCCAACCCACGACCTCCTGTATACCAGGCGAGGTAGTTAACGTCTTGCCACCGTGGTGCGCGCCTACTATTGTCAATATTTCCAAGCGGCACCTTGTGCCCTCAAAAGCAAACTCCACCGACAGCTTCATGTACCGTACCTGTTGCAGCAGCACAGCACAGAAGCGCGTCTCTCAAGCGGTCCCACTCAGCGTCCTCGCGCCCGAATCTGTTGAGCAGCTTCAACGCGCGAGCCCAGTCTTGGGCTGACATTGCCACCTCGAACGCTCGCGCAATCACAGCCGCACTCCGCTCATCGTGCAGGCCGCACAGCAGCAGGGGGCAGCAGTCGCAGCCTGGCCAGCACTCGCAGAGATCCTCGCCCTTCGTCTGTCCCTCTGTCACCAACTGCTGGCGTCAATCAACAACTGCTTTCAGATATGTTACTCGCTTAATTAAAAGAAAAACATAATCGGTGCATTACAGGATATTATATCGCAAGATCGTGAGAGATGGTGACCTTCATTCAGCAGTGAACTGACCATAGCTGATGATGCTAATGACGATACATTGGGAAGGAATATGGCACATGAAGAATTTAGGGATGAGAATTTGCATTTATAGGGTGCTTAAATGCCTCAGCAACTCAAAGTACCTTACATCACATTTTCTCAACCGTTTCATGTGGGTATGAATTGTGGTGCCGCCAAATACCCCTAGGATGGGAGGGTGCCCAAGCAGAGCGGCTGTGCTGCTCAGATATTCGTGTAGAACGGGAAAGTCGTTGAGCATCAGGTGCTGGAGTTCCCGGCGCAGTGACGTGATCTCAAGGGGCCGCTCCTTCTTGTTTTTCTTTTCTTTCCGCTTGTCACCTGGCCGCTTGTCCCCGGTCAAGCATGCCACCATTGCAAGCAAGGGGCTCACCTCCTGCCAGTTAAAATGTCACCATGAGCCTCGACGCAGCAAAAAGCACATGCTTTGAGGGCGTCTGTACATTTTGGAGTGTTATTCAATTACAGCAATGGTTCCCACAATTTTTCTCAGACCACAGTGCAGAAAAAATGCAAATAATCTGCGACAGTTCCGTGGACCACTGCAGTAGTGATACAAAGGCCATAGGTTGGTAACCGCTAAAATACAGTGAAACCTCAACTTAGATTTCTTCAGGAGACCATAAAAACTGAACTTTAGAGCAGGAAAAAAGTTGGATCTGGGAACACTATTTCCTACTACAGCAGATATTTATTTCATGCTGTCTTTTTTCTGGCTCTTTCTCTTTCTCTCACTGCTTCTCGGAGGCTGTATATCTCTCGTTTGTTTAACTTCTTTTGCACTGTACATAGCCAACTATGCTGATCTGGATACAAAGTGTGGAGCGAGAGGCAGGTGATACGTGGAGTGACAGGCTGGAAAAGGCACACGATGCAGTTGCATGGAGCAAAGGAGGGATTGGTGGTCTTCCCAGCTTTTTGTCAGGGCACAGTGCAAAATGCTTTGAGGGCGCCTGCATCATGTTCTTAGACATTTTTAGCACAAAGTCGTCAACAATTCCCATTAAGGTACGAGGCAGTTACATCGCAAAATTGCGAGAGGTAGCAGCTTCATTCAGCAGTGGATTGACCATGCCTGATGATGTCAACAGGAAGTAGTGCAGCAAAATCCATTGATGTGCTTCATCTCCATGCTCCAACATCTATGCTCCCCACCTTTACCAAGCCAGTGACGAGCATAGTGCCAGACGGTCACATAACCCCCACAAAAACTGCATGGCATAAAGAGGCCCTCATCTAGCAGCGGGGCTGACAAACGTGCGGTACATGTACAAACACACAGCATATATTACCTTGAGATAGGCGAGCGTCGCGGCGGTGAGCGAATACTGGCAGACGCTCTGGCTGGATTCACCCGTGTCTTCAGCTTTCTGGCCTGAGCTCAAAGGCAGCAGCTCGAGTTGGGCAGGCAGGCAGGATGCCACCGCTCCGTGCAGCATGGCTTCCAACTGGGCAGCCAAGGTGGCATTGGCGACCCTCGGCGAGGCTCCACCCAGTGGGAGGGGCCTGCAGCAGGAGTCTAAGATGACGCGCCTCAGGTTGAGGGCGAGAGGGGGGCACTCCTCCTTTATGAGCACCTCGAGTCTGACAATTGCACACAGCAAAGATACAGCTTTATCACATACAGGCAGAAACAAGGACACAAAACCTCTATCAGCAGTCAGTAGATGGAAAGACAACAGATGTGTTTTGTATGTACACAGTTTTTAAATAACATATTATTACATTGGCTTGGGCAGGGAAAGGTCGCTGGAAGGCTGGTGGTCAGGATTAATGGCAAAGTTGCAGCCAAGAGTGGACATCCACACTATGAAGATGAAGCATGAAATCAACCTGTGTGTGGGTGCAAGATGGATTGCTACATCCCAGGACCATGAAAGATTGTGATGGATTGGGAAGGCCTTCATCCAGCAGTGGATAAATAATGGTTGATAATATTCTTACTTAAATTAGTTAATATGAAGTGACATTTTTCAACATCAATGACAGTACAATTCAAGACTTTGTTTTGTTACAGTAAACATCCAGTGTAACATGTACCTGCTGGGCAGTGTCTGCTCTTCGAACAACAGCTGGGACAGCAGATCCACTGGCCTCTTCTGGAGCAGCACCAGTGTGTTTGTGGGTTTAACATTGGCCGATGAATCTAAGACACACAAAGATCCATGCATTTGTTTTGAAAACAAAGTGACCAGTGGAATGTGATATGCAGAAGCAGAATCACCCGTTTGAGTTTGGGTGCTGATAAAGCTATGCACAGTCCATGAAATGGCTACACACCGTAAAGCAGCATTCGGAGCAATGTATTCGTTTGCATTGAAATTACAGTTGAAGTCCATACGCGTGTTTATTTTGCAATAATGATAATAAAAAATAATAACTCCAGGAAAACCTCGCCGAGTCTCAATAGTTTGTTTTCAGGAGTGTCCTACATTGACACGTTTGATAACTTGCACGAATGTGTTTGGCATAAAGTATATTGGAAAAAACCCCAATGTGAGCATGTGATAGACACAGACTGTAAGACAGCAGGAAGATTAACATATTACATGGGTTAGTAAAATAAAACCTGGCAACTTGAAAAAGAAAACACATGAAAACAAGAAGATGACAGTCACAAAGCCAAATTTCTCCACCTCGTATCCCAGTGGCTTTAGTTAACAACATTTCTGTGATCCCATACCTCAAAAGCATTGGATCACAGGTGTGCACCACTATAAAACATGCACTGGTTTTAGGGCCATCACAACCTTCGCTAACATCATTAAAGGCTACAAAGCAGGCAAAGATCACTGAGACACTAAGCAAAAGCAATGTACGCAAATGTAAGATTTCGTATCTCTTAGAAAGAAAAAAAAGCACACGATAGGTGTACCTGTCTCCCGGCCTTGGCTTCTGATGATGATCATGGACAGAACGTTGAGGTAGTCGAAGAGCCGATGAAGGTATGCAGGAGCCGGCTCCGTGGGTTGCCCGAGCACCTCCTGCGGGTCCATCACCTTGAGCAGCTGCTTGATGAGATGGCGAACAGACTCGCTGTCTCCCGACGGCGCCTTGGCCCAGTTCTTCAACAGGTGAGCGACCACGTCGCCCTGCACGTCTGACTCATCACACAACGCACGGCAACGCCAACCCAGCACAGCCTGGGTTAATGCCTCAGCAAGAGAGCATTTTGGCGAGCAGCTCATGGAATACGAACATATCTGGTATTCTTGATCAAACGGTAAAAATACATTCAATATAAAAACAGGTTCATGCCAATTTACAGAAAAGCTATTGCGAAGTGCATGTTGTCTATACGTGCCACATAAGCTATGGATTGAAAAAATAACAGGAGATATCCCACTCGTGTATTTTTCTAACATTGTCCCAGTGGCTTTGCTTTTTACTGGTAGAGAAACGCCCAAGTACACCAAAACCCCTTCATAGTTTTCTTGAACAATTTTTAGGAGCACACACTTTGAGTGCTGACAGCTTCAAAGATGCGCAGCAACATGCAGTCGGCGCGGGCCCTGTCCACGAGTTGGGTCTCCATGTGCTCGGCGGAGAGGGGCCCGGGGTGAGCCAGCAGCAGCTCAGACACACTCACGTTGAAGTGTGAAGAGAGGTCGGCATCATCTGAAGCACAAATGTCACAAATTGAGCCGCTCAACTATTAAATACATACTTATATTACCGGTGAGTGCACAGAGGTCACGATTACACAAAAGTTTAATGTGGTGTGAAAATAACCAACAAAGGACGCACCGCTGACTCCTGATGGCTGCGTGTGGTTGATTATTTTGCTGACTTGCTTGAGGAAGGTTGGAAATCCCCGAATGGAAGTTCCTGTGCTCGCTTTGTGATCTCCTTTCTTGCCTTCAAACAAAACATGCGTTTCCATATTACCGTCAATGCGGCATTGTTCACAAAAGTCGTTGCTGACACCATGCTGCGGACATTATACACAAAGTGCTTGCCACAAATGAACCATAATACCTTGCTGATCTTGTCAAGGAGCCTAAACCATCATGCAAACTCTGGTCAGCCTCACAGCGGCTTTTGGATAGCCATCGAACCATGACCGTCACCGCTTCACACACTATCAGATGCCCTTCTTTGGGTGTCTGGAACGCTCTTCCTTCCAATATTAGGAAGGTATTGGAGCTTATGTAGTCTTAAATCTAGATTAAAACGAATTTCTTTAGAACTTCAATTGTGTATTGTTTGTTATCATTCACCCTCACCTCTGATTAACACGGTTGGCTACGTAGGGTGTGAAAGAAATTCAACATACATCAACATACATTCAGGAGCGGCACGCTAAAGCAGACGACGCACCTCGGCTCTCGGCGACGGTGCCCGCCAGCAGCCTCCTCTCCGCCACCTCGAGGAGCGTGCGACATGTCTTCCAGCTGGTGCTGCGCGTGCACGCCAGGTCAAACGCCACCAGCGCGGGCGGCGGGCACTCGGCGAGGCGCCGTCTCAGCAGCGCCGCGTCCCGGCCAGGGGCCCCGACCCCCGCGTCAGCCGCCTCGGCCAGCGCGGGGGGCAGAGGGAAGTGGTCCGGCACGAGGGTCATCAGCCGCTCGACGGAGCCCACCACGGACGTGGACGCCACGCCTGAGACACGGCCATTCGTTCATGGGAATGGGTACCACTGCCGAGGATGGGGAGGAACCAATGTCTACACGTATGTATTTAGGTCTATATAAAATCGTGAAAATGAAATGAAACAAATAAAAGAGAATCACAAGTAAAAAGTCAAAAGATTAGAATAAATGTGTAATGATGGTGGCAGCTTAAGCAAAGCTTCATTCAGCAGCGGACTGACCATGGCCGATTATGACGATGAGTTGAGACATCGTTGTCGCGTGCCAGGTACATAAGGCTCATGTCTAGTGTACCTTACTTGTTTATACCAATTGAAGTTCATATCACAAGCCGCAGGAAGATTTCTGAATACCTCGGCAGCACACACTGGGTTAGCATACCCGCAGCCGCAGCGGTGGCAATGGACTGCAGCACGTCGAGTGGCTCATTGGGGCTGGGGACGCGCCGGGCCGGCAGCACAGCCTTGGCCTGGACCTCCAGCCGCTGCAGCTCAGCCACGCGTGCCCCGTACTCCTCAGCAAAGCGCAGCTCATCGAGGCTCTGCGCCGAACCGAGTCCAAACATGGCCACCACCTGCGAACCATTTGAAAAGTCTAAAAGTTATTTTCTGTTCCCGTTTACAGCCTTGAGCCAGTGACGAAAAATCCACATACTGATGGCAGGGGCAAGTCTATGCTAAACCACTATTCACCTCCTAATAACGTTTTATGGAGCCCAGAGAGATACTGAACTAAGTCAAACCCCAGCCTTTCCCTTCTGATTGAGAGCTGCTTACTTTACCACTAAACCACCAGTGAAGTTTGCAATGTAGCAAAAAATACAAATACATTTTATCGTTAAGACTCTGAATTTGGGGTGCAGCGGTGATAGTGGTTTGTGAACTGTAATTTGAACCCAGCAAGCAGAGTTCAAATCTTTTCCGTAGATAACATAAACTAAATGTATTCACTAAAAACACAAGATGGGCAGATTGAGCAGCAGTGGGGACATGCTGCACAAAGCTCTCTAGAGATCATTGTAACCCCCATGCTAACGATGAATAGTTTTAAATAAAGTGGGAAAGGGGACGTGTGATAATATGGTTAATGGCAAAACGGCAGTGAGGTGAGGTTTATAAGGTGCGAACAGTCGCACGAGAATAATAAAAATAACCATGGAGAGCAAATTCAAGTTGCGGCACCTGTTGAGCCTGAGCATAGTTCTCCTGTAGGATGCACGCAGTGAGGAGCGACTCTGGTGGCGTGAGCATGAGTGGGATGATTCGGCTCTCTTGCCGCAATGATGATCGCTCATTCAGTCTGCTCTGGCCGGTTCGCTCCGAACCCCCGCTGCTGCACTCTGCAGACACGCGGGACGTGGTGTCACAGCCGTGACGCTACGCTTCCATTACAACAAACGTGTACAGCCTTTGTTTTAACCACTGCTGCGTAATGGCCTCCCCCATGCCGTGTGGATCATGGGGGTTGACAATACTTTAACATGCTGGTCAGTGCCGGTTGGGTAGAGGGAGCACAGACTTAGCGGCATTAGTACGGTGCCATAAAACAATTAACTTTGTTTGCACTGCTCTATGCTGCCAACGATGTAGTCCCACCACCTATAACAACTGTTATGCATTGTCATCTATTCAAGCACTCTCCAGACTGAAACTTGCTTCGCTTCAAAGATCTGATGAGATTGGGCACATTCCAGGTATGTTGGTCATAGGTTTATATTACATAAGGCCAGTAAAAAGGAGCAAACAAATATCGTCAGCAGCACGTGTAGCACTGTCTTGCCACTGTGTGCACAAAACGGATACTGTGAATACTGGGGCTCATTACGGATTTACTTAAGTTCTCAAGTTAAAAGACACATGATGGCCATCTTTTTTATAGACCAACGGTGGTATGGCGATGATTTGAAAAATAGTGTAATTCAGCCATATGGCAAGATGCATCTCTAAAGCGCAATTGCTAATCATTCCATGCAATGGTTCCACCCCATCTCCAGGTTAGGTAAAAGCCCTCTAAAAAAAAGACAAAATTTCATTTTGTAAAAGGACCTTTTGTCAATTATTTAGGTGTACTACTCTTTCATTGTAATGTTTATCTTTCCAAAATCATAAAATTTACAAACATCTTTCAACAAACAATAGCCTCATAATAAATATTACACACTGTATAGGTAAGATTCTGCACATTACATGTTGTTAATTTTACGCAATACAACACGAGTTGGATTTCGGGTGTCTAAATGTACGATTAAGGGATGGGTTTTTACAATGAAGGCGCACAAAGACGCTTGCATAATGCAAGTAGAGTTACAGGACACTGCGATGGTTGTGTTGAGCACCTGCGGCAGATGTAGGAATGTCACTGTTCCATGCCTCCTTTATGCATTCACTCCACTCTAGGGGAAAAGGACAGACATCAAATTGAAATAAACGAGGATTTTATCATTGCAACCTGCATCATCACAATACCATATTATTGTACAAAGTTGGAAATGCACAACTCTTGACAACAGTGAGAAACAAAAAACAAAGTATTGTACCTTTATGTTGTGATTGTGTAGACCTTTTGCCTTTAAACCTTTTCCTTTTAAGTTCTCTTGTAAAATCAGGGCCTTTGTGCGGACCTTAGAATGCATGTGACATGACATCAAGCAGCTAAATAAGTGGTCTGCACGGGTTAAAAACAGGAAGCACTTTGCTCATATTCAAGACATTAATCTTGTGGGACAATATATAATGTGTACTGTGAGCTATGCATTGCAAGGCAGTACTTCTTGCAATGCTTAAACTGCCTGTAAAACAAGACTGACAAAACACGAAGTATCCATGAGCTATAAATACATGGTTTAAAGCAAAGACACTGAACCGAAAGCTATGCACGTCACTTTAATAACGCCGGCTACACAGACATTTATAACATACACACCTGTGAAATGATTAGCGAAGATCAGCCTGTACCTCCAGTGTGCCTCACTGATGTAATTTGACAGGCGAGAAAGGCGGTGGCTGAAGAAGTCCATACTAACGGAAGACACAACCGAGTCGACAAGCTGCAGTGTACTTTGCGTGGGACAGCCTTCATCCTTGAGTGTTTCCAGGCTTTCCTCTAAAAGGCAGAGTATACTGTGAGTAAAATGCTCATCGACTATAAATCCCGACTTCCTCTTCAAAGAAAAGGCAAAACGTTTCAAGGCTGCCTTAACTTTCTGTGGGTTGCTCTGACTAGTATCAGCGATCTCTGCATCGATTTCGGCACTCGTTTCCGTAGAAGTGCCATGAGAGGTTGGCGACTTGTTGGAAAGCGTACTGCTCTGAAGTGACATCTTCTGCAACTCTGCCCGAGTCTGCGAAGTTTGGTCATCAAGGTCGGGCGGGCTGCAGCTCAGGATGTCCACACTGCTCTCCAGGCTTTCGGCGGCCCACTGATCGAACGTCGCGTCCTCCACGTACTCCTCCGAGTCGCTCTCCGTGCCAACGCCTTCCCCAGCGAGGTCTTCAAATGTCACAAACAGCAGTGAGAAAATGTTCTCCATCACCTCCAATCGCAGGTTTGGAGGGGCAATCTGCTTCAAGTGAGAGTGGCACTGCTCAAAGTGCCACTCAATGGTCGAGAAGTCTTCCACTGGGCAGTCCAAGCTATTTAAATTGGTTTCAGCATCATCAAGCGGTGATGGACAACCTTCTCCAGATGTCGGGCCTTCCAAGCTAGATGTAGTCCTTTCAGCATCTTTCTCGGTAACGTCCTGATTGGAGCTGCACAGGTTAGTGACAGTCTGACTAGTGTTAGATTCATGGGAAATGGATGGTCGCCTGGAAGGGAAATGTTTTAGGCATAAGGCGCTAATAGCATGCTTCATGGCACAGAAACTATGGAACAGTGCTACATTTCTTTGCTGGTCCAATGTTGGCAATTCAGAAGAAGTTTCAGCGTCTTGATCTATGGCACAAAAAGGAAGATACAAACATATTCTTAGGTTTTTTTTCGGTAAAGTCACGTAGGTAAAACATCAAAATTAATGAAAATAAAATAAAATAAAACAAAGAATCACGACGTTTCGGAGGCAACACAAGTCTCCGTCATCAGGTGGGACCGTCACAGCCGAATTAGCTGCATCAAGTGAGGCAATGATTCAAGAAGTAATCCCTTATAAGCAAGTTGAAGGGGGGAGGAGAGGGGGGGGGGAGCTCATCAGAATGTTAGTACAACGCATCGGGAGGGGGGGGGGCCAAAAAAATTGAACGGCGGCTTGGACGCGGTTGCTGCTGCACACGCCAACACAATGGACAGAGAGGGGGAGGGGAGGTCTGATACACATGATAGACAAAAGAACGAAAATGCCCATGTTTATACCAATGCTGGCTGAACAATGAAAGGGTACTGTTAAAAAACAACTGGGGATGTTAACACTCGGTAAAGGGAAGTAAAATAGTGCCTGTCAGATAAGATGGTCCAAAAAAGTGTAATTAAGTCTTTTTTGCGTGGTTGAAAACATCTTTCCAATGATTACTAAGTTTGTACCCATCATCACGGTTGAAATTATGTCTGTGTTTGTATATTTGTATGGCTTCGTGTACAAACCTTTGATGGTAGCCGGGAGGTTTGCAGAGAACCTTGGTCTCGGAAAAGACAATTTCATGAGAGCCCACCGAGTTGTAGCAATGATCGGCAACGGCAGAAGAATCAGTTCTGCCGTGTTTCAGATCTGACTTGTGCTCGCGGACACGATCAGAAACATGACGTTTCGTTTCTCCAATGTAGCAATCACCACAAATGCAACTCAATTTGTAGACTCCAGGATACTGTAAGTCAAGAACGACATCCTTCATAGATGGAATCAGATCACGGATTTTATGCACTGTACTGAATCGGACTTGGATCTTATGTTTGTTTAGAATTTTGGAGATCTTTTTGGTCACGCCTGCTATGTATGGTAACGTGATGGTTTTGGTCGGAGCTTCATGTGGCTGTTTCTGTGTGGTGGGAGAGACAGCTTGGCGGATAGTACGGTCAGAGTATCCGTTCATCCTGAGGGCCCGATGTACATGTCTTAATTCACCGGTCAGGTGGTGTTTGTCAGAAATGCCATGGGCTCTGTGGTATAGCGTTTTGATGAGAGAATTCTTTTGAGATGGGTGGTGGTGGGAATCCGGTTTCAAGTAGGAATCTGTGTGGGTGGCTTTCCTGTAGACAGAATGTCCCAAGGATCCGTCAGGCCTCCTCTCAAACAGAATATCCAAGAATGGTAGTTTACCGTCTTTCTCCACTTCCATGGTGAATCTGATGGATGGGTGTCTAGAATTGATGTGGTCCAAGAAGTGGTTCAATGCTGGGAGGCCATGTGGCCAGATGACGAAAGTGTCATCCACATACCTCTTCCATACCTCTTCCACAGGGAAGAGGTATGTGGATGACACTTTCGTCATCTGGCCACATGGCCTCCCAGCATTGAACCACTTCTTGGACCACATAAATTCTAGACACCCATCCATCAGATTCACCATGGAAGTGGAGAAAGACGGTAAACTACCATTCTTGGATATTCTGTTTGAGAGGAGGCCTGACGGATCCTTGGGACATTCTGTCTACAGGAAAGCCACCCACACAGATTCCTACTTGAAACCGGATTCCCACCACCACCCATTTCAAAAGAATTATCTCATCAAAACGCTATACCACAGAGCCCATGGAATTTCTGACAAACACCACCTGACCGGTGAATTAAGAGATGTACATCGGGCCCTCAGGATGAACGGATACTCTGACCGTACTATCCGCCAAGCTGTCTCTCCCACCACACAGAAACAGCCACATGAAACTCCGACCAAAACCATCACGTTACCATACATAGCAGGCGTGACCAAAAAGATCTCCAAAATTCTAAACAAACATAAGATCCAAGTCCGATTCAGTACAGTGCATAAAATCCGTGATCTGATTCCATCTATGAAGGATGTCGTTCTTGACTTACAGTATCCTGGAGTCTACAAATTGAGTTGCATTTGTGGTGATTGCTACATTGGAGAAACGAAACGTCATGTTTCTGATCGTGTCCGCGAGCACAAGTCAGATCTGAAACACGGCAGAACTGATTCTTCTGCCGTTGCCGATCATTGCTACAACTCGGTGGGCTCTCATGAAATTGTCTTTTCCGAGACCAAGGTTCTCTGCAAACCTCCCGGCTACCATCAAAGGTTTGTACACGAAGCCATACAAATATACAAACACAGACATAATTTCAACCGTGATAATGGGTACAAACTTAGTAATCATTGGAAAGATGTTATCAACCACGCAAAAAAGACTTAATTACACTTTTTTGGACCATCTTATCTGACAGGCACTATTTTACTTTACTTTACCGAGTGTTAACATCCCCAGTTGTTTTTTAACAGTACCCTCTTCATTGTTCAGCCAGCATTGGTATAAACATGGGCATTTTCGTTCTTTTGTCTATCATGTGTATCAGACCTCCCCTCACCCTCTCTGTCCATTGTTTTGGCGTGTGCAGCAGCAACCGCGTCCAAGCCGCCGTTCAATTTTTTTGGCCCCGCTCCCCCCCTCCCGATGCGTTGTACTAACATTCTGATGAGCTCCCCCCCCCTCTCCTCCCCCCTTCAACTTGCTTATAAGGGATTACATCTTGAATCATTGCCTCACTTGATGCAGCTAATTCGGCTGTGACGGTCCCACCTGATGACGGAGACTTGTGTTGCCTCCGAAACGTCGTGATTCTTTGTTTTATTTTATTTTCATTAATTTTGATGTTTTACCTATGTGACTTTACCGAAAAAACCTAAGAATATGATTCCTTGCAGTCACGAAAGCTTCAAATCTAGAATTAAGATACAAACATACTGCATGAGCAATTGACCTCAATCTGTTGAGCAAACTTCAATATCTATAACTCAAGCAAACAAAAATAACTAAAATCTTAATGAGGGCATACATATGTTGAAAAAATCTTTAAAGACTCACAGAACCTGCCCAGTCTGGTGAAGTAGACTCTTAACCTCCACTGTCATGGTTGATGAGATACATCATAATGCAGACATGAAAGTGACGCAAAAAATACAACTTAAAAAAACCCGAGTAATAAGATATGTGACAGCATCTGCAGTACATTAGGTATCATTTTTTCCCACGTATGCCAGACTAGTTCCTTGCACAGCTGTTTCGATTTCAGCAAGGAAGTAAAAGTCTAAAGCCCTTTGTCAATCCACTGCCTTTTCAGTTACAGGGATTGTTTGATCACACTGTACCTTGCTGTTTTGTACACTTTGGTGAAGTGGAGGTGAGGGCCAGGTTCAGATAGCACTTTGCTACTGATGTTAGCCATGGCCGAGAATTGAACTCGGATTGCCGGGTTCATAGCGCAGTGGCGCCCGAGTCACTGGGCCATGGCTGTCCTGTTGTGTGGTAACAGCATGCGCATCTGAAGATGGTGCCGGGTTCCAAACCTTTCCCCCCACACCTCCAGTTAGCACGGTTGGCTACCTCCGGTCCGAAATAATTTCAACAAACATTCATACAGACGTACAGACCTGTGTCGGTGACCATGGGTTTGAGTAGCAAAGCCAGCACCTCCGCCTCATGCAGCCCCAGGAGGTCTGTGAGGTGGTGAAGCTGGTAGAGGGTAGAATGTTGCTCCTGACTGTGCAAATGCCGCGCTAGGTCGTGCACACTGAGGTTTTTGCTGTGGATGGAGGGGTTACCCAACATGTTAGGGGTGTACTGTAAAGATATGCTACTACTGCCTGCCCTATCCCATCCCTCGCCATGCAATGAAGTCACGATTTAGGGTTTGAGATTCCATTAATACATTTTTTACTTTGGATGTAGCACCTCTAGAGGCTGTAATGGTACAATACAAAATGGATTTCTAGTGTGTAAAAGCAGTAACACATATGAAGATTCAACGGAAATATTTATAAAAATAGTAAAAATAATCATTTACAGGTCAGGTGAATCAATGACATATAAAAAAATTATATATTCCTACAAGCACAATTTAACGTGTGTATCGTATACATCAGAATTGATATGATGCAAAGTTACATGCCTACAATAACCGGAAAGATAGCCAATACAGGGAAACCAATTTCTCTAAACATACGCAATTGTCTGCTCTTTCTCCGATGGTCCACATTTGCCATATTGCAGTGCTTGGACAATAATATGCTTTGGCATCATCGTTCTCGCAGTGATTGTGGAAGTGTGGCCTCTACCTGCTCTTGCGGATGCACCACTGCAGGACGTCCACCTGCGAAGCTAGGCTGTTGCAGGCATTCGCCAGCAAACGGTCTCCATGCACACCCTGGCACCAGTGAATGCTAGCGTTAATAAAAACCACACTCACCCACCCACCAATCTTCCCTTATTGGACACGGCCACTCTGTGCTCAGATGCTTGTAGTTACTGTTGTGGCAAAGTGGCTGCACAACTTGCTTTTGCAACTCTTTTGACACAATTATAAAAGATATTATATGAACGCAAGAACAAAAGATTCCGTGCAAAACAAAATGAAGAGTAAATGGAAGATAAATTCTATGTTGTCATAATATGCAAAGTTTTGTCTCGGAATGAACCCATTTCCAGTTATGTTTACAGTTTTAACTCTAAATTTTTTTTTGTAGCAGCACTATATAACATTTTAGTGTTAAGTTGGTTATGTTTAACACTGTTTTATTTGTTGCACTCTAGAACCATTTGAAACCGTTTTCTGTTAAGATATTTAATTCTGCATTTTAACTTCTTGCACGAGAACGATTCCTGTAACGGTGTATTTATTTTAACCAGGTCTGTTAAAAGAGATGTGATCACAATAGCCTTATAATTGGAATTAAACTGAACAGTATAGTGTATAGACATTACAATACATACTCAAAGCATCTAAATGCGACGGTATCTCAAGATGATAGACAGAAACAAATGGCAAAGTTATAGCAGTCAGCCAGTAAAGACAAGAACCTTGAGCCAAGACTTCAGTCAGTGGGCAGAGTCGACAGCACAGAATGCTGGGGGGCAAGGACATTTCCATACAATTCAACAATTTACAAAATTAACCTCAAAAGAAAAGTTAAAATTATACAAATATTCTCTGGCACCAAGAGGCGGTTGGTTAGAAGCTCTTCCCAGGTCTCACCCTGTCGCAGTGCAGGGTGCGCAGAAGCTCGCGGGCCGACTCCGGGGTGGAGCAATGAGTCCACCCCAGGAGCAAAACCAGGCGACACAGGGGCTCCAATTCACCCGACAGTAGCTGCCCCAGCGTCCCCAGGTCACCTCGCTTCACGAGTTGCAAGGCAGCCATCTGTCACCAACAAGACAGTTCAATAAATTATCATTGCACCAGTGGGAATTGTGCATTGCCGTATTCCACGGATTATAAGACAACTTTTTTTCTGTGTATTTTGCAGAAGTTGGGGATACATCTTATAATTGGGTAGGTGTGTGTATTCAGATTTGTATCACTCTATTGGCTCCGCACACATGTTTGGGATGTGTCTTGTTTTCGGAGCGTCTTCTAATCCTGGGAATAAGGCGCTTCCTTTAGTCCATCACGTTTTTATGCTGCACTTGACAATTATACCGCAGTGTTCATGGGATGGTTATATTGGCAGTCCAGCCCTATGTTGGAGACTCACCACGATGAGCTCTAGAAAATGTTTTCCATTGGCAATGCAGTAAAAATAGAGCTCTTTCCAGGTGCGAGCCCGGTCAGGATGCGACATGAGGGACAGCACCATCTTCTCTCCCTCCTGCAGATCACCATATGCCACTGCACAGCGAAACACAACCATACAACCAATCTATGAGGCGAGTTCACATTTTACAATCTTGTTTTTCAAATTGGATTTGCACAAATGTTTGAATGCGGTTGCATTTAAAAAGTCTGCACAATGTAGGACATGCACATTAGGGGATCCACCAAAAATAGGAATAAAATAGTGTTTTAAATTACATGGAACAACATATAGAGAAAACAGGAAAGCATTGAGCCTAGACTTGAACAGGGGCAGAGTTGGCAGCAGAGATGACTGTGAAAGGAATTCCCAGACTACAGGGGTTGCAGTACAGAAAAAGCAACCTCCTATTGAACAGAAGTTGACTGAGGGTTTTGAGTGAAATCCTTTGTTAATGAAGCGGAGCATGTGGGGGTGGGTAGAGACAGAATAGTGAAAAGGCAAGGGCTTGTATACATAATTTTATTGTTGACTGGGGATTGGATTGGAAGCCATTAGATCTGAGAATTGGGGTGATTTGACCTCATATACAGGTAGGAGTGAGGAATCCTTCAGTAATTTTATGACATGAGATATTGTGGAGACCCCAGAGGGCAAACTTGCATTTTAAAAGCATAAGTAGCACTGACTTGCATGATGATAATGGTGACAAAAGCAATACAAGTGGAAGTGTTGAGGAGTAGAGTGATGACGGGATGTCACTCGCCTCAGGAGGAGTGACGTCATATCCCCTCGGGGTATTTGAGGGGGGACCGGTGACATAGACGGGGTCTTCGCCGGGAGCCAGGGGAGTGAGTGGTAGGGGAGTAGGGACCCCGAGTAAAGGGGAATTAGCACCAGGCTAGAGGGCTACTTTACCCGGCTGGCCGAGTTGGCTGAACCCTCGGCCAGTGCTGAGGGAAGAGCCCGATAGCCTGGTAGGGTGTAGGGAACTCCCAGTACCCTTCCCTTGAGGAGATTAGTTAGTACAAAGTTGTGTTAACCCCTTCCCACGAGTTAGGCGTAAGCCCCTAATAAACAGTTCGGCGTTAGCCCCTATACAACTCGCTTCCGCGTCGTTTTTACAACACAACAGACGTAACAAACACAAATTGTAATATCTGACGAGCATTTTTTTCACATTAAAGAGACAAGAGTACAAGAACTTACCATCCCCCTCGACTGCACTAAACACTGCATTTTCATGCACACTCTTCTTTCTGTGCTCTTCATCCACAACTGCACAATAATACTTGACTAAGAAGTTGTTTCCCTGTCTGAGAAGGCAGCTGAGTAAGCGGGTTTCGCTCAATATGCTTTCGGCACCATGGCAAGCATCGTGGAGCTCCAGAAACAACCTCTCAAGGTCCACAGTCCTTGTTGGGGCACTCAGGTTCAAGGTGGCCACACATGAATATAGGCGCTCTCTAATTTCACCCACTTTGCAATCGCTTGTGTCACTGGGGTTGTCCGAATTAGAACTCTTTCGAAGCTCTACTAGGTGTCCCAGAATAGAATCCACAAACAACTGTTGCAGGGCAGGATGGTGGATGCTGCCATGCGACATCTCTGCATTCAGGCTGCTGATGATAGCATGGCCAATCCAGGAGTCTTGGTCAATTATATTTTGCAGAAATGCTTTGCTTTCATTTGAGAGATGAACATCGGGGTCATGTTGCTCACTGCGTGTCAGGCAATGGGTCTGCTGGAAACAGTGGTAGAGATTCTGAAATGCAGAAAAAAATGAACAATTATTTTATAATTACTACTGAGCCAAGAATGTCTGTTTGTGTGTAACGCGCGTGACGTCACTCCACATGCCGCACCCCCCATGTCATTAATATTCATGAGCGGGTGGATTTTTACACTCACGCAGAAGAATGTCGAGCAGACAATTTTCTTTTTCGCAAATTCGCTTTAAGTTTGACGTTTCTTTATTGAAAGTGAATGTAATAAATAATTCTACCAGCAAAAGTGGATTTGGTGTCTTTATTTTTTTCTTCAGCACTTGAGACAAAAGGTAAGTCTAATTAATGCTTCTACATTATGGTAAAATAGACATTTCTCGGTGATTTTCCAGATATTGTACCGAATTAAATTTATTTCAACCCCAGCGACCGAAAGCAGAAGAGAATAAAGTATCAGAGCAGTGAATTTGAACAAATTGAAGGTCAGTTTATATACAGTGCTACAGTGACATGAAGCGAGGTGTTTTATGACGTAGTTTTGTGCAAGAATCACTGCCATTAGTAGTGCTACAGTGAACTGCAGTGAAGTGGTTTACGACTTCGTTTTGTGCCAGATTCACTGCCATTAATACAGTGCTACAGTGAAATGCAGTGAAGTGTTTGATGACATACACTTGTGCAAAATTCACTGCATTTAAATTAACACAAGATACAATTGTACTCTGCTAAATTTTTTCGTAAATATTACAGCTTCTGTTCTAGGACGGGCAAACAAGCTACTAAAAAATAATTAGCTTACTTTTGGGTAAGCATTCCTCAATGTTTAAATATGAAACTAAACAGTGGAATATACTGTTTACAGATGGCAAAGTAGACATAGTGACATCCATGTAAGAATATGCTATTTTAAACGGAGAGAGATCCAGTGTTTTATTTTAAATAAACAGTCATTGAAAAATGACCCCAACAGCGTGTAAAAGGGAAGTTAAACCGGTGGACCTTGTCACTCAGAAACCCTACTATGAATGCACTTCATACACTGACATTTCTCATTCATATCGTAAGTTAATAGGTTGTCTTCCAAAGATAAAATCATGTCGAAGTGCACAGTATTTTTAGGCATAGCATGACAATTTTAGGTTGGTATTTGGAATAATTACAAAACCTTTAACAGCAGTGAAACAAGCAATGACGATTCTCATGTTAATTATTACCACAAATCATAGGGTGTATTTTGACCTGGTAAATATAGAATGTGAGGGGAGCTAGAGTGCAGTGATAAGAGTGCTCTAATCACAGCTAACATCAGTGGCAAGTGATATATGAACCAGTACTGGGCACCCCTTAACAAAGATGCACTGACCAACTTGGTGAAATATGGTAAAGGACCCCCATGACTGACAGTGGATTAACAAAGGTTTATAAAATGTAATCAAATGAGTAAACTTACATATAAAAGCTAAGGCTGTTAAAGGTTAATAAACTATGCGTCAGAAACTTGTTTAAACAAAAATTAAGAATTTTAAAAAATCATATTTAGTTTTTTTAACATGCAGAGCAATATTTCAACTTCTTTAACATTACACAGAAACCAGCTGACTAAATGATAGAAGGATGTGTTCCATGTCGTCTTTAAATCTGATCAAGTTAATTCTACATTGGTAAATACATGCTTCTAATTGGCACATACCTATAGATTGTCTGGGCCTTTCATAATCTAAAGTAAATGTGACCGATGCTTTCATTATACAGAACTTATACAATCCTAAATAAAAGTGTGGCCTTCCAGTTTAGGCCATACGCACAGCCCACTTTCTTTCAAGCATTCGCCATGTACTGCTCCGGGCACCTTTAGAAGTACGTGGAGAAACCTTGAGGGAATCAACGATAAACAAACGCGGCCCAACCCAGAAGACTTACGAGCGGCTGCGAGAAAACCTGAATGTAAAACAAATAATTAATGAAAATCATTACAAAACCAAAGCTTGCAGGGAGGGCAGTGCCACTACCTGTATGACGTCAGCCGGGATCTGGCAGCTGCAGGAGTCGAGCAGCAGCCGGAACTCGACATCTTGATGGAGCAACCTCAAGGGGCCCTCCTACAAGCACAGGTTACAAATGAGAAACTATTTTCTGTTTGCCTCAGAAATGCTAACAATCCACCATGCTGGCATAGATAACAATGTGTTACCTCAATGGGTTCCAAACATATATTTTTTCAGTAAAAAAATTACCTGGCTATTTTAAAAATGTCAATGTAAAAATATATCTAAAATCTTTTCTTACCAGTGCACCACCTTTTAAATGTTCCAACTCATGAAGACAGATCATCGCCAAACAATTTGCAGAGTAGGGACCATCACCTCTGAAAAGTTGACAATAAAAAATATACAAGGTTCATGTATTCCTGGCATGTTTAGTGCGAGACAAAACTACATTTCTCCACAGTATGTCAATCATTGTTTGTTTTTCTAATTTGGTCCAATTAATGTCAAAACTGCACACATATTACAATCAGTGAATTAGTCATTATTCGGTAACAGAAATCCTGATGAATGGCTATCAATTGTAGGCTTCACTTGTTGTGTAACTTGCTGTAGTACAGGCTGCACTAGAATTGAACATTTTATCAGCATAACAAATAATTACAATATCACACCCAATGTCAGTTGTGTGCAATCTTCTGTAAAGCAGGCTTTAGTCTTTACGAGATCATTGTTATGCAGAAATATGGGTCTTGACTGGTATTGCAAATTGTGATATTGTTTCGATGCAAAAAATCATGGAACACCACATGTTGTAAATAAATTATACAGGGAGATAAATTAAGAAATATGCAGCTGTGAGGAAATTGTGGTAAATATTTCAACTGGACATAAGGGAAGTTTCATATACCGTGCTATGTAACTTCAATAAAATTGCTGTATGCTGTTTTTGCAGTACAAAAAATGTACATGTTGAAATTTGTGGCACTGAGAATCTTCTAAAATATCTATTGTATTTTCATGTACAGAAACAATGCAAAACCAACTCCTGCTGACTTAAAACATGTGATACGGCATTCTTACAGGAAGTGGCGAGGTTGCGAGGCAACAGCCTCCAGTAGCTGAGCCACATCGAGTCCCAGAGCAGCCTGGTTTTCACAGAGTCGTGGCAGGCAGGCACGTGCCAGCTCCCACCTGCCATTGCACAGGTTCCGGCAGAAAAACCTAAAGAGTTCCTGCGCTGAATAAGCTTCTTCGTTCCCAAATGGGTGCATGCTCCCTCCAGGCAGCATATGGCCACCCTTCCTGTGAATGAACGCAAGCATAAACAACAACTTACACATGTGAGCACAATTCTGAGAACGCCTTCATCATCATCAGTGGTCATTCCACTGCTGGATGAAGGCTTCCCCAAGCCTCCACCACATTTCAAATGCCTGTAATAATCCACCTGCACACTGATGTTATGGCTCCACAATTATCACACGATGAATTAAGGCAAAATGAGTGAGCAATATTTAATTTGTATAAAACTCCTTACAAGCAAATCCACAGCCAACCAGTTAGTGCTACTACGTCTTATAACTTCCTGTGGTAATAGGCTTTAACAGGGGTGAATCATGTGTTTTTTACGAACTCGTGACATGTGGTCAGATTAATTATTTGCCGATTACATCTCAAAAAAGGTACACAAGGTTCTAATTACAACGCAATGGACTTTAAATACCTGTCTTCAATCCATGTATTCAACAGCCAGATCAACAAACACTATAATTGTTATTTTCTTAAAGTACTGTATGCAAGAAACAAGGACTGTTTAAGGGTGTAACACTGTACGCCAACTGTTCTTGAGCCTTTGAGTTTCGGGTTTAGACCGATCACTTTAACTAGAGTGGCAGCCTTACAAATAACAACTTCCCTATGCTCTTTATCAGAGCATATAGATGTACCAAATCGATTGGCAGCGAGGACGCGCTGCACTTTGAATGAATCACGTTTAGTTCTCTCCGTAATTTATTTGAAAAGTAACAATTTCATTTATCCAAACAAACAAAAAACTTCCCTTTGAGTTATTTCAAACCAGCGGTTAGAAAGGTGAATATCCCCTGTAACCGAAACTATGACTCCCAATTGAGACGCAACATTAATTAACAAGCCCTAGGGACACGAGATCCCTCTTAACAAAGGCAGAGTAAAGTCAGACCAAGCAACGCCCATCGCCAATACGGTGTGAAGGTCTTCACAAAATCCAATGGATTGACAAATGGTTGTAGATTGCATTTACCACCTCGGCACTGGCCAAAACCAGTGCCGGTCATGTTTCATTATCGTTCATTCATGTTTAGCCCGGAAGGCAACGCTCAGAGTTTTTTTTTTACGGGTGAACAAAGATCAATTCAAAAACTCGTCAATAACAGTGGGAAAAATACAGAAACACACATGAGTCGGGCAATGGCTCTTCGTGTGCAACCACTTATAAGGCGCCCATTCGCTAACCATCAGCACAAAAGCAAAAAAACACACAACGATCACAAAGCAGTATCGTCTCCAGGTGAAGTAAATGAGACCACCATATATTTACTGTACACGTTAACAAGTCATTATTTTACGTACTAAAGCTTAAACACAGTACAATTAACTAGCATTAACTGAAAGTTACACAGCACACCCATGTTGATGTTCACAGTAAAACTGTGGATGTCCGATGTTCAACCGAGGAAGCGCCACCTCCGATTAGCGCTGCGAAAGAAGTTCAACATATACTTAACATTAACGTTTCAGAAGGGGTCTGTATTTGCTACGTATGAGAGGAAACTTGTACACAGAGTAACCATTGGGCTTTCCTGCCACACGAAGTACGTACAAGCGAGTGGCACCGTCAGCCCCACCTGCTTTACCGCAATCTCCAAACCACCTCGCAGTCTTTCCCCCACAAAACGTCGACCACGATTCGCCGACACAGCACTGGACCACGCGGCATGTGTCGCCACCACACCGCCTATCCCCCACCCCCCCAGGGCCAACAGCTCAGCCTCGTCGGCGTCCACAGAATCAACCCTACGGCCACACTCGCGGCTTAAGCGGGAGCCGAGTGCCGGCGGTCGAACGGGGGGGGGGGAGCCTCGATCAGCACGGGACGGGCCCGACCAAGGCCGAGCCGAGGCGTCGGCAGCGTGCAACGGGCAACGTACACGGTCTTCACAAACAGTTGCCGCTCCCACAGAGCCGACGAGCGAGCTGGCGGCCCAGGGGTTGAGCGCCGACCCGAGTCGTGGGATCGGGACGCGAGTTCGTCCGCCGTGTTGACCGGGCGCTTCGCGGCGCGCGCACGTGACTGGCCAAACAGCTGATCGGGCGTGCTACGGAACCTCCAAGTGGCCCGCGGAACGCGATTCGTTTTGTTTTAGTCCAATGACCACTCTGGCCACTAGGTGGGGGAGGGGGCCTATATAAATGATTTGGGGCGTATGGCATTCCACAGGACAATTGCATTCCACAGGACACGCACGGCTTGCTACCACTCCCATCCACGCACTCGCCTACCTCTCCCCACTCACCTGCACGCACTCTCCTGCATCTCCCCACTCAACTCACTCCCCTCCACCCACTCACCTGCATCTCCCCATTCAGCTCCATGCACTCTCCTGCCTCTCCCCACCCAAATCACTCCACGCCACGCACTCTCCTACCTCTCCCCACTCAACTTCACGCAATCTCTCATACCTCTCCCCATTTCCCTCCACGCACTCTCTGACACCTCCCCTCTCATCTCACACAACCCTTGCTGACAAAGTGCTGTCATTCATATTTTTGGGATAATTTCTATGAACACTATTGTGGTTATCATGAATTTGTTGCTGCAATTTATAACCACTTTCATTCAACTTAAATCTTACGTCTTAGGGGCCGTGCATAAATGACGTCACGCGATTTTAGACGATTTTTGACCCCCCCCCCCTTTAGTCACACGGCATCACAAAAAGTCACCCCCCCCCCTCAAATATGACGTCATAAAGCTCTGCCCCCCCCAAAAATAAAATAAAAACATGCTTCAAATCGCTTTAAACTATTGTCATTGTAGTGCGTATTTAATGTGGCGCTGCACTCTGATGTTGTAGGAGAAAACATTTATTAAAAAGTCTATTTAATTAAGTAGAACGTGTTGTCTATATTTATTTAAAGTTGCGCATTTTGATGTGACGTCACATTTCTCACCCCCACCCCCCTTCGTCACACATCGTCACAAATGTCTGACCCCCCCCCTTCCTAGGTGCGTGACGTCATTTATGGACGGCCCCTTATATTTAAAGGTCTTAACTTATTGTATCTCATAACATGAGTTTATATACGAGTGTCAGGACATACAACATGACTTTACTGTGTTCAACAAACTGAATAGTTTATTTCATTTGGTTACAACACACTAAAAACGCATCACAACTTAACCAAATTTCGCCTATATAAGCTTCAGTTGAATCATTAACAGGGTTCTGCGTTGTCAGTAATCTATTAAATTGCATTCGCAATGCACACCTTTTTTTAATTATCACATGCTTTCTTTTAACTCACTCTGTTGTTATTGTTGTCATCGTTGTATCCTCAAATCTTGTAACTCGATTTTAACCACTTCCCAATGTGGTATCAACTGCAAACTTGGTATACTTGTGTCATACTGATGACAATACTATATTCTATCATAAAAAAATCTATATTTTTAAACATTATTTTTTATATGTTATGTTTCGGCTTGGGTCTAATTGTCCACGGTCAACTGACGTTGGCTGTAATTGGCCACGTCCCTTACGTTATGGCAAGCTTCGGGGCCACTTCTTGGAGTCGTGGAGTTCTGCCATTACTATTACATTTCATTTCATAAAAGCGTGTTTTAAAAAAAAGTTGTTTTTAAATATTACTTATTATGAGTCCAGCGTGTGCTGCTAAGTTATCGAGGGTGCACTGGCTAAGATTAAGCTGTGATGAATGAACAGTATACTGAATAAGATCAACTCCACTCACCCTCTGATGTGAGCGAGTGCAGATGCACGTTTAACAAGTGAGAGATAGATACCCTGTGCTGTAATCTTAGCTTTGGCTGTGCCTTCTAAGATTTAAAAGATGTGCCATTGCAGAATAAAGCAGATTACTTAGAAAAATGTTCCACATTCTTCAAGACGTAAATGAGTAGCAAGTGTTTGATGGTAGATGCGCACACTCGTCCCACGTGTTATCACGTTTTCGAGGCAATTTGGACAATATATGATTTTCTAAAAACGTATTTTTACAGCGGAGTACATCTATACTGTACTAAATACATAATTTTAGCAGATGTAAAATGTAATTTTCGACCCGCGACATTACACTTTGCGTGAAACTTACTTTATTCACCAGGTTTCTAATTGACATTTTAAAAAACTGTGTTTATTCACATTGTCCAAGACTGTTAATGTCCAATACTCTTAATGGGAGGGGGGTGTGGGGGTCTATAATAAACACCGTATATAGTTCTTGGAGACAATTTTTTACGCTCAATTTGATTATGCCAAAGTACTGACGGAGGTGAAATATATTTAGAAAAAAATCGAATTTACCTTTGAAACAAACAAAAAAAATCTACAGTATTAGAAAACATACATTGCAAGAATAACAGCATGGCTTTATACATTCTTGCAGTGCTATGTCATAACCTATACACCTTTTTTTACTGGTAGGAACCTCCTGGTTACACCAGCCCACAGGGGATTATTGTGTCCGTCGTGCAGGGAGGGGCTGGGTGGGGAGGGTGGGGCTGGGTGGGGTGGGGAGGGGCTGGGTGGGGAGGGTGGGTAGCTGGGTGGGGGGTGGGAGGGGTGGGGCTGGGTGGGGAGGGGAGGGGCTGGTCACCCCGTGGTACCCTTATAAAACTCAACGTTTAACCTACTCACGCAAATATGCCCTCACAGTCGGGCATATTTGCGGAATACACTACGCCGCCGTTGACCCTGGCCATTGACCGAGCAACCCAACGTTCCTACCAGCTCCCTCCGCAGGAATGTGTTAACGAAGCTGGAAAACATTCATGGGACTGAGTGGCGGTGCAGTGTTAACCGCACTGCACTATGAACAACCCAGTATTTTGTGTTCGATTCCCGTTAACGGCTAACATCAGTGGCTGACATCTAAACCAGCCCTGGGCACCTCCTTCACTAATCCCGCACTTACCAACATGGGCTACTGTTGTCAATCAACCACCATGAACAATATGGCATGGGGAGGCCTTCATCAAGCAGTTGATTGACAAATAGCTATACATTACCATAACGTTTTCATATCATTCTTTAAAATACTATAAACACCCAATAAACATTGAACGTTGGGCCAACGTTGGCTAACGGTTCCAACCACATGCCAAACGGTGCTCCAACTTTGCATGTTTACTGGGCATTACTCAATTCATACTTCCAGTTGTGAAATATCTTAATTCTTCATGATGTGTAAAGTGGAAGCAAATCAATTGAAATTTTTAGTTGGTGTTTTCAACAGGTAATGTTTGTATCTGTGTATTATATGAGGAAGCAGCCAAAAAGTTTTCAAAACGAGATACAGTAGATACAGGATTAAACTCACCTCCAAAGTCACATGAATCCATCTTCCGATTCGGTGATCTTTCATAACCATCCACTTATCATGTTATATATGGTTATCCTTTTATTGATACCCACACATATGTCCCACCCACCTGTTAATACAATTTTGTAATATGTTAACACTTTCCTCTGTGAGATATGAAGCCATCACTTTCACAATATTCAATCACCTGTTGAGATTAAAGTAAGCGGACCATGACAAATCAATGGGTCATCTATACACGGATCACACTGTATATCATTATTGCATAAAGATGGGATCTCAAAACAAGGTAATCCTAGCAACTGATTGAAAAACGTATTTTTTCGCTTCTCGTTAATAAAGTATTTTGACTGCCTCACGTATGTTGAGAACATTTTTCCTGGCCAGGTGCAGAGATATGTTATTGTGTGTCTTCATCTGGCTGAAGCAGTCCCATCTGGTCACATGATCATTATGTTGCAGGCGTGGATCTTAACCACTTCCCAGGATCTTGGTGGCACGCTGGTTGGCATCGTCGATGCGTGCCTTGTTCGAGTCCGCCTACAAGCACAATCAGACAGTTCTCATTAACAAGGAGCTGCCATATGCTAAGGATGGCCTTTTAAAGAATTAGCAATCACATTAAAGTGTCTTTGAACATTGCAGGATCCCGAGAGATAGCGGCTTGGAGACACATTCATTCATTAGTGGATTGACGATGGCTGCTGCTGATGATAAAATACTTTTCAAACATACCTCATGCAACCCAAATGGTATCTTAATGGAATTATCTTATTCTTAATTTTAGAACTTTCGTGACTGCAGGAATTATTATTTGGTTCTTTCGGTTAAGTCACGTCTAAAGATAAAATAATAAATTAAATTAAATAATAGAATACGACGTTTCGATTGCAACACAAGCAATCATCATCAGGTATAATGAAATAGCGACATAATATCTAACCAGAAAACTATAGACAGACATATTAGCAGACAGATATCACAAGATACATACATAGCGAGAGCAACACAGGTGACAGAGAGGGGTGATCGTCTCTGTGGGGTGGCCTTAAATAGACAGAGGGGGGGCGGAGGCAGAGAGAGGGAGGGGGGTTAGAAAAAATTAGCATATCAATGAGTGGTCCAAAAGAAAACGTGGTGCTGCGAGTACGATGGCACAGCAAGCAAGCCTGAAAATCAGGAGAAAGACACACTAAAATTAAATAACCTAGTAAAATATCGAAATGTAATGTAATACAACACAGAGGGTCGGTCAACACACAATTAACGCATAGCCTGGTTGATTACGTATTTCAAAGATTGCTAAGTTAGAATTTAAGTGTGAACATTCTAAAGAGGACACAGGCAGATAAAACAAGTCGCCAGAGAGAGAGAGAAAAAAGATAAGCTTAAAACTTCCCCGTAGAAGTGGTTCAATCTTAATTTTAGAACTTTCGTGACTGCAGGAATTATTATTTGGTTCTTTCGGTTAAGTCACGTCTAAAGATAAAATAATAAATTAAATTAAATAATAGAATACGACGTTTCGATTGCAACACAAGCAATCATCATCAGGTATAATGAAATAGCGACATAATATCTAACCAGAAAACTATAGACAGACATATTAGCAGACAGATATCACAAGATACATACATAGCGAGAGCAACACAGGTGACAGAGAGGGGTGATCGTCTCTGTGGGGTGGCCTTAAATAGACAGAGGGGGGGCGGAGGCAGAGAGAGGGAGGGGGGTTAGAAAAAATTAGCATATCAATGAGTGGTCCAAAAGAAAACGTGGTGCTGCGAGTACGATGGCACAGCAAGCAAGCCTGAAAATCAGGAGAAAGACACACTAAAATTAAATAACCTAGTAAAATATCGAAATGTTATGTAATACAACACAGAGGGTCGGTCAACACACAATTAACGCATAGCCTGGTTGATTACGTATTTCAAAGATTGCTAAGTTAGAATTTAAGTGTGAACATTCTAAAGAGGACACAGGCAGATAAAACAAGTCGCCAGAGAGAGAGAGAAAAAAGATAAGCTTAAAACTTCCCCGTAGAAGTGGTTCAATCTTAATTTTAGAACTTTCGTGACTGCAGGAATTATTATTTGGTTCTTTCGGTTAAGTCACGTCTAAAGATAAAATAATAAATTAAATTAAATAATAGAATACGACGTTTCGATTGCAACACAAGCAATCATCATCAGGTATAATGAAATAGCGACATAATATCTAACCAGAAAACTATAGACAGACATATTAGCAGACAGATATCACAAGATACATACATAGCGAGAGCAACACAGGTGACAGAGAGGGGTGATCGTCTCTGTGGGGTGGCCTTAAATAGACAGAGGGGGGGCGGAGGCAGAGAGAGGGAGGGGGGTTAGAAAAAATTAGCATATCAATGAGTGGTCCAAAAGAAAACGTGGTGCTGCGAGTACGATGGCACAGCAAGCAAGCCTGAAAATCAGGAGAAAGACACACTAAAATTAAATAACCTAGTAAAATATCGAAATGTAATGTAATACAACACAGAGGGTCGGTCAACACACAATTAACGCATAGCCTGGTTGATTACGTATTTCAAAGATTGCTAAGTTAGAATTTAAGTGTGAACATTCTAAAGAGGACACAGGCAGATAAAACAAGTCGCCAGAGAGAGAGAGAAAAAAGATAAGCTTAAAACTTCCCCGTAGAAGTGGTTCAATCTTAATTTTAGAACTTTCGTGACTGCAGGAATTATTATTTGGTTCTTTCGGTTAAGTCACGTCTAAAGATAAAATAATAAATTAAATTAAATAATAGAATACGACGTTTCGATTGCAACACAAGCAATCATCATCAGGTATAATGAAATAGCGACATAATATCTAACCAGAAAACTATAGACAGACATATTAGCAGACAGATATCACAAGATACATACATAGCGAGAGCAACACAGGTGACAGAGAGGGGTGATCGTCTCTGTGGGGTGGCCTTAAATAGACAGAGGGGGGGCGGAGGCAGAGAGAGGGAGGGGGGTTAGAAAAAATTAGCATATCAATGAGTGGTCCAAAAGAAAACGTGGTGCTGCGAGTACGATGGCACAGCAAGCAAGCCTGAAAATCAGGAGAAAGACACACTAAAATTAAATAACCTAGTAAAATATCGAAATGTAATGTAATACAACACAGAGGGTCGGTCAACACACAATTAACGCATAGCCTGGTTGATTACGTATTTCAAAGATTGCTAAGTTAGAATTTAAGTGTGAACATTCTAAAGAGGACACAGGCAGATAAAACAAGTCGCCAGAGAGAGAGAGAAAAAAGATAAGCTTAAAACTTCCCCGTAGAAGTGGTTCAATCTTAATTTTAGAACTTTCGTGACTGCAGGAATTATTATTTGGTTCTTTCGGTTAAGTCACGTCTAAAGATAAAATAATAAATTAAATTAAATAATAGAATACGACGTTTCGATTGCAACACAAGCAATCATCATCAGGTATAATGAAATAGCGACATAATATCTAACCAGAAAACTATAGACAGACATATTAGCAGACAGATATCACAAGATACATACATAGCGAGAGCAACACAGGTGACAGAGAGGGGTGATCGTCTCTGTGGGGTGGCCTTAAATAGACAGAGGGGGGGCGGAGGCAGAGAGAGGGAGGGGGGTTAGAAAAAATTAGCATATCAATGAGTGGTCCAAAAGAAAACGTGGTGCTGCGAGTACGATGGCACAGCAAGCAAGCCTGAAAATCAGGAGAAAGACACACTAAAATTAAATAACCTAGTAAAATATCGAAATGTAATGTAATACAACACAGAGGGTCGGTCAACACACAATTAACGCATAGCCTGGTTGATTACGTATTTCAAAGATTGCTAAGTTAGAATTTAAGTGTGAACATTCTAAAGAGGACACAGGCAGATAAAACAAGTCGCCAGAGAGAGAGAGAAAAAAGATAAGCTTAAAACTTCCCCGTAGAAGTGGTTCAATCTTAATTTTAGAACTTTCGTGACTGCAGGAATTATTATTTGGTTCTTTCGGTTAAGTCACGTCTAAAGATAAAATAATAAATTAAATTAAATAATAGAATACGACGTTTCGATTGCAACACAAGCAATCATCATCAGGTATAATGAAATAGCGACATAATATCTAACCAGAAAACTATAGACAGACATATTAGCAGACAGATATCACAAGATACATACATAGCGAGAGCAACACAGGTGACAGAGAGGGGTGATCGTCTCTGTGGGGTGGCCTTAAATAGACAGAGGGGGGGCGGAGGCAGAGAGAGGGAGGGGGGTTAGAAAAAATTAGCATATCAATGAGTGGTCCAAAAGAAAACGTGGTGCTGCGAGTACGATGGCACAGCAAGCAAGCCTGAAAATCAGGAGAAAGACACACTAAAATTAAATAACCTAGTAAAATATCGAAATGTAATGTAATACAACACAGAGGGTCGGTCAACACACAATTAACGCATAGCCTGGTTGATTACGTATTTCAAAGATTGCTAAGTTAGAATTTAAGTGTGAACATTCTAAAGAGGACACAGGCAGATAAAACAAGTCGCCAGAGAGAGAGAGAAAAAAGATAAGCTTAAAACTTCCCCGTAGAAGTGGTTCAATCTTAATTTTAGAACTTTCGTGACTGCAGGAATTATTATTTGGTTCTTTCGGTTAAGTCACGTCTAAAGATAAAATAATAAATTAAATTAAATAATAGAATACGACGTTTCGATTGCAACACAAGCAATCATCATCAGGTATAATGAAATAGCGACATAATATCTAACCAGAAAACTATAGACAGACATATTAGCAGACAGATATCACAAGATACATACATAGCGAGAGCAACACAGGTGACAGAGAGGGGTGATCGTCTCTGTGGGGTGGCCTTAAATAGACGTGACTTAACCGAAAGAACCAAATAATAATTCCTGCAGTCACGAAAGTTCTAAAATTAAGATTGAACCACTTCTACGGGGAAGTTTTAAGCTTATCTTTTTTCTCTCTCTCTCTGGCGACTTGTTTTATCTGCCTGTGTCCTCTTTAGAATGTTCACACTTAAATTCTAACTTAGCAATCTTTGAAATACGTAATCAACCAGGCTATGCGTTAATTGTGTGTTGACCGACCCTCTGTGTTGTATTACATTACATTTCGATATTTTACTAGGTTATTTAATTTTAGTGTGTCTTTCTCCTGATTTTCAGGCTTGCTTGCTGTGCCATCGTACTCGCAGCACCACGTTTTCTTTTGGACCACTCATTGATATGCTAATTTTTTCTAACCCCCCTCCCTCTCTCTGCCTCCGCCCCCCCTCTGTCTATTTAAGGCCACCCCACAGAGACGATCACCCCTCTCTGTCACCTGTGTTGCTCTCGCTATGTATGTATCTTGTGATATCTGTCTGCTAATATGTCTGTCTATAGTTTTCTGGTTAGATATTATGTCGCTATTTCATTATACCTGATGATGATTGCTTGTGTTGCAATCGAAACGTCGTATTCTATTATTTAATTTAATTTATTATTTTATCTTTAGACGTGACTTAACCAAAAGAACCAAATAATAATTCCTGCAGTCACGAAAGTTCTAAAATTAAGATTGAACCACTTCTACGGGGAAGTTTTAAGCTTATCTTTTTTCTCTCTCTCTCTGGCGACTTGTTTTATCTGCCTGTGTCCTCTTTAGAATGTTCACACTTAAATTCTAACTTAGCAATCTTTGAAATACGTAATCAACCAGGCTATGCGTTAATTGTGTGTTGACCGACCCTCTGTGTTGTATTACATTACATTTCGATATTTTACTAGGTTATTTAATTTTAGTGTGTCTTTCTCCTGATTTTCAGGCTTGCTTGCTGTGCCATCGTACTCGCAGCACCACGTTTTCTTTTGGACCACTCATTGATATGCTAATTTTTTCTAACCCCCCTCCCTCTCTCTGCCTCCGCCCCCCCTCTGTCTATTTAAGGCCACCCCACAGAGACGATCACCCCTCTCTGTCACCTGTGTTGCTCTCGCTATGTATGTATCTTGTGATATCTGTCTGCTAATATGTCTGTCTATAGTTTTCTGGTTAGATATTATGTCGCTATTTCATTATACCTGATGATGATTGCTTGTGTTGCAATCGAAACGTCGTATTCTATTATTTAATTTAATTTATTATTTTATCTTTAGACGTGACTTAACCGAAAGAACCAAATAATAATTCCTGCAGTCACGAAAGTTCTAAAATTAAGATTGAACCACTTCTACGGGGAAGTTTTAAGCTTATCTTTTTTCTCTCTCTCTCTGGCGACTTGTTTTATCTGCCTGTGTCCTCTTTAGAATGTTCACACTTAAATTCTAACTTAGCAATCTTTGAAATACGTAATCAACCAGGCTATGCGTTAATTGTGTGTTGACCGACCCTCTGTGTTGTATTACATTACATTTCGATATTTTACTAGGTTATTTAATTTTAGTGTGTCTTTCTCCTGATTTTCAGGCTTGCTTGCTGTGCCATCGTACTCGCAGCACCACGTTTTCTTTTGGACCACTCATTGATATGCTAATTTTTTCTAACCCCCCTCCCTCTCTCTGCCTCCGCCCCCCCTCTGTCTATTTAAGGCCACCCCACAGAGACGATCACCCCTCTCTGTCACCTGTGTTGCTCTCGCTATGTATGTATCTTGTGATATCTGTCTGCTAATATGTCTGTCTATAGTTTTCTGGTTAGATATTATGTCGCTATTTCATTATACCTGATGATGATTGCTTGTGTTGCAATCGAAACGTCGTATTCTATTATTTAATTTAATTTATTATTTTATCTTTAGACGTGACTTAACCGAAAGAACCAAATAAGAATTATCTTATTGTTAAACAAGAACCAATTTTTTTTTTGAATATTTCATTTTCATATGAGTTTTGTAATACCATTTCAATTTGCTTTACACGTGTCCTGCATTACTTTGAGACCCAAATATCCACTCATAAAAGTCTCAACGGGCCCTCACCTCACCGAAATTAAGATGAAAGAATTCCCGAAAAAATAGAAAAATAAGATATTAGTCGTCAAAGGTGTGAGTTTAAATTAACATACAGAATAAATTAACAAGTCAGGCTTGCGTACCAACAAAAAGTATTCCCAGCAGATGGCAATGTTATCATTAAATGACTACATTGCATGACACTTCGAGCTGGACCAGCAATAAAACAAAATCACAAGGAGATAAACGCATCTTCATTTTGGTTGCTGAGTAACAGTCACGAGGTGCTCGCACCTGAGTTCAATTTATCCAACATCAGTGATGACTGTATGAAAACGTTTTGGACCTCCCCTCGGTCGACTCAGCATTAAATGAGTACCTGGTGTGATATCTAAACATCCGCACTGGGATGACAAAGGGGGTCAGGCATTGTGCTGGACACACCACCCCTTGTGCAGTGTGCCGGCCTTCATAGGTGCACGCTGACATCATATACCCCAACAATCTATGTAGGCTACACGGGTGGGAAATCTATCCTTGTCGATTACACTGGTCAACACACTTTTTCTGGCATAAGGTTTTCCAACGGTTTTAAGGCAATTTTGGGGTGCATCAGTTTTTGTCTATCACATCAGGTTTTTGAGATATGAAATATTGCATTTTCAATAAAAACTGCAGAAGAAAAATATTAAATAAATGTGAATATCTACAGAAAATGATATTATAAACACACTATCCTAAAAACACAGCACCATATTTTAACACTAAAGCAGTCACTGACTCGCAACAACTTGCATTCATAAGTGACAGAGTTAATTTCGGGTAAAATCAATGAAAATGGGGTATGCCGATAGCATAAAAATGAGATGTTATAGAGCAAATCTGAGATCAGATTTGGAATCAGCACCCTGAAATTAGTCTAAAACAGCTGCAAAAGTCCAGGCCAGAAAAAAATGATTTTTTTGTTGACCAGTGTTACCTTCTCCATGATGCGGCCGAGCTGCCGGTTCTGCGTGTCGATCTCGTTGCCCATGTCCATGGCCATGTGGCGCAGGTTGCCGATCATGCCGCTCACTTGCTCAAGGTTCTCCTCCATGTCGTTCTCCCGCGCGTCGTTTGTCACCCTGTGTTGGGACATTGACGTTGCGTGGGGGAGAGACGGTGGAGGAGGAGAATATACAATATGAGAAAAAAGGCGAGAAGGGACGTGGAGGCAGGGGGACGGGGGGACAGGGGCAAGCAGTGGGATGTGGGCATAAATTGTAGGAGTCAATATGAAAAATGTTCTTATTCGTGTGTTATTTACGATACCGGTGTTGTGATTTAATTCATAAAAACAACATAAGTAAAAAAAGCTAGGATAGGAAAATTAAGCAAATAACACAGCAATATTGACTCATTTACAGTCACCTTCAGAGCTGCCAATGAATCATTGTTAAAATAAAGAAAGAAACTAACTTATATTTAATGGTACCGAAGAAAATAACTTTTAAAACTTTCCAAAATCATTGTCTTAGATTCAGAATTTAGAACTTCACACACCACCGACATATTCCTGTTAAACATGACTATGCCAAATGCAAAACATGGTTTAAGTTTTCCAGAACATATATAGAATCCATACTCTTTGATTCTTTCGGTAAAGTCACATAGATAGAGAATTAATAGATCACGACGTTTCGATCGCAACACAAGCAACCGTCTTCAGGTGAGAGAGAGAAAGCTACTGAAACAAGGTCTTATATAGGCCTGAGATGGGTGGGATGATAGAAAGAATCCTGAATGAGAAGTGTTTCTAGGTCATTTGCAGACCATTCACTTTAAGATGTTTTTTGTTCATGTTTTTGTTTTTTGTTTGTTGCGGTTGCACCCGATTCAAGAGCCGAATGGCTCACAGGGCTATACCTAATAAATGAACTTGAACTTGTGTTATGTCGTGTTGCAAAAGTGCCCCTATGTGTATTCTAGCACCTGTTATAAGGTGACGACTGGATCGTGAACAACTTGCATCAAGAGGGCCACCTGACCTGCGTATGAAGCCACCACTGCAGGCCATCTGCTCCCGCTCGTCCATGACGTGTGCTGGCTGGTTGGACACAACTCCATCCTGGTTGTTCCCCCATGCCTTCTTGTAGGCATCACCTGCCTCAAAGTTCTTCAGTCTGTCTCATGGTGGGGGCAGTGACGCAAAGGGCGTGAGACAGCTGAACAGAGATGAGCCGGCTGCAAAATTCTGCTGCGACTGCGAATTGTAGAATTGCACTTGGCAAGTGCAACCCGGTAAATATTGTGTTTGCATTATTGAACCGTCATTTATTGGTGTTTTATGTATTTCGAGTCTGTTACGTGTGCAACCATTAAGCTGCCCAGACTATAACGATCATAATTTTGCGTGTGTTTTAATTTGGTATTGATGTACTACCATACAGCGAGCCACTTAATCACAAAGGGAAAGTGCTGACAAATAACAAGAATATAATTAAACCTGCCATTAGATTTTATAGCTCATGGTGAAAACATTGTCAATGACTTCAAACCATCACTGGCTATTGTATACATCCTCAATAACAGAATAGCCGTGTTCAAAATCCTATATTTATCCATAACTAATTCATTTAAAGTACAGGAAAATGTAATAGATCCATTACAGATGGCACATTTTTTAGCTTACATCTTTTGATCCTCTCAGTTGCATTATTTGCAGATCAACATTACACTGCATGACTGTCGATCCCTAGCCCAAACAAGTAGATGAAAATGTTATATTTTAAAGTTCTACACCAAGCAGAACCAAACAAAACCAAATATGTCCAAATGGCTTCATAATGTATAGAAAATCTCTGTTTTTCTCAGTAAAATAGCAAAAAGCAACACAATGTCACACTGACACACGTACCTGTTTTCATAAACACTACGTATTTTGTATTGAAGGTAGGACATACGCATTGAATTATAAACTATTCTACTAATTCATCCGAAATACTGCAAACTGCTGACAAGTGTTAACTCAAATAATGTACTGCCCAGGACATGTTGTATTGAGGGTTTCGTAAACGAAAACGTTTTGTAAAGTGGGCGACAAATGAGTAACATTGTAATTAATTGACTGGTAATGCTTGGCAGTGGTGTTGTGACGAACGCTGCAAAAAGGGGAGCTTTAATCTCCCATGAGCCTCCGATATGCTTAAATGCCAGATTGAGCCGATGGGACACAGAAATCACCATGCAATCGGTGTGTCCCCCCCCATCACACCAAGCCTCTGGCTCAAATAATTGCCCAATTGTCTGGTATAGATGACGAGTAAGTGACTGTAAGTGACCTCAAATAGAGGATTCTGAAAGTTGAATTCACACAGAACCGAAAAACACCCTTTTTACAACACCGATGATACTCGCGGGACATCGGACACAATGGACAGCATTGCAAGGGTGTGAACAGCAGTGTGCAATTTCTGTGGAGGGAATTTCCTTTAATTAAGCGCTCACACATGGTTGAAAAAACCATGCTAACTACTAAGGGAATAACAAAGATGATGACATTAGCATATTCAGCAAACTGGCACGCCCATACACGAGGAATGCAGTGATCGAGTTGGTGCAACTGCAAGCTGCAGTTAAGAACCAAAGTTGTGATGCTGATACAATTTGAAGTGAAGCATAACTGATTTGTTTTCATTGCTAAAATTATGTTTATATGTGTAGACATGTAGTTACGGATTGCAGACACAAATTGAAATAACGAAAACCTCTGTCTACTGCTATATAAACATCATGCATGACAGATTATTAATTTTTGGAACCACGTTGGGAAAAAATGCAGTTCTGCAAGTACATTTCCAAATTAGTACCAAACTAAAATATGTTTCACTTCAAATAAGAATGACAGTTCTGAAAGCAGGATCAAAAGAATACACGGCAAACGTGGAAATGAAGTGAGGGACTATACATACGTCAATGCAGTATACAAGTCAGAGATGAATATTAAGTAATTTAAAACAGGCTGCGGGTTAGCCCAGCATGCCCTTACTTGCAGACAAGACGATTTAAAAAGGCAACTTCAGTGGCAACCGATATCGTCTTTCCATGCATGAAGAGCAAATGAGACGGTTGTTCATGATGGTATTCATACTTTGTGGAGGCAATGGCCTTCCCAACAAACTTGAAGAATTGTAGGACATACGTTGTGCATATTAATAGCAAGGACATTGCATTAAAATGCAAAACAAATACGCTGATATTAACAAATCACCATTTGTAATCATTAATAATGTTCAACAAAGTAGAGAGGGGTCTATAGAGAAGCACACATGTCTAACCGAGCTCAACATTAAACTGTGCCTTGGCGATGTCAGCAGTTATTTTGTGGGTTTAATGACACTACAAAAATCTGATCTTATTGTTTTTTTATTGTCCAGAAATGCCAATATTGTGATAATATTCACAAGAGGATATTTTTGTAACAACTGGTGAATGTTAAATCCAAGCATTCCACAGAAGCGTTGTCATACATGTCAACTAATTTGATAACATTATAGGCTGCACAACACACGGACATAAAACATTATTAGATTTTGACCTATTTGACCGATTTACTGATTTTGTTGACAGCTGTCAGAGTCATGCATCATGCACTGCGCACTGGAATGGAAAGGTTTCCAGAATAAAAGATAAAACGTAACATGTATGACAAACCACGTGTGTAGCATCATGGATAATGACCGTGTATTGCCACATCATGCTTTTAAGCTTGAGGGTAGAGCAACTCTATGCTAATGTATACCCACATTATCATGCAAATATATTTCTCTTTACAGACCAGCATGGCCAGGCATGCCAAGACATGTCTGGGGGCATGGTAAGAACCTATAAAGCAGATACGGAACTAGGCTCATCTAGTTTATGGTCTAAATAACAAATCACGCCTGCTCAGACCTACTTATCACAAGGGCATAGGGCACACAGGCCGCAGCAATTTCCTATACTCGACAAGTTTTTTTCTGCCTCCTTCATATCCTGATTGATCCCATCCATGCCTTGCTCGGTATGCTCCAATTGTTCTTACATAGAATGGTTGAATGAGTGCAGGTGGGAAATTGAGGGGACAGGGTGGAGAGGGGAAAAGAAAAGACCAAAACACAAGAACAGACTTAGAGCATGCCAAAGACAGAGCACGGGATGAGCGTGACACACAATTATGCACAGAGGCCCTCAGACGACGTGGGCCAGTACCTACTTTTCACACGGACACGCGCACAGGCCACAGCATTTCCCTAAATCTGTTAAGTTTTTCTCGGCCTCCTTCATATCCTTGTTGATCTGGTCCATGCCTTCCTCAATCTTGTCAAGCTGTTCTGTTAGAGAAATAAGCAGGAACTCTTTAAATTTCGTTCAAGCTGGGCAAATATTACGATATTAAACGAATAGAAATTTGTTCTTGCCAACTGTGTGTACAAATACGTGTACAGTACTGTACAACTAAAATTGAATTTAAAGGACCGTATTGGCAATAAAGTAAAAGCACAAGTTGAGAATATTTTAATATGTACGCTTTCGCGACGAATATCATCCATAATACAGGTTTTTGGGTTAGATCGCGTAAATATATAAATGTGCCGTTAAACACGCCACCACCCGACACATCCAATTAGTAAGGTTTGTCACGGAACGGAACATGCCAATATTTTTTACTAGTACAGCACACCGGGGTGTCAGATTGTCAACGTTGTGGCTTTGCTCTCCAACACACCGGTATGTTGTACTTGTAACGAATTGGCATGCTCTGTTTATGTGACCAAACTTACTAATTGGCTGTGTCGGGTGGTGGAGGGTTTAATGACACATTTATACATTTACGCGATATAATCCAAGAAAACTTTTTCATGGTTGAAAATATTTCGGAAATGTAATCATTTCTGAAAACAACTGCCTGGCAAAAAAAAAGAAACCACAATGAAATAATAATGTGTTCAGCAATTGCCTTTGTTGAAGGCAGCAACAAGTCGTGATGTAATTTGTTTTCTTTTAACCTACGTGACTTTACCGAAAAAACCAAAGAGTATAGATCCTTGCAGTCACGAAAACTTCAAATCTCGAATTAAGTGTGTTATTATTACGTTCAATAATTCCGTACTTCAAAAGCGTCTTGACCAATATAGCTATTTTAGAATACCTCCTATAAGGAAGCATACCTGTGCCATGTATGATTTCTGGTCAAAATAGTTGGACTAGGTATTATGTCAACTGAATCGTATATATATATAACTCTCTCAAGATATATAAAGTATAACATGTCAATTGGGTTTGAAGTTTTCGTGACTGCAGGGATCCAGACTCTTTGGTTATTTCGGTAAAGTCACGTAGGTATAAAATAAATAAAATCACGACGTTTCGATTGCAACACAAGCAATCATCATCAGGTGGGAAAACCACAGCAAGAACATTTTTTGCTGAAAAATGTTCAGCCTCCCACTTCCAGCCCCGCTCACTTTCCCCCGTCCCTCTCCAAGCGTCCACGCAACGCTCCCCTCCCCCTACCCCCTCCTTTGCCCCTCCCCCCTCTCTTACCTATGTAGGGGTGTTAGAGAGAGAGCCGTTATGCATGGCAGCTTATGGGAAACAAACACAGTGGGCGGGGCTATGTGAGTGCACGGGGGGGGGGTGCTCTCAACGACGTCCGCACCAGGCAGCCCGGGGCCCCACCCCTCAGCGGGGGTTGAGTATAAAGGGGGATGTGTCAGAGGGCTCGGGGCAGAATGTTAAAGCTAAACCAGTGAAGACCGAAGATCGTCTAGCTAGAGCCCTGGACTCCCCTGGGACGCCGCCCTTGTCAGGGCCGCGCAGGACCGAGCCAGCGGCGTGGTCCCGAGAACCAGAGCTAGTGCTCTGGGACTTAGCCCGACTTACCAGTGTCGGGCCAAACAGCCTCCCCTAGCCCGTTAGTGGAGGACTAGGCGGTAGGTCAGAGATAGCTAGCAGTGTATTCCCAGCTAGCCGGGTGAGGGGGCCGATACCCCCTCCAGTATTGTATGTCCGCGGTTGTGACAACTGTTGCGGAATAAATACGTGTGCCTCAACCCCGGGTGTCCAAGAGTCCTCAACGGTATTACACCTATATAACCTCTTACCACGGCATCTCTCTCCCACTTCAGCAAAACATTTTCTTGCTGTGGTTTTCCCACCTGATGATGATTGATTGTGTTGCAATCGAAATATCGTGATTACATTTATTTTATTTTATACCTACGTGACTTTACCGAAAGAACCAAAGAGTATGTCAATTGGCTTATGTAACGTTCTCACATTACGTCATCTTCCCTACCTCTGTATCAGGTGTGAATCACGGATTCTCTAAATATATGTCAATAACATGATTGCATCTTCAGAACACACGCATTGTGAACATATGGCATATCTAACCGAGGTAAACTTTTGGACCAGATAACATAAACATTCCATTTTTATTTAAAACAATATTGACGGTTTCGCTGTGTCCAGAGTTCAATCAGATGACTCACAACACACTGCACGCTCGCCTTTCAAACAATTAAACTTATTTTGTAAAAATGACACCTGGTCTCCTGGACTCTTACTGAGGTGTCTTGGCACCATGCTCAATGCGCAGCGTCTTACCTCCTTGCTCATCCAGCATTACCAGTGTCCTTATGCCAGCTTCTTTGCTCTAATTCAAAAGGAACACAAGGGACAGAAGCTTAGGGAATAAATGAAAATGATTCATAATGGGTTTTTTTAATTAAAAACAACTTCTGTATTGCCACATGCGGCCCGGATGAAATGTCGCGCGTTCCGTATGTTTAAACCCCCAACGTCACTCCCAGCTTGGAAAGTGAGATCTATTGGTTTGTCTCAGGAAAACTGGGTCACCACCTCCATGAATCCCCTTTATTTCTCTCGAGTGAAACAAATTATCGCCATGGCATTACCACTTGAGCTTTAAGGCAAGCTGAGATGTCCGACTGTGAGATCTTTATTGGAAGTTGTAATCTGTGAATGCTCCTTTCAACGCTGCCTCGATGACCAGTCTCCGGAAATTAGCTTCCAAATGTACCAGCTCTATGGACACCGTGAGCATTCAGTAAAGTGCAGGCTGAGTGAAGATTCAGAATGATGTAATCATTCATTCGATTAGAACCAAATATAAAATAAATAAATGCTATACTGTTGTAATTCCAATGATTTTAAAGTAAGTATGAATGTTAGAAGAACTGTATTGTTATATATACATATAACATTTACTCCACAGTGTAAGGTGGCAAACAACTGCCATTACACCCTCTTAAATTATTTCTGGAAATGTAATTAGTTGCAAAGCATAACAAATTAAGGGCTTCACCCTTATTTAAAAAATCATTAGCTGTAAAAATTATATTTTCATATTAAATGCAAATATTCACCTACAGTCACATTGCATTACTTCAAGAATTACCTGTCATTAATCTTTAAAAATCTTTTCTATCATAAAACCCACAAATGTATCTGTCACGGTTTCCTTGTTGTACGGTTTTAAACTTTGGTATATGTCATATACAATTTACGTGGAGTAAATGTTCCTGCCTTAAGAAAAAATTAGATACAGTTCCACAAAAGGAGGATGTTTGCTGTGTTGAAGAATAAATGCTGGCTCACCTCATCCACCAGCTGTAACATTCGACGAGTACTTTCCAGTGACTGCAATACAGAAAACCCAACGTGCAGATCGTATAATAGGCACACACTTCACAACACAGTGACGTCGTTATCGAGTGTGCAGGCAGTGCAACTGCACCGGGACCCAAGGGCCAGGGGGGAGCAGGCACCCCATTACGAAGAAGTGGGGGAAGAATTCGACAGTGGGTCCCATATTTAATTCCTTGCACCAGCGCTCATGCGGACCACGCTACACCACTGGCACAACACACAGACTGGGCACACAGAACACCACGCAGACTGAACATACGCGACACAAACACTGAACAAAGAACATAAGCACAGCAGCAGAAACAAATGTGAGTGTGGTTCATGCCATATTTAAGGTTCGTCGTCATCCATGGTTTATCCACTGCTCAATAAAGGCCTCCCCATCTCACATAAGGTCCCGTGACTGCTCCGACATGACGATGAAGCTTGACACCGATAAGGACCTAAGGTGCTCTCCTGGATTGGGGCCCCATCATCAGTGAGATACTGAGTGAGAGGCAAGACAAAATGAAATATCTTCATCGAACCCACACTGACCAACTCCCCATGACCGACACGCCTAGACATCATGTTGCACAACAGAATACCAGCTTGTAGCAAAACACATAGCACAGACATAAAATTCCACACACACCACAATCAGCACGAATTGCACCAAAAAAACATTCAACCATTATGTGTGACTGTCTTTCAATGTGCAATACATTTGTCCCAGCTATGTTCCAATGTTAACGCCACACTCATAATGAGCACAACAAAACTAAATATCATACCGCCCACACATTTTAAATATCACGCAGCAGATGTAATCTAAATGTCATAGGGCCAATTCTGTATAGATCACAGGGCTTTCCCAGTGTGAATGCTACAACATGTACCTTCTTCTTACCTATAAACGTCATTCTTTATCTGTGTGTCCGTCTGTCTGTCCGCCTGTCTCTGTGTGGATGCAACTTGCGAAGGATTTGGCTCGCGAACCGTGGGGTTTATGTTAAAAAAAAGTAGCCGGGTACCACGCCGTAAGCCCCGTGGTGAGCCAGCGCTATTCCGTTTTCCCACCCGTCAACTTTAAAGTAATTAAATTAGCAATGTAGTGATATTCCGCATTATTAAATTATTTCCTCGAGCCGCTACAGCTGCCTGGTGGAGGGTGGGGGGGGATTTCTCCTTCGCGTTCAAAATCCAGCAAAAAAATACACGCAGCGCTCTTCCTATCCGATATTAGGAAGCTACTGGAGCTGTGCACTTATAGATCATCTGGATTGAAAATTCACTTCTTTAAAACTGATTTGAGTCACGTTTGTCGTCCTTCCTCCGCATCTCCGATTAGCCGCGGTTGGCTACATACGGTGCGAAGGAAGTTCAACGTACATACAGACATAGCAGCTCTTGAAATATTTTGCTTTTTTTTATTACAGAATTCGTAAAAGATGTCCCTTCTTGTTATTTTGGTTGCCGGCCGCTGGGACAGGACCCCTCACCTACTATACCGTCTGAAGGAAGAGAACCCGCAGCGCTGACTCAACGGGCAATTATACAGGGTGGTCCAAATGTATTGTGACCACCCCCCAAATAATTGACCCCTCACATTTTTTTCTCCATTTGCGTAATAATTTCTGTTTTAAATAAACCTTACTTTTATTTTTGTTGACGTTAGACGATTAAATGGGACGGGGGAGGGGTGGGGTCACAAGACATCCGGACCAAGCGTAGAATACGACTTCTGGACACCCCGGGTGTTGTCGAATCACCACACGGAGACCAGATTCTGATTCAGGGCTGCTCGCCGTTTATTCACTCCTCTTCCTCCACTCCACTCGCACTCCGTCTCTCTCTCCACACTTCCACCCGTGGCAGGCACTCGCTAGCCCCTGTCCATTTCTCCTTCCTGGCTTCCTCTCTCCCGAGGCTACCCCTCACGTCTCCCCCTTTTCCCCACTCCACCCTGAACGTCTCCACCCCACTCGCCTCACTCCCTCTCCTCTGCTCTCTCGGTCCCCTTTCTTCTATCCCTTTTTTCTAGGGCTTCTCCCTTTCCGCCCCTCTTTCTGTGCTCGCCCCCTCCTTGGGTCCTCACGGTACTCCTCGACACAAGCACCGAAGCGTGCATCGCATGCACCGGGGGGAAAACATGCCGAAGTAGTTCACGAACAAAGGAGGCCATCGTGGCCAATGCTGTTGACACTACCGCACCCTGCCATCACTTCCTTCCTTCTGCTAGATCCTACAACCCTTACGCGAAGTCGGCACACGTCCTCCCAAAATTTCACTTGTAAAGGAAATTCCACTTGGTAGAATAGGGAACGCATCTTTTTGGCCCTCCCACTATTAATCAGGAATTTTAAAACAAATCCTCTTTACTTTAAACAGTGAGAGGTATGCATCAACGCATTTGACATTTTTTTCACCGCAAAAATAGCATCCGTTGTACAACAGTGGCATGTTTACAAACATCCTATTGATGTGTGTATGCGATTACCCACAATGCTCAGCGACAACACGACGAGTTGTTTTAAACCTGGACTCAGCTCTTTGATTTTGGCCTCAGACCTCCACGTACCAGAACTGAAGATGGCATTGAGAACACCGCAATGCCCTGGTTGTACATCGAGAGCCAATACGCCAGCACATTTCATTTGTTGGAGTAAACCACAAAACTAAACTACGTTTTATTTTACCGGATAAAGATCCACCGAGCTACTTGGTTCGTTTTCAGAAGAGACCTGGCCACAAACGCTCGCTCAAGCGAAGTGGCTTCTCGCGTGGCGATGTATAGCAGCAGCCAAATGCTTCTGAACGCGTAGTGTCGACTCTGAACGTATAAAGGGGGGGGGGGGGGGGGGGGAAGACCGGGGCGATAATGGGGGAAGCAAGTACGCACGCAGTTGGTAGACCCAACACGTTAACCCCCTTTTAATAAGATTTTTCGACCGTCAAAAAAATAGGTCAACATCATTTTACATATACTTCATGTCTGCGGTTCTCTGTTCTTTTAGCACGCGCGTTCGTGTCAAAGACAAATTCACTGCTGTGGGTTGCCAGACCACAATCTGCACGATCCGCTTTGCAAACACGATTCGAGAGGGGGCTTATGTAAAAAAAAAACGCCTCAAATACCTCTGCGGCAATAGAAGAGATAAGCTACACACGTATCAGGTATTGCCGTACTCACCGAAATTGCAGTCCGTTGCCAATTAACGGTGGCGAGATTTTGAATTCCTCGCCTGGTATACAAGAGGAAGTGGGTTCGATCCCAACGCTGACGCCTGCGTGGATTTTTCTCTGGGTCCTCCGGTTTTTTCCCCTCCACATTTTGCAACACGCGTTTCGAGTATTTGGCTTCAATAAATGTCCACTTAAGCCACTTCGTTGAGCCATCATTTGTGGCCAGGTCACTTATTTAAAAGAGTTGTGTGGCCCAGTGGGCCTTACCTGCTAAAAACACATTTAGCTTTTTAAATGTAACTGCTCGCAGGCTTCTCCATGTAGCATTATATGTCGAGACAACTCTGCACGATCCGTGTGGATTTTTTGGAGACACTCATGATCAATATCACTCGTCACTCATGTGAGCCGTAGTACTCACAGCACAGAACATAAACCGCTAAGGGGCCGTCCATAAATGACGTCACGCGATTTTGGACGATTTTTGACCCCCCCCCCCCTCGTCACACGGCGTCACAAAAAGTCAGACCCCCCCTCAAATATGACGTCACAAAGCTCTGCCCCCCCCCCCAAAAAAATATAAAACATGCTTCAAATCGATTTAAACTATTGTCATTGTAATGTGGCGCTGCACTCTGATGTTGTAGGAGAATAGCATAGCATGCTGTATATGCTATTGTGTCTATAGCATGGTGCGTATGTTATTGTGCAGTTTTAATGAGGTTTTAGGAAAGGGCGGTCCTGCACAGATGCTTTATTTTCTGTCCGTCTGCTACAGCTGAGGTGTAAGGAATTCCAACAAGACCTACATCTCTGCTTTATTGACCTGCTCAAGGCCTATGATACCATCAGTAGGCCTGGCCTCTGGGTTGTTCTGCGTGCTTTCGGAGTCCCTCACCCTCTGCTCACGATCAAGTTCAAGTTCATTTATTAGGTATAGCCCTGTGAGCCATTCGGCTCTTGAATCGGGTGCAACCGCTACAAACAAAAAACAAAAACATGAACACAAAACATCTTAAAGTGAATATTTGACTAAGTGCAAACAGAAAATCCAAGAAAACAGCAAAATATTGCAGAAAAAACACCGTACACCAACGTTGTGTGCAAAAATCCCAGTGGGATGCAAGTCAAACAACAACAACATTAAGGACCTTCATGATGGTGAGCGGGCCCGGGTAAAACTACGTGGCCGGGAGTCGAAGCCATTCCCTGTACACCTTGGGGTGCGACAGGGATGTCCTCTGGCTCCCACATTATTTTACATCTATTTTTACCACGTAGTTCGTGAAGCCTTCAATAGCTGGTACAGATACAATGGGAGGCTGATCTATGCCCGGGTGCGGTCATGGGATGGCTTCGGATTGCTAAACCATGTTATGTATGCCGATTATCTGGCAATTGCTGCTCACTCAGACGAGGAGTTGGAGGCGCTGCTGCTGAACCTGGAGCTTGCCACTAAGAGGTGGGACCTTGCCATCAGCCCCACCAAAACTAAGGACCTGCCTGGGTATTTTGTACCATCGGACACTCTACCCCCACAACTCCCAATTGCTGATGGGGCGGTTGTGGAGAGAGTGGAGAGTTGCCCATACCTGGGCAGTGTGCTCATGACCGGCTGTGGTTTGACAGCGGAGGTCTCATTCCTAATCAGTCGAGCGGCATTGTCTTTTCATCGTTTGTGTAACGCTGTGTGGAAGCTACCTGGTATGTCACTCCGCACGAAGCTACAGGTCTTCTCAGCCACAGTCATTCCCTGCCTGCTTTACGCTTGCAAAACGTGGACCCCCCTAATGGAACATCTTCGCCGGTTATAAACATTTAGGCTGGCCTTCCTACGATCCATCCTGGGTCTAACCAGGCTGGATTGTGTGAGGAGCTCACAAATCCTTTAAAGATGTGGACAAAGTCCCATCGGTGAGCTCCTCCGGCAGGCAAGGCTGCGTTGGCTGGGTCATGTAGCCCGCATGCCCAGCCACCGCATGCCTAAACAGCTTTTGTTCGGCCGGATCGTGGGGGCTAAACGGGCGCGGCACGGGCTACAGAAGAGATGCAGTGATGTGGTACAGGAGGATGTAGAGCTGAGTGGACTTGCTGATGACTGCTACCAGTGCTATCAAGATCGCCCTCTGTGGAGGAGGCTCGTGAAGGACGCTACTGGGCAGTGGAGGCAGTCGTCCTCCAACAACAACGGAGGGCGGAGGAGCGATGCTCACAACAACGAGCAGAGCCCCGGGTGCCTGAAGCTCAGCAAGTTAGCACAGTAGGGGGCACAGGTGGTGCATCAGCCAGTCGTCTCAGTCAGTCGACCTGTCGCATCTGGGTCTGCCCCGTCAACTCCTGCCAGCAGGCGTTCGACACTTCACGTGGCCTCAAGTTGCACATAGCCTGCCACAAGCGTCGTGGTGACGTCACCGCCACATAGTGGCGAATGGCGGTTGTTGTTATATGGTATTGTGTGATATTTTTTACACTTATCATTATTTTTCTATCTACGTGACTTTACCGAAAGACACAATGAATGTACATTAATTATGTTTGTGTGCAGACAACTAATTTTTCGATCCCATGCTTCTTTCGCTCAACTCATGTACACAGAAACCTGGTATTTTAATAATCACCTTGCTAATATTCACATATTTTCGTTTGTGTGCTCACAACTAATAATTTATTAATAACTTGCTCTGCGTTTATTTATATGTTATTGTGTCAAATCACGTTGATAGAAACCTATTTTTAAAATAATCACCTGGCAAATATTACAATCATAATGTTTGTGTGCGGACAAATTACCGTATATTTCTATTCCTTGCTTCTTCCGCTAAACTCATGTACATTTAAAGTGTGTGTAAGTCGACGTGTGTGTCTGTCTTTTTCGCCTGGGCAACGCCGGGTACTTACCGCTAGTTAAATATATGTATCACATGGCTGTCTTAATGTATAATAACTTACAGACGTTGTCAATCCACTGCTGGATAAAGCCTCGCCAGCCCCCTTGTCATATCGATCACGGGGGTTGTTTTCCCATGCTGATCAGTCATGCTGAGTTGGTTCATTGACATTTCGCTCCTGAACATATTGCCATACCCACGAATGGAATAGTCCGGGTTGGTGAATGAGGTCCAGGACCGGTTCAGATATCACTTTCCACTGATGTTAGCTGTGGCTGGGAATTGAACTGAACAAATTCATAGCACATTGCACTAACCATCGCACCACTGTTTCACTGGCAAACTTACCAGTGCTTGCAATGCAGTTTGCAGGTTTATACAAGACTACAAGCACTCGGTGTCAATGCCGCTGGACTCGCCCAGCACAAATATCATGTCACTCACAGTTGGGTAATGAAGGACAAAATTACGTAAATAACATAAATAGCATTGTGAATATCCCAGAGCCCGCTGGAGTATGATGTACACATCATTATGGCCTTGTGACTCAACTTGTGACAGGTTTCACTCAATGATTGATACTGTCATTTTCTCAAGCATGGAGCATAACTAATAATAACTCATCCCTGCAGGCACTCATATATATAACTCACATTTTAATAACATCTGTAAACATTGCTGCAATGTTAGCCTCAAATATTAAGTTACCATTCGGGCCTGGCTAAGAAAACACGTCTTAACAGACTTTTGGGGCAAGTGCTGTGAGAGAGGACCTGTGAAGGCCAGCAGGGTAGACGAGGGGGTGGGTGGCCAGCACAACGCCCATCCACCTTTGTCTCCCTAGTGGCGATGTTTACACACCGCACTAGGAACTCCCTTGAGACTGAGTCGACATAGGGGAGGCCCAGGACCAGTTCAGACAATCCGTCACTGGGGTTGGCCATGAGTGGGAATTGAACTTGGATCGCCAGGTTCGTAGCTCAGCGAGCTAACCACTACACCACCGCTCCCCACACGTATGTTTGCGTGTGAATAAATACATACGTACACATGCAGCTCTACTGTGTACAATGTGTATGTGTTTTCTACACATAAGGCCATTTTCCATTCGGCATTAAGCTGCAGCATACAAGGATAATTTTGAAGGTCAGGCTTACATTTTTCCATCCATTGTTCCAAAATCCATAATTCTATATTGGTCACAACAGCTCATTAAAATATGTTGAGTAATTTTTTTTCAATATAGCATGTAACTGTATAATATTTGCATTGTTTCAACATTACAATGTAAAATAAACATTATACTGTACTGGTAAGAACCTCCTGGTTACACCAGCCCACAGGGGATTATTGTGTCCGTCCGTCGTGCAGGGAGGGGCTGGGTGGGGAGGGAGGGGCTGGGTGGGGAGGGTGGGGAGGGGCTGGGTGGAGAGGGGAGGGTGGGGAGGGGCTGGGTGGGGAGGGGCTGGTCACCCCGTGGTGCCCTTATAAAACTCAACGTTTAACCTACTCACGCCGGCTTGTGCCCGCCCTCACAGTCGGGCATATTTGCGGAATACACCATGCCGCTGTTGATCCTGGCCATTGACCGAGCAACCCAACGTTCCTACCAGCTCCCTCCGCTGGAATGTGTTATACTACTAGCAGGAAGTTCTGGCGTTGCCCAGGTCTTAAAAATATTTAAAAACTACATCTTAAAAATCTAACAGCAGTTCGTACTGACTGTGGTGGTACATTCTATGGTGACAGCAGTGCATACTGTGGTGGTACCTGCTTTCACTGCAGCAATGCATACTGTGGTGGTACCTGCTATGATTACTGCAGTGCATACCGATTGTGGTGGTACCTGCTATGATTACAGCAGTGCATACTGTGGTGGTACCTGCTTTCACTGCAGCAATGCATACTGTGGTGGTACCTGCTATGATTACTGCAGTGCATACCGACTGTGGTGGTACCTGCTATGATTACAGCAGTGTATACTGACTGTGGTGGGACCTGCTATGAAAACAGCAGTGCATACCGACTGTGGTGGTACCTGCTATCACTACAGTAGTATATGTTGACTCTATAGCACTATTTATCGACTGTATAGCACAAAGTACTCACCTGACAGAGTGGCGTGGTGAGGCCTAATCCCGTGCAGAGCCTCCGGCCTCGCCTAGATTGTCCAGCCGGCCGAGGTGGCACCTTGGCAGGCTTGGGCTGGGCTGCTACCCCTGACCCCCCCCCCACCCCCAGCCACGATCTCCCCGGCCGCTCTGCAGTAATATCTACGGCCTATAGTGGTAGCATCTAGTGACTGTATAGTAGTAATAACTGCATAATTTGGGGTGGGGGGACATTACTCAGTGAAGAATTTACCTGAGCATTTAGTGTATTTTTATAGCATGTTTAACGCGAAAGAAAATGTCCCCTTCACTCCCACCGGAGGCGTATGACTTGGTATGGGACGTTCCCCCCAGGAAAGGCTCATGAGTTGGTATGGTCGTGCACGCGTCATAAATAAAGAAATATAAGTGAAGCTCACCAAAATGGCACTAAATCGCTAATTTGACGGATGTGAAAAAGGAATAGCACTTGCTCATCGCGGGGCTTACGGCGTTGTACCTGGCTGTTGTTTTTTCACGTAAACCCCACCATTGGAGAGCGAAGAGCGCAACCACACACAAACCCACACACAAACCCACAAATCCCGCCACAATTTTTGACTTTTTTTATATATAGATAGTTTACTCATGCAAGTCTTCCGTGCTGCCTGATATAGTTGGGTTACCCTATAAACACTGAGCAGTCAATTGCATTGAAAATAGTCCACAGTCCCAGAGCGTGCTGCTCTCTCCGTGGACAAGTTTGACTTTCGCTGGCGAGAATATTTGACAAATCTTGCGAAATACACTCGTGTATTTTCTGAATATTCACGTTCTCTAAATATGTGTTGTGTATATATATTACTTTTGATTAATAAAGGAAAACAGCACTCATAAATCCCTTCTGGTCAAGACTGTAGATAGAACTAAGATTATGGCAGCTGTCTAATCTTGTAAATCTCCTCCCCTGTAATCCTGATAACCACAAACTATTTATGTTTGACACTCACATGTACCGGACGAACAATCATCTCCTCCAGCAGCGTGGTAATAGGGAGGTTAGGCAGGACAGCCCAACATAAGTAATCTCCTTGAAAAAACTACAACCACCGTGGATTGTATCTGCCATGGGAATATCTGTCACGTGAATAGCAACATCTACGTTAAGTTGGAGCTGTGCAATCATTACGGTTGCCACCTGGCCTCGTGTTTCTTTTACCTGGAACATTAGACGTTAAAAGTCTCGGTGTTTATCAGTTACATACAGTAGGTCTCCCTGCTTCCCATGATAACTCACATTTATTTCTACCTCAGAAGCAGAAATTCTCGATATATTGTAAAGTTCCTGCATTTGAACTTGAAGTGTGAGATAGCTGTGTTTTTCCATGAGGTTGTGTCACACCAGACTACTGAGAGCCTTTAAGATCATTGGTTCAAGCCCTGACCTAAACAAGTGACAAAAGGAGGCTCACCTTATGGGTGAGAAAGGATTTCTCGTGTAAATGGAGATTGTCATCTCAGCATCATCATCAATGATTACACTCAATAATGATAAAATACTGCACTACAATGAAATCACCGTGCATGTGCCCGATCTCATCAGATCTCAGAAGTTAAGCAGGTCTGAGCCTGTTTGGTATTTGGATCGGAGACTGCCTGGGAGTACCAGATGTTGTAGGCTTGGGGTGGGACGTGGCCAGGAGATGGTATTGCAGCAATATATTAGTTTAACACGTAGGCTTTCACGATCTAACCCCAAAAAAAACTCTAGTATGGAGCAATGGATTATTTAACATATCTGTGCAGAGCAATGCTCGTTACACCCTCGGGAGATTTGTCAAAGTACTCTATTTTCAAAATCCTCTTAAATATAATTGGCCAAATATCCCTATTCAGGACCCTCCTGAAAAATAGTCTTAATTGTCAGTGAGGCTTTCCTGGAAAAATAAAAGGGCACTATTATTGTGATGTTATGAGTACTAGTGTTTCAAATCAGCTTCATAGTGTCGTGACATCGCTGGATGTCAACATGCTGGGTGCAGTGCCGGCCCAAGAGGGGCACGGCGTGCGATGTAGCGACATCGTGGATACCACAATGGTGTGGGTGTAGTACCGGCCCTAGAGGGGCCCCGTGACCGCTGAATATAATATCGCTAGATGGCACCGTGCTTTACATGCAGTGCCGACCCTAGAGGACAGGGTGTGTGGGTGTCGGCCGAAGGATGATGTTACGTGAGGCCATGGCGCTCTGGTTGACCCGGGAGGACACGTGACCAGTTAATTTGACAAAGGGGCCCCAAGAGGGGGCTATGGGTGGTCACGTGATTGGGACCCAGATCCTTCCCGAGGATTCTGGAAGGTGGACGTGGCCAAGGGCAGAGCCGGCCATGCTACAGAGAATATAAGCCGGGTCCTGAGAGGGACCAGGGTTGTTGTTCATCCTGGAAAAAAGCCCTTCATCTACGTTCTCCGTTCAACAAGTCTCCAACACGTGGACCTGGACCGAAGCTGTTGGTCCCGGTCCGTAGTAGCAGTTACGTTGTAACTAGTGTAGTTAGCCTGGTGGTCACCACCATTGGTTGTTATTCTGTTGAGGGGAAAGTTACCCCGTATGTTGGAACTGAATACATGTGTTGCCTCCAAGTCTACGTCTGCGACTCAGTTAAACCCACTACAATAGTATAACATATCGCATTGAGAGTATAATGAGAGAAATAGAGCAACATTTTCATAATGTAAAAAGTAGCCCCTGTGTGTCGGAAAAGCAACTCCCTGACCAATGTTTTAAGATTATGACGACTGTGTATTATTTGTCTGCATATGTTATAATACTAATGTGAGTCCAGGACACTCCTTTTTATTTGCAAAACACTATCATATAGATCATGTATAACTTGGATCTCCCTTGAAACATAGACTTCTGGTTTAAATGGACTATTGCTGGTTATAAATAAATATAATCGATGTACCATATAACACAAAGTGGGAGCCCATATTATTTATTTTTAAGCTTTTCAAATCCCTCTATGATTGAGATGCTGAGCATTAATCGGGTAAAGCCTCTGATGCGTACTTCGTATGGATGTATTGTTAACTTCTTCCACACCATATGTAGCCAACCGAGCTACTCGGAGGTGCGGGAGAAGGACGACTAAACACAAAAAGCAGATCTAAAAAAAGACGTTTTCAATCTAGATTTTAAAAGTACATAGCTCCAGTGGTTTTTTCGGAAGGAAGAGCGTTCCAGACGGCCGCAGAAGTCCATCTGAAAGCGTGCAATGCAGTGACCGTCTTTGTTCGATGGTTAGCCAAAATCCGCTGCAAGGATGACTGGAGTTTGCGTGATGGTTTATGCTCCTTGATAAGATCAGCAAGCTTTTGCGGTTCATTTGTGGCGAGCACTTTGTGTGTAATGAGTGTGACCTTAAAATGTATTACTTCGGCAGCCGGAAGCCAATGCAGCTCAGCAAGCACTGGACGGACACGGTCAGATCTTGCATTACCCGTCACGACACGTGCCAAAAAATGTTGTACATGCTGCAGCTTGGTAATGTTTTTGCCAGACGTCCCGTATAGTAGTGAGTTGCAATAATCAAGCCTTGTCGATACTATGTTACATGCTGCCGTGTTGGCTATGTCACAACTCAAAAGTGATCGAATGTGTTGTAGCACCTCAAAAAGTAATTGCACCTGTGCTTTTATACGGAAGGTATGTGCCATGCTCAGACAGATATGTTTCTATACATTCCACTGCAATAATAAAAGCAGCTTAAGGTCAGTAAAAGAACAAATTAAATATTTAGTTGTTTCGTAACCTTTAGAAACCAACACAACTCACAACAATTTAGCTTTTTCCCCCAAATCTAATATTTTGGCTATAAATGTTTTATCCCTTTAATAATGTTTGTATCGTAGTTCTGTAATGTCATCTTCCAGGGTCATTCTCTAATTGCTAGGTGTTAAAGCTGCACATGGAAAGGCACTTGTCTCATGGCGTAACGCCAATATAATCGTTGGATATAAAGCAACTGGGAGAAAAGAACAGAGGGTTGTGACAACAGCATTCCACACGTAAAGTTGAGTCCCTCGTACGATGTGGCCATATGTGTCAACGTGTGTCCTTACGCACCTCGTCTGTGACCTGGTCCGCACGCTCCTGCATTTTCTCCAGCTCACTGCGCATGTCCACCGCATTCTCCATGGCGTCCATGGTGAATGACGCCTGTACTCTGGAGCACTTGCGAAGACGTCTGTCCTCTGGAACCCCTTGGGCGGCGATAGCAGTGACTTCGTCTCAGCTGAAAGACAGAACAAACACAATCGAATATGTACACTTACTTCGCATGCACTGGTATAGCCCTGGGTGATTTAAAAGGTCAAAGTGCAGCCCTGATAATTGCTTGTTCATGCCACTGCTGGGCGAAGGAACTCCATCAGAGAGAGCTCTCGATAGAGGCCCCCTCTCAGGAGTAGTTTTGTCTACTCTTCCACACTCACCAGAAATCTTGGAAGAGGAAGGTGCACCCACACTTTACCCCATTGCACGCAACCTGTGGACTACCGACTTATAATGCTGGATAGACAGACTTGGGAGGATTTAAACAACTTGTTCTATTGATTCAATTGCCACACCAGGAGATTAAACCGGTGACTTCATGATTGCAGATTCAATGTGCTAACGATTACACCACAACAGCATGACCAAATAAATACTATTATAGCTCTGGGGTTTTTATTTTATACAAAAGCATAAAATCAATTAAACTGTTAAGATGCGCAGAGCAATGCTCATCATTGCATATTACCTGCTATGACACATGGATCAGAAACATGGGACATTGACACAGGCAATGGATCAAAAGCTGACACAGGTGCAGAGAATCGTGGAGTGACGCACGCTTGGAATTACACTGAGATATATAAAAATAAACATATTGGATTTGAGAACAGACATCATTTTGGCGACTCAAAAGAGGAATTGGGCTTGGGCAGAACAACGTCGCAAGAAGAAATGTAAGGACGGTGGTCGAAAATAACGACAGAGTGGCAAACAAGGGAGAGACGCGCCCAACAGGACGTTCACCGTGGAGACTGAGCGATAGAATGAGCACGTGTGCACGTTTTTATTTGGATTGTTGCATTATAGGGCCGTGAGAGATGTCAACGGCTTAGACAGGCCTTCATCCACAAGTAATTTGAGCATGGTTTCTGATTTTCATATTACTTATTAACTTGTTTTATTTATAGTAAGATTCCATCTTCTGTCAGAGACGATGGGGCCAAATGATCTGATTTGATTTCTCTGGTCTGTGGACCTTGCCCGCCAAGCTACTGCTATAGGATTAGAGAAAAAGCTTGGGCTGATCGCATCAGCCCCTCACCTTCAAATCCTCCCTCGTTACACTCGCATCCCATTCGTCATGGTGATGATGGTCTCACAGCAGTTAGGTTTTTGATGCAGCAAATTATTCCTGGAATTAGGATTGACAGATAAAACGAATAAATAATGTACTTTATTGAGGAAAGTTTGACTCTTTTATAGGAGGTTGGTGCACTGGCATGGTTGGCATGTGGTAGAAAACCTCATCGCTTACCCATGATAATAACGGCTGAATGTGGGACCAACTGCAAACCCGCTAACTATTTTTTTCAAACAAAGCAAGGATATTGGAAAAATTCCCTTTTGCCAGAAGCAATTTTACAAATACAATAAATGTTATTTCTAAATAGCTTTGGAGCATTTCTCATTCATCAATGGTAGCTTTCCTGCACTTAAGTCGGTACGTTTCTAAATCCCGATTATCCAAGCAAATAAAACACCGTTCATGCTGTATAGATATTTTGGTCTAAATGAACTGGAAATTATCATTTAACCAGTGCAAGAGTAAATCCCAGCTCTCACTGACAGATTGTGAGGGCTCCCATTTCGCCAAGAGAAAACTGCGTTTGCATGAAAATAATGTTGGGCTTTGAACTCCGTATGGGTTCACATGACTGCAAAGCTTGCGAGTGAGGCTAAAAAAAAATCACGTAGTATGCTGCAAGATGAGACATGCCAGCATGCCTATCAATCTGTCAAACAACTATGCATCTGAATAAAAGAGTTAACGTATTTATGAATAAGTTCAACTGTTAATTGTAGATCATTAGACCTCCTTAGCCAGTACCAAAAAATAATAATAGGGTTTTCCCCTTTTTTCTGGCAACAAAACTGAAACCTTTTTACAAGGATTCGTGTCTGCATTAACCACAATATTTGCAGTCAAAATGCAAACAAAAAGACACTCTTATAATATATACATTGTCCTTTAAACTACATTTGGTCCACACCAAGAGACGGCTTTCTTTTGAGCCTCGACCCAATTGGTGCTCGACCAGAGGACGCCAGAATGCGTACAGCTCAAAGACATTGCACTATCAAAGTAATGAGGGCTCGGGGTGAGCATCTACATCATTAGACCTCCTTTGCCAGTACCAGAATATAATAATAGGGTTTCAGTTTTGTTGCCAGAAAAAAGGGGAAAACCCCTATTATTATGTTAATTGTAGATTGCAGTTTTGTGCACAATATTTTCCAAAGCTTTCAAAGGTTCTGAAACCAACCGAAGTGCTACTTGTAGCCAATAAAGATTGCAACGTGCCCACTGATGTGTTACAGTATTCAATTGCTACACAAATTAATCAATTAATGTTGGGAAGGAAGTGCGACGCAAGTGGAACACCGAGCAGACAGATTTGGCGTCATGAGTTTGATTACTCACGAGCACAATGTGGGGATTAAAAATACCCCCTGATTTTGTTATTGTGCCACTGCATCGGTTGGGAGAAGTCTGAGCCCTGTGATCAGATGTACAGTACAGTAATCTTTGTAGCACAGAAATGGCTTTTGCAAATTGTCTGGGGTCAAAGTGGTTCAAATTTAAATCCCGCAACAAGTGGAATTAATAAATGCAGTTGATCATAATCGTTCATGTTGGTATATTTGGGCTGATGGATGTTATTATACAGTAGAGATATACATGGTGAAGACGTTATTGTGTGTCCTCATTATCCATGTCACCATACCATAAGTTAACAGGAGTCCTCGTGGATTATAAAAGCAGTCACAGTAGAAGTGTAGGACTCTTACTGACGCGACAACTTCTTTGTCTTTCTCGTTCCTTTCATTCCGCATACAGTTCACATCTCCGACAGCATCACTCAATGTACCTCCATACTCTTCAATGCACAACTCTCCATCTCTCTCTCTCCACCAAGGTCCGTTACTCCGCTTCTCCACTACGCTCTACTCGCTCCGTCCTTGCTACTCTGTCCGTACTCTCTATATCCACTACTACCGTATACTGTATTCTCCTTGTCCACTGCTACCTTATACTATACACTCTTGTCCACTGCTACCTTATACTATACACTCTTGTCCACTGCTACCTTATACTATACACTCTTGTCCACTGCTACCTTATACTATACACTCTTGTCCACTGCTACCTTATACTATACACTCTTGTCCACTGCTACCTTATACTATACACTCTTGTCCACTGCTACCCTATACTATACACTCTTGTCCACTGCTACCTTATACTATACACTCTTGTCCACTGCTACCCTATACTATACACTCTTGTCCACTGCTACCCTATACTATACACTCTTGTCCACTGCTACCCTATACTATACACTCTTATCCACTGCTACCTTATACTATATACTCTTGTCCCAGGCACCAACTCCAACGCTCACTCCAACTGCGACTCCAACACTAACAATCACCCCCGTATCTCCATACGCTCACTGCCTTTATCCCCGAACCAATCAGCCCCAATTAATTATGTCATCCCCCGCTTCACTACTCGCCCCCAGGCCCCCAACCTCACGTGATCCTGTTATCGTAGCCACCCCGGCGCCAGTCATTAACCACTCACCCTTTCAACCAATCACCGGCCTGCATCCTCAGTTACCCTTAACACCTGTGGCATCTCTTAATGACCTCACCCCTTAATTGGCACAACAACAACTGTATATCCTCAGTTGCCCCCACTGTCCGCTGCACGCTCGCATCGCAACCAAACACGTGGCACGTGTCATTTAAAGTCCTGCAGAAGTACTGATTATGTATCCTCAGGTACTTGCATCTCTATTTCCATTAAATGTGTCAGCTCGCAAACCTATTCCCTTAATTAGTGAACAGCGTTATGCAGTTTTGATGAGATACTGATGTAATCCAACACTGTGGTAAATATAATAACATCTTTGATTTAAAACGGCACATGCACCATTATCTTCTTCTCGTTGGATATCATACAAATATTACACAAGAGGCAATCATAATGTCATAATATGCATGTCAATCAGTGTCTTGCCATGCTAGAGTCCATATAGCTTTTGCACATGAGCTGATCACATCATTCACATTTACACGGATGGTTGTCCTCTTGGCAGTATTCTCTCCATTGGATGCCATTGCCACCAGTGTTATTGTCTGGCTCGAACCCACTTACTTCCCGTGACAGTCAATAACAATGTCGCACCTCCAATTGTCACAGTTGACTCCGTACGATGTGCAAAGAAGTTCAACATATATACATCACCAAATCGGGTACGTTCTCGAATCCATGCGCTCTTGTTTCTGTATCTCTGTTTGATGTGATGCGTGATTGCAACATCTCACTTCAGTCACATTGCCATGTGTGCCATCGATGAGATCCATCGCATCGATGGCTCAGCCCACACACGGTGTCTGTGTAATTCCAAGCGTGCATCTCTCCACACACCTATACATACTCTTTACCTTTTGTTGCATTTTCTGAATTAATCATCATATTTCTGATCTCCATGTTATAGCAGTTAATATTCCCCAATTTAAAAATTGTCTTCTTTACACACATTGGTATGTTGTTTTTCCTTTTCGAATACAATTTTTTAAAAACACATCCTGCTCTCAAGCATCTGTCTATTGTCATCGTTTTGAAATCCAATCTGCCCGTCTGTAATTCTCCGAGACAAACATATTCTGTTCTATTCTCCAGTAGTATCCCTCGAGCAACTATTTTGCTCTGTCGTGGACTCACATTGTCTCACGGATTTGTGTTCATTTTCATGTTCCTAAATACTTTACGCATTTGGTCGTTATATTTGGTTTTATTGGTAATTTCTTTGAATGTAAGTTGTGATCTAAAACAAAAAAAAATCGTCCAATTTGCAAAACATCCAGCTTTTATGTTCTACTTCTAAATGGCATTCTGGGTATTGTGTCATTACATTTTTTTTATTGTTCAATTCATATTCTTTGGTTCTTTCAGTAAAGTCACGTAGATAGAAAAAAACATAAAAAGTGAATTTTAAAAAAACCACGACGTTTTGATCGCAACACAAGCGGTCGTCATCAGGAATAGGGGGGTTAGCCTCTAAAGGCAAACTTTTTTTAAAGGTTTAAAATGGGCGTAGCCTAAGTGTCAGCTGCATGGGCGGGGCAGCTAATGTTAATGTAAGTGATGGTATTAGTGGGCAACGACAGTGCTGGTGGTGGGTTTCCACCAATTAAAGTGCTGCCAGGTAATCATTGCACCTCGCTATACACAATCACACTGCTGACAGTGTAAGTTGCTGTTAGAGGTGATGGTAGTGTAGTGTATGTAAATACTGAGGCGCACACCCTATTGGTTGAGGCAACGCGTTTCATAAACAACCTCACTGATCACTGAGTTCTACAGTTAAGTGTGGCTATACTGTTCCTAGACTGTTCGCTATGAGTGTGTGAGTTAGCTGAACGAACGGGCCAGCCAGCACATACGCTGCCTGACCCACGATCCTCAGCTAAATCTCTACGGCGAACGAGGAGCGAAGAGCCAAGAGCGAAGAACCAAGAGCCAAGACCGAAGAGCGACGACCCCTTGAGTTGATCCCCATGCATAAGCCCCGAATCACCCCGGCGCTCCTCCCTTTATCTATTGGCCCCTGCCCCACCCCTTATTGTATCAAGGACGGTGCCCCCGCTTCCAGCGACGTGTCTTGTACTCCTCCAATCGAGACACCGCTTTAGGTCACATGCCATTGACTCTTCAAATCGAGGCCCACTTCCGGTCACATGCCCTTTGCTCGTCCAATCGGGCACCGTTTCCGGTCACGTGCCCTTAGCTCGTCCAGTCGAAGCCCGCTTCCGGTCACGTGCCCTTAGCTCGTCCAATTGGGGCAACTGGCGCTATGGTACAGTGACAGTCTATGTCACTACAGTAGTAGTGGGTAATGATGGTACTGGTGGTGGGCTTCCACCAATAAAGGGCTACTGCTAGTGGTGATGGTAGTAGTGGGCAGTGATGGTGCTGGTGGTGGGCTTGCACCAATTAAAGGGCTGCCAGGTCTAAAATGGAAACATGACAGCCAATTATGACTTGAAATGGTTGGTAATGTCCTTCCAGTGATTGCTGAGTTTGTACCCATCTTCTCAGTTGAAATTGTGTCTATGTCTGTATATATGGATGGCTTCATGAACGAATCTCTTTTGATAGCCAGTGGGTTTGCAAAGTACCTTCATCTTAGAGAAATACATTTCATGTGAGCCAGCCATATTTAAATAATGATCAGCCACGGCAGAAGTATTGGTCCTACCGTGTTTCAAATCTGCCTTATGCTCACGAACACGGTCCGAGTCATGTTGCTTAGTTTATCCAATATAACTGCTGCCGCAGACACAGCTTAGTTTGTAGACGTCGGGATATTGCATGTCAGGGCTCTTGTCCTTCACAGATGGGATCAGATCATGAATTTTAGGTACTGTGTTAAATCGGACCTGGATCTTGTGTTTGTTCATGATTTGGGAAATATTTTTGGTTACCCCTGCTATGTATGGCAAGGTGGTGGTTTTTATCGGATCCTCAGATGGCTCCTTCCTCACGGTTTTGGTGATGGCTTTGCGGATTTTGTAGTCAGAGTATTCATTCACCTCGAGAGTTTGGTGTACGTGTTTGAGTTCACTGGTTAAGTGTTCATGGTCGGAGATATATTGAGCTTTATGGTGTAGAGTTTGATGAGGGAATTCTTCTGGGATGGATGGTGGTGGGAGTCAGGTTTTAGGTAGGCATCAGTATGGGTTGCTTTCCTGTAGAAAGAATGGCTCATTGAGCCATCTGGTCTCTTTTTTATTATGACATCCAAGAAAGGTAACTTGCCATCCTTTTCTACCTCCATGGTGAATTTGATGGCTGTGTGTATGGAATTGGTGTGGTTGAGGAATTGATTCAGAGCCAGTCGGCCATGTGACCTGATGACAACCCTGTCATCCACGTACCTCTTCCACAAGGACGGGCGTAGAGTGGATGCCTGGATGGCGTCCGCCTCAAAATTTTCCATGATAACATTGGCTACAACGGGAGATAAGGGAGAAACCATTGGGGTGCCTTCCACCTGGAATGGAACATTGTAGAATGTTCCATTCCAGGTGAAGTATGTATTGGTAAGGCGGTATCTCACCAAGGCCGGTACATCAGCATTCAATCCTTGTTGGACCAAAACTTCAATGATTGCAATGGTATCGGGCACAGGAACTTTGGTGAACAAAGAAACTACATCAAAACTAACGAGCAAATCACCTGGGGACAGTGAGATGTCCTTAATTGACGATACCAGGTGAGCTGAGTTAAGTACAGAAGAGGTGGTCTTACCAGTGAATGGCTGTAAGGTCTCAGACAGATATCGGGCCTGTTTGTAGGTGAGTGAGCGAATGGTGGAGACGTTGGGACGAAGGGGTGTACCTTCTTTATGGATTTTTGGTAAGCCATATAATCTGGGTGGTCTAGCAGCAGAAGGTTTTAAGGAAACCCGTTTGTTCTGTTCAATGAATGAAGCTGTGTGCCAATCATCCGACTATAATGTAACTCGTGAAAATGCACCACGCAGTCCATTACTCGATTATGTGCGAACCACAGACCGTTAAGTTTTGTTTTATAAATAAAAGTTTACGTTGCTGATGAGAATAATAATACGTTTTCAGCTGGAAATTGTGCATTACTCATGTGTATGTAAACATTTAAAGCACAGAATATAATTTCGTTGAAATTAAATTATTAAAATATCCTCCAGTGGTTGTGAATGTTGCGCAAAAGAAAAACGCTTATCCCACATTTGACTTTCACATTTTCAATGGCCTCTTCTTTGGTGTCACAATTCAACAATCGGCAAACGGACAACCCTGAGAAATGACTCACGTAACATTCCAAAGTACCGATGTTCCTTGCATCAGATCACAGAGTCCAGCCGTGAGCCTTGTTTTCGACTCAAATGACATTTGTCTAGAATGCTCATAAACCGATTTGCTATTCTGAAGGCTCAATCTCTGCTTGGCCTTATTCTGACACACTTCAGTTCACTCAATCTACATGCACACTCGTTGATCCACTGCGATGGCAAATGCAACGTGTAGGATTACATTGAGAAGCCACACTAAAATTAAATCTCGGTAGAAATCATTTGGCCAGGCGCAATTGAGAAATTAGTTCCAAGACGGGTCAGACGTCATGGAGTGAAATGCGTAAAATTTACGTTTAAAAATACTTTTTTTAAGCGAAAACAATTTGGTTTATATGGCGTATAAATGTGACCGCTATCTGAAGACGCTGTAATTGTATTGGTAGACATAACCAGAACATAGTCAAGAATTATTTCAATTAAACATAGTGGTGTATGAGTTAGCAAATGTTTACCTAATCTACTCCTATGTGTACTGCTGCACCATTAAAACCGTACAGACATCCTTGACTTCATCACCACTCACCAGCTCAGCAACAATTACACACATTTAGTCTATTCTAGACTTCTTGGTCGAGGAAGGGTTTAAGGTGGAGAAGCCTATTAGGGGAAAACTAGAAATATACAGAAGAACGTTTCACTTCGGTAACTGCTTTGGAGGCCATACACGCTAATTGCCTTTCAAAGCACAATCAGCTCTTCACGTTGCAGGCATTAGCACAAGCTCAGGGTTGAGTCACCAATCCACCCACACACTGTTGCACGCGCAAGCCTCACGAGCTACATCATTATTGCACCGCAGCGTCCTAAAGGCTATAACAGTTAAATAACCTTCCCTCTATCATTTTTATTCTCGATTTAGCGTCACTTTCTCCACGGCTGTTAATGCTACGGCGTTTGCGATCACACGTTGCAATCCTACGTACATTTCAATGTAAAAAAAACATTCGTTAATAACAGCATAATCACAGCTTATATAGCGCCTTTCATACAATCTCAAGGCTCTTGAGATTTCTTATTCATTGATTATGCTTATTCACCACTGCCTTCGCAGCAGCAGCATCACCAAATAATTTGTTTAATCGAAAAGAGTATAATTAGTTATCTCTTCTCCAACAAAATGGTCACAGGAGCATGTGCAAATAAAGAAAGAAAATCGCACGATTTACTGACGTTAACACATCCACCGTTAATTGAGAAAATTGGTCGCCGATAATAATTATTATCACCATCATCATGTGTCGAATGGGAGTGCAACGGGCACTTACCCGGTTAGCACGCGAAGCTTGCTCCAGCAGGAGGGCACTACAGAGCCAGCAGCAGCTGGCAGCAGCGTGTGCAGAGTGGGGGAGCAGAGCGAGCGAGGGACGTGTACGGGGGGGGGGATGAGCGTTCTCATATTGGCGGCGTTGCGTGTTGGGGGGTGGTAGCGTAGAGTTTTTTTTTGGCTGACCATAGAACAAAGTCGGTCACTGCATCGCGCCCTTTCAGATGCGTTTCTGCGGCCGTCTGGAACGCTCTGCCACATCAGTAAATGCATTAGCAACCTATTGTCACGAGAGTGACACAATGTGACACGATGTGTCACCGTCAGAAATGTTAACCTGAGGAAGTATAAATTTAAGAATTGGAGAAGGATTTCTCATCGTCGGCCGACAATTCCATGTCATCCAAACATATCTCATCATGGCCGAGGAACATTGTGATGCGGGTATTACAGTTGCCAAAGTGATTTCTCAACCTGAGTGTGAATAATTTATATAAATACCATTCTCATGAGCTGGGCAGTTGGCTCAGAGGTTCCAGCATTGAGTGGCAATAGAGAGACCATAGGTTTGAATTAGGGCCGCCACCTGTGATGAAAACTGGGTTCCCAAGTGTAGAGAGCTGATCGACTTAGCTGGGTCACTAATGATTGCACAAAAAATATCATGTGAAAATGTTGCTGCATTCTGGCTTTCAGAATAAGACAAAAATATCGTGTGAATATAAATAAAAGCAATTATTTCACCATCCTGGGAGATTTTCGAATCGATGTTGAGCCTCATGATGATGCAGGGCATATAATTGTGGGAAAATAAGTTAAAGTACATATATTATTTTACAAGACAGTTTTTCATAATGTTCGAAGGATGCATTGTCCCTGCAAGACCCATGATTATGCTGAATCCTGGGCGATAGCAACAATAATCTGTTAGTAACTGCACAATTGTAGGCGTTTCTGATAATGTGTAGTTAATTTGAGCAACAATGCACAATATATTAGTCGCCATGTATACATGGGAGTATATAATGTATATTTTACTATTTAAAAATGACTTTTTTCCGAAAATTATTGGAGCTTTTTTCTCTCGCAGAATTTCAGTTAATTGTACATCCTGTTATTGTACATAATTTCAGTATATATATATTTTTGCATTACTATGAAACAGATGGAATTTGCCTTAAGACACACGACTGACACTTATTCGCGATTCCAAATCTCTGACAAAATTGCAGAATTCCAATAACCCATTGGTCGCACTGGGGATTGAGGGCAAATGCACGAGATATATTATCCATTAGAATGTGATTCAGAATTGCCTCAGGCCTGGGAGTCTCAATACGTATGTAATTGCTTGCTGTAAACATTAAATATTTACCAGAACCTAGTCCATTGTGGTTGTTATTTATCCATTTACATCACTATATACACTGCTGTAGGCGGACTGAAAAATCACGACATTAATTCGGATTTCATGAAAATCGTATGTTAGTGCTCTTATTTGGACGGCAATACTTTTATCTTCCACCACCCTCAATAGCAAATCACCCACTCTCTCTCTGCAGTGCAACATAACACGTTGTTTTCTATTGTTCCTTCATTCTCTGATTTGCTATGAAAATGTTTACTAGGATGTAAAAGTAAAGTGGCATTACACAAACGAGCTGCGTTTGGCAGCACAGCATGAACGATAAAGGGATGGTGCGCCAGCAATGTAGCCTTGATGTAAGATACGATTCAAGGGTCTGTTGCAAATACTGTTCACAAATACATAAATTGACACAAAACTTGTCTGTAAGAATATAAAGAAAATACAAGAGCACCAACTTCATTATGGAAATGTATTCCCAACAAAATATATAAATTTGTGACTGTATCCACATGGTCAGAATATTTTATAAACGTTAAATGAGCTCAAGCAGTAGCTCACTAAACAATGTACCTGGTGAGCTGACCATGGATAACCTCATTGGTAAATTATTTCTCAACTAGGTGCTGGTACCCCCTACAACAACCCGCACTGACCAGCGAGGCAAAGTATGGTCAAACAATCCCCATGATTGATGCGGCATGGGGAGGCTTTACCCCAGCAGTGGATTGATAAAGGGCTGTACGTTGATATTTTATTCTCATAACTGAGCTAAGTAATTCAAGGCATGTGTAGTGACATCGGGGATGTCACTGTATGGTGCCGGCCCAGGAGGGCCATGGCGTGCGATGCACCATCATCGTGTACACCCCATAGGCGGGTGTAGTACCAGCCCTAGCGGGGCTTGGTGAGTGCTGGGATAGCGCAGGCACCACGCAGAGCGTGGAGAGCGGGCTACCACAAGGGGGAGCGAGAGAGTGTCAGCCCAGGGACAGGGTTGCCCAGGGCCATAGCACTCTGGTTGACCTCGTAGACACGTGATCTGGAGTGTCCACAGAGAAGGCCCCATGTGGGGGGGCTAGGGAGTGATCACGTGTCCAGGGAGAGCTCTCGAGGGGGATCGAGAATAAGCTAGAACGCTCGAGAAGGCGGGCGGGGCCGAGGTTGGAGCGGCCACGACCCGGTAGGATATAAGGTGGGTCCATGAGAGAGACCGGGGTCGCTGCATTCTACAAGCTGGAAGCTCTATGTCCTACGAGGCATCAACACATGGTCGGGGGCCCGAGTGAGGGTCAGACCATTCGTAGCTGTAACTCCTACATATAGAGTAGTTAGCTGGGTGGTCACCACCCTAGGCTGTATCTGGTGAAGGGGCAGTTACCCCTTTGTGTTGGCAGGTTGATGTTACGATAAATGTGTTGCCTCTAAAGAACAACGTCTCCGAGTCAGTTGGCCTCACTACAACTGGTAACGGAAGTGGCCAACATGCTTGTTTATACAGTTAGCTGTAGACTATGTCTACGCGTTGCAGACCACGTACCAGGATGTCGGACGGCGAGGACCTCGTGCCGCCTACAGCTTTGGAGGATGAGCTGGAGACGCTGCCAGTGGAGCAGGGCACCATTCGGGCACTCGACGCTTTGCCGTCGGTGGAGGCGATCCTACGGGAGGTGCACGATCGCCTCGCAGTGCTCCTCCACGCTGCGACTTCACTCCACGCAGAGTTCTGTCTAGGCCTCGGCAAGGTAAAGTAATTTACCCTTTTTACTGGGTAAAAGGGTAAAGGTAAAGGGTAAAGGTGTCGACCATGCCAAGGGGTAAGGTAATGGTAAAGGTAGCGCAAAGTATTACCTGGTAAATATCTTGAAAAGCTACGTGGCGCAGTCCGTGGCCTCCATTTTAAATTGCGATCATTGATGTCGGACGAGATGGAGATGGACCAGGTCCTTGAGGTAGAGGATGAGGTCGAGGATGCCAGCAACGCCATTTTTGGGGTCGCTGCGAACAGCAATCGAAAGAGGCAGCGGCATGCGTTCCCGTAGGAGCACACGCACGATTGGATGGAGGGTGATCCCCATGTGCAGCAAGGAAGTGGCAGTGCGTGCACTAATGCAAGTGGTTTTCCTCCCACACGAACACGTCGGGGTAGAAAGCCCACCTCAAAAAGCACAACGTGCTTGCCCCAGGCAGCGAGGTCGGGACGTCGGCGTCGGCGAGACGCCTAATACAGCTGGCCAGCAATCTTGGATCGCCTCCTGGTAATGTTTGAGAACTCGGTGGTTGATTTTGTTATCCAAGGTGCAATCTCTTTGCGAGCCGCCGGCAGCGACAAGTTCAAGACCTTTGTCCACACATTGATGCAGGGATATGAAGGCCCGTCGACCCGCACCATCATTCGCAGGACTGTTGAGCATCACGCCATCATGCTGCCCATCGTCGGGGAATTCTTCTCCAACCTGGACGTCACCATCTTGCTCACCATTGACGGTTGGTCGAACTGCAACCTGAAGGGATTTTGGATGGTCACGGTGCACTGGATCGACACCAAATCTGGTGCATCGAAATCCATGCTGCTGACGATCCTCAATGTGCAGTCCGGAAGGGGTGTCGGCAAGCGCATTGGCACCACTCTGTTTGAGCACCTCCAAAGCCTTGGGCACAATGTCTCGACCAAGCTGCTCGTTGTCACCAGCAACAATGGCTCCGATACGATCAGTGCTGTCAAGACGTTCGCCCTGGTCAACGCGGACGCTGTGCAGATCATTCGGTCCAGATCAGCGTCGTCCAAGTTCTCAAACTGATCAAGTCGACCAACGCCAAACTGCGCAAGGCACTCGTCAATATCAGGTGAGGTCATCCGGCAGTCGTACCGCCGCGAGGCTGAGATTGCCAAGCTCGCCAGTAAGGAGCTGACGCACCAGCACTCGCCGACCAGGTGGAATTGGACGTTTGACATGGGCGATGACGCCATCAAAAAGCATGCCCACTGGACATTATCATGGCGCGCTTCCAGGATGTGATCGGCGTCGGAGCTTTCTTTGAACAACAGCCTTCAAGCAGCGGTTCCTCATGAACGCCGGCTTGGCGGGGTGGACAGAGATGGAGGCGCTGCGGGCGCTACCTGCCGCCCTCGATGATGACGCCCTTGCAGCATTTCTCGCCATCCTGCCGCCGGAGAGGTCCACCCTCACTCAGGCTTTCAACCGGATGACGTCTATTTACAAGCCTCCGGCGAACGCGGGCCACAAATTCGCCACGCGACGGAAGGGGGAGGACGAGTCGGCCCTCGCCTTCCGTAGCGCGCTTTTGGCGCTCGCAAAAGCCGCCTTCCCGGAGATGGACCACGATGGCATTAACACGTTGGTCCTGGAGAGATTGCTAGCCTTCGTGGAAACCCTCCACATCATTCTTCCAGCTGAAGATGATATCTCGTTAACTGCATCCGAGCCCAGCTACTTCTACAATGGGACAGGGTCTAGGTGACGTGTGCCATTTCCCGCATGGAACCGGGGCCGCCTGATGGAACAGAGCCCCTTTTTGCATGTGCGTTGACTCAGGGTGGAGATGACTGGCGTGGCGATGGCACGCAGCGGACGGTCGAGCAGCGGTGGCCAAGGTCGTCATCTCACTCCGGAGGCGGCCGTGTCACCTGCTACAATTGCAGCCTGCCAGGGCACGTGTCATCAGGCTGCCGTGTACCACGACGGCGCCTCCCAGCATCACCGCCATCCTACACTTCCCTACACCCTGAGGCGAGTTGCAACGTACTCCACACTCGACCATTGGCCTCACCTCACCCATCGAGGCATTTTGATTCGTGGCCCAATCGCGCATCGGTACGGGGGAGTCCGAAGCGTCATCATGAGGTTCGTCAGCTCCGACCGGATTAGTGGTCGGAGCTGGCCCATCGAGTGGTGGCTGCAGCCGCGGGTTCATCAACCGTGCTTGGGTCCATTGAGGGTGTGGAAATAAGGATGCTAGTTGACACGGGTGCGTCAGCAGCTATCATTTCGGAGCTGATTTTCAATATTTTGCCCCCTAAGTGTCGGGTTCTAGACCCTGTCGATGTGCCGTGTTTCGCCGCTGACGGCGGCTCATTGGGCATCATTGGTCGGATAACGGCCGAGGTGTGCATCGCTGACGTTAAATTATCGGGACACATTCTTGTCTCCATGTTTACTTAGAACTGATTTCCTTTGTAGGATGCCGTTGGAAATCTGCATTGACCGCGGCTGCTTGGAATTGCCATCCGGATGTTGTGTGGCATTTTTGCCTTCCCCTACTTGGTTGTGTGCGGCCAACGCTACGGTGCAGATGTTTGTTCCCCTCCGCTTGAGGAAGCCGCTCGATTTGGGTGCTACGGGGTACGCAATTTTATCTCATATGTTAGTGTCAAACGACCAGGAACCTTTTATTCAGGTTCTTAATGCTGGGTTGGATACCACAGTGACCCAGGAGGGTATGGTGTTGGCTCAGGCGTCACCGGCACGTCCGGAAGGGGGTGTCGTCGGGAATGTGGGTGCTGAGCCTTGCACGCGACAATCCCGGGGTGTGGATCATCCTTCTTGCCTGGAACCGGTTATTGCGCCGCACAAATTCATTTAATCTCCACATCGCTGGGGCCGAGTATCGAGTGTGTCTGGCGACCCGGGGTGTGTGCCCATGGCAGTTGGTCCCGGGCGAAGCGATTCTGTGCCGCTCCCAAGTGCTGCCCGACTGATGTCTCCTGCGCGGCTGCGCATGCCGGCTTCGTAGGCTTCGAACACGGAGGATTCGTCAACCCGGCCTACTGCTCACGGTGAGGAGCTTGGTTCGGTAAAATATTTACACATTCCCCCCGGGACCTCCATGGTGAGCGAGCTCACCTCCCCTGGGGGCCCTGCATCACGCACTCGCTCAAAGACTCGTTTTTCGTGATTCCCTTGCACACATGCTCCCACGCTGTCAGTTGCTTGTCGCACTCGCTGTGTTGTGACAGTTATTAGCTGATCCTGGCCGCCATTGAGCTCACGAGCGTTGTTACACGGTGAAGGTGGGAGGTGTGATGGAGAGGGGATCACGAGGGTTTACGCGTTTTTTTGATATTGCTTAATGATGCGGTGTTGTTATTATGGGTTCGTTGGTTTACACCCTTCTTCCTGTTGGTTTGTATATTTGTGGATAGTGTAATTTTTGTACAGGTGGGTTAGGGTATTTATTTTCGTTCTTGTGATTGTTGAGGCACACTGTGTTTTTTTCTTGCATTTCGATCATTTGTTCGTTTAGAGGGGGAGTTGACAGCCGGGATGGCTGAATGCTATGAAGAGGGGGGTGATGTAGTGACATCGGGGATGTCACTGTATGGTGCCGGCCCTGGAGGGCCGTGGCGTGCAATGCACCATCATCGCATACACCCCATACATATTTGCTTTAACGAAGCCTTAAAAGAGCTCCGATTAAATAAAGGTATTCAAATTCTGGCAGCTGATAAAGGCCGCACTACCATAGTGACGTCACAAGCTGATTATGATGATAAAATTAAGGATTTACTAGAGGAAAGTACCTACATTAAAATTAAACGAGATCCAACTAATACTTTAGAATGCAGATTCACATCATCACCCAGCTCAGAAATCCTCTCTTATCAAGACGCTCATACATCGGGCTAAAACAGTGTCAGATGGTGAAAGTCTAGTGAGAGAGAGTAAACATCTTAAAGAAGCACGACGACAGAATGGCTACAATAATGCTCAAATTAACAGAGCACTGAATGCCAAATCACGATTGCAAAGCAACTCTGCTGAAAGTGATTTGGAACAGTACACAAAATTCAAAAACTAGTATCTTCTACTAAAGACGAATTACCTAAATTATCAACAGAAGGTGTATATCAGATTAATTGCTTATGTGGCAGATGCTATATTGAACAGATGGGACGTAACATCAGCGTAAGACTAAAAGAACACCAAATAAATATTTAATTATCTCAAACAAAGCTGTCGGCAGTGGCAGAACATGCTTGTCAACAAGGATAATCAATACATTTTGATAACGTTGAAGTGTTGTGTAAAACGAATTATTACTGGCCAAGACTAATTAGATAATCCATTGAAATTGAGAGAAATACAAATAACTTTAATCGCTCTGACAGCTACAGGCTGGGTGCGGCCTGGACGCGTATTATTAAAATTCCTTATAGGGGAAACACATACTAATTAACTGATTTTCTAACGTAGAATATAATTACAATACCCCCCTCCCTCCCGCCACCTCTGATTTCTGCACCTTATTGGGTATAGTAATCGGGTTCCGTTATTAAATAATACACATTACAACGAATTACTAATCTACAACTGATTACTAATCATAACAATTAACTGATTACTAATCTATTATAAAATTACAATACCCCCCCTCTCCACCTCTGATCTCTGCACCTGATTGGGTTAAATGATGACGTCACCCTGCTGCTCTATTTAAGACCAGAAGCAGGTGGAGGACTTCACTCTTCTGGCAAATTGCCCGATGATGCTGGATGTAATTACCAGCGAAACGTCGTACTCAAAAATTGTAAATGTTGTGGATTCACTCTTCAACACACCGGTGGGCTAAAGTCGTTAACTATTTGTCTTTTGTCAACGTGACACCTTTTTTACTGATTGGCCGTTTCGGGTAGTGGAGGGTTGCAACACATTTATAAATAACGCGATCTAACCCAAAAAACCTTTATTATGAATAATATTGGTCGCGAAAGCCTACGTGTTAAATACCAATGCACGTAAACATTTTTACAGGAAAGGATATTTTTGTTAGTATAAAAGAGGGGCAATGTTTTTCATTTTTCGATGAGCATCGTGACAAGAAGGATAATAAATCGGAATTTAGAGGCACATATTACGTTACAAGGATGTCATAAACATACACCAGCCAATATAAGAAAATTGAATAATTCCAGTTACCAAAATGCCAATGAATATCACCACCATGTGTGCAAAAGTGCTGTCATGCCTCGGATACATATTTTGTGACCTTATCAGAAGCAGGGAATGAAATATCAAACGTGACAGCGTATACAGCACGAGAACAAATTTTAAGTGTTCGTTGGAAAATTCATTTGCATGAGGATGGCGATGCAATTCACCGTGACCTCGTGATTTTGTCAGCATTAACTCAACCAAGCACTCGCGATAGTTGTACTCGCACCCTTTTTATTCCGCTTACTCTTCCTGTAAGCCTGACTGAAAGAATAACACAGCTAGCTACGCGGTATCACAAAAATCTGCTGATTTGATCAGTCTTCTCTTGTCCCAAAGGCATCCTCACACCCTCCGTATTTACACGAGAGGTGGAACGCATTCACTGCAATGTTGAAAAATGAAATTAATTCTCATATCAATTGTGCTCCTGAATCACACAAGGGCGGGAGGGGGGGGGGTATTTCTCACACCCCTAATAGGAACACCCTTTAGTGGAGCGAAAAAAAAAGCCTGTTTAAATGCACGTCCACTTGTTTTCATTTAAATGTACTCATTCTTAACATTTCATTAGAGACGACTATAGTATTACAGTACTTGAATTTACACATTGCTGGCTTCAATGCAGACATAGGTGTCGCAATTGCACGAATGATACCTCTTTACAAAATTTAATTTGTGAAGATGGCACTGTTGTGCTATCTTTGACTTGAAATCAGCGTCGGAGCCCTCTCCGACATTAACATTAGCTGCCCCACCCATCTCTAAACTTTTATTAACAGCTTGCCCTCAGAGGCTAACCTCCCTGTTCCTGATGACGACCGTTTATGTTGCGATCGAAATGTTGTGATATTTTTTTATTCACTTTATTTTAATCTATATTATTTTATTGTTATTATTTTTTCTATCTACGTGACTTCAACGAAAGAACCATAGAATTTGAAATCACAACTCTCTACCTCGACACATTGAAATGTCTGCTTTTGAGCTACCCATAATGCTGACGTTTTCTGATGTCTCTCTAATGACCCACCCTGCAGCTGTACATTTTAAAATGAAAAGAAACAAAAAATATCCCTGAGCCCATTTGAGACATATTTATCAAACAAATATATGTGCATTCTTGCAAAATGCGTGACATGTTATTTTACAATACCATTTAAAAAAGAGGGAGCTAACTGCAGGAAGGCATTGGCCCCTCTGTGAATTGCTTGAAATGGCCACTCAAGAAATCCCATGCGGCCTATTTATGTTAAACATTTAATTTACAATGCCTCCAATTGCTGGTGGCATGACTGCTACTGTGTTAACTAATACAGCCAATTTGAGTCAATTTTAACCCCAAGTAATGAAAGTTTTTAGAATGGCAGTACAAATGTTAAATATAGAGTAAAATATTTACATTAAATATGCAGATTTTAGTCAGTGACAACGTGTTAATTATACCTACAGAACTAACATCAGATTTAATAATAATAAAAATTTATGTTCTTGAGAAAGCCTGGGTGAAGATGACCTATAGAAAATAATTAACTCGGCATTCAAAGGGGAAATGTGAACACAAATAGGAAATAGGAAACTAGGTAGCTTCGAAGAAATAGAAAACACATCAGCACATCTCTTAATAGTTTAATCCATTAATAGTTTAATCCATGAGTAATAGCATCACTGACGTGCTGGCAAACAGTATACATGTGAAAAATATCTTCATAAACATTGATCTGCAATTAGAATTGCAGTCCAGCTCTTGCCATGATTAGCTCTAATTGGGGCTCCCCCTGAGAATGGGTTGCAGGATCATTTAGAAGTTAGAATATTGCCCTTTAGATGATTGCCTCCAGACCCAATTATGAATACAGGTTTGACAACATAACGAGATTTTTGCTTGGTGTTCTTTTCAGATTTAAATTAATTAAATCCGTACATTTGAGAATTAAGATCTTTATCCCAACATGCTGCTGCTGAGAATTCTTCAACAACATAATTTTAAAAGATAATGATATATTTAAAGACGAACTCAAGTCTAGAACGATGTTTAAAATTAAGATTGTTGCGTCTTGTTAGAAGTTTAAGAGCTTCCATAAACTCACAAGCTCGCACTGGCTCAGAGTTCCTCATATTCCAAAAACACATTCTGCTAACATCACTTTAGTATTTTTATATGTTTATATGTATATATGTGAATAGTCGGAAATGTGCAGTTTAAATACATTAGTTTAAAATGTTATTTAAAATGTATTGTTTAAAACTAATGTCAGAGGCTCTGAGCATTTGCGTATCCATTCTATTTCGGCTAGCAGATGATTAACCCACACAAAGAAATAATTACAGGCTCTCCAGGGTTGCCTGGGCAGCCAGGGGTAGCTGGAAGGAGCACACATCTTTTCTCGTTTGTCACTCAGCATGGGCAACGATGGTCATGCAAAAAAAACTATTCACAGCTCGGTCCATCGAAACATTTTTTGTTAATGGCTTTTCCTTCTTTCCTCTGCGGCGAGATTCTCGTTTTTAGGCACATCCTATTCAATGTGAAAAACGTACTCTAGTAAACAAGGTACAAAAGGCTATGGGACAATGTGAAGCGTCTAATTGGGAGAGTGTAATATGATGCAAGCTGTGCAAGTATGTGGTTGCTTAAAATGTCCACGTGCCATGGGAATAAATGATATGAAATGCAACTCTGATCCCAGGTGTCGGTCAAGTCAAGTTTATTTGATTGAAAAGGTGAGAACTCAAAGAGAAAAGGATACATAAGGGCATATGGTCTACAGCCATAGCTATGGGCATTGTGGATGCATCATTTACTGTATATCCAGTACACAACGTTGACGAATTGTACCTTATTTCCCCAAAAGCTATACAATTTAACTTCCAACTCTGTTATCAAAGTGACCTGTAAACTGATCACCCTCGCAGCGGCTTTTGACTGGCCATAAAAAAAAGACGGTCACTGCATCGCGCGCTTTCAGATGAGATTTTTCGGCCGTCTGGAACGCTCTTCCGTTCCATATTAGGAAGCCACTGGAGCTATGCACTTTTAAATCTAGATTGAAAACTAATTTATTTAGAACTGCTTTTGTGCTTAGTTTGTGGCCCATCACCCGCACCTCCGATTAGGCACGGTTGGCTACGAACGGTGAGAAAGAAGTTCAACATACATACATACATGATCACATACATGATTAAAATGCCATTTGTCTGTAATTTTGAAAACAATGCATCCATTGTCTTCAAAATTAAATACTAATTCGCGATAGTTTTTCCTAATGCGGCACTTAAGAAATTGTTTGACTCTACTTCCTGCTGAAACATTTATTGAAGAAGAGTATAAATCCCATGGTGTACTATGTTTGAAACAAAAAATAGTTGTACAATTTGTTGTTGACAAATAAAAAATGAGTTCGAATTTCAGCACAATGGAGAGCACACTTCTAATTAGTCTCGTTCTCCCTTGAAAGAGAGCATGAATACAGTGCTGATTTAGTATGCTTATTTAACACTTAACATTCATCTACATTCCAGTATGTGTCGGCAGGACACAGTGCTGCTGTGTAGTGGTCTCTGGTTCAAGTGTCGTCTTCTGCCCTCTGCTGACTTTACTGGTGGCTTAATTGAAGAGGGTAGAAACCCCTTGAGCGAAAAACACCCCTCTCACTGAATTGATGCTTGGTAGAATCCACGTATTGAAATTGCCGTCAGTCAATAAAACCGTAAGTGGCCCAGCCTGTGCAAGTTTCACAATTTAGCACCTAAAGGACGGCTCGCTTTGACTTGGCTCGTCACAAGAGAGGCGCTATGGGGATAACCAGTGCCTTAGTGTGCCTGACCCTCTTTGTGGCAGTAGCTGCCGTTTGTGGGTGCATCAGTGGTCTGCTGCTGGCGCTGAGCGGTGCCGTGGTCGTGCGTGTGGTGAACTCCTGGGTCCTCACCCGCGCTCCCCGCGTCTCCCTGCGCGGCCGGACGGTGCTCATCACGGGATGCGACAGTGGCTTCGGCTTCGAGCTGGCGAGGCGTCTGGACGGCATGGGAGTCCGGGTGCTGGCCGGCTGCCTGCAGCCAGACGGCGAAGGGGCCCGCGAGCTCGCGAGCAAGAGCAGCGACCGCCTGCGCGTCCTGCCCTTTGATGTCACGAGCGACGAGCAGGTGCAGGAGGCCCATGCAGCCGTCACCCGCATGGGTCGGCAGGCAGGTGAGATGCGGCCGCGCGGGTGGACAGGATGCTACAGAGCGCGTGATAAGTTGCGTGCATATTTTGATCCTTTTTGCTGCGTAAAAGTGCAAATAAAACCAAAGTTCACGCCGAAAAAAAAGTGCTTTAAAAGTTTTGGGACCGCATGCAGATGAAATGTTTGTAGGACATTAAATTTAATATTGAACAATAACATTTGACAACCAATTATCAGGCTCCAGCTACAATTTGTTCTGTTCCATGATGCATATACATACGTCTACAAATAATGTTTTTATATTATCACGAGCAATAACGGTTGGGTAGCAATATATTGCACGTATCTCGGGGATTAATTTCTCGCTCGATATTTTTCAGAATACTGCTAGGATGGTGAATAGTGATTGTCAGCATAATGTGTGTATGCTGAACTTATTTTGCACTGCACGTAAACGTTTCATCAGGGAGTAGATAAACTATCCCGAGTTATTATTTAATTTGGAAGTCCATGGATGCATTGTTTTCAAAATTACAGACAAATTGCATGTTAATAAACTTAGTGATCATATGAACCTTATGGCGGGCCCCCCAGGTCCCATAAGCCCCCGGCTCTCGCATAAACATCTTATATATAAAAGTCTCTGCGCACGCTAGCTTGCGAGGGATTTGGCTCTAAAACGGTGGGGGTTATGTCGAAAAAAAATTGCCAGGCAGCACGCCCTAAGCCCCGTGCTTTATATTATGATTAAGTTAACAAAAACTTTGCTCTTTTTCACCAATGGGTTTGAAGGATGGTGGAAAGTGGTCTTGTTAAACTATGCCTCTAAAACTGAAAACTACTCACCTGCAGTACCTCTATTTAAATACACTTTCGAAAAAAAACACACTTTGTTAACAGTACATAAAATAGTACGCGTTTTCAATGCGCTGTTCATATTGTAGCAAGCGTTTATACTGTACCAGTGTTACTCTACAGAGTCGTGGGTCGCCGTTCCTCTTATCCGCATTGATACGAGCGGTATGTGGGGACTATGGCTTAACCGCAAAAAAAACCTATCTGCACAGATGCGGACAAGGTTATCAAACAGGAGGAATTAACGGTGCAACGAATCTCATCTGTTAAATATCTGCAGGTAATAGGATTGTCATCGATTGATCCTGGCTGCAGACATTGGTAGGTCACAAATAATAATGAAGATAAGAGAGCAGTTTCACTGTATTATGCATAACGTTATGACAAATAAAGGACTTAAGTCGTGTAGGCAGTTTGAGCAGCTTTGGATAAGACTTATAATCCTGCCCATACCCGAGCATGGAGTGCATTCGCTTGTTCAGCTCTTCTGCGCATTCGTCCTCGCCGCTGCGCTTGGACACGACATGACAACAGAATAATCCGTGCCAGGTGGGACGCGGCGTTTATGTGCGCGGTGGCACGGAGTCGCCAAAATAAATTCATTCATTACGATTTTGACTTCCGTTTATTCAGGGCCCCGGGGTCCCGCCATAAGGTTCATACATGTATGTTAAAATTATTTCACACCGTACGTGGCCAACCGTACTAATCCGAGGTGCGGGGGAACGACAACAAACTAAGCACATAAAAATGCAGTCCGCAAGAAATAACCCACTGCCACTAGAGCACAAGGCACTTTTATCCAGAAAAATCATGTAATAAATTACTTCTGAATATCTAGTGTGCAACACTGATGTATTTTATTAGAATTGTGTAAACATTCCTAAGGGCAAAAGCTACACAATTCCGTCAATTTCTAGAAATTCAGCCCATGAAATTCCAGCAAAAAGTGAAGGACTAATCCTATCAACTTTTCTCAGATGTTTCCTCATTAACCACACCTGACATTTGTCCTGCAGCCACCTAGAATTTGTCCAAAATCAAGTAAGGCTTCGAAATAATCCCTGAAAATGTATTCTCGCAGCTTATCTTTCTCTCAGAATTTAGTTTGAAGTCTAAATAACCGTTCCTCCCAGCCAGCCAGCAAACATTTTTTTCTTATATAGAGCCCCACCTCTCTCCACCTTTCTCTTGCCTTCTCTGTACTGGAAATCTAAATTATTAAAAATGTGTCCGTTTTTTCTATTCCCCTTTCCACAATGTTATCCCTCCCTCTTATATTCCTCTCGTCCCTCCACTGTATCTCACCCACCTCCCTTTCCCCTATCTCGCACCTCTCACCCTGGCTCTCCTTATTCCCACTTCTCCCTGAATTCACTCCCTGGCCATTTAACATCAACGGCGATCTGGATATTCGACCCCCTTCGCCAACTCACCACCAAGCCACACCGACTCGCGTGGTGACTGGCATCACGTAGGAAGGCCTTCATCCCTCATTGCATTTACAGAGGAATGTATATCATTATTATTATATGGGTAAGCCTATTAAATAATACAGCAGCAACACTATATAAACTGAGTATCTTGAAAAATGGTCAACTTCCCATTTTTAACGATTAGGCAGAACAAAACAAACAGTGGACAGCAAACGTACATTTTGCTGCTTCATACCATTTATTCTTCCATTACTCAGACCTGTGGGCTGTGGTGAACAACGCGGGCATCACACATCTGGGTGAGGTGGAGATGTGCAACATGAACACGTACCAGCGAGTGGCCAACGTGAACCTGTGGGGCACCATCCGCACAACGATGGCCTTCCTGCCACTCGTAAAGGCCAGCAAAGGTGAGCACGCACTCCTTCTTTGTTGGAACTTAACAAAGGTATGTATCAGAGGAGCCTACCTGGTATTGGGGTGTTACGGCACAACACGCAGGTTGATGGTATTGCAGTAATTATTTTATCACACAGGGTTATGGTTTTACAGTGCAGCTCACACACAAATACAGATACACTAACAGATACGAATACATTCACACACAGACAAGGAAACAGAGATGCAAATAAACACTCAGACATGGAAACACACAAATACAAGGATACTTCAAATGGCCTTACCACACTTTTGGGGCAGTATTGATAGCGAGCACCTATGAAGGCCGGAACAGCACATGTGGGAGTGGCCACCACCACGCCCAACCGCCTTTGTATCCCTAGTGGCAATGTGTACACACCGCACCAGGTACTCATTTGAGGTTGAGTCTGTCTAGGGGATGCCCAGGACCAGTTCAGATAATCGTCGCTGGTGGTGGCATTGAGCGGGCATCGAAATCGGGCCTCTGGTTTCGTAGCACAGCATACCAACACAGACACAGAGAGATACGCACAGAGACAGACATTCGCAGAGTTGGGTAAATTCTCGTCACGGATTTTGGTGCCATTTGTGGTCAGGTTTCTTCTGAAAAAGAGCAATATAGGTGAGTTGGCCTCAAGTAGTAACTTTTTTTTAAATAAATTGGGAAAAAAGTGTGTGCCGTGGAGTGAAAAAGGTTGAGAAGCACTGGAATTCACACCACCAGCGTGACTGGCGAGCATGGATAAGGTGACCTTCAGTTTGACCACGTTTTAGCTTTCTGGTCCAGACCATTTTACGCACGAGTGGGGGACTGCATTGTTGTAATTTATTATAAATTAATGCAAGACTAGTCGTTATATCCATCTTGTTGTTCAGATGAAAAATATTTGGTGTCATATTATTACAATTTTTTTTACAATGTTTACGTTTCACTATTTTGTTCTGCGATCAACCTGTTGTGGATCGTAATCCATCGTTTGAGAACCGCTGGTGTAAATCATTGTAATTTACTGCCTGTTCCACCAAATTCCATGGTTGATCTAAAAGTATCAGGAATTAGGATGCAAATGATTAATTTCACCAAAGTGAATGGACAACACTGAGCAGTAAAACCTTAACCTTAAACCTTAACTGGAATCCTTCTACTCTTTGGTTCTTTCGGTAACATCACGTAGGTATAAAATAAATTAAATCACGACGTTTTGGGCGCGATCATCAGGTAGATTCCTGCAGTAACGAAAGCTTCAAATCAAGACTTAACTGGAATACTTCTATTATTTGGGTCTTTCGGTAAAGTCACGTAGAAAAGAAAAAAATAACAAAAAACTACAACGATCGCAATACAAGCAATCGTCATCAGGTACAGGAATGTTAACAAATATTAGTAAAAAATACAAGGATGAGTAAATGTTTATATTTGTACAAATGGAATTGTTGTCTTATCCATCGTTTAATTATCTGCATTCTTGCCTCGTGTTTGATGTAGGACGGATCGTGAACATGTCCAGCATATCGGCCCATCTCCACACATCTTTCAACAGTGCCTACTGTGTTACCAAGAGTGGCGTGGATGCTTTCTCCAACTGCCTGCGCGTAGAAATGAAAAAGTGGGACGTGAAGGTATGGAAATGGCATTTAAAGACCATTCACAGCATTTATTCTGTGCCCGTTATAAATGTAGCTTCAGTCCCATCAACTGCAGGATTTTCCGTGTGTCTTTGTACACAAGCCATCGTGTGAAGTATATTCCTATAAATGTAACTTACCTTATTTTAAACAAGCCTGAGCCAGAATCTACGTGGAATGATCCAACAAGAGGATGGCCAAGCACTGCAAGTACACACAGCAGTATTTAAATTGATCGAGATAAATCTATCAATCAAAATACTATTGTTTGTATTTATTGTACATGATGTATAATTTATATTATTGTATTTTTTTGTACAAAATAGCCTTGAGGTTTAAGTAATTTCAGTTGTGCACAAAACACAACAGTTGATAACTATCAACAGATTATCATAGCTCAGTGGCTATTTATCATCATGAACAAATACTGTTCATACAGGCAAGTGTCCAGGAACATGCAGACACCACTAACTATCTTCAAAGCAAATACTTATTTAGAAGCTACATTGTACCACTAAATAAGATCATGCACAAGTTCCCAACAAGTGCTTCTCATGGTCAACAACCTTTAATTCCAATTTGAGTTCATGAAGCATATCAAATGCGACTGCATTTCAAGACTAAAAACGCATCAGAGTATCCCAGCAGAATAAATAATGTCACTGTGATATTAATATTACGTTTTTTTGATCAACAGGTTGTACTCATAGAGCCAGGAACCTTCATTTCCCACACAAATATCATGCAGAACCAGGACACCAAGAGCATTTACAGGAGCCTCACCGAGAGCCAGAAGACACAGTTCACAATGGAGTACATTGACACCTACATGAAAGCATCGCAGTCCTTCCGCAAAATCGAGTGCAAGAACCCTGGCCTGGTGATTGACGCAATTGTGGAGGCACTGACAGCTGTGAAACCTGACACGTGCTACCTGGTGTGCTCGTTCATCGAGAGAGCCATTTTGTTCCTGCTGAGGAACCTGCCCACTGCGTGGACAGATATCATATTCACGAGCACGTTCAACGAGAGAAAGCGAAGGGACATCCTGGCACGCAATTGCATGCTCAAAAGCGAAGGCGGGCTCTCGACTGAATCAGAGCACCAGGGAATTGGGAGCACGTCGTGAGACCGCGCAGTCTCATGGAAAAGCGATTTCCTTTTGCCTCGTGAGTGTAATTACACAGAGATATTTTGAATGACCAATATGTTTCAAATATATAGAAATACTCATAAAATTACACATTATTACAATGCGTGAGATTTATGGCTTTGAGATTTTTGGCAGCTGCATTACCTACAAAAATATCCAAAGTACATATTTTATTTAAGGGTAGCTATCTTTTTTACGCAATATCCATCACTTGCTGTTGAGAGTAAAGGAAGATCTCGCTTAGTGCGACCCCGTAGAACGCTGATTCGTTATCGCACTCTTTGTCGTGGATATATTTTTTACTCAAAAAATTGTAATCAAACTTTCTAAACAGCACTTAGAAGTGAGAATACGCAGCAGCCCTGGCCAAGTAAATGTATCCGCCACCATCGTTCGCTCAGCCAATGGGCAACGTAAGCCGAGCCAACCAGATCCCACCCCCACGATTAAATTGTCACGATCGTATTCACGATGACATTTCAAAAACATCGATTTGTTTAGCCAGATGAGAACTCACGAGACCAGGATAGTCTTGGGCTCCACCTAAAAGAAACCTCGCCAAACTAAATTTAGACTGAGGGCATCACTAAGATCACAGAGGTCCTGGAGCTCTTCGCTGGATTGGGAGTGCAGTCGGTCCGCCAAACTCATTTCCCACTGCTGCCTTGTAGGATTACTGTAGAATTCACTCATGAGTACTGTTCATACAACTCATATTATTGTCATAAAGTATTATTTTATCTATTAGCGATATCACCAACACTCCAATTAAGCTCCTATATTTCTCAAACAAAAGAAAAAACGCTGTCAAGAAGTACATTCAAGTAGCGCCCACTTCCCCAGGAACAGATCTTGAGCACTAAGCGAGGTCTGCCTGGAAAATTGGAATTTTAAATAAGCAGCTATGATGTTTTGAAGTGCTTGCCTCTTTATTTAGATGTTTCATATGCATGTACACTCCTTAATTGTAAGATGCTACTTAAGCCAATTTTAACGCAAATTTTCACATTCAATGTTTTCTGTAGTACTTTTGTTCATTGAAAATTAAACACTTTTATTACTTTACCATAATAAAAAAAAAAGGTATGAATACGGTGCTGTCGTCTCAGTTGTGTTTTATTTTAAAACCGCCAAAGGCAAATGGCATGGGAAGCATCAAGTGATTTAGGGCTTGATTACAAACGCAGGCCAGAGCCACCTCCCGTGCAGCTTTGGCAAGCATGGGAAGTTTGGGACCATTATGCGCCACATTCCGGCGGATGGGACATTGTTCTGCTCGCGCGCAAGAGGGACGCCTACTCCCTTTTGTGCCCAGCATGCCGCCTCCTCCCCATGGTAACCCTAATATCCCTGTCAGCGTGAAGTCGGCTGTCTCTGCGGGAGAATCATTGCAAGGCAGCACCTTTGACGCTGCTTTTAGTGCAACTCAAATGATGGGAAGGTCCTTTCTTGGCCCTGCTTCTTCACTGCTGCTCCTGTTTAGCCCAAAAAATGCTCTGACGGTTAAAACTGGTTGGAAAAGCTTGTTTAAAAAAAATGTCAGGTGTACTGTATTTAATAAACCATGACCGTGTTATTTCCGTTCTCAAAAAAAAATATGACTTGCAATGACAAATTACTAAAATAAGTGCGGCTTATCTGGGTGGAGAGGGGAGGGTGGGAAAAGGCTGGGTGGGGAGGGTGGGGAGAGGCTGGGTGGGGAGGGGAGGGTGGGGAGGAGCTGGGTGGGGAGGGTGGGGCTGGGTGGGGGGTGGGAGGGGTGGAGCTGGGTGGGGAGGGGAGGGGAGGGGCTTGTCACCCCGTGGTGCCCTTATAAAACTCAACGTTTAGCCTACTCACGCCGGCTTGTGCCCGCCCTCACAGTCGGCCATATTTGCGGAATACACCACGCCGCCGTTGACCCTGGCCATTCACAGAGCAACCCAACGTTCCTACCAGCTCCCTCCGCAGGAATGTGTTTAAAAAGTCTATTTAATTAAGTAGAACGTGTTGTCTATATTTATTCAAAGTTGCGCATTTTTACGTGACGTCACATTTCTCAACCTCCCCCCAATCGTCACAGATCGTCACAAATGTCTGACCCCCCCCTCCCCCCCAGGTGCGTGACGTCATTTATAGACGGCCCCTTATTTTACCAGGTCAGGCCCACTGAGCTATATATCTCTTTTTCAGCAGTGACGTGGCCACAAATGATAACTCAACGAAGTGGCTTACCATATGCACATTTATAGGAGCCAAATACTCTATACACATGTTTCTAATTGTGGAGGGAAAAGCCGGAGGACCCGGAGAAGAATGCATGCGACCACGGGGAAGAGAACATGCAAACTCCAAATATACAGGCGTCAGTGTTGGGATCAAACCCACGACCTCCCGTTAACCAGGCGAGGTAGTTAACGTCTCGCCACCGTGGCGCGCCCTAATTGGCTGGTGGAGCAGGAGTGCTGATGTAATTCCTAGCAACCACTGACGTGCGACCATCTTTTGCACGATGGAATTTCGGAGCATATGCGAATCGCTTCCTGTTGGGATTTACACAAGTTTTTTCTGTGCTCAGGCCGCAGGTTTCCGGTGTAACCAGCTCGCCCCTTATCCCTCTCCTCCCATGATTGTAACGAGGGGACAGGCCGGCTAAATAACCACAATAATAGACGAGTTCAGTGGCGATGAGTGAATACGCTGCGTTGTGTTCTGCCCCTCCTCTTGAGGATCGAGTGACTCTACTACACCAGAGAGTCGTGGAAAGGCAACTCTGTATTTCAAAGTGTTCAAAGGGGCTTTCGTGCATCTGTAATTATGACCAGATGTACAGCAATTACTCCATCGTTACACAGCACCTCACTACTCAATCCCTGGACTGTGCAGTATCCACCCGAATCTCCATACTGATAACACCTGCGTATCATGTGTAGGACTCTTACTGACGCGACAACTTCTTTGTCTTTCTCGTTCCTTTTATTTCGCATATAGTTCACATCTCCGACAGCATCGTTCAATGTTCCTCCATACTCTTCAATGTACAATTCTCCATCAGCCCCAGTCGATGTCCCTCCGTTCGCTCGCTCTGCTGCTTCGCTCGCTCTCTCTCTCTCTCCACCAAGGTCCGTTACTCCGCTGCTTCGCTACGCTGTACTCGCTCCGTCCTTGCTACTCTGTCCGTACTCTCTATATCCACTGCTACCGTATACTGTATTCTCTTTGTCCACTGCTACCTTATACTATACACTCTTATCCACTGCTACCTTATACTATACACTCTTGTCCACTGCTACCTTATACTATACACTCTTGTCCACTGCTACCTTATACTATACACTCTTATCCACTGCTACCTTATACTATACATTCTTGTCCAGGCATCAACTCCAACGCTAACTCCAACTGCGGCTCCAACAGTAACAATGACTCCCGTATCTCCATACGCTCACTGCCTTTATCCCCGAACCAATCAGCCCCAATGAATGATGTCATCCCCCGCTTCGCTACTCGCCCCCAGCCTCATGTGATCCTGTTATCGTCGCCACCCCGGCGCCAGTCATCAACCACTCACCCTCTCGACCAATCACCGGCCTGCGTCCTCAGTTACCCTTAACACCTATGGCGTTTCTTAATGACCTCACCCCTTAATTGGCGCAACAACAACTGTATGTCCTCAGTTGGTCCCACTGTTCGCTGCACGCTCGCATCGCAACCAAACGCGTGGCGCGTGTAATTTCAAGTCCTACACATATATAATACACATTTAACATAAAACATCTGAAATATTTACAAAACATCTTAAAGAAACATCCAGACTGCCTTCTAAATACGTTATCCTAGTCACAGCCATTTTGATAATACTGCACAAAGTAAATATTTGCTTGGATAATAAATGTTTTCATACATTAATAAAATGTCAATTTAGAAAATAATTGTAATCACCATAAATGTATAAGGCATACTATTCTATCTTATATCTGAATCAGAACAATTTCTACCAAAATACAAAGATAATTCTGCCTCACTCCATCAGCTCTGTTAAAATAAAAGCTGCTGGTTAGGCATTATAAGCGAGTTTCTTTTCCACAATAATATATCTATCACTCAATTTAATCAACCATCACAAAATGAACTATTTTTAAATCCTTTATATTAAGTTCGCGTGCTTGCTTGCTTGCTTAGGACCGTGCAAATCTTTCGGTCGTTTTTTTAACCCACTTCCCGTGATCCAATCGAGCTGACATTTTCCACACAGACTCGTTGTGCCAGACAATTATTGTTTGTGAAAAAAAATTCCCAAAATTTTACACTTTTTAGGCAAAAAAAATTATTTTACATATATTCAAATAGAACGCATTCATGGCTTTGGCTGAACGTCAGAGTGTAAGAGCCCAGAGCGTAACCCCTCCACAGGCCGTGGCGGAGTAGCGCAGTTGGTAGCGCCCTCGCTTCCCATGCCAAAGGTCGCGGGATCGATCCCCGCGTCCTCCACAGGCGAATATATTTTTTAAATCCTTTATATTAAGTTCGCTGCCACGCATATAAAGGATTTATAGTGAAAAACTTTGTTTTTACGGGTTTACTTGTTATCACTATAACACTCTAATCACCTTCCCATTACTGTATATCCACTGAATGAACTTGAATTTATTAAACTAGACAGCGTATTGGCACTCGTATATTCAGGGTGCTTCAAAAAATGTGAACACTTATATAGTGTTCATGGAAAAAGAACGGATAATACACTGTAAAATAACAAATGTATGTTAATAGCTTCAAAAAGTCAAACAGTCTCCCACATGTTCGCCATCATTGTCAACGCGTGCCTGGAATCTTCTCCAGGTGGTCTCCAGAGCCCGGAGGCACATTTATTGCAAATTCTCAGAATTGTTAACATTTTTCTTGAAGCACCCTGTATTTAAAATTCAACAAGTACCACGATGTTAACGATGCCATCTTGTTGTTTTTGTTCAACTTTGGCGGGATTAATGACACATTTATATTTACGAGATCTAACCCCCCCAAAAAAAACGATATGGACAATTCGGGGTGTTATTTATTCCGTTAAGCCCATACTGGCTACACAGGCAAAGGCTACAACAACTCTGGAAGGCAGAGTCGGGAGAGCAAAGATAATATGGGCAGAGGGAAAGAGAGGCTACGGTTGTGTATGAATTGGGGAGCTTAAGAGAGAGAGCGCGAGATGGTTAGCTGCAGCCTAAAGATAAATCAAGACCGCTGCATGATTTGGAACATAGGTTGACAAAAGGTGGAGCACAGGGTGAAGCGAGTTTTATCTGAGGAATGCGACTTATGGAGCAGGTATTAAGATAGATAAGCCGCACCCTAACCACAGCCACTTCAGAAATGTACACGTTTTGTTTCATTAAATGGACGCCCATGGAAATAACAGATAGTATTCTTTAACCGAGTATACTTGATAAAATACGAGAGCGTTACAATATCAATTATATACAATCTTACTGGTTTCTCCTGTCCCAGAATGTAAAGTTACACTTTTTCCTCTTAATGTATGTTGAACTTATTTTGCACCGTAGCCAACCGTGCTTATCGCATGTGATGTAACATCACCTACAACCACTAGACTGCGGCCTGAAACCTATACACTTCATATTAAAACTGTATGGCATTTAACTCCATTGCCTGCATTACCAGCCCACGTTATAACTAAACTCGCTTAGCGTGATGAAGACCTCATACAACTAACAGAGCCACACGCCAGTGGCGTTAGTGTGGTTGGTATGTGGACCTGTAACAAGGAATTAAATGGGGACCCCTTTCCACCTTTCCCCCCTATTTATAGCTCGGTGTTTGGCCCCTTTGGGCCCATGGACCCCCGTGTAATTGCACCACCAGCACGCTCAAAAGTTTCTCCACTACTTCCCACAAGGAAGCCCTCTGGGTTTCTTGTTGAACTTTACAATGCTCTCACCACTGTTACGCAACTAGCACGCCTCCTGGTGACAAATAAAGGAATTATTTGTGAACTAGGCAGAAACGCCACCCCCTTCACTGTAGAGTCTATTGCAGTCTCTTCACACACTTTAATATGTTCCAACCCATAGCTGTCAACTCCTTATCAGTGCCTACCTTATTACAGACCAATTGAGGCCTTATTGGTTACCCTCATAAATATTAACGTTCACCCTACAAAGTCCCATCACAAGGGAGAAACACAAACAAATAGACACAATTTCTTTGCCCGTATTGAAACGGCTGTACGCCGTATGGACCTGAAAACTGAATTTCCTTGTACATGAATACGGGCAAAAACCGTATGGGTTGACAGGTATGCAACCAGCGTAAACAAGAACCAACAACACACAATGCTTGGTTTGCCGTCTTCTTCTTTCGCACTGTAGGAGGGAAAAGCAAAGAGTGTTGAAACGCGTTGGAGTTGACTGCTAAGTTTTGGTCAACCAATCCAAGGCGTCAGTCGAGACGCTGTACGGATTTCCCCAGCACTGGCAGGATGTTTGCATGGGTGTCGTGGTCGTCGGTGATTTTTTTTTTATGGTTTGTACTTCACCACAACGACTTAAATTTCGATTTAAAGCTTTCGTGACTGCAGGGATTCATCTTCTTGGTTCTTTCGGTAAAGTCACGTAGAAGGGAAATAATAAAATAATAAAAATAAAACATTATAAAATAATTCTCACGACGTTTCGGCCACAACGCAAGCAGCCGTCCTCAGGTGAAGATCAGGTCTGTCGGGGAGACAGCGTTTTCAGACTTTCAGACGCTGTCTCCCCGACATATTATTGTACAAAGAAGTTTCGTTTTCAGGTGCATACGGCGTACAGTCGTTTCAATACGGGCAACATGTTTTCTGTTTGTGTGTCTCCCTTGTGATGGGAATTTGTCGGATGAACGTTGATATGTACAAGGCCATGGGGTGACCAATAAGGTCTGAATTGGTCTGTAATAAGGTAGGGCACTGATAAGAGGTTGACAGGTATGCAACTGGACCTCCCGTTATAAGATACGCAAAGTATCGTGTGATGTGCTTTAGTCGCCAGACTAACACACATCACAAGGGTTCCTTGTGGATTATGAAATACACTGAGTTCATACGAACTCTAAAAAGGATACTCTCGAATGGAATGGTGAAAGAGTCTGGAGGAATGACGTATTAGGGTTATGCTTGAAAAAAACAACACAAAGCGATGTAGTCGAACACATTCTGACCAATTAGCCTCACCGTGGATCAATGCGCTGATGAATTAAGTTTTAACGCACGTAAGCATACTTCTACTAACTTACTTTTTTTTAAGGTGGGTCATGGCAAATACTCTCAAGGGCATTGTATAAGCTCGGAGCGAACGACAAAAAAATGACAACACCTCTGCATACCGAACCCCACTGTTTGAGTTGGTAGATTCCACGCGATTACGAACCCCAACCACCCAAGGCGCATTCCGCACTTCGACCAAGAGAGAAGGACGTGCTCTCGTACAAGCGCACTTTGTGACGGTTGCGCATTGAGAAGCCATCCCAAAACAACGTCAGAAACCCTCTCAAGAGTCAATTCGTGTTGACACTCGACAGACACAAGGATGGCTGGAAACAACTTGTGGCTGACCGTCGCCGCGGGCGCGGCATCTGCAGGCATGTCGATGCTGCGCGGATCGTATGCGATGGTGCTGCTAGTGGCAATCGCCCTCCTCGTGCGCATAATCATAATCGTGGTGAAATCGGTCCTCACCCGCGCTCCCCGCGTTTCCCTGCGCGACCGGGCGGTGCTCATCACGGGATGCGACAGCGGCTTCGGCTTCGAGCTGGCGAGGCGTCTGGACGGCATGGGAGTCCGGGTGCTGGCCGGCTGCCTGCAGCCAGACGGCGAAGGGGCCCGCGAGCTCGCGAGCAAGAGCAGCGACCGCCTGCGCGTCCTGCCCTTCGATGTCACGAGCGACGAGCAGGTGCAGGAGGCACATGCAGCCGTCACCCGCATGGGTCGGCAGGCAGGTGAGATGCGGCCGCGCGGGTGGGTGGACACAGGAGGAGGCTGGGGCAGTATGGTTGTCAACTTTTTCACCGATCAAACTGTCGGGTGGTCCAGATGCTTTGTGACCCCCATTGAATTCTCCAAAACTGATTGTTTTTTTTTTAAGTACGTTGAACACGTAGGCTTTCGCGACCAATAACTAAGGGGGTTTTTGGGGTGGCGGGGGGGGTTAGATCTCGTAAATGTGTCGTTAAACCCGCCACCACCCAACACAGCCAATTAGTAAGGGTTGTTACGCGATCGAACAAACAAACCCTCTTTATTATGGACTGTTAAAGTAAGGTTTATTCAAAACAGAAATTAATATGCCAAGCAAAACATGTTCGGGGTCAATAAATTGGGTGTCGCAAGACATCTTGATCACGACTGTGCGTTTAAACACAATACCACGAGATCGTAATACAAATACATCTCTGGCACCTGAACGTCGACGCCAATTCCCCAATTTCGGATTTGCAACCCTTGGCCATCCAACAAGCTAAGCCTTGTTTAAATGGGAGATGTTTTCAGATGTCAGTACTGTACTCAACTGTGGACAAATTGCTTCAATATGCATTGTGCAAGATATTTTGTTCCTGGTCTATCTGCTAACAGAACAAAGTGCAGTCCATTGTATCGTGTATATTTTACAGCTCGTTATCGGTCCACTGTGGAATGGCCTGCACTGCATCCACGTGTCGGTCACAGAGGCTGTTTAGGCAATGCTGTACTTCAGTCAGCTTCTGAAATTAGTGCTTTTACGTGATTATAGGCCACTGCATATTTAACCATGGGAGTACTACAGTATTGCTAAATAAACCATGACGTAACGTGTTCCAGTTCATAATAATTCATAATAAACGTTTTTGGGTGAGATAACGTTATTTATAAATGTGTCGTAACCCTCCACCACCCGACACGGCCAATCAGTAAAAAGAGTGTCACTTTGACAAAAAAACAAATAGTTCACTACTTGAGCCCGCCGGTGTGTTGAAGAGTGGTCCAGTTATCACAGTACCGTACGTGTGATTGTGGTGTCGATTTCCAAAACTAGCAGTAATTTGAGGGCACAAAGTGACCAGAGAGAGGTAGCACACTGGCTCCACTAAGGAGTGCCTTCACTGGAAAGATTGCAACACGTGGAAGCCATTGTTTTTGTGCAAATTAAAACCTGGTACAAATAAAACATTAAGTTCAGGTCAATAAAAAAAAATCCCATGCAGAATTGTCAATAATAGCAATACCACTAGTGCATTACAATTCAACTGTTAACCACAACCTCACAGTACAGTACAAGTTTGAGTGAAGCTACTGGAATCCAAATCATCCAAAGTATGCACATTGTGACACGTTGCATACCCAAGTCATTTTTGTTCTCTAGTTGTGTTATAACCCAGCTACTTGTTTTTGAACCAAAAAACTTGAGTAAAGCATTTTCCATTTTTTTCCATCGATTTCAGACCTGTGGGCCGTAGTGAACAACGCAGGCATTGCACAGATGGGCGAAGTGGAGATGTCCAACATGAACTCGTACCAGCGAGTGGCCGACGTGAACCTGTGGGGCACCATCCGCACCACACTGGCCTTCTTGCCACTCATAAAGGCCAGCAAAGGTGACCTTTGATTAACTCTATTCTGTACCGTTTATGCTTGTGTATTAGCTTTTCGTGATAAGACAATGTAAAATACATTAAACTTTGTATATCTTTCGATTTAAAGCTTTCGTGACTGCAGGGATTCATCTTCTTGGTTCTTTCGGTAAAGTCACGTAGAAGGGAAGTAATAAAATAATAAAAATAAAACATAATAAAATTATTCTCACGACGTTTCGGCCACAACGCAAGCAGCCGTCCTCAGGTGAAAACCAGGTCCGTCGAGGCGACAGAGTCTGAATGAAACAGCACACGAGCTTGGAGCATATATTTAAGCTGGGCGCCTTGACAAAGGAATTTGCATATCAAGAGGAATTTAGCATATTTATGGGAAATGCAGGAATGTGATTAGTACTACATATGCATGTACATTATGCAGGATTAACAGCATCAAAGGGAGATGCAGTTGCTGCTGCTGCTGCAGTTTCTGCTGCTGCAGAACATTCCTGCATTTCCCATAAATATGCTAAATTCCTCTTGATATGCAAATTCCTTTGTCAAGGCGCCCAGCTTATATATATGCTCCAAGCTCGTGTGCTGTTTCATTCAGACTCTGTCGCCTCGACGGACCTGGTTTTCACCTGAGGACGGCTGCTTGCGTTGTGGCCGAAACGTCGTGAGAATAATTTTATTGTTTTATTTTTATTATTTTATTACTTCCCTTCTACGTGACTTTACCGAAAGAACCAAGAAGATTTGTATATCTTGTTAAAATGTTTTTCAAGTTTGTATACATGTGTATGCAAGCATGTATCAAACTTATACAGTACTGTACTCAAATTATGTACTGAGCAGCCAGCAGATTCCTACAGACGGGTGACATGACACTCCCTCGACACCACGGACCATATACCTACTCGCCACTGAACGCACCACACTGCCATTCTGAAACAAGGCAGACTCAGCCAGGCAGCATCGAAGATTGGTAGAAGCACAGTTGCGAGAACGCCATCATCTTGAACAAGCAGATCATGGAAGGCCCCACCATCGAGCCATCGCCACATAATTGGCTACCTTGCATCATTTAAAATAAAATCGGCCAAATGCAATGCACTCTCAAAGTGTAAACATATCATTAACAATCCACTGTGAACATTCTCCAAGTGCACGAGTGGGATTCACTTGTTGCGCCTTGAAGCCGCCACCAGCTCATTTTACAACTTAAACATCAATCTTTTGTGGCAACTCAATTAATATCCGTACCAAAGAAGACAACAGGGCATGTTCAGATTAGTTGATGCTTGACGTACACCAAATGGACAGCATTTGATTTATGGATTGGGTAAGTTAAATGTCGTGCTCATCTTCGTCACCCATATGGGCAAGCCGTATGTAAACTGGTAATGCCATTCTTGGATCGTCAATATCTGACATCTTACGAGAGAAATGTCAAAATATGAATGTTCTAAAACACGTAACCATATACTGTGGTCCCCCAGTTTACAAAATCGATTAACGAAATTTCGATTAACGATCCGCCTCCCATAGGGTCCTATAGTTTATATTAACGATACATATTCGTATTCTTTGGGTCTTTCGGTAAAGTCATGTAGATAGGTTAAAAAAAAACTACGACGTTTCGATCGCAACACAAGCAGCCATCATCAGGAAAAGGGGGTTAGCCTCAAAAAGTAAACTGTTTATAAAGGTTTGATATGGGTGTAGCCCAAGTGTCAGCAGCATGGGCGGGACAGCTGTTAATGTAAGTGATGTTACTCGTAGAGGGCAACGACGGCGCTGGTGGTGGGTTTCCACCAATTAAAGGGCTGCCAAGTAATATTTGCACCTTGCTTTACACACTCACACTGTTGACGGTGGAGGTTTCTGCTAGAGGTGATGGTACTCATATAGGGTCACGATGGCACTGGTGGTGAGCTTCCACTAATAAATGGCTACTGCTAGTGGTGATGGTAGTAGTGGGCAGCGATGGTCCTGGTGGTGGCCTTCCACCAATTAAAGGGCTGCCAGGTCTAAAATAGCAACATTACAGCCAGTTATGACTTAAACTGATTTGGCTACGCCCATCTCTAAACCTTTATAAACAGTTTGGCCTTAATTTAGGAGCTTTCGTGACTGCAGGAATTATTCTTTGGTTCTTTTCGGTTAAGTCACGTCTAAAAATAAAATAATAAATTAAAATAAAATAACATATTACGACGTTTCGATTGCAACACAAGCAATCATCATCAGGCATAAAAGAAATAGCAACAAAAATCTAACTAGAAAAAAACTATAGACAGACATACAAGCAGACAGACATCACAACGGCACACAGAGAGAGGAGCAAGCTGACAACGCGGCACGGGTACGCAAGCCTGAAAATTAGGAGACAGGCACAACGAAAATTAAAATTAAATAACCTAGTAAAATATCGAAATGTGACTTAACCGAAAAGAACCAAAGAATAATTCCTGCAGTCACGAAAGCTCCTAAATTAAGATTGAACCACTTCTACGGGGAAGTTTTAAACTTATCCTTTTTCTTTCTGGCTATTTGTTCTCTCTGCCTGTGTGCTCTCCTTGGAATTTTCACACTTAAAATTCTAACTTAGCAAATTTTGAAACACGTATTCAACCAGGATATGCGTTAATTGTGTGTTAACCGACTCTGTGTTGTATTACATCACATTTCGATATTTTGCTAGGTTATTTAATTTTCGTTGTGCCTGTCTCCTAATTTTCAGGCTTGCGCTCCCGTGCCGCGTTGTCAGTTTACTTACAATAGGGTACGTTGGCGTGCAGTCTTTGATATGCTTGATTCTCTCCGCCCTCTCCCTCTCCCCATCCCCACCCCCTCCTCTCTATATTTAAGGGACCGTCACAGAAACGACCCCTCTCTTTGTGCCGATGTGTGTCCTCTCTCTGTGTGCCGTTGTGATGTCTGTCTGCTTGTATGTCTGTCTATAGTTTACTAGTTAGATTTTTGTTGCTCACACTTAAAATTCTAACTTAGCAAATTTTGAAACACGTAATCAACCAGGCTATGCGTTGTGTGTTAACCGACTCTCTGTGTTGTATTACATCACATTTAGATATTTTACTAGGTTATTTAATTTTAATTTTCGTTGTGCCTGTCTCCTAATTTTCAGGCTTGCGTGCCCGTGCCGCGTTGTCAGCTTGCTCCTCTCTCTGTGTGCCGTTGTGATGTCTGTCTGCTTGTATGTCTGTCTATAGTTTTTCTAGTTAGATTTTTGTTGCTATTTATTTTATGCCTGATGATGATTGCTTGTGTTGCAATCGAAACGTCGTAATATGTTATTTTATTTTAATTTATTATTTTATTTTTAGACGTGACTTAACCGAAAAGAACCAAAGAAGAAAAACAGTTTGGCTTTAGAGGCTAACCCCCTTTTTCCTGATGACGACCACTTGTGTTGCGATCGAAACGTCAGTTAGTTATTTTCTTTCAATCTACGTGACTTTACCGAAATACCCAAAGAAGATTTGATACATCTTCGATTAACGATATCTTTACAATATCACGCCGCTGCCAATTTCGGCCAATCGGAGAGCTCCTAAGTGGACTCGGCACACCTCAGCCAATCAGCAACACCCTTTTGAGCGTTTTGAGCAACTGGCTAGCTTTTCTTCACCGATGGTAAGACTTTAATTTATGCTCTATTTATGCACCTTTCTATTCTATTTATCGATGTTTCTATTAATATTAATGCTTTAATGTTTTTATAACGTTTATTAAAATAAACATGTTTAAATATTAGAAACTATGTTTTCAGGGTGAAAAAGGTCAATTTCTGATCGCCTTAGAACAAATTAAGCCTTTAACATGTATTTCTTATATTCAATCAACGATAATCTCAATTAACGATGCTTTTCGTGGAACCAATTAATATCGTTAACCGAGGGACCACTGTATCGGATGAAAAATTAAAATGAATGCTTTCAATATTTTTCCTTCGCATTTCCATGTTCACGTTGCACGTGTGATGCAGGGCGAATTGTAAACATATCGAGCATATCAGCCAGACTTCCCTCCGCATTCGCAAGCAGCTACTGCATCACCAAGAGCGGTGTGGAGATGTTCTCAAGCTGCCTGCGACTTGAAATGCAAAAGTGGGACGTTAAGGTGAAGACCACTTTTTAAAGTGTAACATTTGGGGCGCATTAAAGTCACGTGCACGGGTTCCAAACTTCAGTTTTCCTTCACCAACACATGCGGATGATTTGAGAGACACTGACAAGATGAAAATAAGCATACATGACATTGAAAATACATACATTATTTCATGATGCATATTTTTATCGTGGAGGTATAAAACCCTAATTTCCAGTGTAAAATTATAAAACACCAAGCACAAACATCTGTAGGCATCGATGTCAAAATTGATCAATCTTCTTCAATGATGTAAAATAAGCATTTTTGCATATTCTACGACTTTAAATAATTAAAGTTGACAATTTGATATTCTTTGGGTCTTTCGGTAAAGTCACGTAGAACAAAATAATTAGCAAAAAACTACGACGTTTCGATCGCAACACAAGCAATCGTCATCTGGAGAAAAAAGACGGGAAAGCTGCTGAGGCAGGCTGTTTTAAAGGTTTGAAATGTGTAGCCCAAGAATCATAAACGAAGTGGGCGGGGCTAGTGATGTCAAAGTGAGAAATTAGCATGTCAATGTAAGATCGCAGAGCCGCCGTCACATCGAGGGCACGAGCGACGGTAGCTGTGTTAATGTGGGACATTTAACTAATGTAAAATCAAAAGTCGAAAATAACTACTAACATCGGAAGGTAGGATGAAAACATCACAGCCAGTTATGACTTAAGCTGGTTAATAACGTCCTTCAATGATTGCTCAGTTTGTACCCATCTTCTCGGTTGAAATTGTGTCTATATATCTGGATGGCTTCATGAACAAATCTTTGTTGATAGCCAGTGGGTTTGCAAAGTACCTTCTTCTTGGAGATATCAATTTCGTGAGCCCACCGCAGTAAAACAATGATCAGCCACGGCCGAGGTATTGGTCCTACCGTGTTTCAGATCTGCCTTATACTCACGAACATGGTCCGAGACATATCGCATAGTTTCCCCAATGTTACTGCCGCAGGCACAGCTTAGTTTGTAGACGCCGGGGTAATGCATGTCAGGAATCACATTCTTCACAGATGGGATCAGATCACAAATTTTTTGTACTCGAGAACCTGGATCTTGTGTTTGCTCATGATTTTAGAAATCTTTTTGGTGACCCCTGCAATGTTTAGCAAGGTGATGGTTTGGCATGACTTACCTCAACTGTATGCCAAAACGGATAGATCAACAGTCTAGTATTTTCTTACGATAAAGCATTCATCATAAGATGTGCAAGACTCGAACAGAACATGACGCAAGGCAAAGTACTCCGCAAACAAATTCAAAGAAAATAACATAAGCATGCTGATGGTCCGTGTCCATACATGTTGTACCTTTACTCTAAACGTAATATAATTGCAAATATTCTCTTCACAAAATTACCTGCAGTGTTTTTCAAATTTTATTTTGAATAAACAGTCAATCCACTGCCAGACTGAAGGACGTTCGACTGCACTTTACCACACTGGTCATAAATTCCCCAAAGAATAATTCCGTTGGTATGCCATTTTAAACGTGTACATTTTTTTTTATCAACAGGTGATATTTATAGAGCCTGGGAGCTTCCTTGGCCAAACGAAGATATTGCAGAACATGGACTCCAAGAGCATTCACAACAACCTCACAGAGTGCCAGAAGGCACAGTTCACCCTCGAATATATCGACACCTACTGGGCTGCTGCACGTGATATAGGTGCCTTCAAAAACAGGGACACCGGCCTGGTAATAGACGCAATCGTTGAGGCGCTTACGACGAATAACCCAAGTGCCTGCTACCTTGTGTGCTCATTCGTGGAGAGGGCCATCTTGTTTCTGGTGGGCATCCTGCCCACCACATGGACAGACTACATGAATACGAGCAGCTCCTATGAGAAGAAGCGGAGGAGTATCCTGGCACACCATGCTGCACGCAGCAGCATGTGACCACATTCATTGCTCGAGCAGCATGCTCATGTAGTGGGGGGGCCATACGTCAAAAGCTTGCGGTTTTTAATGGATTTAGTGAGGTCTATAACGATTAACCATGTTGTAGTATTTCTGGAGTTTATTTTCATATTCCGTACAAATTAAAAAGGACAGTTTAATATTACACAAGATGTTGGCGGTAAAATAGTATTCCTGAAAGAAATAAAAAATGAATGGCATATTTACACCTCCAAGCCCAGTTTATTCACCAGTTTATCACTACCACAAGATCCAAGATGTTGTGATTAACAGTATATTACCAGTGGTTTATACTCATGATATTGTATTTAGAGAATATTGTACTTAAAAACAAGCCATCCATTGTAATAACACATTCCCGCGGAGGGAGCTGGTAGGAACGTTGGGTTGCTCTGTCAATGGCCAGGGTCAACGGCAGTGTGGTGTATTCCGCAAATATGGCCGACTGTGAGGGCTGGCACAAGCTGGCGTGAGTAGGTTAAACGTTGAGTTTTATAAGGGCACCACGGGGTGACCAGCCCCTCCCCCACCCAGCCCCACCACCCCCATCCTCCCCACCCTCTCCTCCCCACCCAGGCCCTCCCCACCCTCCCCACCCAGCCCCACCCCTCCCATTTTTGGATGCGCGATGGACGGACACAATAATCCCCTGTGGGCTGGTGGAGGAACCAGGTGGTTCCTACCAGTATTAAAACAGATTGGATATTTTTTTGACAAATTAGTGTGGGTTGAACGTCTTTCAAAAGCTGTATTTATGCTGATTTCAGTGGTTCCTTGAAGGTTAAGAGTCCCTTTTCAAATAGATCCATGGTCAGGTTGCACTGCAAAGACAGGAAATAATTTTCATTGAACAAATAACGATACGAATAGTTCACAAGCATGCACATAAATAAATCTTGACTTAAAGCTTTCATGACTGCAGGAATTCATATTCTTGGGTGTTTCGGTAAAGTCAACTATCTACGTGACTTTACCGAAAGACCCAAGAATATGCACATACATATTTTCAGTAACATTTCTCTAGGCACAAATTTCTAGCAGCATTATAATAGCTATGCACATGTTTCACCGTCATAAAATATTTATCTTCGCACTGGTCAAAACCTTATACCACTGTTGTCATCCCCAAAATCTTAAGCCAGAAAACAAGTTTGCTAAAATTCTACCGAATTATAAAACATTCACTGAAACGATATTGAGGCAGGGCTAATGAGACCTCCCGGTAGAGAGCGCCTACCTTTTCTTCGATGGCAGGACAGGGCAGGCTATCCACAGTCACAAACTTGGGGTAGCTATGAATCAGGTGTTCCAGAGCCTCCACATTCTATGCACATTCACAGGTGACAGATGCACAGACAGGAATATCACGTACAATTGGCATTAAAAAAAAGATGTAAGCATACAGTTGGATAGTGCTGAACTACTAGGTGATGCACGGCTTCAGCACAATGACTACAATGGTGCTGGCCAGGAATACCACTTTTCAACATACTTACATAATCGTCAATTTCAATGCACTTGGGCTCCTCCTTGTGGTATGTGCGAGAGTTCTCCACGGTGTAATACAGATTGACTTTCCCTTCTTCGCTGCACAGCCTGGAACCGGCACACAAAACATCCTAAATCATGTTCAGATTACGTAGAACTAGAATGGCCTCAAGGGAAAATTCGTAACAATCAACTGCAGTAGTAATCGAGTGAACACAATGAGACTGATTAATAGTAAAAAGAAAAAGAGACCTGCAGACCCCAGCACGGAGCAGTCTTATCTGTGTGTTTCCGTCAACGTTGATGAGTAGGTCGTGAATCTTGCCATCGACACACCTCACGGGTGCGCCGTGCACACTGCATGCCTTCTCCTCTGCAAGGAAACCAGGCGAGACTGCGTATGTAAGCACAAGGTGGGAATATTATCTGCTGACGTTTTTTTTTAATATTTCCAAAATATGTTTCTCGATTATACTATCAGCATCACGTGATGAGATATATAATCAATTTGAAACTCTCAGACCAGTGCACCTTTGTGTTCTAGAACGACTCACGGAAAGGAATATAACTGTCTGGTAAACGCAGCAGCACATTTTCCTACCTACTCTGCCCTATAAGAGGAATGTTCATTGCACGGCAGTCAAACTAATATTCTTTGAGCTGCAATTCCACATTAAGTGCGGAGCTGAATGTAATAGGATGATGGCTTTTTCATGCACCCACTGGTGACCGGGCTGAGACAATAACATCACAGGCAGCTGCCGAGATGCAAGCACGAGATCTCAGGAGTTCCAGCCACCGAACTTTTAAATCACTTGCATTTGTACCAGTGTCGATGCCATTTTTCGATCCTCGCTACAAAATGTTAAGATATTAAGATGCAATCCATGCTTTGGTCGTGGATTTGCCAGTGGAAATGCTTAATTCGGACCTGCTGAGTACACTGGCGGCAGACAGTCATGAATTAAATCTTTGGCCTTCTGGTCAACAGCGGCATCCACTGGGGCATAGTCTGCCACTTTGCGGATCAGCTTGTCCACCTTCTGGAGGAAGGAAACTCTTCGTGGGTCCTCCTACAGGAAGGTGCACGCAAAACGATAGTGACAAATACAAGTGTAATTCCACCAGACATGGCAATCGCATAGGGCTATACATTGTGTGTGTGATGCAATGTTAAATATCCACGTGTTATTGCCGTACCGTCTCGGAATTCTGTACACCCATATAATCCAGATAGTCAAGAGGTAGTCCCTCCCGGAACGCGACATCCTCCTCAATAGCTGTCTGAAGAGCAGCCGGCATTATCTGTGTGCAAGAGTTGAAAACATTAGCAGGTTCTTTCTCATTTATAAGGAACAAAGACACTGCAAACACTCTTACATACAAAAGTGTGTATTAATGCATTTTATTTGTTGCAAGTCTTCAACTAATAACCATGTAATTACATTTTCCAATATTCACTCTGCTTCTGAACAATTCCATAAAAAAACTAAAACTGAAGAAACTATGCAATCAAGTTATTGTGATTAAGATCTGTTTACCTTGTAAACAAAGGACTCTATATGATTAAGTGCCAGGTAATTGAATAAATTTAGATAATAGCTACAAAGACTACTACACAAAGTAGCCTACTCTGAAAAGTATCCATTCTGAAGTAAAATTCACATCGACATTATTATTATCAAAGCCCATGGTTTATCCACTTCTCGATGAAGGTCTTCCAGTGTCATCACGAACCCGCGTAGTTCTGTGCTGCCATAATCCATATCGGTCCTGGATATGAGCTGAACTCATCACTCTAACCTTGCGTTTTTGTTCTCTCAGGCATGTTCCCCCCTCTCTTCATAGCCATTACATCACAAACCTCACCCACTGGCCATCGTCCCTTCTCGCAATTTGCCCACTTATTTTTATTAACAGTCAATGTCTCCAATTTCCATTGTTTTTCTCGGATCCATGTATTCCTCTTACCGTCTCCACGACACAACACGTGCCAATCCCCTCCAGAAATTACTTTAAAAAACATCAGCAGGAGTCGGTTGCAAGCCGGAAGAAGAGAGCGTGCGTGCGTGATTGCACCTTCTCGAGCAGGTCACCGAAGCAGTTTCTCTGGAAGGTAGAGAGCGTGAGGTGCAGGGAGTGCACATCGGGCAGGCAGGCGGCCTGATGCACGAACCCACGCGGAAAGTAGATCAAGTCGCCTGCCTCCAGCACCACGTCCAGGATGGGGGCTCCCACATCAGCGCTGCTGTAGTTGGCTATGAATCATCATCGATGGTGCAGACACAATGGCAAAAGGTCAAGGTGCAGCCCTGCAACTCCTTGTTCACGCCACTGCTTGTTGGAAGGGCATCCACTCGACGCAGCTCAATAGAGCCCTACTAGAGGGTATTTTGCTTTTTGTGTTTAGTTTGTTTTCCTTCCCCCACACCTCCGATTAGCACGGTTGGCTACATACAGTGCAAAAGAAGTTCAGCATACATCTTTTGGCATACTCTGCGACTTGTCAGATGTCTTGAGGTGGGAGTAACCAGCACTTCGTTCCACCACAGGCTCACTAACAATCAACTAACAGGTGGACAGAATCAGGGGGATTTAAGAAACATGTCCATTGTTTCAACCGCTGCGCTAGAAGATGGAACCGGTGACCTCTGGATTATAGACTCAAAACAGAGAAAACATGAGCAGCATGGAGTGTGGGTATGAGGGAGGAGGGAATTATTGCAAATGTTTTATCAAAACAAGAGATAATTGTACACAAGTCTGTAATGGCTTTGACAAAATAACAAACAATATCAGAAGTTTATACTCATGTGTATTGAGCACTCATGAAAACCACGAACACATTTTTAAAGAACTAAACTAAAATTTAACAGGGGTGTTATTAAAATATATATATGGAATTAACCAGTAAACATTACGGGTTTTGATTTTAAATATGATTATGCAGTGGATGTGTTTAATGGACTTACGGCTTGAAAATCTTGGGAGCGTTTCCTCTTTACACCTAGACGAAAATTGTTCAAATGTAAGGTTAGAAACATATAAATTGCATACCGTATCTGAAGACCAACTATCACAATTTGGAAATAATTCCTATCAGTTTTTAAATCAATTCAATCTCTATGGCATTGTGTGATGTAAATCAAATCGACTTTTTCCATTAATGCTGCAAATATTAACCTCCCTTGTGTTTTTGGGCTGTAATGCATGTTTTTCCGCACGACATCCAAACAACACGCCATATAATCCAAAAACAAATCTAAAATCTATAAAGCACAACTGAAAGACGGTGACATGGCCGAGTGAGTGCATTCACCGCTGATTGCAGAGACTCAGTTAGACTCCAGTGACCACTGTTTTCTGCTGCAGGAGCAATAACCATTTACAATACATGACTCTCTTGCTTTACAATGGATGTTAAAAATTCACTGATTTCATGAGCAAGAGTGGGCAATTGTGTGCTAGTCATGATCTAAATTTGTAAAAATTACCAGCAAATTAATCATTTGAGCCGAAACATTGCAAACTTTGCCCCTGTCTGGCAGCCTAATGCCTCAGGTCACTCTTGCACATGAGCCTTTCCTGGTCTCTTGAGTTCTCACCTGGCTAAAAAAAATAAACTTGAAAACCAATGTAGTGTGAATGTTGATGATCACCATCATTATAATACAAGTGAAATTACTGTGTTGACACAAGATTTGTTTCCATCACTCCATTATTCACACATCATTGCAAGGGGCATTGTGTGAAGTTTAACCTTTCATAGGAACATAGGAAAATTGGTTTGTACCTGGGATTATACACGCGCCAGTGCTTCTTCCCCTCCAGCTGCAACACAAAGGCTTCGATGTCGTCATAGTGTGGGGCAAAGCCCTGGGTGCCTGGCGGAGTCAGGTACCTGCAGAAACACAGCCGTCCACACCAACAATATATGAAAGGTACAGCTCAATATTAACAGTAATTTCACTTGCTAAAATCACAGCTCTGTGAATTTTAATCAACAATGAGTGTAAGATAGAGGGGCATGAGTTTTGGCTCTCAGCAAAGGCAAATATCCAAACCATTCCTGCACCATCCCCACCATTCACCAAACCACAACAATGAACATGGGGAAATATGATCAAACAAGATCTATAACTCCCATGACCAAAACGTTATGGGGAGGCCTTCATCCAATAGTGGATTGAAAAAGGGTTGTAATTTATCACCACTCATGTGCGATGAAGGCAGGAACAAAGCCGCAGACACAAAGCCATTTGCTTCTTTATGAACAATTAAGCACTTTATATGTAAAGGATAAACAGTGAGCCAGTCACAGCAAGTGTAAAACACCATCTGACACTCACACGTGATGAACTGCAATAGCAACATGGTCATCTGCCATTTTTAAATCTACTCCAATAGGAAGTGTGGAACCCTTTAATTTCACAAACAAATATCGGTGTAATTATATCTCGTGCAATGAAGCAGCAACACGCATTGACTCACACATTGGCACCAGCCATGCTGCCAAACTTCTCCTGCAGAATCGACAGCACTTTCCAGATGGCAAGGGAAAATGACTGGGGATTTAACAGCCTCAGGGAGCAACCATTCTGCACACAAAAAATTCTCCATTACAACAAAATGACTCACAAATGACTGTGCAGCAATAACAATAGCTCAGAATGTTTATGCCTGAAATTAAATGTTGGCTTGTATTTTTTCTGTTTTGTTAAATTACATAACGTAAAATTATATTATTTAAATGAGAGCTACACTACATACGGATTGTGTTTTACCAGTTAATTACATATGTAATGATTTATCCCACCCCCAAGCAATAAATTATTATTGTTACAATGTGGTTAATGTAAAGGCCACTTGTGGCTTCAGAGATCATGCAAACCCATAAAATACATACATTTTATCGTCAGTTTAAGAATGAATACAAAGCGAGGGATTGAGGCCACATTACACTGCTGCTGTGAATGGAGGTACTCGCCTGGTAAAAGTCCCACACTACAGAGGGCAGTGCACGACCGGGTGGGTTGTGGGTCTCCCTCACATCGTCTCTGTACGAAGTCACGTCCAGGTTCACCCCAAAATGAACTACTTCCTGTGAAACAAGGGCGGCAGTTGCTTCTCAAAGCTGGGCTCACACAGTGTGTTTATAATACACATACGACCAGCCTTTTACCAACATATGTATACAGTTCTGCAGCAATGTTTATTCAGATGTGTCAGCCATATGTAGGAATAGCGAATGGGCATAACTCTAAGAACACACAACGATGATGACTTGTGAAATTCAATGAACGCAATTCATAATTTCCCAGAGAATGTGAAAAATACTTGATATCATATGCTCACAAAATAAGCCATTTTAATACGAAGTGGATCACCAGACAGGAGCACTTTTTATTTCACCAATGACAAGACTACATATCTCTTGGTTTGGGTCGTACCTCTCGCAAAATTCGGTCAAACTCTGTGGTGGAAAACAGGCCTTGGTAGTAGTCCGGTTTGTGCCGCTGTAGCAAGGTGGGGTGCTTTTCCCACTGCTTTCTGCATGAGAACAAAATGCATTAAACATTTAAAATGTCCTGCAATGCAATTCTTTTCTTCAATAAAGAAACAAATCCCAATGACAACTTCATAGCACAAATGTACTCCGATAAGCCATAAAGAGAGAACACAGCCATTTTATACATTACATGACGTTATTTTTTCATGACCGAATCAACTGGAAAGGTAAATTCACCTGAAAAATTGTTTGCTTGGGAAGGGATTGATGAGCCATTGGAAAAGCTGCTCTGCTCGCTGTCGGCTGTTCTGCACAAGGTCCAGTGAGCCGAGGAGTGACGATAGGGACCTCGTCATATTCTTCTCTGCTTCTTTCACCTGCCAAGCCCCTCCCACTGCTTTCCTTCTCATCTCCATCACCTGCCTGTTTGTGTCTGCAACCTTCAAACAAACACATATACGAGTATAGTCTTTGGAGGCTTTAATTTTGACTCCATTCATCATCATCCATTAACCAAATTTGATTTTAAAATGTCATAAATACCATACTTCTCAATCATGCACGTGCAAAATGTAATACAGCGTCATTGTATTGGAGAGGGGGGAAGGTAAATACAATTAGTACAGATAACACAAGCCTCACCAGATTCTGCTGTCTCACTTCAGCCCCTGATTCCTCCTCCACCTGCACAGCTGCACATCCTTCTGACATCTCGGAGCATGCCTCCATTGCAAGATCGTTGATAGCCTTTTGCTGCTTCAAGTTGCGTCCTCCTTTCACCTTGGTGTTCATCCCTCGCCTCTTATCTTTGGCTTTTCTCCTCACCTCATTGGTCAAGCCCTGACGAAGCTGTTTTTTCATGGCTGACTTACGCTTCGCACCGACATCCCTGTTATTTATTGGGCTCCTGGTGGCTGCATTTGGTTTCTGTACACACACACGCACAATTCCAAACAACATCTATGTCCATTTCTATCTATGGAAGCTCCTGGGCCAGGTTGTGGACATTATCAGAGTAATCAGACTATGAAGTTCAAATCCTGGTTGGAGGTTGACTCAACCAATCATCACTCTTGGGTCGATAAAAAGAGTAGGAATTCGTGGGGAGAACCAACGGTGGTTGTCCGATAAGACAAGAATCACCCCAGCCATATTATAATAGTGGAATTTCCACTACTGGCTAAACGCTATACAGTACACAGGAGAAAAACACTACCTCGGTGCTCATTTGAGCACCAATTTGCTTTGACATCAAAGTGAACCAATTACTGACAAAATATTTACGTATAAAAAAACTTCGATCAAAGAATTACACTTCAATCGTTATTTTCAAAAATGCCGACAAAACTGAAGGAATTAAGAGCCCAATTCGCCCCAAATGTTCACTTTGACCGACCGACCACGTGAGCAAGACGGATTCAGGGCAGATTCTTCTACTACAATCGACGACGTACACACGGTTACCGTTCATCGGATTCTCGAAAAGACGAAATTAATATATCAGATATAAAATACAACACATCGGTACCTCACGGCTCTCTGTTAAGCCTCGAGCGTACGGTGTTACAGTCGTTTTGTCAATCCACTGCTCTGGATGAGGGCCTCCCACCCCCGACATCGTGGTGGTTATTTTTGGTTTACCATACTTCACCCCGATTAACTCCGCGAATGGAACTTATGGAATCCCAAATTACTGTATAATCTACAAGTACGTATGCCATCCATGAACGGGACAAAGGACCTTTCCGCGCTGGATCTTGCTATTTTACAGTCGAAAAGTGATGCCAAATTTAGCGGGCCAACGTTGCCCCAAAGCGGTTCCTTAGCTGTGTTAATATTGATGTGAAACCCGATGGAGGTCAGGCACTGCTGCCAGTCCGTGTAGGTTGCAAGACCCCCCCCCCCGCCTATTCATAACACCATTGTTGTTAGTGAAGCCTGTACAGTACGTCTCTGTGGGGAAATTGCATTACAGAAACGTGCGTACGTATGCGATTAAACTAAAAAAAAACCCTTACCGTTGTCGGCTTGTACACGGCGAACGCGGAAATCGCCTTCATTTCAGCGTACAGACTCGAGCAAGAACAACTCTGTTGTTATTTTTGTAACGCTTCGTATCCGGTCGACCCGCACCGTTGCAGTGCCGCACCGCACGACCCGGGAGGGATCCCACAAGCACGTGTTGCACGTGTCGCACGTGCGCGCCTAAAGCAAACGCGTTCCGTGCCCACCCACCCACGTCTACGGGAACTCGGAAGGGACAAGCGGCCACCACGAGGGCGGCCATATTACATAGGGGGGGTGTGGGTGAATTCCAGTGATGTTTCCGGGGAACGAGTAACAGTTAGCCGCTTGGTCGCTGCCTCCAACGTTTGAAGTCGGTCCCCCTCCAGGTTCATACTGCGGTGTGTCCTTGAGTCTGCGTGTGACTTTGTGATGCTGTGCGTGGCATTCGTCCGCTGTCGTCAGAGCATGGCGAAATCGTGTACCTTCAAAGCCCTTGATTTTATGATCTTATTTTAGCTAGGATTTTTACATAGCACTTTTGTCAAAGCACTTCACAAGACCCGTAAGAGGTTTTCGGGTTAGATCGCGTAAATATGTAGTGGGCTCAAATAGGCGCACACAACTTCTTGGGAGGCAACAGCATTTATTAACACCACCGTCCTCTCTAGCTCTGACTCTCGGATACACTATTTTTATTAATTTTAATTTTTACCTACGTGACTTCGCCTAAAGAATTAAGAGTATGAATCCAGTCACGTGTCCAGCCGGGGTCACACAGTGCCATGTCCTCACACCACACCCGTGGTCCCTCCGATCCTGAACCGGCCCTGACGTCATTCCCACCTCCGAACGGGATGACGTCATGTGTGTAGGCCTGTATGGCAGTGACGCTCCCCGGTATAGTGACGTCACACGTGTGTGTGTGTGTGTGCCATCCAGTAGTGACGCTGACAATCACTACACGACGAGTCAGTAGCTACTACTGTAGTCAGTAGATACAACTTTGTTGCATGTAGGGTGTGTAGGTATATATACCTATGTGGGGGATAAATCTACTATTTGAGGGGGGGGGTCGAGAATTTTCAGAAACCTTTTAAATAAACTATTTACCCCCAACTTTCTATTACTTTTTGGACTTCTGCAAGCCTCTTATAATTTCGTTGGTGGAGGAATGGACAAACGGACCACCGGGCTTTAACAATAGCTTAGTGTCTGTGTATGTATATGTAAAAAATTTAAGAGAAGTTTTGAAATATATTTTTCGCCCGGGCAAAGCCGGGTACTTCCCAATAGTACTTTTTAAATGAAAAAAAATTTACCTGTAAAAACAAAGTTTTTCACTATAAATCCTTTATATGCGTGGCATCGGTTTTATTTTATTATTAATTTGTTTTTCTTGAGTAAGAGTTTCATTTTTATGACATTGGTATTTTAGATTAAATATGAAAAAAAAATTCCTAAAAAGTGGAAAATTTTTGAAAAAAATTTTCACGAAAATAAATTGTCACGCACAACGAGTCTGTGTGCAAAATGTCAGCTCGATTGGATCACGGGAAGTGGGTTAAAAAACGACCAAAAGATTTGCACGGTCGTAAGCACGCAAGCAAGTGAACTTAATATAAAGGATTTAAAAATATTGTAAGAGCTAATTTATCACAAGCACAGCACGTTCCACACATACACGTTAAAGTCAAACCATTTTTACACTTAAAACAATAGTAACGTTTTATTTGAGCAAACTCTTAAAAAAATCTTGAAATTGCGTCAAACAATCATAGCCAACTTGAAAACCGTATTATACGGATAACATTTTCAGACTGTAATCATTTGGGGGACATGTTACAATTTTCTATACGCACACTACCCGCGCGGGATACACGGCCGAGGTGGAGAGTGGGGGGGTTGACGTCTGCACGCACGAATCTGGCTCAACGCTGTGGGGATGCAGGTGACATCATGAAGATGTACACACTAACATCACCAAAGCTCGCACAAGCCAGGAATCCAGCCAGAATGTTTTTTTTTAGTATATGAGTAAAATCAAAACACTTCTAAATTACAACTGTAGAAGTATGTTTGCAGCATCAAAGCTCTGCACACTGAAAAGTATGCCGTGGAAGCGAATCTAGACAAGCTGTAGTTGGTTGCATGCAACACCTCAAGTCAGGATTATACACCTATGAAAGCCTTTTCAGGCTGTGGAATGGCAACTGCGCAGAATACATTTAGAATGCGCACGGGAAACTTTAGTGCCAAATTGCGGTGAAAAGGCTCAAGAAAACACTTCAAACAAATGCCTTGCCAACACTGCAGAGGACGTGATTTTATATTGTGGCCATAATAACCTGGGGTGGGGGGGGGGTGCGTTAATCACCAGTAGTCTTGATTTGGGGGCCTAATTAACTAAAATATCGATAACCACTGCCTTATGTTAAACTCCCACATTTCAAAATATATACCAAAAACAATGGGACACATACTTCGGTTTTATGCAAATGACATTTAGGCTTTATCAGAATAGAACCAAAGTGTTAACAGGAAACATTTTAACGTACACCTAGCTTGTTTATACAATGTAAAAAACATTTCTTAACTGCACACATAAGTGAAACCAATGCCACATTCAACTGAAATGTAGGTAAATAAACAGCACGCCTGGAATTCAGGGCTTAGTAAAATAGGTATGGGAAAAGTTACCTTCATCGAGCAGTAGACAGATATTGGATTCGTTTTCATTAAATTTACTCCTGTTATGTTTACTTCCAAATGATCACTATGTTCCAAAAATGAACACTATCGTATTGGTGCTTGTCCACAGATATAACATAACTCTTATTGAGAGCATATCACTTTAATGCAGGCACATGTTTAGGAGGAAAGACATTCTTCATTTCTTGTGCACTACTTTCTGATTCAGATAGGCACAGAAGTCCCGCCAGACGGACATCAGGTAGCTCTGAAAGGTACGTTCATCATTCTTCATGAACTGCAGCAAGTGCGCGCGCAGGTCCACCAAGATGTTTGTAGAGTGGCAGTCTCGTGCATTCAACAGCGTGGAGAAGAAGTGGTTCCACACTGGAAAGTGCCACCTGGAACAATCCCATCAGCAAGACATCACCCATGATAAAGATGTTATACTCCAATTTTATAACGTATTAAGGGTTTGCAATGTAATTCTATTGCATATTTTAAGAGTATTTAAAATATTTTCAACGTGATCTTTCAAGCAAGAGACATGGATCCTCGGCGTTAACATTGACATGTCAGAAATATACTCCACAAAAATGCTTAGGAATTCAGTATGCATTCATGCAAGTGTAAATTTTCCAAGCAAATAAAAGCAACTTTCAATGGCTTCAAAAAAACTAATCACATTGCAATATATGTACACATAAAACTTTGAACCATTATCAAGCTCACCTTTTTAAGGTACTTTTCATTTTCCACAGATCTCCATCTTTGTAGACCTCCATGTACTTTCCAAAAATCAGGCAGTGCATTGTGCTGGCAATGCCAAAGTAATCGGGCTACAAGACAAAACAAATGATTAGTTTAAAATATAGAGAAACTAGATTAACGTTTAGCACATATTTGAAACCAGATTGAAGAGTGGTTTACCTGGAACTTCCATGGTTGGTCAGTCAACATCTCAATGCACTGAAAAGCAGAGGTCTCTGAGGAGCCTTTGAAGACCGTGCCAGAAGGAAAGAGACTGAGGTCAATGCTCTGGCCGAAGTCAATCAGCACCAGCCTGGAGGAGAGGCAGTCTTCAATGTTGTATGACCACCTATTGTTCCTGTAATGGAGCATACATCAACATATACAAATGACGCATATAATTTAAGATTACTACATTATCAGGATGTTGCATATCCATGGAATGATTTGAAATGTATTTATGACAAAAGGTTTTGACAAGCATACTGCAGCACTATGCTTTAATATTTCTCAGTTCTCTGCAGCTGCCAATTTGGTGTATGAAATCGATTCATGCAACAATGAAGAGAGTACACACCTGTTAGTTAGCACAAAGTTGTCCGGCTTGATGTCCGTATGGATGATGCCTGCCATGTGTAGCTGCTCCACCACATATAACATAGTGGTTGCCATGTAGAGCAGTAATGCTTGATGGGAAATCTTTGCAGTTTGCTGATGCAACCAATTTGCAACATCCTGAAAAAATTTAAGATTGCAATATTACATTTTTATTTTTGTCACTTGAACATGTAAAATAGATATCGTTATCCTTCATAATAAAGGTTTTTGGGTTAGATCGCATTATCCTTCGTGTCATAGCATTTTTGCAGTGTAACCAGGGCCGGATCATGTGGTCCCACGAGGCCCCTGGCCACATGTCTTTTGGAGGCCCCCCTGCTTTCCTATATTGGTGTCTTTGCCTTCCTCCTTGCAAAATCATCCACTAGATCATCAAAATCTAGCTGTCTGACTATTGACATAAGTGACAATGAGCACATGCTACTCTGCAGTTCATTTTTTATTCTGCCTAAAATAAAAAATGTCCGCTCACCCTGGTAGTTTGTCACTGGCAAAGTTATAAAAATCCGAAGTGCCACAAAAACATTGGGGAACACTGACTGCAGATTAAGTGCCTGCAACGTCTCTAGCAATTTAGTTGGGCACTTCTCACCCTCAGAATCAGACATGAAGGACTTGAATTGGATGAGTTAATTAGCTAAGTTCATGTCCAGGTCTGATGGTTATGCAGCGAAGAGTGCATTTACCTTTTTCCACTAGGACATCACTGTTAGACACCTGATCTGACAAACAGAACTCCAAAGAGACTGGTCAAACGTTTGTAAGCGTCCAAGCGATGTTCAAGGCATGCCACTAGCTTATCAATGACCACATACAATGATTCTATTTTGAACTTCTCCCTCCCCTCAAGTGTCACACCTGGCTCTGAGCTCTCATCTGCAAATGTTTTGCGTTTCCTCTTTTGCTGAAGATCATGCTTATATGACTGAGACACTTGTCACGTTTAAGGCTTCCCTTTCAAAAGCCTCAAACTGGTCTCGCTGTCCCGCCACAAAATCCCTCAACGAAGACAAAAGCTGTTCTGCTACAGAGATGTCAATGTCACTTTTCTGTAGGTGCATGATTGTAGCATGGAACCGGTCAAATATGACGTCCCAGAAATGTGCCATGAACACCATCTCTAAGTTGTCCAATTTAGCACATAGTCCAGCAGCCTCAATTCGAGTATCTCATTTCTCTCCAACTTTTGTGGTCCATATTTCATAACTAGTATGCTAATTATATGAATTTATTTATAGCATATCTCAATATTTATTATAAATATATTAATTCAATTATTAGTTAATGACAACACCCTTAAAATACTGTTGTTGGAAAATACAATCAAGTGGTAGTATTTTATAGTCGACTTGTACCTAAAGGCAGCTTTGAGTAGATCAAGGAAAAACATAGAAAAGCATATAAAATAACCCTAATCCTTTAAAAAGGCAGTTAGAAAATAGCCCTTAGGAGGAATTGTTGAAAAAGCCTTTAAAAAGGCTGTTGTTTAAAAAAAGATTTTAAAAGTCTGACTATATTACTGTGGTGTATCAAGAAAGAAACAGGCATCTGTCTGTCGCTTTTCCTATCAAGAAATGTCTTATATACCTGCCTGACACAGATAATTACGTTGCTTTAAATAAAAAAAGAAAACTTTTTTTTATTGGCTGAACCCAAGATTTCTGATAAGTCAGTGAAATTACTTGGTGGAGACTATGCACATAGGCCACATCCCATCGATGGGGAGGGGGGGAAAAAAGACCTCCTAAGAGCTGTGCGACAATTTGCATGTCAATGTTAGCATTATCTACTTCCATGGATCGGTCTATGGAAAAAATTAATGGAGTTTTCCTTAATCTTTAAGTATGGATTGGGTCTCATATATGCGTTAGTGTATGAAAATAATATAGCTTTTGCCATTTTTTTATGTTTATGTTTCACAAAACCTCAGTGTATTTTTAATAATTGATTTGTCAACGGCTAAGCTCTCAACAAACGACGAGCCCTCGGTCTCACTAGTTGGCTTTTTAGTGCAGCTAATTTGGTTGTAAGGGCAGCTAGCTGGCAAAATGCCAGCTAACCAACTAATTTCTGCTAACAAGCTGAATCATATGGGCAGCTTACTAGGGAAAATTGGCAGCTAGCTAAAATAAAGGCACAGTTAGTTACAGTAAGTCAAATAACAAAAGGCTTGCCATAATATTACACCCTTCAAACTGTCCTGTTATGCAGAATGAACTGACTTGTTGGTGAATATTGTATCATGGCACAGCATATTGTTGCGTGCCAACCAGTGGCTCAGTTGTACAGAAGCACTGTACTCCAAGAGGCTCTCGTTTTAAGCATGCTCTGTATGTAACAAGGGGCTCGATGTATGCACCAAGGGGCCTGCGGGCCCTAGTGGTCAGCTCACGTTTTAAACACCAATAGGTCTGAGGGCCCTCACATTGTAAACAGAGGGGTCTGGGGGACCCTAGTGGTCAGCTCGCGCTATAAGCACCCAGAGGCCTAGTGGTCAGCTTGCACTGTGCACACCGAGGGCCCTGGCCTTCAACTTCCTTATGAAGTCTTGGGCCACGCACCGCGCGAGACCTGAGGCTTGGAGGCCCCCTGGCAGTCAGAGGCCCTGGGGCACTGGCCCCACTGGCCCAGTCCATAATCCAGCCTTGAGTGTACCCACCAGGAGTGATCCGCAGGTATGCAACTCCCCAATCAGGATGCTGCCGTTTTGGTATATATGCTCCGAGTTCACATTAATGAAGAGGTCCAAATTAACAGGGCTTAACCGTGCCTTCAACTGAGTACACATGTAAAACTCCCACGGGTGAGCTGGCATCTGAACCTGAACAGAAACACAACCAGACAAAATGTTTATTCTCCTTACTTCAGCAGCAAACAGTTTTAGCATGTGTTATTGAAAATGTTGCAAAAAAACAAATGAAAACTCCAGTACCTTCAATGCAACTTTCTCATCGAATCCATCAGGTTTGGAGGCAACAGCACAATACACTTTGGCGAAAGCACCATCCCCGACTAAGGATTGTACATGGTACATTGTGGGCCCTGCAATACATCACGCATGATTAATTATACATCATATGCACATTTGTAACAGCTTTTTACAAATTAGACATTAAAACAATATATACACACACTTACCAAGCTGAAGTTTAGATGTCAGATTTATGTTGGGAATGCATTCATTACTGCAGAAGAAATTGGGTAAAGACTCTAAAGGTGTCTTCAGCTGTGAGAGCAGAGATTCAATCAGCACTGGGTTCCAAGGCCTCTCCACAATACATCCACCTGTATGGCAAAAATATAAAATGTCAAGTTATACCGCTATATGCATATGGGGCATTGGTTACACCATTTTTCAATGAGCTGCAACATTGGAGTTTGTATAATGAAAATACTAGGACTTACTTTGAATTTGCTGTGGTTCCTTTAGCAGGTTATCCTTCAAGTGCATAGCTTTGTTTTCTGCATTCTCATCAACTACTGAGTGTCGAAAACTGCTTTGAGATTCTGGTTTCAATCTCGGAGCACTAGGTAGAGAAGAGGGCATTACCACGTTTTTGTCCATGCAAGATTGGCTTGACAGTGTGGCCACCGTCTCTTCTGGTTTTGTATCCCCTTCAAACAAAATCTTAACGGTATCAGACTGGACTGGTGTTGCTGACTTTGCTTGTGGGTCGATACTGTCTGTGTTGGGTGTCGTCTTTAAAGAGGTGATGGATGCACAGGATGACGACGATGAAGAACGTGCAGTCTCGTTGCTGATCTCGCCAATTGGGCTGCAAAGGTGAGAAAAAAAAACACTTTAAACATGCTGCACTTGACATCTCATGTTAAATAATTCTCATCAAGGTAAAAACCTATTTGGTTTCCGATTCAAAGTTATTTTGTTTAACACAATGGGATAACAGTGATACTTTTAGAATCAGATTATACAGATACATTTTAATAATGGTTCAATATTTTAGTTATGTCCTCAACATGAAACAAATAAACTAATACAAAACGTAATTATGTTTTGAGATGACTAACCTGAGCCGTTTCTGCGGAGAAGTGTAAGTTCTCATAAAGCAGGAGATGCCTTGGTAAGGACGTTGCATATCCGGCTTCATCAACTTATCTGCAAGACCAGAAGCATATATGCATACTCAAAATAACTGGCTATTTTATATGTGCAATGAGTTTTGACAAGTTGAGCTGTCCATTATCATCACTGGTGCTAAAATGCTCAAACCAAACTTAAATAATTTTTGGTCTTGCGAATTCTTCAGCATTTTTAGTGCTATACATTTTTTTGTGCAGCTTAAAGGAATTGGTGCAAAGTAGATATTCACAGACAAAATAACTTGTAGCATGTACCATGCAAAGTTGATTAATGTTTGTGGCGTAGTGCGTGAAGCCTACCCCGTGAGCTGGAGATAGCGTGGTCAGACCGGTGTGGGAACGGGTTTTGGGAGAGAACACGCCAACCAGTTCTAGGGCAACGTAGGCTATTTATAGACGGACCCCTCTTACAGGGACCAAACAATGAGCTGTTGCATAGGGGAAACCCCTAGAAGAGGGGTACTCTGCAAAGCAGAGTTGCATAGGGGAGAGAAAAACCCCTGGAGGAACGTCAGAACTCTGAAGCAGAGTTGCGTAGGGGAGGTGGACAACCCACCTTTTCTCCCCCCCCCTCAAATGCTTCTGTGTGTGTCTCGGGAAAGCGGTAGGGACCGTAGGTGTGAGTAGATGTGTGTGGGTGATCTTGTGTTGATTCTTATTTGGTTGATGTTCTTTGTGGTAGCCTGCTCCACGGCTGTAACTCCCCTCTACCTGGGGTGGATGGTGTCAGCTCAGGGAGTAATAAAAAAGTTGACATCCCTAACAGCCAGGGCTCCGAGTGGTCGAACGCCAGCGCAACGCAATACACACCACCAACCATCAGCCCTCCTGATTGATTAGGCAACGTGACTGTTTATTTTTAGTCATATCGAGGCAACTTGATTTGATTGGCTGTCAGATGGTGGCAGGTTAGTACGTAAAAATTACATACCTACACCATGTAACCAAAATTGTTTTTTTTTTATAATTCATCTATAAAGCCTATAAATAAAATGCAAAGTTGAAATGGCCAGCAACTATGTTAAAATCTACAGTCATGAAAAATTTGGAACAATTGTATTGCTCTTATTACTTTCTGAGTTCTCATCTGCATCGTCGTGTGTGTCCTGGCACACTGAGAAGGGTGTGGACATCAGTGGAGCCAGCTGAGCAAATTGCCGTGTGTTTTCCGGGATCCATCCAAGCGTCTGATTCGGTGGTGCCATGGCGTCTGTCGTATGGTTCCACATCATCGGGTCAAACCCATCAAGGTCCTCCTGTTATGGCATTTGAGACAACAAGTGTTGTGGGGGAACATTATTTTTGAAATTCACAATGTAAAATTTGTATTGTTACATGTCAAAGATATTTAAATTACCACATCCAAAGCAATAATCTATTCTGACTAAAAAACCTAACACCTGATCAACTACTCAAATAGCAATCCCTTGGCTGTTGCATCAACATAAAATCATAATACTGGATGAAAGAACGCAGTCAATCTCTATACTGTATTATGGAAAAACAATAGCCACTGGTGTTACCTTCCAGTGTATTATTTATTTACAATTATGATACATAGATAACAACTTCCTCTAATGGGAATCGACATGCATCAGTATAAAAGTAACAATTTGCATACCTGTCAATCCATACAGTTTACCCGTATTCTTGTACAGGGAAATGGAGTTGAGGTCCATACGAGATACAGACGTTTAAATATGGGCAATTTTTTTGGTCTATTTGTTTGTGTTTCTCCCTTGTGATGGGACTTTGTAGGATGAACGTTGAGATTTATAAGGGCACGGGGTGACCAATAAGATCTGAATTGGACAGTATATGAGGTAGGCACTGATAAAGGGTCGACGGCTATGAATTTAGGTACATGTAACAATATATTTCTGTTAAGTAAATTTTATTTATACAAATCGGATATTTTATCCTGGTTCAATACAGAATTTAAATACTCTTAATATAAACTACTGTATACAAAACACCCACACCTCAAATTAGCAGTTGGCTACGTACAGTGCGAAAGGAGTTAAACATTAAAACACAAAAACAAGCAACTAAAGTATTTATTTTTGTAGAAAAACAATATCCTTCTTAAATTAAAACACTTACACTCTTTTGACTGGGGTTATTTTCATGGCCTGCAGCTACATGCATATATTCAGGACTGCTGGGTTCATCCAGATTTTTCTTCACGTCGGACCTGAACACAAGCACACTACATTAATATGACTGCCCATTATTGCATGTTATTGCATGTTCAACTTCTTTCACGCCGTACGTAGCCAGCAGTGTTAATCGGAGGTGCAAGGCAAGGACAAACCTAACACAATAAATGTTAAAAACTACTGCTATTTTGCTAATGTTACTCTTGACTCACGAAACTACTGTGAAACATTGTGCAAAATACTGTTAGAATTTGTTTAATTGCACAAATATAATTCAAATTTCTGGGGGATGAGTATACTCAAGTTATGTATTATCTTTGAATCTCATTGGCCTTCCCATGAGTTTGATATAAAATATTACAAATCATACTATACCTGTTCGTGATTAAACTTTCTTCAAAGATTGTAAATGCATTTTTTGCATATGCATTCGGTGGCTCATCTGGAAAATGAAAAGTGAAAATATTAATACCCATAAAATTACCAAGATACCAAATAAAAACTATCGTGCAATCAGCATGACCAATTAATGTTGAACCCACCAGCCTGCTTGCTGCAAAGTGCTTCAAACATCCGGATATCTTGGTTGCCAAAGACATCATCCTCATCATTGGCCACAGGTGCTCCACTGAATATGGACATGATAAACCCTAATGACATAACAAAAATAAAATTACCACAATTATCCTTTTTCCAAAATTTTATTAAGTGAATGTTGATATTCTTTATTGTCAAAAAGCATTACAAAATGTTAAATAGTTTATGTAGTCATCTTTTTGTATAGATTAATCATGACTGAAATATGTGAGGATATCAGTGCACATACCCATTGCTTCTTTAGTATTGAACGTGGGGTCCTGCTGTCTGTAGGGTGATGGGGAAGTGAGGTTGGACGAAGGCCCGGCACTCAGTTGCTTGGGTGTCACAGCCGATGTGTTTGCCTCCTGGCTCCTTTGGAGTACACTGCTGTTTGGGTTTGCTTTCTTGGCCAAAGATTCTAAATGGATTCAGCACAAATATATACCAAACTGTTCGTATAATTGTATTCACCGTGGAATGGTCAGATTTAACATACTTGAGCAACACTTTTGTGCATGAGTAAGCTAGAGGACCCTCACGAAAACAATGTGATATTAACATGCAAAAATCCAGCAGCCTCGTTGTACTGGAACCTGTAGGCATATCACTGCCCCTGCAAATGAGTATCATGCATACGATATTTACACAATTCACTAAACTTACCACCCAAGCATGGATTTCAAAAGTACACCACCACACCCGATCGCAGCCACCAGTACCTACCAATACCAGCCCAGTTTTGTGACTACCAACACAAGCTCTATGGCCACCCAGAGATCCAGTGGTTCTAGCACCAGTCAATTGTGTATGGAATATCATCGGACGCCTAAGCTCATACATTTCGTAATACACAAACATAGTATTGGACAAACGATGGACAGTGAATGTGCTGAAATTAAGTGATATCAGGCTGGGAGAATAAATCTGAATTTCTGTTATGTGCCGTGTATGTGCTTGAAATCATCCTGCAAATAACAGCCATATTCTCTACATCTACTGGTGGTGACATGGCCTAGCGGTAGCACATTCGTCGCTTGTTGTAGAGGTTAACAGTTGGAATCCAGTGGATGCCCTTTTACTGTAATAATCCAAAAATGTGCTGTTTGCTTCAAAGTGGACGTTAAAGATCCCGTGGACATCAATTGTAAGAATAGGCCATTGTGTTGCAGTGTCAAGAATTCACATTTTTTAAATCCGAAAATTACTCAATTGGGATTATTACTTAGCAATCGGTGCCCCCCTACTGGCAGACTAATGCCCCAGGAAACTGTTGCAAATGAGAATATCATGGTCGAGTTCTCACCTGTTTAAATACAATTTACTTAAAACTACTCAACTAAAATGTGCTCAACATAAATGTCCATATTCTTGGTTCTTTCGGTAAAGTGACGTAGAAGGGAAACAATACGCGACTTTACCAAAAGAACCAAGAATATGAATCCCTGCAGTCACGAACGCTTTAAATCAAAAAATAAATGTCCATCTTTTAAAACGTGCTGAGGGAAGTCAATTTACATGTAGATATTCACAAATATAAATGTAAAATTAAACACTTACCATTGTCTTCTGATGGAAAGCTGTTTTCATTCGACTTATGCATCTCATTTCTGTAACAACACAAATACATGTTATAAATATCACATTAATTAAATGACAAATTATACTTTCCAGGTATAGTTATCAGACACCACTTCATATATACTACATAACATTTCACCCAACACTTGAGGACATAAAATATCTCTGTATAATTTTAAATAACACGCCTATATGGAATTTTACCCATTTTCCAGGTCGAGTGCCTGAACAACTGTGGATTGATCTTGGAATGGCTTGATAGACTGTAGAGAAGCGGGACACGATCTCTTGTGCAGAGGGGAATGCTCCGGTTCCCTCAATTGGTTCAAGTTTAAGCTTTGAACTTTGATTGTGGACTTGTCAGACAGCACATTGCGTGGAGCAGTAGGCTGTTGGTTCTGTAAGCATACATGCGCACAAAAAAGTCAAACATCAGAAAATGCACAAAGCAATCGCAACTTATGCCAAAGCAAATTTGAACTTCTGAATGCATTTACAAGTTTAAAAGTATTTCCTTCAAAGATAGCCAAATTCATTCTCAATAAACTACCTCACCTTTTCCTCATGTAAAATAGACAATTTAAGAGTACATTAAGAAATCCCTCAACATTTTATATCCACCGTGTCCAAAATCTAAACTCCACATCATAACACCACCCTATATCACGCATAATTCTAAAACACTCTTGGAAAGTCAGCCTGGGGCTCCAGACTGGGGAGGTTACATTTCCACTCAGACGACACTTGCAGATGAAATGAGCGACTGGAATGGGCCAGCAGTGGCTTCACATTTCTCCACTATCGTCTTGGTTCTTTCGGCAAAGTCATGTAGAAGGGAAATAATAAAATAATAATAAAACATAATAAAATACAATTCTCACGACGTTTCGGCTACAACGCAAGCAGCTGTCCTCAGGTGAAGAACAGGTCTGTTGGAAAGACAGCGTCTGAATGAACACCACCAAGCTTGGCAGCGTATATTTAAGCTGGGTTGGAAGAGGAAGGGCCTTGACGAAGGAATTTGCATATCAACAGAGGAAGGCGCCCTTCCTCCTCTAACCCAGCTTAAATATATGCTGCCAAGCTTGGTGGTGTTCATTCAGACGCTGTCTTTCCGACAGACCTGTTCTTCACCTGAGGACGGCTGCTTGCGTTGTAGCCGAAAAGTCGTGAGAATTGTATTTTATTATGTTTTATTTTTATTATTTTATTATTTCCTTTCTACGTGACTTTACCAAAAGAACCAAGAAGATGAATCCCTGCAGTCACGAAAGCTTTAAATCGAAATTTCTCCACTAGATGAGCACAAGCATGTAACTTTCCATCAGAAATTGTCAGGTGAGCGTCGAGCAGTGGTAAATTGTCACATATTGCCTGGACATTTCATTTACAGACTAATCCAACTCCACATGTTAGCTGAAACTGTAAAACACAATTTTAATAGTTTGCAGCCTCCCAAAATTAAAACAATGAAATTCCACAAATACAATTTGGTCAAATACCTCTTGCAACGATGGAACCACAACAGGATTCTGTTTCCTTGGCATTTCTTGAATGTTCTTTCTAAGTGGCAGTGGAGGTTCCTGTTGACACAGCACCTCATCCTGCGTGCATATTCCCTGTGAGTAAACAGGTAGGCCGGCAGCTGGAGGCCAAACCTGCATGCTCTTCATTTCATTCAGTGTCTTGACGACTTCCTCGAGCAACATCCCACACTTCTCTCTCTCATTATGCAATTGTAACCTTTCCATTTGCAAACTGTCCTCCATTTTCTCTACAGGTGCATGTACAAAGAGAAATAGCATAAACAATTGTAATTCAAATGCTCGCAAAACATTTCAGAAGATGCATGTATGTCTCTTCTTCATTGGGGACTTACCCTTGGCTTTTTTCTCATCTTGGTGAAGCATCTGGTTTCGGCAAATCTTCTGCTTGTATCGTTCTGCTCTCAGCTCCTCCATGCTGAATTCTTGCAGCCCAGCATCGAGCTTGTCCTTGCAGTACATGACCTTGGTTTTATCATTTGTATCATGGTTCTGGATGCGTTCAAGGAAACCTTCACTTTTAACTGGCTTACGTGCACTCAGCACATTGTTTGTTAGTGGGTCGAGCTTTCTTGGAGTCCTTTACAGAAAAACACAATAACAAATGTATTTACTTGGTGAACTCATGATTATAATGTTCAAACTTAAATGACAAATTTGTTATCAACATTCTAGCAGTTATTATACTACATTTTGCAAGTTTGACAAACATGTAACAATTACCATATTGACAAAAGTTATGCGTGTTACACTTGTTGAACCAGGAAAGTAATGTATAGCTGGACATAAATATGAAACAAGTAATCTGACGTACGGTATTGATGGGTCTGGGTTTGCGCCAGGCTCATCCACATAAGTAACAAAGCTGGGTCTTGAAGGAGCATCATTGTGCAGTCCACCGGAAGGATTTTTCTTATACTGGTGATTAAAGGAAAATTAAACAATCATATCAATGTTCTTACTATGCATGCAGCTTTTACATAGGGACGATACAGTGATGTGCTTTTATGATAAATTCGATTTATTTTCCTGGATCTTTACCCGTATTTTGTTCCAGGGCTTAGGCTTGACGTCATTCTCTTGGGCTGTGCGGGGAGGTGGGGCAAGCCATGGCTGCTCATCAAGGATTTCTGGTGGCATGACAAGCTTTTTCTCATCCAGAGGTATAAACGTCTGTCTGCACTGTTGCTGATGACCAGACTTTGGTTGCATGTTTATTATGCCTGGTGGACCTGATGGACAATAATGGCACAATTTAAAGTACAGTATTCAAGATGTAACTTTGATGGTTTAGTATTTGGCATGTTTTGCAAATCCCATCTACTCTTACATCAAAATCACAATATTAATATTTGTATTTACATTATTTCCAAGCCAAGATGCGCAATAAGTCAAAATTAACTTTTTACTAACAACCAATGGCACAATAACAGGCACTTATCACCTTAATACCTACACAGATAGTATTTAGCGACCCCCATTGAATATCAAGTACATTCGACGCCACCTACCACTGACTGTGCTGCCAACACGTATGACAGGCGCCTGTGCCTTCTTCCCAACGACCTTTAGGGCTGCAAATGCCATGCGCTGCTCTTCCTGGCTGGTCGTTTCTTCTGGCTCATCTTGGGCTTCAGACATCTGAGTGATAATCCTCCGTGCAAGACATGAGTCCAATTGCCTGAAAACATTCAATATAATTTCAGTGCAATTTATAGAATTAAATAGAACTGATAATTTAAGAATTGGAATACTTCTGTATTGCCATTCATAAAAAAAACACCGAGGGTCATTACATTTCACTCTTTGCGTTTTAAAATATTAATATATACTTCAAACACAAAACAGTATATACGTAGCCATTTAAGGTAAATTCAAACCCTCATCTGTAACTGTATCGACAGTAAACAAATAATTTCCAATTTCATCTATATGTGGCTGTGTCAAGTGGAACCAAATTTTTACCATGTTATGAACACTTTAAAAATAAGAAATATAATTCAGTTAACCTTTGATAACAATGCAACTTGTCGAGCGGCTGAGCATTTTGCTGGATTCCATTCGTGATAACATCAGATGCTTGCTTGTAGTTTTCTTGCATTTCATACTCGGTAGCCCACGAAATGTAAAATCTGGCAAGGTTTTTTCCAATGCCAACAGAATACATGTAGTTGTACAGATCAATGGGTTCCAGAAGAGAAGAGGCCTGAGAAAACAAAACACCACTTCATTTTATACAGTATTAATGTTAACTGAAACATATTTAGAGTACAGTATTGTCACATGCAACAGAGCACAGAAGCAATACATAATAAATTAATAATTAGAAAACTTGGAATCATCAGAATACCATTATTCGAAATTTATAAGTACACAATGCTGACTTTTCTTAAGCGCAGTGGGGCTATTCACCACCCCTTTAAAAAATCCACTATTCGAGCCTTGCGCAGATACACGTATTTGCCATGTGCAACAAAACAAACTTTCCCTTCAAGGCTGTTATTTCTGCTACAGTATTCAAGCTTACATTTCTATTTTACGAAAGGCTCTGTAAGGCTTCATAAAAGAGTGCTTCTTTGTAACAAAGGGGATTTGTGGAGACAAGGATGCAAAGAGAAAGCTGCAGACCAAGCACAGCTGGAGAATCAGAGCTGCTGCTAGAGGTATAATGTAAACATTTGGATTTGTAAAAAAACATTGTTTTAGTCACAGACTAGCTGTGTTGATGTGATCTGTTGACAAGAAAATGATTTTGAATTTTGGTGACGTGGATTTCAAGGAATATCAACACAAAAATACTAAAATCCTTTAAAATAGACCGTATGGCAAATTTGTTCCATGTGAATTTTACCCATAACCTTTTGCAATGTATTCGCAGATTAACGGGATCACGCTGCTGCTCTTTTCCTCCCATAATCTGCAACACAACCCAATAAAAAAAAAATAGATTTAAGACTAATTTGTCATTTGGCCCCCCAATATCAATGCAGATTTTTTTTGGGCATCCTGTTGTATATGCTACAGTAAAATAACTTATGAACGAATACAGAAGTTGGTCTTTAAATTAGAACAATATTGCCATTAGCGAAATGTACTTACAAATTTTAAGCAATGTCCAACAAAACGCATATCGTTGTGATAAATGGCTTCATCTTTAAACCGGTCAATGACTTGCTCGAGCAGTTCAGACAAACAGCTGCCTTTGCCTTCCTGAGGAAACATCTGCACTGTCCAGTTCACATACCTGAGATCACAACATGCCATAATTAATAATCAGAATGCATATCCATATCGACATTCACTGTAACTGCCTTTAACAGCAGCAGTGTAAACATTTCCTGAAAGTTAAAATGTTCTTAGTGACCTCTCAGCAACCATAAGGGTTTCATAAAAAAATAATTACATTAAAAAATGCAAAGTACACTATTTCGTAAAAAAAAATACTACATTACAGCACATGCTGACACATTTTAAACAGAAATATACTGTACTCTCATTCCAAAGACGTTACCAAAACCTACCTGTCCCAGACGTCCAAAGGATCTTCACCAGAATACAGCCGTATTTCCGTTTCAAAAGCTCTAGAAAACATACAAACTTAATTAGAGTGTTTTCGACGTTTAATAATGCATACAATTTTGAACCAATAATCACATGATAACGTTCAGTGAAGGCGAAATTATTGAAAATAGTAATGTTTTAATTTTGAGGCAAACATTTTATAACAGAACCGAGAGCAAGTAGCATACTGTCTGGGTTCGAGTGACAGTCTAGGCAAAATTGTCAGGCGGAGTAAATAATACGCATGTAACGAGTCTCGAAATGAATTCGACTCCCATGCTGACTCTACAGTAAAGACGAGAAACAATTCAAATGCAAAATTTGCCGAAACACTAAATGTTTACAATTGTTTCTTAAGTCTTCTGTATTAACATCATTACCAAGTATCATTTTACGTGTAGACCCCTTTTTTCCAATCCACTGCTGGATGACAACCTCCCCACGCAATGTAATACACGTTTCTTATTATTACTCCGCTTGTTGACCCAGTAATGCCTTACCGAGTTGATTTGAGGAAGGCCCTGACAAGTTTTCGAAGTAGGGGCAATGTATAATCCAAATTGTATAATCGAAACGGAGTAGTTTCCGGGTATTTTCTTTATTTGTACCATGACTTCGGAATAGTGCTCTTCGAGCAACGTTACGGGGAGGTCTTTAACGTCCACTAAAAAGCAGACTGCACTATTTTATGGTTAATACACCAGAAGTTCTAATCGCGAACCTATGCACCAAGCGGCGAATGTGCCACCAATGGGCCATGTCACCACAACCAACGTGAGGATATTTGACCCCAATTCACCACTGATCGGTGGGCGTTGAAGGTGGCGGATTAAATGTCGATTTATTTTGCACCACTGCCCTCTGCTGGCCACCACATCTGTTATGGTCGCCAATTCCATCATAATCTATATTCAACCCATTTTATATCTTTCGAGATGGGGCACATTACAGATGATTTGGTTAAAAAGATACAAACTACGCCAAGCACATTAAAACAGTATACTGACAAACTTGGCGTTTATGGACTCTTCTGACCAACGATTTGTGCAATTTACAACAAAATTCGGCAGCCCTGACAAGTGGTGAAGCGTGATTATCAGCACGAATTCCCGTGGAATCCATTGTCCGACCACTCTTTGTGGTGGGCAATCGTCTGCCGCCAATTTGGCCCGTGGTTCCAATGCAGCCACACGGCTGGGGCGAGATGTTAACTACCTCGCCTGGTGCACAGGAGGAGGTTGTGGGTTTGATCCAGACCCTGGCCCCTGTATATTTGGAGTTTGTATATTATTTGTCCACGTGGTCATGTGTATTTTTCTCAGGGTCCTCGGGGGGAGGGGTCCCTCCACATTCAAAAATCAACATCACGCCCTTCGTGTTTGCCTGCTATAAATGTCCACACTTTTGGGGGGGGGGGCATCATTTGTGGCCAGGTCGCTTCTGAAAAAAAAACTGCGCCACCACCTTCGCAACTTGACGTCAAACACCGTCGAGCCGACGTAAAAGCCACTCACATTTTCTGCCGCCGCAGCTGCTCCGCGCAGTCCGTCGCCTCCTGCTTTTGGAACGCTTCGTTGATGGCCGCCGCAGATCTACCCCCGGGCAGGAGCCGCACGTTCTCCTTGCTCAGCTCCCAGCCGTTGCCGTCCTCCTCGAGCTCACTCGCCATGGCGCTCGCAACTCGCAATCCCCGCCGACGAAATCAGCCGAAAAAAATAACAATAAAGGAGATGGATATTATATGGGCGAGCGGTGAAGAAGCTGACCGGAGACGAACACCGCTGGGTAGCGTCAACAACCGATGCCCGGGCTAAGATTCGAACGCCAATCGCCGCCCGCTGATTGGTCAGGAGTAGGTGGAGCCTCTTTCTGATTGGTCCGCCGGGGTCGCGACCGTTGGGTGGGTGGGAGGAGCTCGGCAGTGTGGCCCCTCCCACAGGGAGGGGCGTGCGTAGCTGGGGTGGGGAGGGATGGGGCTTGCCAGATGGGAGGGTTTTTACCTCTAGTCATCAGGATTTTTATTTGTCCGGGACTCTTCGACTTACGAAGACTCGACTTACGAACTTTCAGAGATACGTGCAAACCTCTTCTTGGTTCTTTCGGTAAAGTCACGTAGAAGGGAAATAATAAAAGAATAAAAATAAAACATAATAAAATAGAATGTTTTATTTTTTTTTATTTTATTATTTCCCTTCTACGTGAAACATAATAAAATACAATGTTTTATTTTTATTATTTTATTATTTCCCTTCTACGTGACTTTACCGAAAGAACCAAGAAGATGAATCCCTGCAGTCACGAAAGCTTTAAATCGAAACGTACAAACCTGGTCCGTGCGTCCAGTTTGGGGCCATCCATTTAGTAGGTACGCAAAAAATCTGTCAAAACTTGACCCATCCCCCCTCCCTATACGCACGCGGACTTTTTACACCCCCCCCCCACCTGCGTACGTACGCTTGGGGGCCGTGCATAAATGACGTCACGCACCTATGGGAGGGTTGAGAAATGTGACGTCACATCAAAATGCGCAACTTTAAATAAATATAGACAACACGTTCTACTTAATTAAAAAGACTTTTTAATAAATGTTTTCTCCTACAACATCAGAGTGTAGCGCCACATTAAATACGCACTACAATGACAATAGTTTAAAGCGATTTGAAGCATGTTTTATTTTGGGGGGGGGGCAGAGCTTTGTGACGTCATATTTGAGGTGGGGGGGTCTGAATTTTTGTAACGTCGCGTGACGTCATTTATGGACGGCCCCTTGACCCCCCTACCCCCGAATCCTATAGAACGGCCAATATTTAATCCACGCAGAAACGATCAAGGATGAATAATATTAACGTGTTTAAGCAAACAGATAGTCCACCGCCGGTTGCATTAAACAATTAACTTGCGTACCTTGGCCACTTATTTTGCCGAGCTGCGTGATAGCTGCAGTCAGGGGCACGGTGGCACACGAAGTGACACCTCTCCCACAGTCCCACTTCTCCCGGCAGTAGTAGTTGTCTGACAACTGAAGACACTGAACTGTGGCTCATTTGAAGGTTGAAGGCCAATGTAGACAATTTATTAATTTATTATCGAGGCTTCACCCCCCCCCCCCCCCGTTTCATATGCGTACGTACATTGTCAGTAGACCCCCCCACATAAGCAAACTACATCTGCAAAACATGAAGAACCAGTGGCATCTACAGGAGATTATACAACTTTTAAAGCCATTCCCTCTGTTTAGTGTACATGCCGTATAACTTGTTTTGAATCGACAGGAGTAAAGTTAGACTTACGAACAGACCTCTGGAACCTAACTTGTTCGTAAGTCGATGAGTCCGTGTACTGAATGAATCCAAAGCGCTATTAATCTAGATTTGAAGCTTTCGTGACTGCAAGGAATCATACTCTTAGGTTTTTTCGGTAATTTCACCAGGCTCACTGTTCATGAACTCTTGGAAGTGCTTGCACAAAGGATAGTAACATCTCATCCTGTGTTCTTTGGAATATATACCGAAAAAACTAAAAGTATGAATCATTGCAGTCACGAAAGCTTCAATAATAAAATAATAATAAAGCTTCAATAATAAAATAATAATAAATGAAAATAACTAAATGTAGTTATTTTCATTTATTATTATTTTATTTTATTATCTAAATGTAGTTATTTTCATTTATTATCTTATTTTATTATCGCTATTAATGTCTTTTTCAGAGATGTCCAGTAGAGGCACGGGGTCAAAACGGCACAACAACAAACGATGCAACACACGATATGAGTGCAAAGTATAAGAAAGGTAAACAAATAACTGAAAAATATAAAAACAAATAAAACTAAACTTTTTTTTATCTTACCAGGTAAATCCCACTGAGCTATTGGCTTATTTTTCAGAAGCGATCTGGCCACAAATGATAGCTTAGCGAAGTGCCTTATCGTGTGTGGAGATTTCTAGCAGCAAAATAATCTAAGTAATATTTCGTAATCATATGGGGTCTCGCATAGGATCTCTGGAATGAACACCACTTCCCAATATAATTGAACGTTTTTTTTTAAATCATAGGTTGAAAGCATTTATGCATTAGCTGTGTGATGTGTTCAATTCGCTTTGGCCGGCGTGGTGAAGTATGGTCAATCGAAGCCAATTCGCTTTGACCAGCGTGGTGAAGTATGTTCAATCGAAATCAATTCGCTTTGGCCGACGTGGTGAAGTATGTTCAATCGAAATCAATTCGCTTTGGCCGACGTGGTGAAGTATGGTCAATCGATGCCAATTTGCTTTGACCGGCGTGGTGAAGTATGGTCAATCGAGGCCAATTTTCTTTGACCGGCGTGAAGTATGGGCAATCGAAAACAATTACGCTTTGGCCGATGTGGTGAAGTATGGTCAATCGAAGCCAATTCGCTTTGACCGGCGTGGTGAAGTATGGTCAATCGAAGCCAATTCGCTTTGACCGGCGTGGTGAAGTATGGTCAATCGAAACCCTCCTTGAACTGATTTGGAATCGACCGCATCTCGTGCCGAAAAAAAGGAATCGATTCCACAACTTGGCGGTAGTAGAATCGGACATCGATTCTTCTCGGATCGACAATCGCCCCATCCCGCGGTAACTGTACCAACATCAACATCGCCAGCAGCAGCAGCATCACCAAGGATATCAACATCAACAACAACAACATCACCAACAAACACATGCACAGCTCCGACATCAACTCCAGCAACATTCCCACCAACATCACCAATGACAACCACCAACATGATGAGCACTGTCAACGGCGAAGTCGGTGGTGGTGGTGAAGACGACGACGACGACGATGCTAGTGACACCACCACCATCACCACACTCCACACATCCAGCCACGACACCCAGCTCCTCCTCGCTCTGCTTCTCAGCTGCCACCAGCTGCTCCATCTCCTCCGGCTACGCAGGCGACGACGCCGGCTGCTGCTGCACCTTCACCACCACCGCATGTGCCGCTCGCTGTTCGCACGGGCCCGGGCCCTGCTAAGGCCCCACCGACGCTTCTGGATGGCGCCCCAGAGCCAACATTGGTGGGAATTCGTGGTGCAGGAGGGCTTCGCCGACGTCGACTGGCTGCGAGAATTCCGCATGCGCCGTGCCACCTTCGAGCGCCTCTGTTCGCTGGTCGCGGCCGACGTCGCTCCCGCCGCCGCCTTCGTCCGCAAGCCCGTGGACACTCGCAAGCGGGTGGCCATCGCGATCTTCAAGCTCGCCACGGGCGCAGAGTATCGTGTAGTTGGCAAGCTGTTCGGTGTCAGTAAGACGACGGTGCACCGCTACCTCTACCGCGTGTGCAGGTGACGCCGTGGGGGGTGGAGGTGGTGGGGAGTGGTGGTGGTGTGGGTGGAGGTGGTGGAGGTGGTGGTGGTGTGGGTGGTGGTGCAGGAGGGGTCAGACCGGTGGCCACCTTGGTGGTATATTCGGAAGTGGTTGCTGTGGTTACGTTAATCATCTTGGTACATGTTTAAATGGTTGCTGTGGTAACGTTAATCATCTTGGACCATGTGTAAGTGGTTGCTGTGGTAACGTTAATCACCTTGGTGGTACATCCGGAAGTGGTTGCTGTGGTAACGGTAATCACCTTGGTGATACACTCGGAAGTGGTTGCTGTGGTAACGTTGATCACCTTGGTGGTACATCCGGAAGTGGTTGCTATGGTAACGTTGATCACCTTGGTGGTACACTCGGAAGTAGCTTCTGTGGCAACGTTTATCACTGTGGTGGTACACTCGGAAGTGGTTTCTGTGGTAACGGTAATCACCTTGGTGGTAAATGTGCAAGTGGTTAGGTAACATTAACCATCTTGGTGGTAAATGTGCAAGTGGTGGTTGTACCATCACGCTGGTCGTAAGCGTCGAAGTCCTGACGCTGCCACGATCGCAATCGCAAAAAGTGGCAATTCAATTGTTTCGACTCCTGAAATGTAACATTGATTAATATTTAGTGTTGATGACGTTTTTATTCTGAAATTTTTACGTGATCATGCACGAATTATTACACTCACACAGCCTTCACTAGGTTTAGTATTACGTTGAAAGTTGCTGTACATGTGTGAATTTTGAATGTTGTTTAAACGAGTTTTGTTTAAACTAGTAAACGAATGGCAACAATTATATCTGCGCAAGCCACTGTCATCATGCTCTCATCTACCTATGTTGCAGGTGCGTGTGTCACCTCCTGCTGCGACACAGCGTGCATCTTCCGGCCCTGGAAGAGGCACGTGCCATATCTGAGCGCTTCTGCAAGCAGCATGTCCTGCCGCAGGTCTTTGGCTGCATTGGCAGCACACACATCCCAGTACTCGCACCCAGGCTGGGCTCCAGGGACTACGCCAACAGGAACCAGTGGCCCTCCATCATCCTGCAGACCATTGTGGACGACACGCTGAGGTGAGATGCAATGTTTGAATGGACTGTGTATAGCTCAAGTTATATTATGCACAGGTTAATATAGATTCGTACGGCTCAAGATAGATGCATCAGTTCGTCCATGTAAGAATTTGATTATTTTGACAATATATGCAAGTAAAATGCTTATATATCTGGGCTGATGTACTCAACATATTGGATATAGAAATATGACAAATTAGATGGTAAAAACACGAGACAGTAAATACATAAGTTTTGTATCTAAGTGATCCAAAACCTTGAAAATGTCTTAATTTGTTGGGAGCATTGCACGTTACGTGCATTGCATACATGGTTATTATACGTTACCTTCGTTTATGCTACGTTTCCAAAATATTTCCATAGGGGGCACAGCTGGGTTAAGGATGACCTTTGCTCAAGTAGTGTTGACTGCAGCTGAATTCAGGGGGTAATTAACCACAAATGTTGGCATATGTTAAATATGTCACAGTCCAGAAACACATATTAGAGTAACACAGCATAAATCACTAGTCAGTCAGACCTCATTATGTGCATTTAAAAGTTCACTGGTTATGAAAGTTAAATAATGATAGCTCCTAGTTGTCATTTATTCACCATCAGTTTGTATATTTTGACCCGCAGTTAAATTTGAAGAGATGCCTCTAATACGTCTCTTTCTGTCCTTGAGGTTCCGAAACATCTATGTTGGCGTTCCAGGAAACACTCACCACGCTACAGCATTCCACATGTCAGATTTGTATAAGAATCCTGATCGTTTGCCCAAAGCCACCATAGACATGAAAGGTGTGGATGTCCCACTCATGATCGTTGGTGAACCAGCATTTCCACTACTCCCTTGGCTAATGAAAATCTACGCAGAAAAACACTTGACCAATGAGAGGGAAGTGTACAACACTCACATCAACGCCATCCTCGTTAAAGTGGAACAAGCCTTTGTCAAGCTCAAAGGTCGCTGGAGAATTCTCTTGAAGCGCTCTGATGTGCACCATATGTTCATGCCCACGGTGGTGGCCACCTGCTGCGTTCTGCACAACTTGTGTGAAGAGCAGTACGATGACTTTCTTACCACATGGCAAGAGGAGGTGAAGGAGATGCAGCACCAGCAACGGCAACCAAAGGCAAGCCAATGTGAGGGTCAGGAGAACCACGAAGCGGTGGTGATCCGTGACGCTCTTGTGGCTTACATCACTGAGCATGTGCATCAAGAGGGCATTACAGCACAAAGCTAACGAAAACGTAATTTGTGTAGCACATATAACATGTTTTTTTTATGACAGAATCCAATCTCATTGGGTTAACATTGCTTGCTATGTGCAGTACTGTAATTACTGTACTTAATTAGAAAGCAAAACACATTTTAAGCGTTTTACATTAGCTTAAAAATCAAAAATGGTTGTACATTATTAACTGGCCTACCTGGATATACTTTTGCACTAAATATGTACTGTTCTAAATATGTATCTAGTATTTGAATCGCAAGTAATTTGGAAAAAATGCACTTGCTTAACACATTAAAAAAAATTACGTTTTTCACTTGAGCTCAATGTTGTGGGCGTGATATTTATGTTGAACTTATTTCGCACCTTACGCCGCCAACCGTGTTTTGTTGACTTAATAAAATGAATGTGAATCTTCACAGCTTTACGCTAAAAATGTGGTTGACCGTTTTTAATCATGGAGTTCCTGTTCCAGTACGGTAGAATATATCGATGTCTTTTCTTCTTTCGTATGGCATTTTTGTAGATTGCAACAGATTACAATTTAATGTCGAGGTCTCATGTCCATGCGACTGCTTTAGGAGTAGCCGCGTGCATTTTTTTCAGATCGCCGTTGAATGATCTGATTGGACAGACGTTCTCGAGAGGTTGCACGGTCCAGGATGTCGCACCACAGTCACAAACTGGACTCCATGTATGCAGAAAGTGTCCACATTTTCCATGGTGTGTAACAATATTCTTGTTTGTCTGAGTGTGGAGGGGTAGCCACCCTGGTGAGGTGGGAGGGGCTGATAACCTCAGAGACACTGGGCTATTGGAGGGGAGGATAACCTCAGAGACACTGGGTTTTGGAGGGGAGGATAACCTCAGAGACTGGGTTTTTGGAGGGGAGGGGCTGATAACCTTAGAGACACTGGGCTGGTGGAGGGGAGGGGCTAATAACCTCAGAGACACTGGGCTATTGGAGGGGAGGATAACCTCAGACACTGGGCTGGTGGAGGGGAGGGGCTGATAACCTCAGAGACACTGGGTTTTTGGAGGGGAGGGGTTGATAGCATCAGAGACACTGGGCTGGTGGAGGGGAGGGGCTGATAACCTCAGAGACGCTGGGCTGGTGGAGGGGAGGGGCTGATAACTTCAGAGACACTGGGCTGGTGGAGGGGAGGGACTGATAACCTCAGAGACGCTGGGTTATTGGAGTGTAGGGGCTGATAACCTCAGAGACACTGGGCTGGTGGAGTGGAGGGGCTGATAACCTCAGAGACACTGGGCTGGTAGAGTGGAGGGGCTGATAACCTCAGACACTGGGCTGGTGGAGGGGAGGGACTGATAACCTCAGAGACACTGGGGCTGTTGGGAGAGAGTAGTCCCCGATGTGAGGAGTGGGTGAAGGGTGTTGACCTCCCGAAAAATTGAAGGTAGTGAGGAGAGGATAACGGAGGAGAGGGGCTGGGTGGTGACGTCACGCGACACTGGTGAGTTGAAGCAGAAGGGTGATGACGCCACGCTCGATTGAGGTGCGTTAGTGAGGAGGGGGGGGGGGGGTGACGTCACGCGGCACAGGTGAGGTGAACGACAGGGGAATAATGACGTCAAGAAATGCGGGAGTGGTGAGGAGGGGGGGGGTAATGTGGTAATTATGTACTGCATTGAGGCTAATCGAGGCAATAAAACGACAACTAAAGCAGTAAAAAAAGCGTAATAATACACAGGAAATATTGAGAACCCAAGAGTCAATCACCGAGGCATTGAGATCCCAAATCGTGACAAGATATACAATGCAATGATGATTTTTAAAGAACAATGCAAGGGACTTCTGGACACTCTTCAGAAGGTGGCAGCACGTGTACACGCAAAGATATAATTGCAATCAAGCACCGTGCGTTTGTCTTTGTTTCCACAACACTTCAACGAATAATGATTTCTTTATAAACATAAAAAAAACATTTGCATGCATAACGATTTCTTTGTTTTAAGAACATTAAACGAAAATTACACACTAGGACCAAATAATTATATTTCACGCAAGATAGCATGCCTATTGAAAGTCCTAGAAAGGTCCAAAATTAATTTTAAATGCTTTTCAGGATAAATTCGTTGGGCATATTTGTAGCGTGAGCACGAAGCCATGCGGACTTTATAAACCAGCTTCAACACCGGGCGGGCAAGCCAATCCGGCACTTCTGAGAATGGAGTCTGTCTTGGTGCACGTGATACTTCGTCTTTTGCATCATATATATTTTAAAAAGTTGTTTTGGTAACCATTGTTATTGTCGCTTGTTTATTTTTACAGGCGTATATTTTATGCTGCCTTACTGGTTGGTGGATATACTGTATATGTGCAGTCCGTAATCAGCCCACTGCTGGATAAGGGTCATGAGGAATATTTCACCATGTGTCACCAAACTGGTCAGTACGGGTTGAATATTGGAGGGAAAGGCAGAATAATAATGTATTTTTCTGTATTGCCCTCTGCTGCCCACAATGACGAGTAAATCTGTCTCTTGAGCATGGTAGTGACCCATCATCCATGCACGATGCAGGCTCAATTCTGGTTACTTTCCAAGATCTGATGAGTTTGCCCCGGCCAAATTCTGGGTGTAAATACCAGAGGTGTGGACTCGAGTCATGTGACTTGGACTCGAGTCAGACTCGAGTCATGAATTTGATGACTTGCGACTCGACTTGGACTTGCATAACAATGACTTTGTCCCACCTATGAGATGTGGACTCGAGTCATGTGACTTGGACTCGAGTCAGACTCGAGTCATGAATTTGATGACTTGCGACTCGACTTGGACTTGCATAACAATGACTTTGTCCCACCTCTGGTAAATACTATCTCAACTTTAAACAAAATGTTGTGCCCAACTGTAGTCACCATGTAATTGCATGCATTGATGGTTGCAAATATCTTCCCTTAAAGATGAAATTATAAATGTGCTTGTGCACATGCTTGGAAATAAGTCTGAGGAAATGTGTTTATGGCCATATAAACTAATGAAAATACATTCACAACACTGTTGTGCCAAAATCAATACTTTCAAAATAAGATGTACACACTGGATTATTGCCTTCATGTGAGTAAGGGTGGATGTATTTTTTCGCGTAAATAAAGCATCTGTCAGGGAGTTATGTCAAAAACTTGGAAGCTGAATTTTCTTAATATAAGAAGCTCATGTGCCATTTAGCCATGACTTGTTTTAAATATTAAATGTTCCTATCACAGTCGGTTATGGTTGTGAACATGAGACTTGGGCTGGTGTACTTCAACTGCACATGGCTGTAATCCAGCATTTTTGGGACAAGGATTTGATAGGTCACACAGATTTGTAAAAGCTCCCAAACTGGCTGTGCGAAGGCCAGATGGCAGTAAAGCATATGATTCATGGATCCGGTTTTGAGTTTTAAGTGTTATCACCTCATGCATGGGTTGTCTCCAGGTACTCATGGTTTCTTCACACGTGCCAAATATTGATTAATTAAAAATTAGTCAAATATCTAAATATAATACTCTCTCTTAAAACTCAGGCTTTCCTGGACAGCGGGCATTAGTTTAATAAGCATGTGTTAATCCAACTCTAAATCCTATATCGAACAGTTTTACAAATCAAGAAACAAACTTTTAATATTTTATTTAAAACGTGATATTTCAAAACTATTCAAAAACAGTAGGTTACTACTTGCATAAAACATTCGGTCAGCATGCAGTTAAAGCAAAACAATGATTCCGTGACCCAACCTCTTTAAGCCATCGTTGGTTTCAGATGATCAGCAAGTCTGAAGATGAAAACCAGATGGGGCACAGAATTATTGCAGCACAGCCAGCCAAGGGTAAAACCACAAGACTCTTAAAGGTCACAGGTGTGCGTGGTAGCAGATACTGTATGACGTTGTGCCCTGGCCAGTATCACGTGAAACCGTTGCCTTGTTTCGGTCATGTAAAAACTAAATCTTGTCAAATGCCTTTGTGCAGTTTTAAAGGATCTATCTACTTTTTTAAATCCACAGGATAAAATTGTTATCTTTGATCACCAAGATGATGCATAACCATTCACTACAAAAATATATTTGACACAAACTATTGTATACTGTAGCCTATAAATCAATTATACATCATTGTCCTGAAATGTAATTTTCCCACAAGACTGTTAGCACAGACATGTATAAAAAAAAGTTATAATGTGGGTGAAAAAAGTCAATTTGGTACAATTGATTCTATTTCTGACGATTGTATCCATTTCAAGTGAGTGCAAGGCATAATGGGCAGCAGGAGCCAAAGAATAATGAGTCACCCCAGCCTTCCTTGGAGGAATAACAACACTTTTCACTGTCCATAGCCCAGCTTTCAAACGCATTCATTAAACTATAAAAGCAGACGGTTCCCAGGCACTGCCCATTATTCTTGGACCAAAAAAAAATCAAGTACGTCTTCTGTCATGTTAAAGCACTGTGAGTAACAATGTAGTTCAATTAAGTTTATATTTAGAAGATAATGTTATTGTGACAAATATACATCACAAATTGATTTGTGTTCATGTTGAATACGTTGAAATACTTTAAAAGGTTATGTAAACATCCATAAAAAATGAAATCGTCCCTTTCCTCTGCATTTTGTTGAATTTTAGCCTTAAGTTTATTTCTGACTATATCTACATGTGAACAGGACACGTGAATACATATTTATAAATCACGGTTATATCAGCTTTTCATATCTTTTAAAGGGATGTTAAATTATGTATTGCATTGCACAACAAAATAACTGGAACAAACAAAATACAGTTTAGTATACATATTTTATAATTTGACACCTTGCAAAGTTATTGTACTAAAGTATGTTTTTGAAAGTGACCACAATTTGGAATTACCAAATGAAACATCGTTACAAATGTCCTATTTCCCCATTTACGAGAAAACACGTATACTATTTAGGATTTGAATATCCCCAAGCAATGTGTGAATCCCATTAACAGATTCACACTTGAATAGATGACACATGCTATCAGCTAAAATAAGCGTTGGTCAATATTTCATCATAATCTACTGTAGTTTCAGTTCGCGGCTCCCACCATTGGGACTAACGGTGAACGGTACTACCCTAAAACAACATCCTTCCTAAAACCACAGCAGTACAACTTGTTCTTTATCTAAAAGTGGGTTTTTACACAATATAACGCGTGATTTGTATGTGGCATTGCCCTGGAGTTGGCAAGAAGATAGCTGCTGCTTTATGAGACTCAGTTTCTGCTCCATTCAGTTGGAGTTTCATCTTTGTTCAATAACACTTTATTTCCATGAGAAAAGGCAGGGGACAAAACTTTCAATGTGAAAAAAAAATCAATGACTACAGTAAATTTAAACATAAAAAAAATCTAAATCTGATTGGGAAGGTCTGTGTTGTTTTGTGAAGACTGAGAATATTCATAATCATTAACCATTATCAATCAATTGATGGCTGAATACCTCCCAAAGCTGTCACCGTGTCATTGTCTTGCGATGCAACCATCTAGCTCCGACAGGCAAACTGAATTAATTGCACCATCTTTTGGTAGACATCATTTGAGAGGTGTGTTCCCTTTTTTGGCTGCCACCCCATTGTTAGTCTCGACCAACAGCCGTCGTCTCTTCTAGTGATGTGTTCTGCCCAAGCACACGATATGATGTTTCTAACCTGTGTCTTGTGTACCTCTTTCTTTCTTCTTCTTGGTTCTTTCGGTAAAGTCACGTAGAAGGGAAATAATAAAATAATACAAATAAAACATAATAAAATATAAAATAAAATAAAAAAGATAAAAAAAATAAAAAAAATCTTTCTTTCTTATTATAGACTCAAGCATGCACCTCACCATGTTCCATTGTGCACTTTTCAGCTTTTGTTCCATTTTCAAAGTCATGTCTATGTTTAAGATCCATGTTGTCAGTAATAAACATTGATGACAACGTTATTTAGGCACCTTGGTACGTTGATTTTCATTAATTAGTTCATAATGTTCTAAGGTTGTTGTACAAATATACCATATTTGTGCTTTCAGAATGTTCCCAACATGTTTAAATTTAAAACTGCAGAGTCAAATATTTTTTACCCACAGTCAATTTCCACTCGAGTTCGTAATCTGGCGTGGCCGAGGGTTTTCAGCCTGTGTGGAACTGTGAGTGTCGGTGAGTGCTTGTTTACAGAGAACAGGTCAAGTTCCCCATGTTACTAAAACATGCTCAGGTCAGCTATGTTGTCTAGGTGAGGTCTACTGCTACCTGCCATTCTGAGGGTATGATCGTAGCTATCCTTGATGCTGGCTTTTCACCCCGCTTGGGGTGCAGCTGTAGTAATATGGCAAGTGTGTAGTACATTGTACAATGTTTAACATAGAAAGGTTTGAAGACTAAACAATGTTCATGAGGCAATAGCTTAATTATACCGTGCAATCTTGGAGTTGATGTTCTGCTTATTTTGATGTAAGAGGAACGATTGGTTGCTAGCAAAAACAGCAGACCCAACAGTGACTCAGCACTTCATGTACCCTGACTCCATATTACATTGCAAGTTAAAATTGCGGTAGATATAATTCAAGTTTGGCAGGTAATACAGGTGACCAAAATAGATTCCAAAATTATTTTTAAAATATGTACTTAACGACCACTCTTTACATGTGTAATGACATGGTGACATCTGCTGGCCGGGAAAGGGAAGTACTGGTACGGGAACGGTTAGAGTAACAACCAATCAGAGAAGGAGAGGTATTTGGGGCAAAGGTAACAGGTGGAGTGAGCAGAGATACTCCGGGAACCTGCTCGAAGGTTCCACGAGAGGGCGTGGCTGGAGGCGGGGCCTAGCCACGCCTGGGGGGATATAAGGGGGAGCGGACCCGGGGCTCGGGGTTTGTGTGTGGATTCTTGGGTCCTGGCTGCAGGACCCAAGAAGTCCGGCCACGTGGAAGATCTCCTGCGGGGTTTAGATCGCCATCATCGTCACGCCGCCAGCCAGCGGTGTCGCTGAGTGGTGGGACCACGCTGAGTGATCGGACCATGCTGAGTGATCGGCTGTGTGTTGCCAGTCGAGACGTTAATATCTAAGAGTTGTGCTCAGAGTGAGACGAATAAGGTTGGCCTGTGTTGTGCCCAGTGTGATAAATAAAAGAAGTACCCTCTACACGACGTGTTGCGGAAGTCGCTCATTACACATGCTTGCAATTAATGTACTAATTTATGTACTGCATAAAATGCTGCTGCACAATGATAAGCCCTTTGTGGGATTGTCTGCAAATGGAGTTTTGTAGGGGGTTTTTCTACAATGTATTGTACGAATGGGATTTCAAAAAAATAAGTACGGTTATCAAGTGAAATGTATTATTTCACGTTGGCTTACAAAACAGTAACTGAAAGGGTTGTATTTCAAAAATTAAAATGACTTGTTTTTTTAGTTTTTTTTGCTCATAACTTTGTTCTAGTTTTCCTTATACGATGTACAAAGTGAAAAGACAAGACATGAGAAAATACCACAAAGTGTTTGAAAGTTAAAAATGCACCACATATAGGGAGAGGCTTTAGTAATAACAACATTCCAAATAATTGGAACCATCCTTGAATATATATAATTCAATTTTGTCCAGAAGAGTCCAAATTATAGAATAAAGCACATTATGCAAGTCAAAAAATACTAAGCTAAATAAGTAATTGACACAAATATGTTTTTATTAAACATTGTATTCTTAACATTTGGTAATAGCAACCCATTGATGAATAAACATTTCCAGAAATGAAGTGAGTGAACCAAAATATAACGTAATCAAAAATGTAAATAGTTTCAAACCACAAAAATAGAATATTCTACTGTGTGGTAATGGCCATCATTTCAGCTCCAAAAGGTTTAGGTGGAAATGTATTCAACTTTCCAGGTCTTCTGTTGACCACCCATACCAGAGATGGCTATGTCTCGACTACCATAATTATAAACCATATTCAAGCCACACCTCAAGTAATCACCGTCCCTCATGACATGCTGTGCAACAATCCATCTAGCATCTGCGCAAGCGCTGATTTCATCGCTCCATCTCCACGGAGAATGTGCTCATGGGTGCTTTCCTTCGCTGCAACTGCGTTTTTATTCCTGATCATTGGCCGCCATCCCTTCTAGTGACGTGTTGTGCTCAAGCCCACTTACTTTTGTCTTACAAATTCGAGTTGTCTCTAACCTGCACATGTTCTCGAATCCACATATTCCTTTGTATTTCAATGTGATTCCAAGCATGCGGCTTCCCATGTTTCTTTGGGTACTTTTCAGTCAATACTAGCACTCCTTTACATAGGTTTCTGTGAAACGCAATACGCTTCATAATGGACTGCTTGACTGTAGCAGTTAATATTGTTTTTTGTGAAAGACTACTTATGCTCCTCGACTCGCTCCTCCCATCTGAATCAACAGTTTCTCATCCCCAATGGGCAAAATGCATTCGAAGGACTTTTATGATGATGCTGCTAATGGATGAGGAGTTTATCATTCATCATTTTTATTTAACCCTGAGCCATAAATCCGTCTACAGCTACTCACGAATTGTCACTGCCAACTTCAAGTGCATTACAGTTAAGTGCTGTTCATCTGTCAGTGAATCACCTTTTATCAGCATAGAAGCTCCAACGGGATTTTGGAAGTTACGCCTTAAATAAACTGACATATATACATTTTGGAAGTCCTAGTAAAATGTGTAAATATTTAAATATAAACTCGGAATAAATATTCCTCATAGTATTGTTATAATCACATAACAAGGGCAACCAGCTTCTGTATACATGTATGCCAAAAGTAATAGATGCTATAGACTGCATCTTTGTCTTTACCCAAAATAAAATCATAGGATTTAAATAATCACATTGATCAACATAATTATCACAATCCGATTTACAACTTAACAGCAACAACAAAACTGCACGATGCCAAGACGTGTAGGAAATGGTTTGTTACAATCAGACAGACACTATTATGATGTGAGGAACATGTGGTTTGGTGGTTTCAAAGTCGGAGCTGCAACTGTGAAAAATGAAACTTTGATATTGGCGATATCACAGAGTAATTTAAATGGGGTCCTTTGGAAGCACGAACGTCACATGTTGCACTCAAGTTATTTTAGCTGCATTTCCTCATAACACCCCAACCAAATGCGGTCTACTTGTAACATATTTAAGCTTCATATCTCTGTCGCCATATGTCTGAAAGAATCACATATACAGCATGACCTGTGGCATATTTACATTTTTTGTAGACCATAGTACCACAGTGTGAGTGTTGTCACTTATTTTACGACAGGTTTATGTGTGTACAGCACTGACATTTTTTTTTTAACCAGTAATCGTTGACAGAAATGCATTGTATACGACATACATTGAAATATTACAAGTTTAAACTGCTATAACTTTGTTTAAATCATCTTAATCGCAAAGCATCTTGACGGACTCCTCTTCATTGGCGATATTGTGGCAGACCAGGCAGGAGTCACATGAGCCCATCATACCTCTGGGGTCAATAAAATGCATTACTTCCTTTGTGGCATGTTAATAGTAGTTGTCTTTTGCAAAAAATGGGCCCCAGCATAGAAAAAGTGGAATTTACACCACCCAGTACTTGTCTGAGAAAAGGGGACAATTTGACTTTTGGCTCATAGGAGATATTCTGTACACATTGAACACACACACATAGAAGAGAATTGTCGATGTCACAGCAAATAATGTAAACAGCTATAAAATGGAAAACAACACATTTTCCTCTTGTCTCCATTCACGTCACAAGTGTACAGGACCGCTTAAAAATGTTACGTCAGTTTAGTTTTTAGTATAATTTATTTAATGTGTAAATTGAGCTAAGACTTGAACAAAGATGCTTTAGAAACAGTGTGCACAAATCCAAAGATTATCGGAAAACGCTTCACCTACTTCCATTATGCACTGCTAAGAAGGACATTCAATAATAGGTGGCTTTGCCACACTTTCTGCTGACATTTTAAGGCTGTTAAAGGCTTAGTGGAATAACAGCCAGAAACGACAGTGATCTCTCTGTGCCGAAGCTCTCCGTGTGCAATTGTGCACAGGTGCCCGGTTAAAGGCCACCGATGGCAGGTGCTACACTTGTGCGTGTTAGCCACACTTATAATCTAATCAATCAATGTCATGGTGCATGTGTGACCATGATTTGTAATAACCAATTGTGTCAGATTTGTTTTTTGAAGAACACAGGAAGTTGAGTGCAATTACCAGTGGAAAATGGGGCTGTGATTACTACACAAGCCAAAAAAAAACCGTCAACAAACAATAACAGTCCAGTATAACAAATTTTGCTGAAACAAATATAATTTAAGTTACCATAATGCTTCCCAACAGTGTACAATCCATTTTTATACTTCTGGGTAATCAGATTATGAATTTACTTGATGTTTAAAATGTATGTGTATTTTTATTTAGTACGATCATCGTTGTTATCAGCAATGACCAATCCGCTGCTTGATGAAGGCCTCAAAAGCCATTGCCATCTCGCATAATCCTTCGATGTGATAACCCACCGAGTGCCTAAGCATAAATTATTGCATTGCTCCATCTCCCCAAGGACATACAGTACTCAATGTATTGGCTGCTATTGTTGAGTACTATTTGAAAATGTAGTTTAGTTGAATACCTGGAAACAGATTTATATGTGGAGGTGTGAATGACAATTAAAACTCAAAGTCATGTATTTAGTTAAGACTGAAACATCAATGACTAAATTGAATTCCAAGCCAACTGTTAAATCACATTTAAAAACCACACTTAAATCACAATGGCAGGCCACTAATTGAATTCAGCAAGCTGTAGTTTTTTTTATCAGCATCAGACTGCACCTGTATATCGCTTACATTTCTATAGTAAGCTTATGAGGCAGTGATTACTTTATGCCAGTAATTAAGTGAGCTGCAAAATCTGTGACAGGTGAACTAGGAAGCCAAAATAATACCAACTGAATGACTTTCATATTTTAAAATATAATTTTGAGAAGTCAGCATGATATAAAATATCAATAAAGTATTGATAAATATCTGTACATAATATAAAGAAGATAATGGAAACTGATAGTATGCATCATATTATATGATGTTCCGGAACGTGTATAATCAATGCGTTTCTTTGTATAACCAGGTAAAAAACATTGAGAGGCAATGGGTTTATATTGCTGATAAATAGACAATCGGTAAGTAACGACGGGCTGCTTAAAAAATTAGATGAGGATCAATTTTTATTGGTGAATCAATGCTGTGTTTAATGCCTATGTGAAAGTTAATTGAAGTTCACTGCATGCTTCGGTCTCTTGCAAGGGAAACCTATGTAATTGAAGATAGACTATGTAAACAACATTATTTTCACATTGATCAATGGTGGCGAATGCTTTATTAATGATTGAATAATGAGGATTCTTTCTGGTGAATATGATTGGTCGTGGTTGAGTAGACTTTATGATGATGGATAATGGTAATGGTGTATAAGTTCAATAATGTAAAGATGATGGATTTCAAGAAGAGATGCTGGATTATTTTTTCACGATAATTATGATGACCATGACGATCGATAACCTTTAGAGTAATTTATGATACAGTTGTTATTCTTCAGAATGTACATGTACAGGCTAATCTACCTCTCTCAAAAAAACTACTTGGGGTCGTACATGTTATAGCTATATCTGAATATATTACACATGTGTCAACATGGAAATGAGCCGGCGCCTCTGATAACCTGGGTTTGAATCCAAGTTTTGGCTGCAGATTATTAAACAAGGTTCTTAGGTGTAGAAAATTGCAGGTCCGAGTCCACTCATCAATAATGTACAAACAACCCTTCATATAAAAAAAGTCACTGAATTTGGCTAAATTCAACCTGAGAATTAAAATCAATGAGAATTAAAACATATCAATTTGAATACCACACAATTAACATGTTTCTTTAGCTTCGCAAATACAACCTTTATTCATCATGCACGCTACAATGCACTGTTCTGCAAGAGTCCCGAATAAATACTCTTATTTCATAACGCTGACAGCAACATTGAAGTGAAGTTGGGAAGACAATCAAATCATCGAGAAAAAAACATTGTCCCTTCACTCTGCTTTGGCAAGCCAGACCGATGTGACACACGGAGAAGGAAACACGAGCCTTGGTCAGCGTTTCAAGTGGTAAGCACCACCTGACAGCTTCGATCCCTGGCACACGCATCTGACTAATTAGCCGCCTGTCTCTGGCTTCCGAGGCAAAGCTGACCCGAGATGTGGCACGTTAATCCCTCCAAAATCGCCCATGTGTTTACAGGCTACGGATCAGGTGTTTATTTTTTTATGCATTAATGAGGTCACTGTTGACTTCTTAATTTATTCTTGCATTCTGATACACAGGGTTTTTGTTATACAGCGTTAGTCTCTGAAATATTTTATTAACTGGGGCTTTGAATGTACCGTATTGTCGTCTGTTGTGCATTGAAACTCTGTGGTGGGACAGCTGCTCAGTTAGCGTGCCAAAGTGCAGAGGTTGAACATTTAAATGTTTGCTTTTCTTAACATTTATCAAATTTATTTTATGCAAATCAGGTGGAAAATACTGCGTTTATCGAAATGCATATTCATGGGTTAATTTGTCTGCGTACTTTCGCTAAGGTTTGCACGTCTGCTAGGCATACGTCACGACGACTGTGGCTGCGTAGGTGAGGGCTGCCTGTTCACAAGCGATAGCAATTCCTGACCTCAACGGCATCGTGTGCTCACCACAGTTTCCAGCCATTGGCACCCCTTTGACTCCTCTATATGATTATACAAAGTCATTTGCATTCGACTATTTTCATAATTCTCGCTTGACTCTGTCAATGGGTAAAGTATTTTCCATCACTGGGTGCACACAAACACACAAACACATTTCAGTTTGCGAGGTAGACGTGGCCTCTTAATAAACAGGAAATGCTGTTGTAAGGTAGCTGGGAAAGTTATGTCCTTGAATCACTTAATGTTGTTATGAATCACCATTATAAAGCCACGCTGACCTGCCTCGAACAATACAGTGTACAAATGTGCTTCTTGAAATTAACATATTCGACTGATGCATGTCATTAAAAAGTGACAACATCAAGTAAAAATAATTCCATGAGTTAATCATTTCAATGCAGTTATTTTAAACCCTTTTCAATCACTCCTGGATGAGACTCCCCCTCCACCCATGCTCTGTGTTGTTTAACCACACTTCAAAACATTGATCAGTGCAGGCCGATAAAGAGGTGGGGGAACCCAAAGCTGCCTTTGCTATCACTCACCAATCATGTGAGCTGTCACTGGGGATTGAACCACTGCATGTATGCTATATGTATGTTGAACTTGCTTCGTAGCCAAACGTGCTAATCGGAGGTGCGGGGAAGGACAACAAATTAAACACAAAGAGCAGCAAAAGAAATTAGTTACATATACTCGTTTATTTTGGTTTTGAGCATTTAACTCTTATTTGAATTCCCTCAGTCTGGATATTACAATGCGATTGTTCAGCTTGCAGACAGCATACAAACCCCAAGAGAATATTTTCTTGATTGGGGAAATGCTTGATATGCTAGTTTGGTGGTCTTAAGGGTATTCCATTTTGCTTTAGGCATGGTCATTATCTGCTATCTTGTTTCAACGTGCCCTTATAGCATTTTGCCATAAAATAGAGAATGCATGTTGGGACTTGCTAGCATGTAAATAAACTGACGCAATTGATAACATTGGCAACTTTTCATATGGCTGCAGGTAGACATCAAACCCAACGTCTTTTGCATTCAGACGGTCTGTTATAAGCCTTAACGTAAAAAAAATACCACAAAAATAAACGTGTACTTGAATTGCTGATATAATTGGCGTGTTGCTCTGTCAGAGTATGTGAATACGATTATCAATGATCTCCAACTTTGGTTCTGTAGACTGGAAAACTAAAGTATCTTCACATTTAAAGACATATGCCCAAGGTATACGCCAAGCCAGCTTAACATAACACACAAGCATGGTCATGCTACCCACCTGCCAACAATGGCACCATGTATTATTGTATTAGCATAGTCATGTTTATGTATTATGTTGAACTTATTTCACGCCGTATGTAGCCCACCGTGTGTGGCCAACCGTGCTAATCGGAGGTAAGGGAAGATGAGTGTGTTTAACCAGGTGATAACTAAGGATACCAGGATAAGCCTAATTTACAAATGACCTGCATCGCACAAATAAAAAAATAAAAAAAGTACGTTCAGCAATGACACGAATATGAAATCTGAACGATAACAACAATGTCACATGCTCATAAAAAAACATACAAACAAATCGGTTTTGGCAGATTATTTTGAAGACTGATCATAATTACAATTAAGTTACAGAAAAATGAAAGATAGATATAGTGTGACTATTGTACTATTATTGAAATAGACATATGCAATGCAAGTATGAACACTCACTATGGGTTAGGGTACGGAGGTGATTGTATTGATTTTTTTTACAGCCAGGGAAGATGCTGACTGGCTGGTACCACACCAACATAACTGGCCATCTGGCTCACAATGGAAACTGTCTCTTAAAAAATATGCAAGTTGTTTTCTCTTCAAAAAGATGTATATTGCAATGGAGAATTTTAGGACTGCAATTGAGAATGTATGCAGTCCAAACGCTGTGATAGTTATATATGTATTCGATTTAAAAAGCGTACAGGACTTCTCTACATGTGCTTGAGCCAATGGACACGTTCTTTTTCATTGAGGCCACTGAGCATGAAGGCGAAAGGTCTAAAGCTGTGAACTCCACCAAAAACACGATGTGCAATACGAAAACTGATTTCATAACAAGTCTGTGCTTGATCGCTGAGAAAGAGTGGCACTGTAATATACAACTAGACACACTTTTGCAACTGTTATAAGTAGCACAATTTCAAATATTGCTTAAATATCCCTTATATAAAAGTTGCTCTGTGCAGACAAATGGAGACTTGTTTTTTACGTAAGTTAAATAATGAATCATCTTACAAACTATTTACAAAACACAATCTATATATTCAACGTTGCTGAGAGGGTGGGAAAAGTGCTTTATTTTCAGACAAACGCTGCCTCCGGGCTACTCCAACGCCTCATAAATTATCTATGGTCTAGCTAATACATGATAGGTATCAGATATTACAAGGGAGCGCTATGTACACACTGGTCATCTGTAAACTAAATGTCCACAGCTCAGTGCTGCATTATATATGCATGTGAAAATAAATTAAAACACAGTTATTTCTGCATCCCAACCTCTATTTATACAAAAATCCTCATAAACGTTATAGGGACCACAAATAGAAGATAAATCCCGCCTTTTTTAAAGTAGGTACTGAACACATTTCCAAAGTCTGAGAAAACGCTGTAGAGATATTTTGCAAAACAATGGAGAGATAACTCGTTCAGGATGTCTGTATCATATTTTCAGGCAGTTTCCATTACATTTCAGACTGGCGGCTTGGATTATGGATTGCCTCGGAACACCACAAAGTATTTCAAGTGATATGCGTGATTTTTTTGTTTGTTTAGAGTGTATTGTATAATATCACCTGGAGATGTCTGGGGCTGAGCTCCAAAAAATGTATCTCTGCACCAGCCACCCTCCCCCTGTATAATGTGGTTCATTGGATTGTTATTTGACTTGATTCTATGAACATTATTTCTTCAGCCAAGTTAAACAATAGATTCCCCATTTCCTGCTAAGAGTCACAAGATGTGCCTAAACTTAAAAGAACACAAATTAACGGTATTGCTTTCTCATATGGCCAAGATAAGTCTAGAATGTTTTTTTTATAATAATAATAAACCGTACTTATTAATATAATTATATTCCTCCGTTTTTGCAAGATTATGTAGGCAGGTTATATTTTATAACTGTGCAGCATATGCAAACAGATCTTCTTTGGAGCTATAGTTTACACACTTAAAAGCACCCAATTATAACGCATCTTTTTGTACAAATTAGCAACACAACAGGGCAGCAAGATGCTCAGTTTATCAGACATCAAATCCACGACATGCCACTGAACTAATTCCACAGCTCAGACAATCCCAATAGCCTCGTGTGGCTCCGTGCCTAAACACTAAATAATTCACGTTGGTATAGCGCGAAAGTGTCTGATAACGTCACATGTGGGCAACAGTCTCCATTGTCTTATTATTGCATATGTTCTCGCTTGTTGCAATAACACACCCTCGTCTGTATTTCTGGAACTAATCAAATAGCCAGTGGCTAAACCAACAATTGATTCAGGTACATTATCTTGTTCGAGAAAAAACGACTGCAGACTCATACATGTGTAGAGTCAGGGTTTTGTCACAAACTAGAAGTGTAGATTTATCAATAGACATTCTTAAACTCACGATACATGCATTGAATTGCACGTGTAAAAATTGGTGGATTTTTTTGGTTTCGTATTGGATTAGAGGGACTCCAGAGCCCCAACCGCGTAGAGATCCTTCTCCCAGCAGTGGTGTAAGAAGTTGCAGGGCCGCGCGTTAAAACATGTAACCTTTTAAAAGTTGTACAGTTTTTAACGATCCCCGTGGCACCAGTGGCTGCTGCATTCACCACAGCGTTAGGCCAAGATGTGATTTTTGCATCGAATCACCACCCTATACCGCGATCATTCATCAAACTGCCAAGGTGACTCCTTACACCTCCACCCTTAACAGAGGGGTCCTCAATCAGACCCCACTCTCCAGCACTAATGAAGTCTGATGTCAGCGTTGAGCGGTCCTCTGTACAAGTATCTCTATTTTTATCGACCGAGTACGTAGGCCAAATTCAAAGGCATCCACGATTGATATGCATTGCTTCAGGGTGCAGAGTGCTCGGAATGCTGAAGCACATCACTCTTTCAATTTGAAAGCGAGACGGGAACTTCAAGTGCACAAGAACCTACTTGTAGAACTCATTATTTATGATTGGAGCTGGGACTATTAGCCGACTTCATGGCCTAAAAATTGCAATAGAACACTTTTTTGTGGTCGATTACCGATAACCATTTTAAACATGGCAATGGCAAGCAAACTTCACGCGACAGATGATGCCAATATCACCAAGCACTGCCCCTTGCTTTCAATCTGGCGACACAGGTGAGAACAGAGGTGAGACTTTCTTTGCAGTGATTTCCAAGTTATCAGATTTGTTGAGTAATCGAGCCGACAATTAATTGGTGGTCATTGATTACTTATAAAATGGGATAGCCCAGCTCTAGCTTTGACGCAACAACTGAAAATTAAACTGGTCTTGTGAACAAGCTGTCCCACACTCGAGTTGTCATAACAGCTGCAATAACCGTGATTTGTATTCCTCGTTTTTTGCATACATTGAGCTAACGTGGACAAACACGTTCACTCAGGATTATAATTGTATAATAATAAGAATATTGATTTATACTGGAGGAATCGGATGAGCTATAAAGCTTTTTTTTCACAGATCTCCAGGGGACGCAGGTCAGAACGTTACAACAATTCGGAGCGTCACAACACAATACCAACTACAGGACCAAGAATAGCTTCACTGTGTCTCAAGACCCATTTTCAGAAATACCTTGCATTGGGAAGGTTGTTCAGTACCATTCGTGAGAGTTTTCCATATGGGAGGAAACTGAAGTAACCATAGATAACCATGGATACCAGGTAACACTGAGCACTGCCAAATTCTGGCCACCTTACACCTATATTTAATGCATCCACACTTTTACTTTGGGTTTTTTGTCATTCAACATATTTTATGGATTTTCTGAGCATCAGTTTATTATTTTGACTTAACGCTTTCATGACTGCAGGAATTCATATTCTTTTTGGTCTTCCGGTAAAGCCACGTAGATAGAAAAATAATAAAAAAATATCACGACGTTTCGATGCAACAGAAGCAATCGTCATCAGGCGAAAAAAATATAGCGGGAGAGCTACTGAGGCAGGAAAAAAATCTCTTGACAGTCAGTGTACATGCCCAGTTGAATGACGTTGACCAAAGAACAAACACAAATCTATCCGATTGCATAGTCAGTGTAAAGCCAGCACTTGAATGCAAATGTGTGACAAGGCTGTTATATATCGTGTACGGGTTTGCTGCAAGCCGAATAGAGCAATTTGTACCCGCAGTTTGCACAACGTGTTCTTTTTGAGCCTTTTGAATGGATGAGATAGGTCTGCTTGACATTTTTTGGTCTCGCATCGGAGCGTTCGTATGTATACACGGTGTGCGGGAACCGTGTTATGTGAACGAGGCATCAGTTTAACAAAACGGCCCTGATAAAGAAAGCTCCACCGACCAACAACAACAACCTCTGCACTGATCGCATGCGTGAGCGGCGGGCACAGTGCCAGCATTTACCGCGTGTGACGCGAAACAAAAATAAATAACGTACAGCCCTCTGTCAATCTAGTGCTCGAAGAAGTCCTTCAAATTTACGTGTCGGTCGTCGGGGTTTGTTTGACCGTACTTCACCATTGCTGGTCATTGCGGGATATGGTGATATGGAGTTTCCCGCATTGGTTCAAATATTAGTCGTCACTGTTAGCCGTGGCCGGGAATTGAACACAGGTAACTAACTGGGTTTATAGCACAGTGCGTTTACCACTGCCTCACCAAGGTATCATATATGCACTAAAATGTACAGACCTTTGTCAATAGCCCTTACGTATGGCATTAAAGGACAAAAAAGTAAACATTCAGTCACGCCACTGGTCGGAACGGAACGCTGTATCACGTGTTTGGAAAATTGCCCTGGCAATAATTATTTTTCATTCTCTAATGCATAATATACACAGAAATACGGAATAACAAACAGCAATCTTTTCACGTATGCACACAAGTAGGCTACTAGGCTTCTCGCCAACTTAAGTCTTTTGGAGTTATAAATAGCGAGTTTTTCTGCGAAGAGTGACTGGGCTCTTTGCTTAATGCATACGTTGCAGATAGCATCAAATAGGTTTCTGTTGGCCATTCTAAATATCATGAAATATACCCATGATAACGATCAGCTGCTTACGTACAAGCCACATGAGTTATATTGTATAATAAAAAAAGTTTAGAGAGAAAAAAGACAACTGCAAACCAACATGAATTTGAAGTGTGGTCTTTGTTTATTAATACAAGTGTAGTGTCGTGCGTCTCTTCTTGCTTCTCGCTCGAGGCTTGTGTGTGCGTGCGTCGAGCACACACTCAGTCGGAGACGAAGTAGCCGCAGGAGTCACCTTTTATTGTTGTTGAGTTCATGCCACCAACTCGGGCCTCCTCCCACGACCACGCTGCCGCACAACCCGTCCCAGACACGACCCTGTCCGCGTTGCACCGACGGTGTCGACCAGGACAGCCAACCGCTGTCCGGCCGCGCAATGATCGGGGAAGGGTGGCGACGACGCATGCGACGACGAGACGAGTCCAATCCCAGAACTGGCAGCCTCCGGGCTGAACTGGCAGCCCGGAGCTCTCGCTCTCCGCTGCTTTTATTCCCCTCGGCGCGTCTTGGCTTCACCCTAGCCGTGCCTCCCTTCTCGAACCCACCAGAGGATTCCAGGGGCTTCCCGACGAGGTCTACCGTGACCCTTGCCCCAGTTCCTCCGCCCTGCCGGCACACCAGCGTATATGCTCAATGGTGTGTGCGCCAAGGGCCCACCTGAAGTTGCAGCTGCTGTACAACAGTCACGCAATGTCACTACACATGTATGCAATATGATTTCCATTAAGCACTGTGATCACAATATAATAAAACTTTGACGTGTAGGAGTGATTATCAATATGCCTTTCTGAACTACTGCTTGTCCATCTCTCCAGATGTATATTGTACACGAGCAGGAAGTACCCGGCTTTGCCTGGGGAAAAATATATATTTAAAAACTTGTCTTCTCTTAAAAACATAACATATACATACACAAATACTAAGCAATTATAAGAGCCTTACAGAAGGCCTGAATCAAAATTATATAGAAAGTGGGGGGTAAATAGTTGACCTAAAAGGTTTCCAAAAATTATCGACCCCCCCCCACCCAATTTTTATTTTGTAGGCATATATACCTACACCCTACATACAATAGTCAGTGATATCTAGTGACTCTATAGTAGTATCTACCGACTAGAGGCCGACCGAAACTGAATTTCTGGTTTCGGCCGAAAACGAAACCAGACAAAAAGTAAAAAAATTGACTTTCGGCCAAAACTGAAAGTAAACCAAAAGTTAACTTTTTCGCCTTCGGCCAGAACACAAACTATGCCGAAAGAGGCCATTTGCCAACTTTCGGTGCCGAAACCGAATTTCGGTCGGCCTCTAATTAGCAGACCATGGTTGCGGCTGTAACCTCGCTCCCACGCTGCTGCTGACGTGTGTGTGTGTTGGCAGCCTATCGCATAGGATTGCCTAGCGCCGACTGACCGGCCGATAGGCAGAGTGATAGATGTAGCACTAGCGTTATATTCTAAAAATAGATCTTTGGTTGACGAATGACGGCCGAAACCGAAAGTAAACCGAAAGTTAACTTTTTGGCTTCGGCCAAAACAGAAACTATGCCGAGAGGCAATTTTACAACTTTCGGCGCCGAAACCGAATTTCGGTCGGCCTCTAATTAGCAGACAATGATTGCGGCTGTAACCTTGCTCCCACGCTGCTGCTGACGTGTGTGTTGGCAGCCTATCGCATAGGATTGCCTAGCGCCGACTGACCGGCCGATAGGCAGAGTGATAGATGTAGCACTAGCGTTATATTCTAAAAATAGATCTTTGGTTGACGAATGACGGCCGAAACCGAAAGTAAACCGAAAGTTAACGTTTTGGCTTCGGCCAAAACAGAAACTATGCCGAGAGGCAATATTACAACTTTCGGCGCCAAAACCGAATTTCGGTCGGCATCTAATTAGCAGACCATGGTTGCGGCTGTAACCTCGCTCCCACGCTGCTGCTGCTGACGTGTGTGTGTGTTGGCAGCCTATCGCATAGGATTGCCTAGCGCCGACTGACCGGCCGATAGGCAGAGTGATAGATGTAGCACTAGCGTTATATTCTAAAAATAGATCTTTGGTTGACGAATGACGGCCGAAACCGAAAGTAAACCGAAAGTTAACTTTTTGGCTTCGGCCAAAACAGAAACTATGCCGAAAGAGGCCATTTTCCAACTTTCGGCGCCGAAACCGAATTTCGGTCAGCCTCTACTACGTCTCTGCCTTGTCCCTATGCACGCTGATCTTTAGTTTCCTCAGCCCGTGCTGCTGGGGTGCCTTTGATGTTTGTTTGCTGTTGAGAAAGCCGCTGCTCCTCTACTGTTTTGTGTTGGTTTTTGTCTTGGAGGGGCTTGATTTTCTTTCTTTTTGGCATTTTTAACGCGAAGGAGAACCTCCCTCCCGTTGCCGCTCAGCAAACTTGTTTGCGTTGCTAGGGGCAACCGCGAGTTAGCGTTCCACGCATGCGCAGATGCGTGCTTTGGCGCGCATTTCAAAGTTAGGGGCCGTCCATAAATGACGTCACGCACCTGGCGGGGGGGGGGGGGCAGACATTTGTGACGATGTGTGACAAGGGGGGGGAGGGGTTGAGAAATGTGACGTCACATAAAAATGTGCAACTTTAAATAAATATAGACAACACGTTCTACTTAATAAATAGACTTTTACTGGTAGGAACGAAGTGGACCAGACCACCAATAGATTATACTGGTAGGAACGAAGTGGACCAGACCACCAATAGATTATATTGTCCGTCCGTCCGTCCGTACGTCCGTCCGTACGTCCGTCCGTGCGTCCGTCCGTACGTCCGTCTGTGCGTCCGTCCGTGTATCAACATCGCCCCCTACTACAAACACTTGGCATGACCCTGTCCGACAAGATGGCCGCCCGCTCCCCCTGCGATCTGTGAATTAAACAAGATGGCCGTCGCTTCCGGCGCCTCACGGCGAAACTTTTTGATCGACTGACTATGGGCGAACTCATTTATTCTGGTGGGTGAACAGTGGCGGGGAGGGGTGGAGGAGGAATTGATGATAAAAACAAACTTGCACCATCGTTGCAGCTGCCGCGACGAGAGATGTGGGAGGAGAAGCGGCGACCGCTGCCTTGCAGGTGAGAGGTGCGTGTGTGTGTGTGTGTGCGCGTGCGTGTGTATGTGTGTGCGTGTGTGTGTGCGTGTGTATGCGCGTGTGTGTGTGTGCGTGTGTGTTTGCGTGCGTGCGTGTGTGTGCGTGTGTATGCGCGTGTGTGTGCGTGTCTGTGTGTGCGTGTGTGCGTGCGTGTGTGTATATGTGTGACTGTGTGCGTGTGTGTGCGTGCGTGTGTGCGTGTCCGGCCCACTCGAGCGGCGTGATGAATGGGCGCTATTGGGCTTCGGATCGTTATTCACGGCGAACTGGAAGCGTAGCAACACAACTTCATTACGTGTGCGTGCGTGCATGTGTGTGTACGTGTGTGTGTGTGTGTGCGTGCGGTATGTGTGCGTGTGTGTGTGTGTGCGTGTGTACGTGTATGTGCGTGTGTGCGCGTATGTGCGTGTGTGTGTGCGCGTGTGTGTGCGATCGATATCCCTGTACTGGTATTAGTATTATTCCTACCAGCCCACCCCGCAGGGTCCTGTTAAATACATGTTTTCTCCTACAACATCAGAGTGCAGCGCCACATTAAACATGCACTACAATAACAATAGTTTTAAGCGATTTGAAGCATGTTTTATTTTTTGGGGGAGGGGGAGCAGAGCTTTGTGACGTCATATTTGAGGGGAGGGTCTGACTTTTTGTGACGCCGTGTGACGAAGGGGGGGGGGTCAAAAATCGTCCAAAATCGCCTGACGTCATTTATGGATGGCCCCTTATTACGATCAGCGTACATTGTTACAAAGTCTGATTTTCTTAGTTTAGACTGGACCAAGGGCAAAAACAAAAAGCAAGCGTTCGTCCGGGGAATTAGTGTGTTGTGTCTGTGTACTTTGTTGAAACGTAAACCCAACAGTTTGTCAGTTAAAAGCGTTATAAGGATATGCGTACGCAGACAGCGAGACAGACAGACAAAACATTACGTTTATAGGTAAGAAGATGGGACTGTTGTACTGTCTTTGTATGCAAGCTCAGGCGTCTTTTATGAGAGCAAGCTCCCAAGAGCAAACTTATCATGAAATGTATTCAGGAATTATGAATCATACGTTTGACTCAAATGTAATTTTGAGTGTGGTATGCTAAAGTGATAATCATCAACCATAATCTATCCACTGCCTCTCCATGCCGTGGTCTATCATAGGGGTTGACCATACTCCACTACCCTGGTCAGTGCGGGTTTGTAGGGGTGGCAGGACCGGTTCAGATATCACCCGTCACTGAGGTTTATTATTTGTTGCTGCTTAATCTCATGGTGAAGCAGCAACAAATGTATAATCCCAATTGAGTAATTTGTATATTTTTTTCATTTGGCAAAATTGGACCGTGACTCTGGCACACAATGGCGGCATGTACAAGTTGTTGTTGTTGTTGGGGTTATGAGCCTGAAATATTAATCAGGGCGGCCGCTGGAGTTTGAACCGCGAACGCCACGATATAAGGCCATGTCAACCGTCAGATGTTAGTAGGTAGTTGCAGTGGCCCCGGGAATCGTACTGGTGTGGCTGGTTTTCATAGTGCAGTGCGCGCCAACAAATGAGTGACCGGTCGACGTGGGGTTAAAATCAATACTGTGCAGAAAATTCCATCACGTTCACAAAAAACATGCAGAATAAACAATGGAATTGTGTTTTCACCACCAGAAACAAACGTTACGGGCGTGTCCAAGTCCTCGGGAAATACAAGATCTAAAACAACAAAAAGACACGTCTTTTTATATATATATCCACACTCTTACTGTGCAAAACGACATATGCATGAGGTTTACTGAAAAGTAGTTCTGGAAGCAGCGGTCCTGGTTAACGTATATGTATGTCCATACTGTATTATGTCGCTGGCAAACCAATGCTCACTGTTCACATTGCATGCTGCGGTTTTAGTTTCCCAGTGAGACACCCTCGTGTCAGCCAGACTCGCAGCAGACATTCCTTTGTTTATCGTCTCTCCACAGGCAGTTGAACAAGGAAAGCTCTTTCACGGAACAAATGTAATGTTTAAATGCCCTATTGAGTTTTCCGTATATATGTTTAATAACGTCCCGTTATTAAAACAATGTTTCAATTAAACTCGTTCATGTTAATGAGTAGCTCGCGCTAATTTGACAGCGCTGTGCCAAACTACTGCTGGATGACCTCCCCTGAGTTGTGAAAGCATAGCATAAAATGTAGATTCACAAACCACTATTAAATATAGAAACTCTGCTCTTCTTCCTCACCTGCCCCAGAGTGACGGAGAGGATTTGGCCATACTTCACCACACTGGTCAATTAGGGTTGGTGAAAGAGAGGTGGCCACTGTTTGTAGCCGTGCCTGGGAATCGAACTCATCGAACACAGTTCACAAAGCAGTGCGCTGACCGTTGCCCCACCGCTCACTCGTTCGCATAAAGCCAGTGTAATGACGTGTACAATGCTGAGTTAAGACATTTATGTAACTTGTAAATGTATTTAAACCAGGAGTACATTCTGTACTCTATCGTCGGAAGTAGCTAGACCTGTCTGTGCACGGGTAATGTTACATTTCTGAGCATTTCCACGGAAAGGAAGTGATAACAAATACACGCCGTTGCCTACTTTTTTTTAAGTACAGTCTACGCTGAAACTTGCGGGTTTCTTACATAATAGTAACGAACCACATATGACCATAGAGACAAAACTACGCAAGTCCGTAGTTTAAATATTTTTTTTAAAGCACAAAACAAGCAAACGGTTATTGAAAATCTCATTTCTGCAATTGTAGTTTTTCTTTTACCCAGTGTCAAAAACAATGATCATTTGGTACTTCCCCCGTAAAAAAGGAACAACAGTTTCCACTCGGGCCCAGACGGCACTCGACGTAAAATATCACGGAACGGGGTGAATGGTATATCGATTTACCAACCAACCCCCCAAAAATCCCCTCCAACGCACAACTTCAACAACAAACCCGCCCAGCGTGGTGCACCCCCGCACGCACGTGTCACGGCCAGCCCCGCCTCCACTCGTCACGAGCGCGCCAAATTCAACCCCGAATGACCGGCGCGCAGCGATTGGCCGAATCTAACCCGAGGCGGACCTTCCAATTGGACGGCTCTCTCGGCGTTGCTACGCCAGGGATGGGCGTGCCGCTGATTGGAAGGCGACAACGGTGGGCGGGTGGGCGCGCGTACGGCCACGCCCACCAAAAACAGAGCTGCGGCCGTACGCGTGGAGGCGCCCAGTATCACCAAGCCTCCTGACAAGCACCGAGTTTGTGGGCAGCAACCCCCCAGCCTCTGGGCAGCAATTCCCAGCCTTTGGGCAGCACCTCCCAGCCTCTGGGCAGCAACCCCCGGCCTCTGGGCAGCACTCCCCAGCCTCAGGGCAGCAACCCCCAGCCTCTGGGCAGCAGTCGCCAGCCTCAGGGCAGCACCCCCCAGCCTCTGGGCAGCACTCCCACAGCCTTTGGGCAGCACGCCCCAGCCTCTGGGCAGCAACCCCCACCCTCTGGGCAGCAACCCCCAGCCTCTGGGCAGCAATCCCCAGCCTCTGGGCAGCACCCCCCAGCCAGGGCCGGATTAAGATGTTGTAGGCCCCTGGGCTACAGGTACTGTGAGGCCCCCAGTAATATTTTGAAAAGGAAAACAAAGTTGAAGAAAATTTTAATTTATTTTTACAAGGCTAACAGCAAATAAAATTCAGCATTCACAAATTAAATAACTTTGCGCTTAATCTCTGGAGGCCCTCCAGCTGGCGGAGGCCCCTGGGCTGCAGCCCCTAAAGCCCATGCCTTCATCTGGCCCTGCCTCCAGCCTCTGGGCAGCACCCCCCAGCCTCCGGGCAGCACCCTCCAGCCTCAGGGCAGCACCCCCCAGCCTCAGGGCAGCACCCCCAGCTTCTGGGCAGCACCCTCCAGCCTCTGGGCAGCACCCTCCAGCCTCTGGGCAGCACCCCCCAGCCTCTGTGCAGCACTCCCCAGCCTCTGGGCAGAAACCCCCACAGCCTCTGTGCAGCACTCCCCAGCCTCAGGGCAACAACCCCCAGCCTCTGGGCAGCAACCCCCAGCCTCTGGGCAGCAACCCCCAGCCTCTGGGCAGCACCCCCCAGCCTCTGGGCAGCACCCCTCAGCCTCTGGGCAGCACCCTCCAGCCTCTGTGCAGCACTCCCCAGCCTCTGGGCAGCACTCCCCAGCCTCTGGGCAGCACCCCACAGCCTCTGGGCAGCAACCCCCAGCCTCTGGGCAGCATCCCACAGCCTCTGGGCAGCAACCCCCAGCCTCTGGGCAGCACCCTCCAGCCTCTGGGCAGCACCCCCCAGCCTCTGGGCAGCACCCCCCAGCCTCTGGGCAGCATCCCCCACCCTCTGTGCAGCACCCCCCACCCTCTGTGCAGCACTCTCAGCCTCTGGGCAGCACCCCACAGCCTCTGGGCAGCACCCCCCAGCTTCTGGGCAGCACCCCCCACCCTCTGGGCAGCACCCCCCAGCTTCTGGGCAGCATCCCCCAGCTTCTGGGCAGCACCCTCCAGCCTCAGGGCAGCACTCCCTAGCCTCAGGGCAGCACCCTACAGCCTCTGGAAGCCCCCCCCCCAGCCTCTGAGCACCACTGAATAGCTCCCAGCAACAACCCTGTTTTGTGGACAGCTTCCAGCCTCCCTGCCACCACACAATAGTTTCCAGCAGCACCCAATTTGATAGTTAGCACCTTGCACCACCCAAGCCTCTTGGCAATACATACCCAGCTTGTCTAGAGCACCCAGATTATTGACACCTTCAATAGCACCTAGCCTATTGCTGCTACTCAAAAGCACCTAGTAATACCCGGACTCAGTATTTGGGCAGCACCGACCTTGGTAAATAGCACGCAGCCTTTGGGCAATATCCAGCTCATGCACAGCACGCAGCCTCTTTCCATCACTCAATAGCTCCCAGCAGCAACCAGTCTTTGCGCAGCACCCAGCTTGGTAGATAGCACCCAACATCAACCAGCCTCTGAGCATTATCCAGCTTGTGTAAGATCCCAACAGCACCCAGTCGGTAGAGTAGCCAGCCTACCGGGTATCTCCCATCCTTCTGGCAGAATCCATCATGCCTCTGGGCAGCACCCAAATCGTGGGCAGCACGAAACAACACCCAGCGCCTGGCAGCATCCTGCAGGACAGCACCCAGGAGAACTGAGCCTGCGGACATCACCGTGCCTGCCCAGCCTTGCCCTACCCATCCCATCCCTGCTCCCCCACGTCCGAATAAAGTCGATCATATAAACAAACGATTTGAGACCCCCCCCCCGCACACACACGCGCAGTGGGGAATCCTTCTGAAAGCCCTTTGTTGGAATTTTCTAAGTACAATACATTGCGAGGTAACGAGTTAAAGTGTTCCAATTACAGTAAGTGTTAAACTGTTTCAGTTGCATAGAACCGTGAACATTGACATGTTGCAGCAAGTCTGTAAACAACCTCGTACTTGTTTTTGTCGTTCAGTTACTAAATACATCTTGTAAATGGCAAAGTGGACGGGCAAGGCTGTGTGCTTACCGATTCGTTCTGTATATGTTTGGGGATTGTTTGCGTGCGACAGTGTTTCCCTCAATAAAGCAATCACAGTCGTAGTGGTGATAGCATCAAGTGACTGAACACACACACGCATTGACGTCTCGTGAACTAACGCGTCGATCCAAAGTTTGTTTTTTAAGACTTTGCCCAAACAACGTCAATAGTTTGACGACTCTAAAATGACGTTGGCAAGTCAAATGACGAAACAACACAGCCGACGGCTTTGTAAAAAAAACCCAGATGAACCTCGTTGGTGACATGACATTAACCAAATCTTTTATTAAAAGTACCACGTAGATATATGTATCCACACTTGTTTTTGTGGGGGGCAAGAATGACATAATTCCCTTCCTGCAAAAAGTTAGTCTCACTAAATGGACTGGACTGCCAGCTTATTAAGAGTGTATGCACATCCACGCTGCACACAGCAATTCTGTAAACCGCGCTACACGTCCTTAAATGTTTGTTAGTGTTATGACTGCTGTACTTAAGTGTGGACTTATGGGAGCTCGTTTTGTTTATTTAGAAGTGTAGAGGAAAGGACAGAGGGGTTGGGGTGGTGGGGTGGTGGGGTGGGTCGACGGGTCCGGGTTGGTGGAGGGGGGGGTAGCAAGCGAGTGGAGGAAGTCTGTGGCTGGCGTGCCCATACCTGCCCGGCTCCCGGGAAATTCCCACTGACAAGTTTCCTTCACCCTCCTATCTTTCTTTAACCCCACGACACTTGATGACAGCCACGTCTAAGATCAGACCGTCACACCGATCGTTGTCATCGTCCTGCATGGCGAGCATTGTGATCATCTCCAGCTAGCGGGACGGACACAGAAGCTCGTTTCAAATATTGCAAGGTTGCTGCAGAGTGCATATACTTTGCATGTACACACTTCTTTGCTGTTATTTTGTTAATGTATTTTTTTGTACGGCGTTTGGGCGCAATGTTCTAAGTCGGAAGAAGAAGAAGAGACTTTGGATTGTTTTGTACGATCCGCATAAAAACCATGCAGGTAATTAATACTGTAATCTATATTAACATATTGGGATAAAAATAAAACGTGTGGCCGGTTGCACAAAGCAATTTGAGTGTAAGATTGCACTTGTTCGCTCATTTCATTTAAGGCAAGTGCACGTTTAGTAGAAAACAACAAGGTATGTTATGCAGCCGGTTACTGATTATCAGCATTCGGCTGCTATGCATTTCCACATGATAAGCCACTTCGTTGTGCTATCACTTGTGACCAGTTCGCTTCGAAAACAAACAAAAAAAAAACCCCAGCGACACAGCTCAGTGGGCCTTACCCTTGTAAATAAAAAAAACTAAAAGGTTTAGTTTTAACACGCAGCGATTTGTCACTGAACCGACTTGACCGTCGTAGCCTGCCGCGCGTACGTGGCCACGTGCGGTGGTGTTCGCACGTGGACGACGGCCACCAAAGCCACCGTCTGTGGCGGTGGCTTTGGAGGTCTTTTAAAGTCTGCTGCTGGGAGAGAGGATTCGGAGCTGGCAGTCGGGATCTGGTACTTGGGGACTGGGACTGAGGGGGGGCCTCCGGGGGTCTAGGTCTTGGGATTTGGGTCTGGGAAGGGCAGGGAAATTAGGATTGAATTCGTTTGCTCACGGGGGTCTTGGAGTTTAGGGTTTAGGCTGGAACTGAGGGTCTAGAGGGCTGTGGATCTGGGACCCTGGAGGGTTGAGGCAGAGGGGAGCGAGGGGCTGCAGGGTTTAGAGTTCGGCTGCTGCTGGAGAGGGGAGGGGGTGATGGTGGTGGTGTGTTGCGAGTGGAGGAGGCGGAGGGGTTGGGTTTGGCTACCGGCCAGGGCGTGCGTGCTCATGACGCCGGGCGCTGGCGTGCAGCCCCGACTGAGCCCGCCCTCCCCCAGACTCTGTTCCCGACGCTTGCCGCCTCGGGCTCACAACAACAACAACAACGTGAAGTAGCAGCAGCAGCCACAGCCACAGCAGCAGCTTGCCGTGGTCACACCGAAGCCCGGCATCACCGCTCGCGATCGGCGCCCGCTAGCCAAGCAGACCGGTGTCTCCACCTGACAATGCCCCACATCACAGAGCGATATTGCAAGGACGGCGACAATGGTTAATGGTAGCAGATGACAAAGAAGACAACTCGGTGTACGTTTAGAAGGAGGAGAAGAAGACGTTGCTTTGTGTTTTTGTTTTGTTTCTAATTAACGCAATTCGCCTCCTGTCAAAAACCCACGAAACATTGTCGCTTTGCGCAGGAGGAGCAGGAGCAGCCCCCCCGGCTCGCCATGGCCATCCCACCCGGGGCGGCGAGCCCACGAGCAGCCGACAGGCAGCAGCAGCAGCACCAGCAGCAGCAGCAGACACCGTCTCAACCCATTCCCATCCCCATCTCAATCCCCGCGTCCATCAACAACAACAACAGCAGCAGCAGCAGCGACAACAACAGCGGAAACAACAACGGAGGTGGTGGTGGAGTTGGTGGTGAAGTTGGTGGTGGCATCAGCGGGGTCCTTCTGCCACCGCCGTCTCCCGGCGGGGCCACTTTGGCCGCTCGTTCGACACTTTTCCCGTTCCTCCGCCCCGTGCTCAGTCCCCGCAGGGCTCCCTACTCGCAATGGACACCTCCGTCAAGCCCGGCACAGTGGCTCATCGGCTCCCCGCCGCCCAGCCCCGGCGGCAACTTGCTCTCATCCTCGCCCTATTCCTACTCCTCATCCTCCTTCCCGTCGTCGTCGTCCTCCTACTCGTCCACTTCGTCGTCGTCGTCTTCGCCGCTGAGGTGCGCCGTGGAGGTGTTCTCCTTCGACAGGTCGTGTGATGCAGCGGCGGGGGCAGTGGCCGGCTTTGTCGGGGTCGGGGTGGCCGGGCCCGGCAGCAGCGGCAGCAGCAGCAGCAGCAGCCCCCCGCGACCCCGCGGCTGTGATAAGTGCACGCAGACCGGGGGGGAGATGCAGCCCGTGGCAGCAGCTGCAGCAGCAGCAGGACGGAGGCCACCGCAGCACTCGGCTACAGCACCCGGTGAGTGAGTTGTGTGAGTGTGGGGGTCACGGTGAGTGGGGGTCACGGTGTGTGGGGTCACGGTGTGTTGTGTGAGTGTATGTGGGGTCACGGTGTGTGTGGGGGTCACGGTGTGTGTGGGGGTCACGGTGTATGGGGGTCACGGTGTGTGTGGGTCACGGTGTGTGAGTGCGTGTGTTGTGAGTGCGGGGGTCACGGTGAGTTGGGGTCACGGTGTGTGGGGTCACGGTGTGTTGTGTGAGTGTATGTGGGGTCACGGTGTTTTGGGGGTCACGGTGTGTGGGGGTCACGGTGTGTGTGTGGGTCACGGTGTGTGGGGGTCACGGTGTGTGGGGGTCACGGTGTGTGAGTGCGTGTGTTGTGTGAGTGTGGGGGTCACGGTGTATGGGGGTCACGGTGAGTGGGGGTCACGGTGTGTGGGGTCACGGTGTGTTGTGTGAGTGAGTGTGGGGGTCACGGTGTTTTGGGGGTCACGGTGTTTTGGGGGTCACGGTGTGTGGGGGTCACGGTGTGTGGGGGTCACGGTGTGTGTGGGGGTCACGGTGTGTTGTGTGAGTGTGGGGGGCCACGGTGTGTGGGGTCACAGTGTGTGGGGGTCACGGTGTGTGTGTGGGTCACGGTGTGTGTGTGGGTCACGGTGTGTGTGGGGGTCACGGTGTGTGTGGGGGTCACGGTGTGTGTGGGTCACGGTGTGTGTGGGGGTCACGGTGTGTGGGGGTCACGGTGTGTTGTGTGAGTGTGTGTGGGGTCACGGTGTGTCGGGGTCACGGTGTGTGGGGGTCACGGTGTGTGTGGGGGTCACGGTGTGTGGGGGTCACGGTGTGTGGGGGTCACGGTGTGTTGTGTGTGTGGGGGTCACGGTGTGTTGTGTGTGTGGGGGTCACGGTGTGTGTGGGGGTCACGGTGTGTGGGGGTCACGGTGTGAGTGGGGGTCACGGTGTGTGTGGGGCTCACGGTGTGTGCTGCTCGTGGTGCTGTCGGCGTGGGGAGCGGTGGTGCAATGGTCAGCACACTGCGCTACGAACCCCCCGGGTGACCCGGTGACCTGGGTTCGTGCCTGCACACAGCCAACTACGTTGATGGATATACACAGTACAGTACTGTATCTGAACCGGTCGCGGGGATTCCCCCGAGGTCCAACTCATCTGTTAAAAGGCTGTAGTTTAAAGGGGATCTTTGTGGAGGGTATAATTGTGTGCGTAGGTAGCGAGTATGCGATTTTTGTGACCTTCATAAGGTGCTCGCGAACATAACTTTTTGGTTAGGGGGGGTCTGTGTGTGTGTGTTGGATGAGAGGTCTATGTATCATTGTAAGGGGGGGGGGGGATGCGTTTGTGTGTCTGTGTGCGAGGCTGTTACATTATCGGCAGAGGGCAGCAATGTCCATTGTGTTGTAGAATACTCCCCAATCTATATGCTCCAAACCAGCTGGAGAAATCGTCCAAAATGATGCCCACGATCCACACGGCGTGGTATAAGGACTTCCATCCAGCAGTGGATTGAGATCGGTCTTTACGTGTACACATCTGTGTATGGGGGTGCTCATAACAAACGTATAAAGGTCGTGCCGTGGATAGAACATTACGCTATGGACCCAGCAACCAGAAATCCGAGTTCGAATACCGGCTACGGTTAGCATCAGTGGCGAATATCTGAATCGGGTTTGGATCTCCTCTGGGTCGACTCGTTTTTCAATAAGCGGTGTGTAAACACATCAGCACAGGAGAGACAAAGGTGGCCGGGAGTGGTTCTGTCTGCAGATTTTCCCACGTGCGCCGTTTCCGCTCGACAGCACTTTCCCCCGCCTCGACGTATATGAAATACTGCATGGGGGACGGGGGACTTGTGTGTGTCTTTGTCTTCTGTGTGTGTGTATACGCTTCAAGTGACTTCAAAGTGGACCTAGCCTGGCACAAGCACCGTGGTGGCATCACTGCCACTTCGTGGTGAACGCCGGCAACTTGGTGTCTTGTGTGCAGTGGTTAGGACACTTCTACTAACCCGGCGAACTCGATTTCATCTCACAGCCAACATCAGTGACTCTCTAAACACGGTCTAGGCCAACCCCTATATCGACTCGGCCTTAAATGAGTATCTGGTTACGGGTGTGTAAACATCAGCATTTGTTAGACAAAGACGACCGGCGGTGGTGCAGGCCTTGTGTGCGGATCTCAACCTTAATAGGTGGTCGCTAACAGCCCCAACAGTCTGCCAAAGGCGACACGGATGATCTTTATTTGCGGCAAAACACATCCGTGTCATGTCATACATACAGGAACCACTGCGTGGTGTTTTTTTGTACACATCACCTGTTGATTCGAATGTTCCATCGCCACATCTACCCCAATGCTCCAGAGAGGCTTATCAAGTGTGGTGGTCGTGGATGATAATGGTGGTAGTAAACGATGGGTTTGGGTAAATATGGTGATGGTAGTGGTGTTTATTGGTCTGGGCGATTGTAGTACTGGTGGTGGTGATGGGTCTGATTTGATGGTAGCGATTTGTCTGGGTAGTGTTGTTGACTGCTGAAGATGGACTCAAGATAAGGTCCAGACACAGAGCTCGAATTGAGAAATTGGGACGTTCGACTTAAGAGACCGTGACTGAAGTGTCGCTATGCTGACAGGCCCGCACTCAGCAAATGTAATAGTATCGCCATAATTACAGCCAACCTCTTTGGGGCATATGTGTGGGTACCAATGCCCGGTGAAAAATACATGGTTTTCCTGACTTTAATGTGAATTAATCTTATTTGGTCCAACTTATTTGAATAGACAGATGGTGTATTACTTCCATCAGATAACTTTCTATCACGTTGCCATTCTGGTAGTCATTTTTGATAAATAACAAAAGTGGTGGCATATTCGGAGCATTATTTTTAAGTGCATATAACCCAAAGCGCTACACTGTGTTGCGACTATGCACAGCTGTGGATCTGTTCATTACCCACAAAACCAAACAGAAAAAAACAATGTTATCTGTCTCTTGGTAAACGACTGTACACTGAACAATAAGCAAGCCAACTCGAATATGGGTTCTCCAAATACGTGGGTTCTCCAAATGCTGACTTGTCACATCTGACATCCCAGTACCTCGCTCTACGTGTTCTGGCTGACCTTACCTGGTTTGTGTGAGATGCACTGTGGATTCTCACCTGGCACGTGTGAACACGTGTAAACTACCATCGGCAAAGCCGCATGCTGTGTGTGTTCAGTGTTTACAATTCCGTGCAGACACCTAATGTGTGCATTGCCTCGCCTATACATCAGCCCTGTTAATCCCAGAGCAGAGGAAGCACGCTATAGTATCACTGCAGTTTGAAATCGTTTCTCCTGTATCGAACGTTCAGTAATATTCATACTTTGATCGCTCACTATTCCTACAAAGTAATATTTTATCATAATTTTCGTATGCATTTCTAAACGCAGTACAAGATAGATAGAGTACTGTTATTCAGGGCAGAGCTGAATATGGCTTGTTGGTCAGGAAAAGGTAAATAGAATTAAGGGAAGCAGTAAACATTTTTTCTTGTAGATTTGTGTACATGAGGGCATCGTGTGTTCACGTGTATAGAGTAAACGTTTGCCGGGTCATGTTCCAAGGTTGAGAGTTTAAATTGAGCCAGAAGTGAGAGCTTTCCGTAAAAAGAGGGAACGACATTTCGAGGCAGTGAGAGCAGCATAGGAGAAGAAGCAGTGCCTCTCATGAGAACGGATCGAGCAATACGAGCTACAATGGGTGCCTGGAATTGTGTCTCGTTGTTTAAGAACCTGCTGCTGGACTCATGTAGCCTGCTACCCAGTCTTGGCATGTAAGGTACATGTAGATGGGTTTTTACACTATACATATATATAACTTCTTTCACACCGTACGTAGCCAACCGTTGGCTACGTACGGTGGCATTGCCCGCAACCATGGGTGCAGGCAATGCAAACTCTATGATTAAATATTTTAATGAGTTGCATCATGCTGAGTGAGGCGTTTCTATATATATGTTTTGTTGAAAATTGCTTTGGTGGGTCTCATTTTTTTTAATTAAATAAAGTGAAGAGTGAAAGACCTGACAGGCATCGTTTTAGGCGTGACACATTTTCAAAATAGATAATTAACAATTAAGTAGATAACTTTTGGAAGACTGGTAAGTTAAGTCCAGCCACTATTGTCGTGTACAGTACAGAGGCCAGCATCATTGTATGTTTTTTTTCTCCAGGAAGTTGCGGTGAGGATTTGCTTTAAGCCTGAGCTGCGTTGCCATAGACGCACGATAAACGACTGTACATGGTGTCACGAACTATACTCTCGTGTTCAAGACACGAAGTCTCGGCTGTCCTTCACAATTATACACCCAAAATAAACCAAACGCCTGGAAAACCGTTGATCCTTCCTAACTAAATACCCACGAATGCATCAGTTTAACTACTATGATAATGTGATTAGTGGATAGCTTACTGCACAGCATTATTCGCAGTTGCAAACCGTGTCTTACACTTGTAGTCTGGGAAATAGTGTTGAATTGTTATTGTATGCCATTAAAAAAACACATCTGCCAATGCCATTCTATCTTGTTTACCATTTTTATTTCAGCATTTAATATAGTCAACACAGTCCCAACAAATTCACAGCCCTCTTGTCAATCCACTGCTGGATGAAGTCCTTCCCATGCCACGTCGTTCATGGTTGTTTGATCTGACACCAACCATGCTGGTTAGTTGGAGCCGAGGACCCAATTCGGATATCAATCTCCACTGATGTTATCCGTGGCAGTGAATCGAACTGAGGTCATCGAGTGCATTGAGAGTGCAGTGAGATAAACAATGTCCCACCGTTTTTACCAACACAGTGACCAAAAAAACAATACAGCCCTTAGTGTTTCGCATACCCAAACAAATGTCATCACTGCCCCCTCCTCCCGCCGTAGAGCACAGCTGCTTTTTGGGGCCAAGAACCAGCATGTTGATGGTCATTACTTGCTGGCAAAGTCAGGGGGAGTCCTATTCATTACACCCATCGTTTATTCAGAAGAAAACAAGACGACCTGGGTCGTGACCATTACCCCTTTCAGCCTCTTGACACCTCGACTATGCTCCAGAACATGTTCGATTAGCCACTCGGCATTGCTACTAGCCATAGTGTTTGTCATAAAGGGCATTTGGAGTGAGTACTGTAGTTGGTTCTTTGTTGACAACCAACTTCAGTTTCTGCTCTTGAGTTTCAAAAACTTAACTTCCTGACCAGCCTCACATAAAATGACCTCAAATATTTATTTTCGCTCTTTCAAAGATAGTGCTTTCCTATATATTAGTTTCATGGAATTGTGAATTAGGCAATAACGTGTGATACAAATACCGAATAACAATATATCCAGCCATTTGTCAATCCACTGCTGGATGCAGGCCTTCCCACACCATGCTGGTCAGTGTGGGTTGGTGGAGAAAAGAAGCTGAGGGACTGATTCAGATATCATGAACCACTAATGTTATCCGTGGCCTTGAACCCAGCTCAAGACTCAGGGGTTCACAGCACTGCACCACCAATATTTACATCTTCTACTATATGGCAGTGCTTTGCGCAAACTTTACTTATTCATGACCACTTTTTTTTAATGGTTAACATGTTATTGGTAGTCATAAAGAGATACTGCCCTAGAACTTTACATCTCTCCTTAAAAAGCACATTTTCCTGTGTTTTGGATTACGAGAAATGTTGTTGATAATCATATAAAAGAAATGTAATTTGAGGATATCTCTCCCTCGTAATTGTACACGTAGTATAAATAAGATATTTAATTAACTGCCACTGTTCTTTTTATATTCCTAATGGTATACAATATTTAACTGCTTTGTCAAAATGTATCATCTGGGCAAGTAACAACTTGCCCATCTTGGAAGGCGTGTCTTAATCTGACGGCCACGACTTGAAATGGTGGATCAGGGTAATTGTGTAGAGTAGGTGTGGCCTTGTGGCAGCTAATTCTGCATCTGGGTGCGTGAGGGACAATGTTGCAACAGAGGCGCTGAACTTTTTAACGCTCTTTGTTCACGGGTTGCATCTGGCATCTTAAGCCAGTTGCAGTAAACATGAGTCCAAAACATTGCGCAATGTCTTCTGTATTACTCATTACAGCACTGTTTGGTACATCAGGTCATCTGTAAGGTCAAATAGTGGGAGGAATGGTTTAAAACAAAGTCAGACTTGCGATTCGACTCGGGAATCCATAATAATTAAGCTAAAATATAACAAACCATTTTATTTAGTGGGAATAAATTTCATACTAAATACCTTTTAGCTCTATCGATGCATATTGCTATTCATTTAATACTAAACTATAATCCTTTGGAAATACACTGCACGCTCTTGATTATCTCGTGACACTGTGTATATTGTGTCTGTTGACTTTTCCAGGCCTTGTGCATTGTTGTGCTTACAGCCAACTCTAGATGGAAAACACTAGAGAGCACTATGACCTCATTCGCTCATGCTGTCGCATGAAAATACATACCCCGAATAGTAGCAGTTGTCTCATTTTCCATAAAGATCTCAGATATAGGTATTTGTGTATTTTAGGAAAGCGAGACGGAATGGAAATGTATGCAGATAAATAATGTCAGTTTACTCCTTAAGTGCGTGGTGATTTTGCTGAATTTGTACAGCCCTTTGTCAATCCACTGCTGGATTAGTCCTCCCCAAGGGGGGTTGTTTGACCAGAATTATTAACCAGCGTGGTCAGTGCAACTTGGTAAAGGGGGGAGGAAGGGAGGTAATACTGGTTTATATATTATTAACAATTATGTAAGCCATGGCTGGGAATTGAACTCAAGTGGCAGTGTTCAAAGCACAATGCGCTAACTGCTACACAACTACTACTTACAGGATTTAATGAGCAACATTTTAGTTTTGTTTGATCAGTTGAAAATAAATGCAATACCAGAGCAGGGAAACTGACCACCGGGGTATAAAGTTAATGCTTAACAAGTTATTGGTCATGATGCAACTTACTAATTGGCTGTGTTGGGTGGTGGTGGGTTTAACGACACATTTGTATTTACGCGATCGAACCCAAAAACCTCTGGTATGGATAGTACTACTGTATTACCTGTGAAATATGTACAGATAATTTGTGACTTGTTATTGTTATATATGATACTTTAATGTAATTTTGTAAGACGGATAGAGTCACATCCAGAAGTTCAATTCAGTAGTGCAACAATTCGTTAAACTCTGGTTGGATTAAAAAATGAATTTATTTTAAAAAATGCAATCAATGTAGAATGGGTCGCCTGAGTCGTGTGAACTCCAATACAAAATATCTGCTTTATGTGATTATCTGCGTTTATCGTCGGTTTAGTAATCAGTATCCATCGATTAATCGTTTGTGCTTAATAGCGGACTACGAGTAAATTCCTATTTTACGTTTGTGTAAAATAGTCAAAGAACTTTGAAGGTATAAGGCCAGAGTTTTAAAATACGCATCTTGTATTACGGAAGCATATTCATGCATCTTCCTGTGCGTTCATACAGCAATCAACAAGAATCAATTATTGTCGATAGGTAGGTCGGCACTTAACGCATCAAATCAAGCATGTTTAATTAAGGCCACGTTGTTTGTAAGCCGTTTTCCATTACAAAGCCAAAAAAGTCGTCAGCTGTAATTGCGGAGGTACAATTTAATAGCTTCCGACGTAAACATTGAGTGTGGGTGCCAACATAGGCAACTTTAATATGAAATTGTGGTTTATTGACTGATGATTTGTCACTGTTCAAATATATATTTTTACGACATATCTGTTTATAAATCAATCAACGAACAGCTGTTGGATCATCTAGTTCAAAAGTATACAGTATGTACATGTATATACAACTGTATTTCAGTAATTAGTGTATTATTAACATAAGAAACTAACCTTTGAATATCGTATATTGTTCAGCATAGGCTTCAATGGGTACACAGTGTAATCAACTAGAGCGGTGGCAATCCATCATTTTCTTTTTTAGCATGTAATGTGTAGACTTTAGGTAAACATTACCCAAGTATACAAATGGAGTTGTATTGCTTTTAGGTGAAATGCCCATTTTAAAAAAAACCCTGTGTTGCACAAAATCATGTTGTGTACATTGTATAAACATACGGTGTAAAATTATTACGTGTGGGTGTATGTGTGTGGTGTAGTGATGTGGGGAGTGAAAGTGTAGTGGTTAGCTCGTTGCGCTACGAAGCTGGCGACCTGAGTTCGATTCCCAGTCACGGCCAACACCTGTGACGATGATCTGAACCGGTCATGGGTGTGTAAATATCGCCACAAGGGAGACAAAGGCGGCCGAGCATGGTGCTGGCCACCCACCCCCTCGTTTGCAGTGGCGGCCATCATAGGTGCTCGCGAACAGCACTTGCTCCTACTGACTGTTCATGCTATATGGGTGACCTTTGTCTTTTGTAGTGATCAGGATTTGCACAGGTGGTTAATCTGCTCGTCATCTTAGTCAACAAATGACATCTGGGTCTGTCCTGTGACCTGTCAGCGAGCCTTCGACACTTCACGTGGCCTCAAAATGCACCTAGCCTGGCACAAACACTGTGGTGATGTCACCTCCACTTAGTGTAATGATTTAGTGCACAGTGCTATGAACCCAGAACACCAAGTTTAATCTTGGCCATGGCTAATATCCGTGGGGAGTGATATCTGAACCGGTCCTGGGCCTCCTCTTGGCCGACTCAGTCATACATTATAAGCTGGTGTTTGTGTAAACATCAGCACTGGGGAGACAAAGGCGACAGGGGCGATGTGCTGGCCATGCCACCCCCTCGCGTGGCGTTCCGGGCCTGTGTAGGTGTTCGCTAACAGCACCTTCCCAAACATCCCGTCTGACTATATGGGGGATCTTTGTTGTTTGTTTGTATTTTAGGCAGCTTAAGGCAAGCGCTGCATTCTGATTCCGAGGCAAGCCTTGGCGGAGAGTCCATCCCCGACGTCATCCCCCCACGTGAGCGGTCCCTGTCCGAGTCGGCTATCAACCCACGCATGGAGCGTGTCGGCCAGGAGCTGCGGCGCATCGGCGACGAATTCAACGTCTTTGTGGACGGGCAAGTAAGCAACGCCACCTTTTTAAAGAATTAACATAACGTTTGTGCATCGAGACCGCACCTAATGAGGGCAACTTTCACATGGTTGTTGACAAATGTCATGTTTGCACCACCAATTTGGAGAAACTGAGAAGTTGTGTAGAGAATTGGCAGCCGAGGCAACAGTGGCACTCCCAAGCCCATTGCGGTTAAGGGATAGAGAACGATGATGACGATTGTGGAGATGAGAAATGTCCACGAAAACCTTTGTAGGCCGGAACGCCGCACGTGGGGGTGGCGTGACCATCAAAATCCTCTGCCACCATTATCTACCAAGTGCTGATATTTGCATACAACACCATCTAATAATTTACTGCTGAGTCGACCAAGGGAAGACCCAAGACAATTTCAGATATCACTTGCTACGGATATTAGCCTTGGCTGGGATTAAACTCGATTCACCCGGGTCTTAGCTTAGTGCACTTAACCAGGTGCAGGTATTTTGCCATTTAAAAGTGACGGATATTCGACTATGTGGTTATTGAATAACCCTGTTACAAACTTTTATCAGAAATCCACCAGCACTGATGTAAATTCCTCAATCATTAACAGGTGTTAGTAACTAATATACTTGCTTGCTTGCATTACAGAACCCTTCATGGGTTATTTGACTCTGGAATTACCATACCCTGTGGAACATTATGCTCCCCGCACTATGGTTTTTGGGTAGTACTGTCAGCTGTCATGCAATAAAAGTCAACTATGTTTTGCTTGCATTATCTTTGCTCCACATGAACACCTGACTCCTTTAACTTTGCTGCACAGATATAATTAAATACTGCGACACCTATTTGCCACTTCACCATTTGTTATCTATTATTTTGATATCCTTTTGTAATTAAAAAATATGTTTAATTTACATATTTTAGAGTGGGGGGGGGGAGCAGCAGTGCAGAGCACTAACCGACGCTGGTCCCACACCCCTCACATGCCTTTTGAACCAGCATGGTGAAGTATGGTCAAACAACATCTCCCCCCCTCCCTCCCCTGTGACTGGCATGGCATGGGGGAGGCCTTAAGACAAATAGCTGTAAATTAAACTATAAGGCAATACTCATTCTGTGCTGGTTGCATTTTTTTTACCAATAAAACCAGTTTACCTAGACAAAATGTATCAGGAGACCAATCTTAATGCAGCACTTATATAACCCCCGTGCTTTATTGTTCAGGGCATTTTTTTGTGCTGTGTTTGTGACTGCAAAACCGACAAAGAAACGTACAAAACTTTCATAGTCTGCCGCTGATCAGCTGTGAAATAAATACGGGCAATCATTTTACGGAGCACATGATGCTTTTTTTTGTCTTGCTCGTGTAGATGAAGCTGTAGCGTGGCTTTGTTTTCGAGCGGGAATGCAGTCTAGAGTATTTCAGATGCTCGAAACCTAGTTCGTAGCGAATTGGATGTGTGCCAGGTTTTTTATATTTAGAAACACAGTAGCTTGAAGGTAACGTACAGCTGTCTCTGTTGTTACTGCCTTCTATGTGTTAGCACTCGAGGTGGAACAATGCATTCATGCATCGATTAATAGCTCTTCTTCAACTCATGATACATGCATTATATTGCATGTTTAGCAATGACCCTTCTATATGAATTAACATGTTGCGTCATTAGGTTCACATGCCCCCTGCTACCCCAAGTGGCCACTATATTCATAACAATGTATAACAAATTCTTGAATCAATTAGCAACCCTGAATTCTGGCAATCCATTGAATTGGCAAAGTAGGCCAGGGCACTTCTTACAGCTTCACGGAACACTGAAAATTGCATACTGTAGTCAAATGTAAAAATGTAATGTTGGATTACTGAACATATTAAATAATCATGGGGAAAAGGGATATTTGGTGGCATTGGGCATGGTTGTATGTATGAGTTTAAATTGTAATGATATTTCAACAGTGACATTTAGGGTTCCTTCCCCTGTTCAAGGAAAAAGACTTACATTATTTCAAGCACAATGCCAACATTGACTGACCTCGAGAAATTGCCTGGCCAGGTTGATACGTGTGTGTCACCAAAGTGCTATTACAACATGCAGGAAGGCAGATGGATGAGCAGGTCAGAGTGGCATCACAGCGTATAAGCACGCACCGTCATACCAAAACATTTTGGTTCTTCAAAATTACACAAACCAGATTTGCAAATTCCCATGGGCCCACTGCTTCATTCTGTGGCTTGGCTTGCATATCGATGCAATAGCTGGATCTCTGACTCTCTTCTGTTTAATAACAACAGCCTAGTTACAACCTGTGGTTATCGCTCCTAAGTATTATTCCCATTCCATTGATGTAATTTTTGGCATGGTGACCTCAGGTGAAAAGTGGATTTTTTTCACTTCATTGAGTTCAAGCACTTCTAAATTTAATTCCTTTGTTGACAACACAATAAAGGAAAAAAGTCTGAAAATGTGGCAAAGATAGTTGTACTTTTTGATCGGTTAGCCACATATTGCATCACATATTTCCTTGGGAACATTAGGCACGATTCCAGAAAACAACCAACATTTGTAGGTCACCAAGACCTTGGCGGGTAAAACCAGAAATCACTTAAAAAACAATGAACACTGTTATGATCTTCGTATTCCCATTAATTATTGCCAAATGTTCACAGCTAATAACCTACCACACATATACACTCTTAAGATAGGTACATACATACGTAAACAAAAGCGCTTGTAATCCAATGAGCAAGTCGTCGACTTACGAACACCCGATTTATGAACACCCACACTTACGGACCAGCTTACATTATATATTTTTTTACATTAACTTGAAATGTGAACTCACACTTGCATACTGAACCACGGAACTATTTTGTTCAGCGGAGCGATCCTCTGCGAGATGTAATGAGTCAGCCTCCCGCAGGGAGTGAGAGTTTGTGCGTGTTAGTGCGTGTTAGTGTATGGAGAATGGTAGTGTAGCGGTTAGTGTGCTGCGTTTCGAACCCGGCGACCCGAGTTCGATTCCAGCTCACGACCAACACCAGTGACGATTATCTGAATGGGTCCTGGGCCTCCCTTAGGTCGACTCAGCCTCAAATGAGCACCTGGCAACAATCGGTTCAGGCTATCGCTATACGTCTGTGTGGCTGATTATAGTGAATCATTGTAAGTTATAATAAAACTGATTCTTTTATATTCATGTTACTTTATTTAATGTTTTACTATACAGTATTTATTACATGGAGATGTACATTGTCTTCTTATTTCTGAGTTTAACAACGCTTCCCTTTTTTGTTGAACCGTAACACATTTCATAACACTGACCGTATAACCATTTAAATACATACTCTTTGGTTCTTTCGGTAAAGTCACGTAGGTAAATAAATAATAGATAATTTAAATACGGTACATTATTGTGTTCCTACTTACGAATGGGTCTCGGGAATGAATTGTGTTCGTAAGTAGAGGATTGTCTGAAAACATATTTCAAGGAAATTAATACTGAATGGCCAGCAGAAGTAAATAATAAAGTAGAATAATACAGACACTGGTGAGTCCCGCTCACTGGGGGTTATAGAGGCATGGGACATGATTTACAGCAGCCTGGATGCTGATAGTGTCAACATGGCACTTAATCCCAAGTGGTGGGGCTGAGTTGGCGGTGGCTCCAAGCCTCACTTTCCTCCAGGGCAGAACCAAAATAAACCACACTGGCGCTGTGCGAGATGTTTCCACACGACTGTCGTTGTCAGCTTTTTAGAGATTTTGGAACTTGAGATCTTGGAGAGCTTCAATAATTGTTCAAGTGTCACTGTCAAAATCAGAATGGTTGCGTGCATATCAAAATTTGTTGTTTCAAAAAGCATATTCATGTATTTTAGTGATAGATTTGCAGATGTCAAATTTATGTCTTACACATTTTCCCTCTTTTAAATTATTTGACTATTTTGTAAAGTACTTTACAACTTGGAATGATGACTTTACAAACACTTTTAATTTTCATACAATGGGACAGCAAAATATTTTACTATGACGTAAACAAAGCTAAACCCAGCTAATGGCAATGTGAACTAAAATGTTGACATTGCCCTGTATGTCAGTAGTATTTTTATCTGCAACATTACTATTTTAGAGCAAATCTAATAGATGGCATTGGCCCTGAGCTGTGTGTTGCTCATGCTTTGGCTCGTGTGTTCTTTTTGCACGTGGCTGGCACGTTGCATTAAGCACACTTTCCTGGTTTTACACACGCGGTTAGTGCATTGTGCACGCACGCACGCACAGCCCATAATTTCTCTCTGCTGTTGCATCAGGATGGCAGCGGATTGGTCGTGGGTGCTGGAGGAGCTGGGGATTGTGGAGGGCGGGAGACATATTGGAGGGGTGCATGCTAGAGAAATGGAGCTGCGGTTTTTTGGCAGCTGGTTTCTATTGTCGCCAGTCACGCTCGGCCCAGCAAGTTAAGTCAATAAAAACAGCGGCTGGGAAGTCGCACACTGAGCGGGCTGCACTCCTTAGTCAGCAGATCTGCCACACGACGGGCCAAGAATCAAAACAAGGCTTGGCTGCAGGCTTGGAATTGGGGTGGGGGCAGAAAAAAAGAAGTTGGGGGGGAGGGTCGTGGAGAAGAGGTGGTGAATGTTGCTGCTGGTCTAGCGCAGTAGAAAGGGGGTTGGGGGATATCCATTGGCAGACCGCCAGTGCATCTGGCTGCAGAGGGGAAGGGAAAGGCGGGGCGCATTAGTGAAGCAGATTTGGGGAGTGTGCATGGTAAGGCGAGGTGTGCTGGCCCAGTTAGTCAAAGACGGGAAAAACAAGGGACACGTGGTTATTGCTGGCTTGTACAAAGCTCACGGGGGCAGCAGTGGTTGTGTGCAGCATTGGAGCGCTTATTTTCTCTCAAAATATTGAGCAGGGGTGGGTGTAGGTTTTACTGCTCGATTAATGTCAATTGTTTTAACAGTTCGAGGAAGACCGGTTAGTTTTAGAAGGCCACACTTTTTTTTCTATCGCATTCGAATCAACACTTGTTTGGTTTTCATTCAAGTGTACCAATGAACAATGAATGTACATGTATAACAAAACATATTGTCATGTACACACTTTACATAACAAATATACTTCTGTAAAAGGTCAAGATGCAGCCCTGTAATTGTTTGCTCACACCACTGCTGCAGGAAAAGCCTCCAATTTAGGGTGCTATAGAGATCTCTTCTAGAGGGTGTTTTGTCCTCCTATTTCACACTGTCCAGATGTCTTGCAAGAGGTGGAAGTACCCGTACTTTATCCCACTGCACACGACCTGCTGATTGACTATCTGTGGTGTTCCCATTTGTACTGCCGCATGCATGTCACAATTAATATTTGTTTTCTCTGTGCTTCTCTACACAGCAGCTGCAGAGGCGAAACTTTGGCAGGCAGAGGCAGAATGGCCGACTCCTTCATGATGAAGCCGCGTGGTTACTCAGATTTGGACTCTACATCATCAACCGCAGGAATCTATGACTGAATGTGAACATAACTCTCGCATGGTCCTCCCGTGGACAAGAGACCATATGGGCCGAATTTCCAAGCACTGGACAACATATTAATTGGTTGACAATAAAGTGTTCTGGCCAAACTGTGTGGAGCCTAAGATACCAGCTATGTCTGGTAACTTATGATAGACATTATTGACAGTTGCTGGAAGCATAGCTTGAGCATGTTTAACATGAGACCAAAATTCTTGGACCAAAGTACATTTGTAGCTTGACAAATACTTTCGACATTCTTCTTAAATCAAGACTGATTTTTTTCTTCTCCAAAATATGCGAATATTAACACACTTAAGCATTCCTATTTGATAATGGAGGAATTATTCATTATGCCTTAGGATTGTCATCAGATACACTTTTCCAAAGTGTGATTCTAGGACAGCACAGACCAATGTATAGAATCCCATTCCCTCCCGGTTATTGATGGAGAAGTCTGATGGTGCAAAAAATGAACTGCAAGCCCAAAGAACTGCCGAGAAGATTCACAAGAAGCGACGCGGCTGGACTTTGTAGCAAGACTGGAATGGAAAACTTGAAACTACTGCAGCCGTGCTGCCTGCCAATATGTGCTTTATCTGTGACAACCACAGCCTAGCTCATAGGCCAAGTTCAGGAGGTTAATGGTCACACTTTCCAAGCATAGGAAAACCGGAGTGTACATCTGTGCACATTTACAACATCGGTGAATGCAACATGTGGATAACACAATATATCATTTACAACAACAAAAACGTGAAACATTCAATGTCGAACTAATCATTGCAGTGAGGCTGGTCCTTTAAAAATGTTAAGTATATGTACAAATAAGACCTGAACAGAGCCATTAGTTGCAAGAAAGGAATGAAATTACCTTATCTTTATATTCAGATTTACAAACCACTGAAGAAGGCTGGTGTGCGTGCACTATCGAGGTTGCTGAAGAGCCTAAGCACTTGAACGGAACTGAAATCCGTGTGACAAGTTTTGTGTTCCGATCTCTGGTTATTTCTGCTTTACTGAACAAAAGCCACGAGATGGAGAGAAAACGTCCATTAAAGTGCATTCCTTTGCTGTAACCATCACTGATCCACAGCATTGTTAGCATTGTGCCTGTTGACCTGTGGTATTTTTTCTTTTTTTAATACATTACCTCGAGGCTAAACCACGCAAAGCTTTAAACAAATATGTTTTTGGAATTTAAGAATGTCTTGAATTATCACGAGGTAAAAAGGCAAAATAGCCAATAGCAGGCAATGCAAAACAATGGAAGGTTGCTGCACGTTTTTTTTGTTTTCTTTATTGACCTGGTAATATTTGTGTGTGTTTTTTTATTTGATAAAAACAATTCTGGTTTTGCATAATTAGTCTTGCAATGTAACAATTATGTTAATTGTGTAAAATCAAAGATTGGATGATTTTGCAGAATTATGTTCTTGTCAGTTTGACTCAGGCATACAAGTCATTGTTAAAAGAGTGCTCTAAATTCTGTGGTAGATGTTGGCGTCAACCTCACATTTATCAATAATGATAGCAATGTGCAAGCGTGTCCCGTGTGTGTGTGTGCACTCAGGAGCGAAATTAGAAAAAAAAACAATACCACTGTCACATTCCCGGCTAACTTTTACGACTGCCTTAAATAGCATTCCTTAGAACACTTGAAGCCATATTGACCAGAACCAGGCATCGGTGCACTGTAAATATAGTTTAGCTTCTCCCGTTATATTTATTTTGTTCGTTTTCTCTTATTTTGTTTGCTCTCTCGCAACCCTGAGCCAACATTGAGGCTTGTTTTTGTGCAATTTTCAGTTTTTCTTCCCGTTTTGCTTTTTTTTTGCTGATATGGCAGAAGGCATAAATTGTAGATATGAAAAAATAATTGTTTGCTTTTGTTTGTGTATTTTGTCCATTTAATTATAAATTTCAAACATTTTTTTATTATGTGTGTGTGAGTTTATAAACAAACAGATAATTGACTGAAGAAAAAATGCTGTCATTCTGCAGACCATTTGTAATTTTTGCACTCCTGGCTCTAAGATGCATGTTAAGGGAATTACAACCGCACAGTAATCGACCCAGTCTAACTTTTTTTTCCTTTGCTTTCACTGGAATTTAGTAAGCTCAGAAAGTTCAAGTAAAGTGCAGCATTGTATATTGTGAAAGTTGTACATACAGCCTAAACATTGATTCCATCCACTCACTATAATCCACCCCACAGCCACTGAGTTTACAAAGTGCACACAGCTGAATTGGTTGGTTGTGATCCATCATCTGTGCAGATAGGGCTGGAAATCAAATTGATCTGCATTTGGCAGTGTGCATGAACTGTGAAAGCCTATATGCCACCTGACTGTATATAGGCAAATAGGATGTTTCCATAACAGCTGCAGTCTATTTTTCTTCCTATAGGCTCAACATTTGCATTTACTCACGAAAACCATGATTTAGCCTTGCCACGTGAAGCCTGGTATTGTGCTAACGGGACACGCATGGTCACGGCGAAGGTCTTAACTGGCATTTCTGCATGTGCTCATTTCTTTTACACACAGCAGAACGCCAACGTTTTGCGTGTAAATAACTGCTTATGTAGTGTGATGAAATTACTTAATTGTGCTTACAAAAACGCCCAAAGAACGTAAAAAAATGAAATTTTGTAAAAAACACTTTTTGGATGTGGCAAATGTGCTGTACAGTTTCAGTCCTTCGTCAATCTGTTGCTGGATTGAGGGTCTTCCCCAAAGCTGTGTCGGTCATGATGGTTGTGAGACCATACTTCACCTCGCTGGTCAGTGCAGGTTGGTGAAGGGGTGCAGGGCAGACTCTGGTTCATATATCACTTGTCGCTGGCCGAGAATCATACTCAGGTCACTGGGTGCATAGCACAGTGTGCTCTCGTTACCACCCCTTTATACATTCAGTCAACCAACAGGGTTTACTCTCGCTAAACTATTTAATTTAGCAGGTAAAGCTCACTGAGCTATTAGCTCTTTCGCAGAGGTAACCTGGCTACACATAGTGCTTTGAAGTGGCAAATATCATTTATAGTTGTAGCCAAATAATCTAAACGTATGTTTCGAAATGTCCAGGGCAAAACTGTAGGACTCGGAGAAAATTTCATATGACCACGGGGACAATGTGCAGGCATCAGGGTCAGGATCAAACCATCCGCCTTCTGCATAGCAGGCGAGGGAGGTAACATCTCGCTCCAATGTGCAAAAAAATAATAATCCGAATATGATCAATATAATACTTTTTTCTTCAATAACATAAACACGAAATTCAACATTTACCAAATTACTTGGCGTACTGCTCAAAAGAGGCGGTTGTTCACCCCTGTAAGTGGCCGACTGCTGTTTAAGAGCAATTAGCCATGCATTCAATAGAAACATAGCAAAGGTGCATCCACTAATGGGCTTAATAGCACACAACAGGTGTTGTTGAACATATGGTATACATCTGTGAGCCAGCAAAGGTCACAGACCCGCACCAACCAACTGGACAAACTCCCTGTACATATTGTTTATATGTTCAGCTGCACTACAAGATAAATTTACGTTTTTTCAATTGTTTGAAATGAAAACAATTTCGAATCCAGCAAAAATGTAGCAACATGACTGTTTAAAACAGCTTGGTGTCTTCCTGCACTATTTAAGGTAGAGGCGTCTGTGTAGGTGCAATACGGCTGTACATTGATGCTTGAGTAGGCTGTTCTAATACGTTTAGTCGTTTTTGTCGTTCCTGACATTTATTCTCGGTTTCTTTTGTATTTTTGTCAATATAAAATAAATCTCAGATTTTTTTGTTCCTGGGAAACATGTTTTGAGTTTTTCTTCCTGCGTTTAAAAGCCGCGTTTTATTGCTGCGTTTAAAAAAAAAACAAGTGTCTTAGTTTGTTTAGACATCGAGGAAACAATTTCCACACAGCGTTTTTATGTTAACATCGACACCACTTGTTTGTTGACCACTTGCATCATTAACATTTGAGTACTAAATGAGCATTTTTCTCAAGCAGATGTGCATGCATAATGCATATCCCCTTCCCCTAATCTTTTCTTTGGCCAATTAAATGTTGCGTGCACTTCAGTGGGATTTCAGCCAACTCCCACAACATCAGGGATGTAATGCCCCTTCATAACCCGGGCATCACTCCAAGACACAAGGGAAGGGAGATACAAACTGAAACACACGAAATGTCACTAATCTTGCTCCGGGCGGTTGTAAAATAGGGCCCCTTACGCGTTGCACGGCCGACGCAGGTTTCTTTGCACTGGTGACGCGTGCCAAATCTCTGTATCGTATCAGACGGTGTGACGCAAATAGAGATGCGTGTCAGGCGATGGTGTTGTTGACTGGCCTCACGGCGGATAGCGGCCCTTGCCCATAAAACTTGCTCTTGTGTAAGCGGCCCGCGCCCTGGCCGCGCTGGGTGTCGTGTCACACCACTGATTGGGGCCCCCTCAGCAGTTTTTCGGTGCGATTTCGCAACTGTGGCTAAAGTCCATAATAGTAATAATACACTTGAGTGACATGCTTTCAAAAAAAAAAAGTTCTGCAACATAATGGCGTCGTTAATCAATACAAAACGTGTATCGCTTCGGCCAGGAGTCTACAACCTGCGGCTCTTCAAGGGTTCCTTCGTGACCTTACTTGATTGAGGAGCCCACCGTCTCATATTCACATGCATTGCGGCGGCTCTTGAAATCGAGGCGGGTTTTATTTTTGACCGAATTCGAAAAAAACTTCAATTTGAGCTGTGGGCAGATATGTCGTGCAGCAACTCTCATGGGTTCATATTGGATAGAACTAAAAATGCCACGCGAGTGATGATTCTGATAGCCTGAAAGAAGATGCAACCTTCTTGGTTCTTTCGGTAAAGTCACGTAGAAGGGAAATAATAAAATAAAAAACATGATAAAATTCAATTCTCACGACGTTTCGACCACAACGCAAGCATCCGTCCTCAGGTGAAGAACAGGGCTGTCGGAAAGACAGCGTCCCAATGAACACCGCTGTCTTTCCGACAGCCCTGTTCTTCACCTGAGGACGGCTGCTTGCGTTGTGGCCGAAACGTCGTGAGAATTTTATTTTATTATGTTTTATTTTTTAAAATTTATTATTTCCCTTCTACGTGACTTTACCGAAAGAACCAAGAAGATGAATCCCTGCAGTCACGAAAGCTTTAAATCGAAAGATGCAACCTCCCAAAAAACCCATGCTCTTACATTGTGGCTACGTGTCTAGAGATGTCAGGCACGAGTGTGAAGCTTTGTTATTTGTTTTGAGAGCGCTTTGGTGACATTATTGTCAGGCCACTCTCATACGTTTCATTATCCCAGCAGACTTAATTTGATATTCCTCGGAGCACCTTTATATGACGAGAGAGCACTGTTCATAAATAAATTACACTTGTGGGTTGTGGGGTGACTGGAGAGTTGAATAATGTATCTCTTATATAATTTTTTGGTTTAAATAATTGAACCTTTGAACAAAAGGAATTAAACTGTGTGTAGTTGGTCAATTAAGTCAATGTATGTAGAAAGGACACTCATGACGCTGGTACGATGTATATTGGTTTACTACTGCCCGTCACACAGTAACTCCTGCACTACACGTCACAGCAGTGGGCATGGCGATATCAACATTACCCCCCCCTCCCCCATATCAGCCCAAACAAAGTCCACAAGACATATTGTTTCCTAGAAAACACCATCAGCATGTGTGCACACACACACACACAACAACAAACCTCGTATCCCGTAATGGAAATACCAACGTCACGTCTTATACCCTGAACCCACATACCAAACACAGCGAAATAATAGAACCTGAGCAAACAAGTGTTAAACGGGTAAATGGAATACGTGGCAATGACGCTGTCTGCGAGACTTTGGGTACAGACAGGGCTGCTTTTCACCGCCGGTGCTGTAAACCGAGTGCACCCACCTGAACTTCGGTGGACATGAGTCGCTCAATAACACTGCGTCGTCACTTCTTGCGGTGGTTCATCGCTTGGCTGTATCGCTGTACGTTGAGTGTCAGATTTCAGACGCTCCACATGGCACTCGCACGCACAGACAGGGCAGCTCTCTCTCTCTCTGTCTGATCTTAATTATGTTTAGGTTGTCAACACACGAGTGCCTTTGCACTGAAGCCCTGTAGCGTGAACTCCTTTAAATGGGGGGGGCACGGCACAGTCGATGTTACAAAAAAGTTAAACATGTTCCACGCGAAACAGAATGAGTGGCGATATCATCCCATACCTGTCAACCCCTTATCAGTGCCTATCTTTTTACAGACCAATTGAGACATTATTGGTCACCCCGTGCCCTTATACATCTCAACGTTCATCCTACAAGGGAGAAACACAAACAAATAGACAAAACATGTTTCTGCCCGTCTTTACGCCGTATGGACCTGGAAACTACATTTCCCTGGACAAGAATACGGGGTAAGACGTATGGGTTGACAGGTATGTCATCCGCTTTAGTCGACCGTGCATTATACTCTGTAGCTCTCAACCTCTGTGAAAACTGAGTATAGGGTGTGACGCCAATCATTTAATTATACTCATTGTAGCATTTTGTTCACGTCCACACCCCATCCCCCTTCAATTATTGCACCGTTTTGTACACCACGTACCCCAAGGGATGGATGATGGCGATGGCAAGATGATGAGTAACTACCGGTTGCATGTTAAAGTTGGTTTCTTATGTGAATTGTTCTCGTAAACAAATGTAGCATGGTATATGTATAGTTTACTTATCGCTTATTTTTCAACATACAGCAGTATTGTAAGATTAAAACATCAATGAACTCGGTTCATGCAAAACGGTAAGGATTCAAATTTAGTCTGGCCTTATACGCATTCAAATGTGGTCCAGTGATTGGAACACTGACATTTAAACGAGAAATTTTACCAGGTAAGGCCCACTGAGCTATATAGCTCTTTTTTAGAAGCGACCTGGTCACAAATGATTGCTCAACGAAGTGGCTTATGTGGCAATGTATCGCAGTTAAATACTCGAAACGCATGTTTCTAAATATGGAGGGAAAACCCGAGGACCACACGAGCTCGGGGAGAGCCACGCAAACTCTAAATAGGTAGCAGCAGGCGTCAGGGTCGGGACTCGGGATTGAACCCACGACCTCCTGTATACCAGGAGAGGTAGATAACATCTCGCCACACTTCTGAACCACATTTCGATTCCAGATTTACATCAATGGCGAGTGATATCTGAAGCGGTCTGAAGCTTCCCCCCTTCACTAACCTGCACTGACCAGCATGGTGAAGTATGGTCAAACGACCTCCATGACTAAGAGAGTATGGGTAAGCCTTCATTCTGCAGTAGATTAACAAATTGACTGTGAATTTATATAATTATGCACATTAAATACTTTTGTTTGTTGTGTATATGTTTTGCTCTATGTATAGTATTTGAAAATGTAAAAGAAACAATGCCTAAATCGAGGGAACCCGAACTGAACCTCAAGACTTTTAAGTAGAGTCCTGCCTGCATCATGATGTTTGGCGAATTCCTTTATGTGGGTATGAACTTCTTTCGCACCATGCGTATCCAACCGTGCTAATCGGAGGTGCCAAGGGGAAGGACAACAAACTAAACACAATAAGCTGTTCTAAGTAAATGTGTTTTCAATCTCGACTTAAAAATAGCTCCCGTGGTGTTCTAATATTGGACGTAAGACGGTCGCAGAAGCGCATCTGAAAGCTGGCAATGCAGTGACCATCAATGTTTGACAGATAGCCAAAAGCCACTGCGAGGATGACCGGAGTTCGCGTGATGGTAACCGCAACTTCCGCAGAAAATCCACAGAATAAGATAACGACGCTTCAGAGTTCAGACTGATGTGTTCCCGAAGCTGCCATGTCCTCGTCACTTCACCGTCTGACAGGTTACGGAGTCTCACGAATCGATGTGCTCCACCAGCATACAAAGACAAACATCCTCCCATATGATTTAAAGCTTTCGTGACTGCAGGGATTCATATTCTTGGTTCTTTCGGTAAAGGATTTCACACCTGATGATTGCTTGTGAAACGTCGTGAGATTTTTTATTGTTTTATATTTATATAATTTGATTATATCCCTTCTACGTGACTTTACCGAAAGAACCAAGAATATCCTCCCATATGGTTGACATAGACTGGTAGGGCAAGTGCTGTTAGCGAGAACCTATTTAGACCGACACAGTACATGGAGGGGGCAGTTGTCTTTGTCTTTCCAGTGCTAATGCTCACACATTTAAGGTTCAGTTGACCTATGAGAGGGCCACGATCAGTTCAGGCATTACTCACCACTAATGTTATCAGCAGCCAGAAATCAAACTCAGGTGACTGGGTTTATAGCGCAGTACGATAACCACTCTGTCACCGCTCCCTACATTGCAAGCGCGTGTACACATGCACACATATATTAATGCTCACTTAGTGGAAATAAATGAGAACATCAAGCCGAAATAAGAACCCGATCACGTGTGCCAGACATGCTGCAATTAGACCAATTTGCCGGTCGATTGGTGGCTGGCACATTCTACCCTCCTTGCTCGTTTAGAACGTGTTACAAAGCACAGGCCGCGCCAGGGCAACACGATGCAGACAACACCAGCCTGTGTTACTGTGACCCTGGCAGTGATCTGCACATTATTTATTCATGGTCCCACCGCAAGCGTGTCTATGAGTGCGAGTCTCGTACAAAGGCCATGTCCTTGCATCAAAACAGGGGAGACGCACCGACTTGTGTTGATCATTGTAACTCGCAAGAACAATGTGGTTGCACAGAATGTCAAAAGTGTACTAATAGTAGTCTACTCATCTGCAGAGACGTACGCACCGATACATTCAAATATTACGCGTGTTGCCGGCATAGGTACGTGTGTGCGTGCGGATTATCCAACGCATATACATTGTGCAGGGCTATGGAAAAGAAAACAGTCACTGTAAGAATGAGAACATATAGGTTTGTCACTCATCAGCATCACTAAGTTCATATTATTTTCTGGAGTGATCTTCGTAATTGAGTTTCCGTTTTCGCAGGAAACACCCCATTAAACACCAAATGGAACATTTCCCACCAAACGGTGTGGTGTCTGACCTACTATTAACAACTGACCCCTATGGGTTAATCATTTAGCTGGTAGTATTATGCTTTATAAGTGTCACATTGGCTCACTGTTTAGGCGCCAGCTGTTTAGTGTCTGATAACGCGGCGTCAACGACACCGGGTTATTCTCTTGTACTGTGACGACACATCAACCACCAGATTATAGCTGCAGCAGACCTCTGGTACTGTTGGTGAGATCGTTCTAGAAACAAAAAACAAAGAACCCCCCCCCCCCGTATAGCCTCAACAGACTTTTTGGCACAAGTGCTGTTAGTCAGCACCGATGAAGGCTGACACGGTACACGAGGGGGTGAGTGGCCAAAACCACGCCCGGCCGCCTTTGTCTCACCAATGGGGATGTGTACACACCGCATCAGGTAATCATTTGAGGCTGAGTCGACCTAGGGGAGACCAGTTCAAAAAAACACCACTCCCGAAACAAAGAGCATGTACACACACACCAATGACATGATATCCACCATCAATATTATAAACTACATTTACACTTTAAAATGAAGCTATAAAACTAGAATAAAAACTTGTCAGTCTCATTGTGATGCACTAAAACTGTAAAATACATTGTGATGCACTAAAACTGTAAAATACATTAAGATGTTTCCATGCAAAACCGTCACTTAAAATTGAAATTTTCATATTTTCCACAAGCAAATTGCTTGCAACTCTGCATATACATAAAAGAAAAGGAACATTAAACATCAATAATACGTACAGTAAAAGTGTTCGGTACAGGAAATCCTGCCTACGGTGTATGTTCGCTGCCTTCTATGTAGATTCACGTTGATTCGCCAACATCTCGTAATATAATATCTCAAGTGCATCAATTCTGACAAACTTCCATACCTGTCAATCCCTTATCAGTGCCTACCTTATTACATACCAATTCAGATCGTATTGGTCACCCCGTGTCCTTATAAATCTCAACGTGAATCCTACAAAGTCCCATCACAAGGGAGACACACTAACAAATAGACACAAAAAAATGTTGCCCGTATTGAAACCCATACGGTTTATTTCATACGGGTACGGGTAAACCGTATGGGTTGACAGGTATGAACTTCTGTTTAAAAGGGAATGTCATCGTGACCTGACTTTCAGCGACAGTGCCCTGATGTTGATTCTTGGTTGATGGGCCCAATGTCTCAAATTAGAACTTATAAACAGAACAAGCACACAGTGTGCATTCCCAGTTGTGAATGATTATGACACGATACACGTGTCTGCGGTGTATAAGGAAGAAGAAAAAAACCGCAGTGTTTTGGAAACGGGCGTGACACTTAATGGATGGCTTTTATTTGCACGCTCATTGGGGTTCATTTCATATGGTACTGGTGTACGATTTATCTTGCTATAATCAGGTCAATGTCAACATCCTTAAGCCCGTTTGGTAGGCAATGTATATTGGTCCAAAAAAGAATATATTAATAATAATAAAACACCACCAAGGTTTGGATGTCTTTCAGTCCTTCGTATTCAATGTTGGGTCAGCACACTCTGGTTTGACAATAATACCTTGCTTAGCCACATGCTTAACAGGATATTTTATTAATTAAATTAAAGCTATTGTCTCAGCGGTGTGCCCTAACCCAACGTTTGAATTATATATTTTGCAAACTCTATTTTTAGACGTTTACAGAAGAGTAACTACCTACATAATAGACCAGGCCTTGTACTTTTCCATCTGCTGTGTGGTCTGCTCTCATTCAGATGCGCTTTAGTGGCCGTCTGGAATGCTCTTCCTCCCGAAAGAAGGAAGCCACTGGAGCTATGCACTTTTAAATCCGGATTGAAAACGAATTTCTTTGCAACTGCTTTTTGTGTTTATATTGTGGTTCTTCTACCACACCTCTGATTAGCACGGTTGGCTACATAGGGTGCGAAAGAAGTTTAACATACAGTCTGCTGATAAGTGGCATGCTTTATTATTATTATAATTACCATGCCATTTACTATTAGTGAAGCAAATTTTTTAATTGTTTTTGGCCAGTTGCCATGTCTGTGTCTGCCCATGATGTGAAACGATTGCAATGCCACAATGCTATATTTACACTGTGCTTTATATCTCTTTACCTTCATAACAGCTCTGATTATTGTCTGACTTGGTGAAGTTGATGTGATAGGCTGAGAGCAACTGCTGAATATACTTGCACGTGATGCAGCTGCCATGGTGTCACAGGCACACAGGATTTCACCTGCAGAGGTCGCCTATTCGATCTCCTGCCGCGGCAGTTGAAGCAATGGGCAGGTTTCTCAAATGCCCCTTCCTTAACCCCGCCATTGAAAGGTACACCGCAGTAAATTGGGGACACTGAACTTGTACTCTCACGTCTTCCAAGACATATTGGTCAGCGTGGAGGAGTTTAGCAATATAATATACCCTCAAAATGCTGTCCAGAGCTCCCTCTAGCGGAGGCTCAGCTGCCAGCAGTCGTGTGAACAAGCAATTGCAGTGCTGCACCTATAGGCACTTACACACATTGACTTTCCTTCCAATGCACTGAGACAATCAATAGTGTGACCATTGTTACAGTCACGCTCCACATTACTGGATTCAAGCTCTCGAGGAACAAAAGTTACCCACACATATCAACGAATTAAAGGATGAGAACAAAAAAACATTTCACCGTCAAAACTATCCAGCGAGAGGGCCCTCTGCTGACTGGTTGCTGAAGCACTAGATGTTACCAACATCTAAGGTGGGTCAATATTTATACGGTCGATGTCAGGACTTCAAGGACAACCAGTTCAATGGCGCACCTTCCCTACCCTACACTCCAATGTCGCTCTCTCTCTTCCCATAAATCGTGCCCATGTGTTTTACTCGTATCCGTTGTCTGAACATTCTGCTCTATCTTCTGCTTCATTCCACAGTCTTTCAACCTCTTCTTGCCCCCCCCCCCTTCTTCACAATGACCCCCATTCTTGATCTCTTCACTCATCGCTTCATGATTCCTATCGGCGTCGCCTACCATTCGTTGTCATCGCAGCAGCGGCACTATTGCGGTGGTAATCAAATGCTTGCCCCTGTGAAACACAAAAGCAACCCAACAATTACAGACAACGAGGATAAGTGCTTGAATACAAAAACGGCATCTCAAATCGCTTCAAAGTCAAAATGAAAAGTACAGAACTATGAAGGGGAACAATTTAGAGAGGGATAGCAAACAAGAGCAAACACATTTTGGAGAACATCTGGCGATGGGACGACGATATGAAGGCCCCTTTATTATTGCCATGTGGAATTAAAATATGGACCGACGCAATTTTTTTATGTATCTTAATTTGAATTAAAAAATGTAAATAATTAAATATCTAGATATACTGTACCTGTTTTAAAGCTTTCAAAACATTGTATAAATCTTATACTATACTGACAGCATTCTGAGAACTCCCTTGGCAACTTATCTTTTGTGCTATATATATAACCGTGCTGCCAACTGAAAGTTATAAGACTGAAAAGATATTATGTTTGTGCCTCAATCCCCATGGGCTTGTATCACATTGGCCTGTTTCCAAATTTTGGGCAAAAACAACTCATAATGCTTGAAAAAAATATCCTGGGGAGCAGTTTGCAAGCAAATATTATGGCTACGTTTTCTACCCATGAGTAAACATGGGGTCAGTGAAGGTCAGTAAATCATCAACGTAGCAGACTGCCAGTAAAATCAGTGGTCTGAGGCTGACCCAGGCCATTTAGCAGTTCACGTTTTAATTTATCTAAAGGTCTGACCTTTGCTAAGCTCGTAGCGATGATACACATCTCTGTAGTAAAAATTATGGCAGCTAGAAAATGTGTGATGCTTGCTTATACAGAACGGAGAGTACTGTATACTAATTAATATGCAGGATTCAAATCAGAGAGTATAGAGTGGACATAAACGAGTAATATCTCATTCGTGATATTGTGATATTATTTTGAGAGCCAGTGCATGCATGTACAACCAATCTCTGGCCTCAAATAAAAAAAAACACCGTAATGTGCCTTCGTGTGTATTTATAAATATTTGTTTTTATTAAACACCTAAATGTCTCCATAAAATAGTATTAATCTCTTGGGCTGGAACCCCACTCTTTGTTGGCCCAGCACACAAATCACTTGACAGTGGTGTGCCCAACACTACTGAGAAGTGCAGACCAACGCTAGATTTCACCATAGCACAGAGCTATGAGCTTAAGATTAATCATGGAGTAAATCAGAAAAAAATGCGAAGAAGAAATGAGATGTGACATTTTTTTTATAAATTAAAAATATCCAGCCATTCTCAATCTACCATTGGATAAAGGCCTCCCAACACCACTACGTCATGTTTCACCATGTCAGTGCAGGTTGGGAGGGTAGGACCAGTTATGATTATCACTAGCCACTGATATTAGCTATAGCCAGAGAAATTAACTTGTGTTGTTGGGTATAAGGTGCAGTGTGCAACATTACCATTATTTTAAATCGCTCGTACACTGCATTGTGGTTATGGTCACGTGTTATATAACTCTCATACGCAATATAATTGTTCCACAAAACCAATAATAATAATAATTCTTGATCTGGTTTAAAAGGTAATGAGTAAAATCATAAAAATAGTAGAATAAAAAATGCAGTATAAAGGTTAATTTGTGAGAATTATTATTTTAAAGGTAGTCACTGCTGTGAATCCAGTTAACATGGAACGTTGGTCCAACCGTTCCAACCAGATGCTTACACTTCTGCAATGTAAGGATGTTACCATACGGTGATATTAAAAGAGTTTGAGGCATTTTAACACACACCAGTATTTGAGTGTGCACATTTATTCTTGGGTTCATAGTTGCACACAAACTGATTTGACCTTGTGTGACCAGGTGACAAGTCATTCAGAAAGGGCAGTTTTGTAACCATCAGCTGAGATGCTAAGGAACGCTGGTAGATGCTGAAGAAGTCATGAGAATATGTACACATTTAGAGCGATGTTCCCGGTGGAGTTGTCTGGCCATATTCTGCACTACGTCTAATAAACATATGGAATTCATTATTTTAAAAGACTTGTTTTCTTTCAAATTAAACCACGTTCAAAGTTGACTCATTACAGATGACTGAGACACACTTTTGGCTATGTGCATGGGAGAGGGTCTGAAAGAGGGGTGTTGTCATTCGTTACTCAGAAGTTAGACGTTTTTCTCTGTAAACTAGTCGATGGCATCCATTTTAGACAGTAACACGTAAGGAGGGAGTCTCTTGTGTTTTTGTTTCAATCATGAGTTACTGCGTCAAACCAGCAAGCGGCAACCACATTAACTGTGGTGCCATCTGAAATCAACGTCACCGCAGTACGCATTGATTAATTATTGGATAACTGATAGCAACAGATCAGTTATAGAACTATAGCATGTTGTCGCATATCCGACCGTCACATATCCACCTTCAGCAATTCGACTGTGCCCATACCTGGTCCAGAATGTGTGCATGGTCTGTCATTCTCGATAGATGTTCACAAATGCAGCCTTTTTAGAAACGGTAATGCATTCTTAATCTGGTGTACATCCGCTTACTTATAATGTATAGTAAAACTATATATAATGATAATCCACATTTAAAGCAGTTTCCATTTTATTTTGTCTAGTAAACAATTTGTGCTTGGTGCAACTGTCATGTTTTATAGAGGTCTACATATCCAACCTTTTCTCCATATCCTGTAACACCTCAGTCCCCCGCGAGTCGTATATGCGAGATTCTACAATATTTGTAATTTCCTTTGGTAGAAATTCCTGCACAGCAGGCTGAACAATAAGCCTGGGTGAATGCCCTTTCCATTTACTAACAAGCAAATTACTCTTCTAACATTTAACATTATTCTACGTACTTATCCGTAAACAAATGTTTTTTTGTACTTAAACATAGCAGCATTGGATCATGCATGAATGTTGAGCCTCACACTTGACACTTAGGAAACAGCTGCTCCCGTGGATGCTGAATCAATTCGGCTCAGAGACGTTTAAAATGCACGTGCATGTCATTATTTTTCGGTCAACATGGGCCAGTTTCTCTCTCAGGGACTTAAACACACAGGCCACTGAAGGTGCTCCCTATGGTAAATTCAGATCACAATAAATTGCGTGGGGTAACCGGCCCTGGAAAGGGGATAGCCACCTGCGTCGGAGAATGGGAGAAAGTGGAAGGATTGCTAACAAGTGGGGAGAAGAGAGGAGGGGATGGCGGAGAGCGTGCTGTTGATAGGGAGAGAGGCAGTGCCTATAAATACAACATATCTTTCTTGATACATTAAACATCTGTGAAACCCGCTTCTTCTTTACATACCCAGGTGTAGTTTGCGTTGGAATCACTTCGGCAAGTTTAATTCTCCCACATACGTCCACGCGGAAAGTATATACACCGCAGTTAGTTGACTGGTAGGTTACGTGTGGTGGGATAAAGTAGGCTACTCCCACGTCTTCCAGCATAGAAGAGTAGGCCAAGACACTCCCTACAGGGGCTCTCTAGATCTCCCTCTCATGGAAGCCCTTCCAGACGCAATGGCGTGAGCAGGAAATGAGAGTTAGGGGTGCCCCCTTTGGCTTTTACATTTACGAATCGATAAGAGTGGTTTTCACCGTAAAACGAATACTATATTCAACAACTACCTCCACGGCACGTTGCGACGATTACAAAAAAACTACAAGGACAAGTTCTATACACGTCGTGAACTTACCTTGATATTTGGATGATTTATATATATATTAAAAAAGCATCAACAAATTGGGTATTAAACAGATTTCAATTCTCTGCTTGCCATCTCTCGCTTTGCGGTAATCATTGTAGGGGTTGGCCAACAGAATATACTGCATTTCTGGTACTTTTTGCACGCAATGTTTTCCTTGGATCATGGTCTTTTTCTGAGCTAGCAGGCACAATGCCTTGGAAAGACTGGTAACTACCATTCTCTTTTTCACAATATATTGGCAATATTTCAATATCTTTACAGCAAAAACAAAAATACAGCATTCTGCTGAATAGTGAGAATACTCACTCGAACATATCTTGTATTCTCATATTGAAAATATTTTTGAATGAGTATAATGTTTACCAGTAAAATAGATATTCGTCTGCATGAGGTGTATGTTGCAAGACCTCAACTCAACATTGCGTTGAAAGCCAATGAGAAGTGGCAAATGGAATGGCATGTGTGGTGTTTGTGTTACTTGCAGTACTTCACTTGACTTCACAAGATCTTATTTTTTTGCCATCTTCAGTTCCGATGTAGACAAAATTAACACAGCTTCTCTATTCTTAGGTTTTTTCGGTAAAGTCACGTAGGTAAAAATTTTTAATTAAAATTAATTTCTCTCACTTGATACAGCAATCGTGCTGTGACGGTTCCACCTGAAGACGGAAGCTTGTGTTGCCTCCGAAACGTCGTGATTTTTTTTATTTTATTTTAATTTTACTTTTATTAATTTTTTTTTACCTACGTGACTTTACCGATAAAACCTAAGAATATGAATCCTTGCAGTCACGAAAGCTTCAAATCTAGAACAGCTTCTCTAGCCCACCCTGTCCCCTGGCCCATACCGTGTTCCCTGTCCCCTTACCTTGTCTCCCCTGTCCCCTGTTCCCCACTCTGTTCCCTGTCTGCGGTCTTGTGGCCTCCCCCAGAAACAGCCCTTGCCACTCTTTCATATCATCTCGAGAGCACCTTTCTAGACTTCCTCTACCTCAGATGCAGTCTTTGCCACCTACTGGCAAACTAATACCCCAGGTTACTCTTGAAAATTCTTCTGGCTTTTTGAGTTCTCACCTGGTTAAACCAAATAAACCTGAAACTTGAAGTTTGGAATATACGTACTATATCTTGAAAAATAAAACCGTTGAAAAAGGGTGTGGTGTTCCTTTGTCTGATAAGATATACAAGATACTTTCATGTTCTGATTTTGGCCTGAGATAGATCAATTCACAGTTAATTTAATTAAGTACCCAATCATTGCATGTATGGCCTTTCCAAAAATCTTGAAAGATTTACCAGAATCACCATATCTCAAAAGTCTCCAGTTTTCTAATAACCTTTGACTTAAATTTTCACTCTTCACAGCCGCATTTAACGATGGACCAGAGCAATTTAACAAACAAAACATTCCTGTCACTTTATTGACAGCCCTGCTCTTCAAGAACACTTATGAGGTCCAAATTGTCACGGTTGATAAGTACAGGCCCAAAGGGCCGAAGGTAAAGTGTCCAGCAACAAAGGGCACTATTGAAGGTATAACAGACGACAGTTCACGTGTTGTTTGAATTAAGCAAGGTTATAATAGACGATGAGAGGGAATTGCAAAGTTGAGCAGCACGAGGAATAAAGAAAAAAATCATCTTGTGACTTATAATATGGTGGTGGGACAGTATAAATGAGATGAGACAGTCAGCAAACGTGCTGTACAACACCTTTGTTTTGCTAATATTTGTCATGAGCCTCAATTTGCAGCATTCTTTATTACATTTTCTCAACATGTCCCGCAGTTCATTTGCATTGAACGTTATAATCAGAATATTTGTTTATTCTATGTTGCCAGCAAATCTGAGATGGTAAATTATTTTTACGTTAATTATTTATTCCTGTGTTTCTCCAATTACATTTCAGAAATGATCTTCTAATGCCACTGTGAATAACTTTGGCGAAAGCATGTCAGTGTGTATGACGTACTTTCTTCATGTATGATATCTTAAAGTGGCTGTTGCGTGTTTTGTAAATGTGTTTTAACTATTTCAATCTACGTATTATATACATATTTTAGGCCTCGCTTTGTTTCGAGCTTGGCTCTACATGGCTCAATTTTTTCCCAGTATGAATTTCTCCACGCGGAAAGCAGAAGACTAATCGACAGTTGGAACTGTCTGGAGGGCTGACGCCATGCAGGGCTGTGCCGCGCGCTGTAATAGGATAAATGCCCTCCCTGGTGCAGCGAGTGGGGAGAAAAGAGGAAAAGGGAGGCAGCCTGAGGTGCCTACCGGTGAAAGCCCCCTGCGAGCAAAAAAAACGTCTTTCGAGCGATCGCAGGCTGGCACAAAAAAAAAAGATACCCCGTATAGCCTTAACAGACTGTTGGGGCAAGTGCTGTTGGCGAGCACCTATAAGGGCCGGAACGGCACACGAAGGGGTGGGTGGCCAGCACCACGCCTGGCCGCCTTTGTCTTCCTAGTGGCCATGTTTATACATTGTACCAAGTACTCATTTGAGGCCGAGTCGACCTAGGAGAGGCCCAGGACCGGTTCAGATAATCGTCACTGGTGTTGGCCGTGAGCAGGAATCGAACTCGGGCCGCTAGGTTCAGAGCTCAGCGTGCTAACCGCTACACAACCGCTGGCACACAAGCAAATCCTTACCTTTGGTTGTACGACCGTGGAAGATGCTCCGAAAAAATAATAAATATATATAATACAGTAATAATGTGTATATGTATAGCTCTTTGTCAATCCACTGCTGAATGAGGGCGTACCCACACCGTTGCAGGTCGTCGAGAATATTGACCATACCTCACCACGCTGGTCATTGCCAGTTGGTGAAAGGCAGGAATTGTTGATGTGGGAGGGTCGAAGTATCTTACAATAATGTTTTTTGCTGCACAGACCCATGCTGCCCACCACGTAGCCCCAGCAAGCCCAGTGAAAAATGTTTGTGCACTGTGGTGGTCACCCATCCAAGCGCTTACCCGGTTCAACGCCTGCTTAGCTTACAATAATCTGAGCGTATTATGGGTTATTTGGTCATTGTCTACATCCAATGCTGTTTTGTTATCTAGGGTAGTCTAACAGACTCTCAAAACTCTTTTATTCGGGAGGGTCCTGCTTTGGTGTGATTGACCAATTTTATTATTGAGTATTTGGCATGTGGGAGCGAATTGAAGGGCTCAGAGAAAACTCACTCATAGAAGGAGATAACACGAAAAGCGCTACAAAGATGGATCAATTGCATTGCTCTCGTCATCTGCTCACGTTGCAGAAAAAAAGCTAAAAGCTGCTGAAACTATTGCACGATCCAATAAACTTGTGTAGTTTATGGCATTCAAATGTATTTTTGAAACTTTTAACAAGCAAATCATAAAAAAGTTACGATGGCCTACTGGTCTAAACATTTTACATGTTTACTTTCTCCACATCGCCTCACTCTCCGCAGTGGGTAGTGAGTTATTGTCATTTTACCAAAACAAAGTCTACAATAATTTGCGGAGAAATAAAAGTCTCAAAGATTTACTTTCATTACATATATAAAAACATATTCTTCGTGTTTCCTACATGAAGATAAAATACTTCCATATCCAGAAAAAAAACCTGCGACCAAAACCTCTGTAGTGTGGGCAGCGTGGCCAGACATGCCAACAGAGAAAAGCGTTCAACATGCTCCTTACTTTCACCGTAATATTTAAACACGAGCTTGTTTGCCCGTCCGTCAGGACGGAAGCTGTAATGTTTACGAAAAAAATGAGCAGGGTATAATTGTATCTTCTGTAAATTTAATCGCAGTGAATATTGCACAAAAGTACGTCATCAAACACTTCACTGCATTTCACTGTAGCACTGTATATTACTGACCTTCAATTTGTTAAAATTCACTGCTCTGATACTTTATTCTCTTCTGCTTTCGGTCGCTGGGGTTGAAATAAATTGGAATTCGATATAATGTCTGGAAAATCACCAAGAAATGTTTATTTTACCATCATGTAAAAGCATGAATTAGACTTACTTTTTGTCTCAAGTGCTGAATAAATAAATAAATACACCAAATCCACTTTGTTGCTTTGTAAAATTATTTATTAAATTCACTTTCAATAAAGAAACGTCTAACTTAAAGCGAATTTACGAAAAAATATATTTCCGCTCGACCTTCTGCGTGAGTGTAAAAATCCACCCGCTCATGAATATTAATGACGGGGGGGTGGGGTGCGGGATGGGGAGTGACGTCACGCGCGTTACACACAAACAGACATTCTTGGCTAATTATAGCAGCAATCAAGCTATTTGAGTCAGGCTTGTTGCTTCCCTGAGTGTAAACACCGCCTGTCCTTTGTGATGCGCCGGTCTTTCCCCCATTGTCTCCACAAACTCTGAAAAGCCAGTAAAGCTGTCAGGACTCAAACCATCAATTAGCAATCTGGATGGGTGAGCTGTGCCTGCTGCTTTCCATCCTTAACTGGAAGAGTATTAAAAACAGCTGGGCAGGAGCTTAAGGGAAAAAAAGTTATAGCATGCGTGCCAAGAAAATCGGAAAGCATTGTTTCAGCATACAAAACTTGGCTTTCCCCAAGAAATTAAAGGTCATTCCTGAATGTATTAAACCACAGCATGATATCATTTGAAACCAATTAAATGTTAAATGTAATACACTGCAGTGTACTAAAAAGTCGAATGATTTTATTACTCTTCAATAATTATACATCCGTAATTTTTTTCTCGATGTCATAAATAAATAGTGTTACTGTGCGTGCTGTTATTTGTGCAAAGTTGTTTTGTTTGTTTTGATATTTGGAAGAATAGATTACTCTTTTAGTTGGGATCATTATTGTCAATGGGCAATCATTTTCATTTTTTTTTCAGTTTTCATTTATTTGGTATAGCCCTGTGAGCCATTTGGCTCTTGAATCGGGTGCAACCACAACAAACAAAAAACAAAAACATGAACAAGAAAACATCCTAAAGTGACTATGTGACTATGCGCAAACAGAAAAATCCAGGAAAAAACTGCAAAGTCTTCCAGAAAAAAAATCACCGTACACCAACGCTGTGCAAAAATTCCAGTGGGATGCAAGTCAAATAACAACAAAAACAAGACAACTTAGATTAAAGCCATCATTCTAACTCCGTACTAAAACAAACAAACATGGCCAAACAAAAAAAAACTTTTCGAAATCACCAAAATAAAGCCATAAAAGCAATGTAACAGTGATCATAGGAACTGTGACCGAAATTTCACAATAAACGACATAAACAACATGTATCACCAAACCCTGTAGCCATAGCTGGCTGCAATTGAAGTATTGGAAAATGACGGCAGGAAACTCCTTGACGGGAACACACTTCTTTTATTAAATCTTGACTTGTAACAATACAACGCGTGGCCTCTCTTCTTCACAATGCGCTTCTCTTGACTCTGGATTCTGTGCTGCCGGCTCTCTGTGCCTCGTGTAGACTCCGCGCCTCTGCTACACTCCTCTCTCGCCTCGTGTAGACTCTGCGCCTCTGCTACACTCTCCACTCGCCTCGTGTAGACTTTGCACCTCTCTCGCTGGCTACACCGTATGCATACTCGGCTCGTGCAGACCTTTCTCTCTCGCTGGCTACACCGTATGCATACTCGGCTCGTGCAGACCGTTCTCTGTCGCTGGCTACACACTACACATTACTCAGCTCGTGTAGACCGTTCTATCTCGCTGGCTACACACTATACATTACTCAGCTCGTGTAGACCGTTCTATCTCGCTGGCTACACACTATACATTACTCAGCTCGTGTAGACCGTTCTATCTCGCTGGCTACACACTATACATTACTCAGCTTCTACTCTCCATTACTCTCCTCTCCGGGCTCTATCTCTGCACCTTCCTCTTCATTCTTAGATGGTTCCACTTCTGCCCCCTGCTCCTCTGTGCATCACCTTATATACCCCTTCTTCCCGGGAGACGGAGCGGATGCGGACCTCAACGTCGGCACCGCTCCTCAGTTACCCAATCCCCACGCGCTATCCCTACGATCCGGTTCCACCCAGCGCGTGTCTCCACTCCCCGACCAATCACACCGCGCTGCTACCCGATCACTCCCTCTGGGCGCGTCACCGGCACACAGCCAATCAGCAGCACTACCCCCACCCGCGCACTGACGCCTGCTCCTCCCCGTCAGCGCGCGTCACCACACACACACCCGTACATACGCGCTGGCACACGACATATACACCCAGCGCGTATCACCACTACATCACCCCCTCCCACATAGCTCGCAGCCGGCCCGGCTGCTAACAACAACCAACCGCGACGATAAAACGACAACCGACAAAAAAAAAAACCTCGTAACCCCCCGAGTGTGCCCCGTAACATAACACAACAACAACAACAACAAGAATAACTATGTACAGATTGACAATGAACCCGAAAAGTCAACAATAACACGATACGAGCAAATTCGAAACGAACGCGCCCCACGTCCCTGCGACTACACGCAGTGACGAGGCGCTCCGACTGCCCCGACTCCTCACGAGGCAGGTCATGCAAAGTAGCACGACCTGGCGCGAGTCCGTCTGGCTGGTCCATCGTATGGGGCGGGACACTGACGACCGTCCGGCGGTTCCGGCTGCTCCAGACGGCGCGGAACGGGCCTGAAAGGGCCGGCCCCGCCGCGGAGATCCGGCCGCCGGTGATCGGCAGCTGTCAGTTCCGAGACACCTGGGAGCAGATCAGGCGAAAATACGTGTGGATCAGGCAGAGACATTTCCCCCTCTGGGTCGCCGGTCACGTCACCCGCCCGGCCATCACGACACAAGGGGAGGCCATATGGAGGCGAGAACGGTTTCAGTCGGGAGGGGTGAACGTACCACCGGCGCTTTCCCCACTTTATCTGAACGCACTGGGGCCGTGCAACGCGCACGACCTCCACGGGTCCCCTCCACGGTCTCAACAATTTAGGCGACGTAGCCAAGGGTGCCTGAGGGCAATGCAGCCAGGCCCTGTCACCTGGTTTCCATTCGTGCCCGCAACCGTTCATTAGCAATTTGGCGAGCCCGCGAATTAAGCCGCGCGGCCTCCCTCGCCTCTGTCAGCTTGTGAATATTAAACTTAATATGTTCTGCCAAATTAGAATTAGTTCGTGGAGCGGACAGGCCAAGTTGCGTTTCTATTGGCGGGTCAGCTTCCCGACCGTACATCAAATAGAATGGGGAAAACCCCGTAGCTGCATGGGGGGCCATTCTATACGCAGCAAGGACTCCCGGGACCTGCAGGTCCCAATCTACATGTGCCTCGCACACCTGCTGGCACAGCATGGAAGTCAAGGTTTTGTGGAGTCTCTCCACCATCCCGTCAGTCTGCGGGTGGTACGGGGAGGTACGCACCTTCTTGGTACCCAACAGATCGCACACCTCTTGCAACAATTTACTCGAAAATTTTTTACCTTGGTCGGTCAGCAGGCGTTCGGGAGCCCCCTTGTCCAGGACATAGCCCTGGACGAAGGCATCCGTCACAGCCGCTGCCGACTGGTTAGCGAGAGGCCACGCCATAGGCCATCGGGTAAAGTATTCGACCCCCACTAACAAATATTTATTCCCTCTCGGCGTGACTGGGAAGGGCCCCAAAATATCGAGTGCAACGAGCTCGTTGGTACGCGAGACCTGAATAGATTGCAGCGGTGGATTAGCTGCCACGGCCGGTGGTTTACGCCTGGCGCACTCAACGCACCCCTTCAGAATATGCACCACATCACTTCCCATTCCCGGCCAGTAATAGTCACGCTGAAGCAGGGCAAGCGTCTTGTTAACTCCCAAGTGCAAGAGGCGTTCGTGTGCCGCCAAGACAACCCTCCCCCTCACAGCGGAAGGCACCACGAGTGCGTTCCGCCGGGACAAACTGTCCCATTTCAATAACACGCCCCGCTCAAGTACATAGGAGCCGGTACGCTCCTGGTCCCCCTCGGGACCCCCAACCTTGCGGCGCAATGCTAGCAGCGAGCTGTCCGCCATCTGGAGGCGGCCCCATTCGCTGAGCGACAGCGAGAGCAGCGAGTCCCGACCCTGAGAGGCAGTGGAATCATCCCCGATCGGTGCGCCCGCTGTCGCAGCCAGTGCCCCCATCTCCCCCGCAAGCGTCGGTTTACAGCGCGCCGATCCCGACAAACACGCGCATTCATCACAAGGCAACAACCGCGACAAGCAATCGGCATTCGTGTGTCGCAACCCCTTACGGTACGTAGTCGTAAACTGATAGTCCTGGAGGACTTCCAACCAACGCGACAACTGGCCCGAGGGCTGGGCGACCCTCAATGAATACTGTAGCGCCGCGTGGTCCGTTCGGACTGTAAAGTGACGACCATAAAGATATGGCCTAAACTGCTGCACAAAAAAAACAATGGCAAGCAGCTCGCGACGGGTGACACAGTAGCGCTGCTCCGCCGGAGACAACACCCTACTACCGTAGGCGACAACTCTTTCGACACCCCCAACGACTTGGGATAGCACCCCCCCAATGCCCGTGTTGCTAGCATCCGTGTCCAGCAAAAAGGGACTGGCAAAATCGGGATAACACAAGGGTGGGGCACCCACCAAGGCGTCCCGGAGGGAGCGAAACGCGGCCTCCTCCTCCGGTCCCCATTTGAACTTCACTCCCTTCGCCGTTAGAGCGTGCAAGGGTTTTGCAATAGTGGCGAAGTGCTCAACGAACCGCCGATAATAAGAAGCAAACCCGATGAAACTACGCACGTCGGAAACGGACGTAGGTGTCGGCCACGAACCGACACAATCCGTCTTCGCGGGATCGGTGGAGATCCCCGAAGAATCGACAATGTGACCCAAGTATCTAACGGACCTCCGAAGGAGGTGACATTTGGCCGGTTTAAATTTCAACTTAGCCGATCGCATTCGCAAGAACACCCCTCTCAATCGCCGGAGGTGTTCCTCAAACGTTTTACTGAAAACAATGACATCGTCCATATAAATCAAGCATGTATCCCACTGCAAGCCCTACAAAACCAGCTCCATAAGTCGCTGAAACGTCGCTGGAGAGGAGTGAAGTCCCATGGGTAACCGGTTAAACTGGAACAGCCCCCCTGGAGTCCGAAATGCTGTCTTAGGTTTCGACTCTTCGTCGAGCGGCAACTGCCAAAACCCCGATAACAAATCAAGAGTCGAAAAATATCGCGCACCAGACAATGCATCGAGGGACTCATCCATCCTGGGGAGCGGATACGCGTCAGCCACAGAGATCTTATTCAGGCGACGGAAATCAACGCAGAATCGCAGGGACCCGTCCTGCTTCTTAACCAGCACAATAGGCGCTCCCCACGGGCTAGAGGAGGGCGAAATAATATCGGCTTCTAGCATATCGTTAACAGCCGACTGAACATGTTCCTTCTCCACGGGACTCAGTCGGAAGGGATTTAGCCTGACCGGCGCCGCATCGCCCGTTTCAATGTGATGGTGCAACAAATCCGTGCACCCAATGTCATACTTATGTTTACTGAATACATCAGAAAATTCAATGAGCAACTCGCGCAGCGCACCCAACTGCGCCGCCGACAAATCGTCCGAGGCGGCACATAACGAATGGACCCACTCAAGGTCTTCCCTTGGCTCAACGTTCCGCGCGGGGCTCGAGCCCACCTGCGCAACCAACCCATCATCCCCAGGGACCTGCGCCGCGTGAGCCAGCACGGTGCCCTGCGGAATGACAGCTGGTCGCGACCCCGCGTTCAAAACCATCACAAACGGATCCCTGTCAGCCCGCACCAAAGTGTGAGCCACCGATAAATCAAGACCCCCGACAGCCTTGTTAGAAGGACCCAAAAGCATACTCTGTCCCGAAGCCTCCCTCACCCATGGTTTCCGCAACCGGAGGGGAATCAACATCTGTGAACCCGGGGGCACTTGCACTGTCTGCGTCGCCACCGCTTGTATCGTAGCGCACGCCGTCCGAATGTCAGTAGGGCCCGTCAAAAATGAAATCCGGCGACCCGATGGCAGTTCAATGCATCGTTGATCGATAAGAATTTTAATGGGCATTTTAGCCAAAAAGTCAGTGCCCAAAAGACACGGAACTGCCAAAGAAGACGAAACGAAAACGGGTCCCGACAATTTGATATCTCCAATGCAAATGGACGCCCTAACCTGACCGATAATGCCCAACGATCCCCCATTAGCGGCGTAAAATGGCACATCCACTGGAAGCAGCGGACGACATTGGACCGGAAGAATATTATAAATGAGGTCCGATATAATAGTTGCCGATGCCCCCGTGTCCACTAACACCCTAATCTCAACCCCATCAATAGATCCCGTAACAACGGACGAACCCGCCGAAGCAGCCACAATTCTATGCCCCAATTCCGCCCATTCAATGTCTCCCTGGTCCCGGCCGAACCCCCCTCGCCGAACCGAATCCCCGAACCTTAACCGGCCCTCCTCCGCCGCAACGCGGCGTCCCATGTGTGCCGAATAAACAGGCCGAGCGTGTGAGGTGCCGCGACTTGCCGGGGATTGTAGAGATGACTTGGGCTCTCGGTCGTCGTCCAGCCGAGCTCCCATGGCGCGCTGCCGCGGAGCGCGGCACCCGGACGCCACGTGGCCCCGGAGGCCGCAGTTATAGCACGTGACGAGGGTCGGAGTAGATCTTGGTTGCTCCGACTTTCGGCCCGATCGCAGAGGCGACCGGGCCCCCGGCCTCCAGTCCCCTGGTCGTCCCGTGGCGAACACCTCCTCTCGTGGGCTGACGACTTGGGGTTCGGCGACCACCAAACCCGGGGCTGCGACGACAGCAGCGTTGCACCCAACGCCTTGCTTCCGTTGTAGGGCCTCGTACGCTTGAATACTCGTGGCGACTCTCAAAGAAGAAATATCAATCTCGTCAGCTGTGTTGATCGGGACCCCCAGGTCCTGCGCCAACTTGAGCAGCTGCTCCAAAACCATCGCGTCTTGGCCCTCCTCGTCCATCCGAGGGAACGCAGCATCAGCAAGAGCCAGCAACGCCGTGCGATAGGCCAGCGCGGTCTCCGTGGCCGCTTTCCGTCTTGCGTAGAACTGATGGCGGCATGTAGAGGGAGGCCCGTAGACCCTGGCCAACAAACCCAGCGCATCCTTCAGCGTGGAGCGGTCCGACTTCCGTGCAGCCCTGAAGGCCGCGAGCGCATCGTCGTCCAGCATGGCGGGCAATGCCCGCAGCGCCGTAGCATCGGACCACGCTGACATCTCTTGATGCGCCAAAAATCTTCGCTGAAATTGGCCCCAGTCTCCGCCTTCCGCCTTGAAGGCTGACAACGTGGGCAGGCGCTGCTGAAAAATGAAGTCATCCGCCTCGTGGTTCCTCTCCGCCTGTCCGTCGGTGTCTAAGATGGCGGCTCCAGCAGCAGACGTAAGATGGCGGACCCCCTCGCGCGCTGATGACGTCGATGCGCGCGCTTGGGAACCCACCACCACGTGGCGCTCGCCGTTCCCGCCAAAAGTAGGCCCAGGCGCAATGGCGGGAATCCCCCATTCGTTTTGGCGGGAATCTGCTGGGCGACCTTGTAAAATGTCCCCCACCGTCCCCGCTCCTCCCGACGAGCTGATCTCCGCCAAGATGGACGCGGCGGCGAGCAGCAGCTCCGCCAGTCGGGAGTGCGCCTCACGAAGCCCGGCGTCTGTCCCCGGTCGCTCGGCCGGCGCCGTCGACGGACCCTGCAGCGTGGGCAAGTCCTCTTCCTCACCCCCCGCCACCAGCGGCTCCGAGTCGTCCAGGTCTTCCTCGCGGTCAATCCCGTGGGTCCTACGGGTCTTCCTCGTCTCCATACTTGGAAGCCCGTTTCACTTCTGACGCCAGATGAAGTATTGGAAAATGACGGCAGGAAACTCCTTGACGGGAACACACTTCTTTTATTAAATCTTGACTTGTAACAATACAACGCGTGGCCTCTCTTCTTCACAATGCGCTTCTCTTGACTCTGGATTCTGTGCTGCCGGCTCTCTGTGCCTCGTGTAGACTCCGCGCCTCTGCTACACTCCTCTCTCGCCTCGTGTAGACTCTGCGCCTCTGCTACACTCTCCACTCGCCTCGTGTAGACTTTGCACCTCTCTCGCTGACTACACCGTATGCATACTCGGCTCGTGCAGACCTTTCTCTCTCGCTGGCTACACCGTATGCATACTCGGCTCGTGCAGACCGTTCTCTCTCGCTGGCTACACACTACACATTACTCAGCTCGTGTAGACCGTTCTATCTCGCTGGCTACACACTATACATTACTCAGCTCGTGTAGACCGTTCTATCTCGCTGGCTACACACTATACATTACTCAGCTCGTGTAGACCGTTCTATCTCGCTGGCTACACACTATACATTACTCAGCTTCTACTCTCCATTACTCTCCTCTCCGGGCTCTATCTCTGCACCTTCCTCTTCATTCTTAGATGGTTCCACTTCTGCCCCCTGCTCCTCTGTGCATCACCTTATATACCCCTTCTTCCCGGGAGACGGAGCGGATGCGGACCTCAACGTCGGCACCGCTCCTCAGTTACCCAATCCCCACGCGCTATCCCTACGATCCGGTTCCACCCAGCGCGTGTCTCCACTCCCCGACCAATCACACCGCGCTGCTACCCGATCACTCCCTCTGGGCGCGTCACCGGCACACAGCCAATCAGCAGCACTACCCCCACCCGCGCACTGACGCCTGCTCCTCCCCGTCAGCGCGCGTCACCACACACACACCCGTACATACGCGCTGGCACACGACATATACACCCAGCGCGTATCACCACTTCACAATCAAACTTAGCTCGCAGCACAACCACGGCCACCGATCTCGAACCACCAAACACATCGCCCGGCATCGTCCGCTTCGATCATTCGCTGGCTGCGTTGCAGATATTCTCCAGGCTACTGATGCTGTCCACAGCCTCACTCGCCAAACCTCGACATGCAAGCACATAAACGTTGCTGATCACCTCCCCACCGTACGAAAGACGAATTGTTATTGTTGTTTTGTGCACGCCCCTTAGTCTTGACGCTGATTTGCTTGTCGAGCGAAGCACGTTCAAGCGTACACGTTGTTTATTGCACGTAACAGCAAGTAACAGTGTCTGGAGGGGCTCTGTGGCTCTAGAATTACACGACAAAGGCTCAGCAACTGGATGGATGCCTGCCTGTGACAGGACTTGGCGGTCATGGGACATTAATGGTTTTTCCATATGAGCTCTTTCTGCGCAACACCGCTGCAAAAGCAGCCTGCAAAAGATCTTTAGAGTCGAACGGTGCACGCAACTCTGTCCATGCATTAACCGTCATGCACCAACACTGTTAAGGTATATTGGTAATGACAAGATCTTACATACTGGTGCAGCTATTGAACTGCCATGTTGCTTCAAATCAGCCGTATTTATGTCGCAATTTTCAACGTGTTTATTGCACTAAAACAACTTAACTTTGCTCATGTGTTACATTCTGCGTTCGTATGATTTTGTTTCAATTTCATGATTTTGTATCGTCTTTGCCCAGTCATTGAAATTGCAGTGATAGTAAAGCAAAGCCGTGTACAAATACAAATGAGCAGTGTGAGGCCCGTTTAGATTCAATGGTAATACAGCCCCTACCAATAGAAGCTCCCCCTGCCCCCACACTCACCCCTCCCCAATAGCACATGCCTATTCATTGTTTGATTTTTTAACAGGGTCCTCAACGTGGCACTGAAGGATTGTAAATGGTAGCTCAATTAACTCTACATATTCGTTAAAAAAACACTGCCTGCCTCAAAAGGAAAGTTTGATTTCCTTTACAGTATTTAAAATAACAAACGCATCTCGACAAAAACAATGTAGCCGCATACCACCAATGTATTACTCAATGATAAACACCACACCATTGATGCCACATACCGTATTACCCAAAGAGACTGGATGCATGGACGACTCGTTACTATCAGCACACGAGTAGTTGTTGCTTATTTCACGTTCATGGAAAGTTAATCATGAACAACACCGCCATCTCTAAAAATGCCCCTAGACATGTTTACTTTCACGTTCGGTGCATAAACGGACTGAGTTACAGCCTGATTAAGCCAAAGATGGGCTCTGGTTTTTCTCCGGTTTTGTGTGTGTGTGCAATTGGAATACAACACGCGGCACTTCACCAAGTACTCCACCTGGAATCTCTCATCATTTGTAATGGTACCGTGCCTTTTGAATGCGATACGAAACTACGTACATTTTTGTTTACAGCAAGCGTGCTATTTATAATGATCTCAGTGATGCGCGATTCATATTGACATTTTCAGACAACATCATCGGATCTCCTTTGCCAGTATCAAAATATGAGAATAGGTTTTCCCCTTTTTTCTGGCAACAAAACAGGTGTAAAGATGTTAAAAAAGTTTCAGTTTGGTGTTTTAACATCTTTACACCTGTTTCGTTGCCAGAAAAATGGGGAAAATCTATTCTCATTTTCAGATAATTTACTAAAAAGCTATGTTGCTAAATGGCCAGGAATGTCTTGCTGCCACGTGTATGTGCTACATAATATTAATGGCTAACTTCAAACTGAAAAATTTATTATTCCACAGTTTAAACGAAGCATGGAAAGATGCACATAAAGAACAACAAATGGATGACACATCATATGCAGAGTTTAATAACTAATTAAAACGGTTAATTTAAATAAGTGGGCTTGGGCTAAACATATCACTAGAATGACCGAAGGCCGATGATCGAGAATAGTGGAGGGACAGTCGAGGAAGAGTGCACATCCAAAAGGCCGTCTACTGAGAGAAGTTGGAGCCATGAAAGCATCTCGTGTGCAGGCACTAGGTGGATTGTAATATCGCAGACCCGTGATGGCAATGGCTCGGGAAGGCCTTCATCTAAAAGTGGATTGATCATGGCTGATGTTGACGGTTAAAATGCGATTTGTTAATTAATATTCTATGTGTATGTGATGTATCACACCATAATATCTTAACTATCCAAGTTTATACTACAAATTCATTTAAATGGCATTTATAATGGGAAATGGATAAATAGAACCATATTTTTCATCTCCATTACACAATTAATTGTAAAAAAAGATACATCTGATGGCACGATTACAGCTTCCTTCTTGCTGTTATTTAGCTTGTGCCACGTTTTCATTCCCTTTAGAAAATAACCAAAAGAGCGAATTCACATGATGCTGCACAATGTAACTGCGGATCCAACACGGTCGATGGTCTCTTTATTTTCAAACCTTATCTTGTATAGATTTATACGGCACTTTATTCCAAGGCGCTTTACAGCAACTATAAAAATTGTACATTAGATGACAGTGGTTGAGATAAATTGTGGGGTGATTAAAAGTTGTGGTGTAATTATGGTGACAGTTTGGAGAACAGGTGGGAGAGGTTCAGGAGGGGTTGGGGTAAGGCCTGATTATAGGTGGGTGCCGGAGGCAGGGAGTAGCAGTAGGATTTATACAATTCACATTGCTCCCTGGAACGTAGCCTCTGACTAAATGAAGTCACTTACATCCAGAGTGGTTCTTTTTTTCCAAAATAGGAGACACTGGCACAATGTACTCGCTAATTGACACGCTAATTTCATGGGTACCCTTGGACATACATAAAGGAATTGCCCATATAAATTGCCTGCTCAAAAGGACCATGAAACACCGTTAAAATCAGATGATACTTTTTTGTCAATTGATCTGTTGTGATGGATTTTCTCGTAATTTGCAGATTTAAAAAAAACAAGTGTGAAGAAATGAAGTAAACAATGAAGTTTTGAACATTTGAAAACAACTTGGAGACAGTCTGTAAGACCACATTTTCATTATGTTATTCACATCTAACAGGATTAGTGCATGACGGGTGGGGGCTGGCGGGGGGGGATTGTGTGGAAATGAGAGAGGTCTCTTGTACTGCTGAATGCCTCTGCCAGATTTATTATAGTTGCTGGCGCTATCGGTTTTCTACAACACATCTGAATGTATGCGCCACGTGCAAAAAGGAAAATCCCATTACATAAACATGACAAGCCACCAACCTAACCCCTTGGATGAGTGCTGTCATCTGGGAGTACTTTATTGACGTGAAAATAAATGGTAAAATAAAGATTTGCAGTGACAATGTTCGGATTATTATTAAGTCCGATCTTATTATGAAGCACTGATCACGTACAATAATGGAATTAGACATTTTATGTCAAAAGTTATGAGTGACAAATAAAGCAAAAGTGTCTGCTTTGTGTTTAAAATAGCTGCATGAAATCGTTCTTGACTTTCCCTTACACGCACGCAATAAGACATGCTTGTACATAATACATTCTAAAGAATCTCCCCAAAAAGGTCGATGTCAAGTGAATACCAATACAATTCCGCACTAATATAATGAGCCAAGAATGTCTGTGTGCAACACCCGTGACGCCACTCCACGTCGACCAGCCCCCCTCATTAATACTCATGAACAGGTGACGTCACTCCACATGGGGGGCGAGGCACCTCCTCCCCCCTCCTCAGCGTCAACTTACAACCCTCACTATAAAGGCAGAACCCTCACGTCACGCAATCTCCGTAACGCTAATGAGACATCAAAGTAAAAAGGACGTCACGATGAACAAGGGATTATAACCTTAAATGAAATAAGTATGTGTCACCGCGGCCTTACAAATTGCACACGGATGGATGCAATGAATATCACGTCGCGGTCTGCTTTTCGCTTGCAAGTTTCAGATGTACTGCAATACACCCGTCCTTGGACGGGCAAAAGGCTAGTACTATATGAGTGTAGGTTATATAGGTCCCACATGGTATATCATAAGAGTGAAAATATTGCAGTCAGTGGACATGAACAAACAAAAATACTTTTAATTTTTTTACAAAAAAAAATCTCACTTCATAAATTTACCAGTCTTCTTTGAAATTTGTTCTCCGGTTATATAACACATTGTCATATGTGTATATTGCTTCTATTGCTACTCACAATTCATACTTATCTACCTGTGAATCTCTTCCCATTATGAACCTGGAACGTGCTGGCTCACAGCCAAGCCCGCCCATGCTTTTATGGGTAATTTATCAAAATGACAGCAATAAGTATCCGTGTAAATAATGAAGATGGCCTCACTTGCTGATATACTCTTCTGTGGAACCTGCATTTGTTTCAAATCCTCATTAATCAATCCGAACAAGTTACCATCTAATCATCACTGTTTCTGTACCCATCAACACCTATCACATTTCTAACCACAACATGACTTTTAGTGCTCACAAGTGTCATTATGGTGTTAAACGTGTTTTGAGACAACTCAAAGAAGGTGGCAAAACAGTACAAGGGTGTTCGCAAAGGTATCACCACCTACTGTGAGTCATAATTAGACAGCAGTTTCAGATAAATTGGTAAAACTATAAACACTCACACACTTAAATTTTGATTTAAAGCTTTTGTGACTGCAGGGATTCATATTCTTGGTTCTATTTCGATTTAAAGCTTTCGTGACTGCAGGGATTCATCTTCTTGGTTCTTTTAAAGAAGATACACCTCTTCGTCCCATTGTCTCTACTATCAACTCCCCCACTTACAAACTGGCTCGTTTTTTGTCCGAAATCCTACGGCCTTTCACTGGAAAAACCACTTCTGCAGTACTAAACTCTACTGACCTGGTATCGACAATCAAGGGGATTGCCCTGTCCCCAGACGACCTGCTTGTCAGTTTTGATGTGGTTTCCTTGTTCACCAAGGTGCCTGTGCCTGACACCATCGCAATCATTGAAGACTTGGTTCATCAAGGACTAAATGCTGGGGTACCCCCCTGGTGAGACACTGCTTAACCAATACATACTTCACCTGGAATGGAACCTTCTACAAGCAAATTGAGGGCACCCCAATGGGCTCCCCCCTATCTCCGGTTGTAGCCAACATCTTCATGGAGAAATTTGAGACGGACGCCATCCAGACTGCCACTCTACGCCCGACCTTATGGAAGAGGTACGTAGACGACACTTTTGTCATCTGGCCACATGGCCGGCCTGCTCTAGACCAATTTCTCGGCCACATCAATTCCATACACCCAGCCATCAGATTCACCATGGAAGTCGAAAATGATGGCAAGCTACCCTTTTTGGATGTCCTAATCAAAAGGAGACCTGATGGTTCAATGAGCCACTCTGTCTACAGGAAAGCCACCCACACGGATGCTTATCTAAAACCGGATTCCCACCACCATCCATCCCAGAAGAATTCCCTCATCAAGACTCTATATCATAGAGCCCAATGCATCTCCGACCATGAACACATTTCCAGTGAACTCAAACACGTACGCCAAGCTCTTAAGGCTAATGGTTACTCCGACTACACAATCCGCAAAGCCATCACTCCAACCATCAAGAAAGATCCTGTTGAGGAGCCTTTCAAGACCATCACCTTACCCTACATTGCTGGGGTCACAAAAAAGATCTCCAAAATCCTGATTAAACACAAGATCCAGGTCCGATTCAACACAGTACATAAAATCCGTGATCTGGTACCGTCTGTAAAAGATGTGATTCCAGACATACAGTACCCTGGCGTCTACAAACTAAGTTGCCTCTGTGGTAGCAGTTACATTGGGGAAACCAAACGACACGTCTCAGACCGCATTCGTGAACATAAAGCTGATCTAAAACACGGTAGGACAAACACCTCAGCCGTGGCAGACCACTGTTACAACTCAGTGGGCTCACATGACATTGACTTCTCCAAGACGGAGGTTCTCTGCAAGCCATCTGGCTATCATGAGAGATTCGTTCATGAGGCGATCCACATATACAAACACAGAGACAATTTTAACCGAGAAGATGGATTCAGGCTTAGCAATCATTGGAAGGACTTAATAAACCATTTCGATACACATTAGGGTGAGTTGAATAATACATAGTGTTATATTAAAATGTATAAAGTATAGGGTGGTTTACAGCAATACAGTATATAATTTAATGTTGGGTTTATCTATGGCAGTATATAGTAGTGTATATGCTAAGAGAATAAAGCTTAGATGGAAGTATATTATATACTTCTTACGACGTAGAATTGTAATTTATTATTTGTTGTTAGTAACTCAGCTTATTGTAGAGTATAGTAAGTATCAGTTTATATTTTAGTTTTTTATGTAGTTTTTACTTTGGTTTTCTACGTGGTTGTTTGGTAAATGCAGCTACATATCATTAACATTCCTTTCCTTTATTAACGCTGTTCCTTGCGCCCCCCCGTGGTGCTGTTGATCCTGCATAATGCATGGGCATAATGGGACTTTGAAACCCCTCCGCCCACCTCCTACTCATTGCCCATTGGTATGCTAAATTCCTCTTCATATGCACATTCTTTTGTTAAGGCGCTCCTCCTCGCTACACCTATATAAGCTCCTAGCTTGATAATGTTCTCATTCTTCGCCTGAGGAAGGCTGCTTGCGTTGTGGCCGAAACGTCGTGAGAATTGTTTTATTATGTTTTATTTTTATTATTTTATTACTTCCCTTCTACGTGACTTTACCGAAAGAACCAAGAAGATTCTTGGTTCTTTCGGTAAAGTCGTGAGAATTTAATTGTTTAATATTTTTATTATTTTATTATTTCCCTTCTACGTGACTTTACCGAAAGAACCAAGAATACTCACACACTTGATATAATTAATATGTTATAATTTGAGTTCCATTGTTATAGTACTTCACGTGTCCACAAAGGTGTCATTGACGCATGTCCTTTTGAGATTTCACAGTCCCAGGGGGGGGACACATCCCCCCCCAAATATTCAAATATGTTCAAAATGTCCCCCCCCAATATATTGCTATCAAATAGATTCATGTTTATATGATTGTGGTTATGGTTGTACTTGATTAATCCCTAATCTCTGCCATTACATACAATGAAACAAGAAAAAGTAAGAAAAGACAGAGCAATGTAATACAATACACTATTAGACATTGTAAAAAATAAATACAAAGTCCATCCTATGTGTTAGTGAATTTTTTTTTATATTTTAGGCAGGAATTCGTTTCCAAATTTAGATTTTTTTTCTGGGGGGGGGGGGCCCCCAGACCCCCTGGAAGATTTGGTCCCCCCCAATGTTGACTCCATGGCTACGGCCTTGGTACACACATATGTACAGCATTTCAATAAGGTGTCAAGTGTTTTTCTAATTACATTTAATGACCGAGCATTGGCATTTTAATGTTAATCGATGATAACAATAACACAATCAATTGCTCTACGTCCATTGCATAAAAGGTAATGGGTCTCAATGGAAGAGCGTTCCACAATCCATCGTTTAGGTTTTTCTTTACTTGTCTGCGATTGTATCACTTGACATCGTAAAATATAAACTTATTAGCTTGAGGCATTCTCCACTCCTGCCCCCATAGTCTGCAACTCTCTTTCCGCAAGCCATCCGTGCTGTCGTCTCCCTGCCCCTGTTTAAGTCCAGGTTCAAGACCTCCGTTTCCCCCCCCTGCCTATTCATCTTACGAAAGATTCTACCAATGTAATCCCAAGTTCCTCTTCCGAAAAATGGGGGGTTGGGGGTGGTGGTGTGGGCTAGTTGTCAATGAGGAAAGGCAACAATTTTCCACGAATGTCCTCGAAATATTATTGGGTTTTTGGTGTTGTCGTCGTCCAACATACCGTTTGAGGGATACGAAGAGTGACGAATGCACACTCGAAAATTATAATTACACCTTATTTGTCGCATTCGTCAGACAAAACCTGTCATGCAGGTTGTCGATTTGCGATAAAGTACAAACCTGTACTGCGACGCAAATCACATAGAATTCCCCACATCACTGCACTGCACTCCATTACACAGGTGTATTACTGTACAGTATTAAGACATTCTTCTTACCCATGAGGAACTCACTTCATGTTTACCTACCATCGGCTCGGAGTTTGACAGCAGCTTCTCCCGTGTTGGTTATTCAACCATTGTACACTTGTTAAGTTCGTAATTCTTAAACATTAACCCAAAAAAACGAGCATATCAATATCCAGCAGACTACTAAATATTAGCTCGAATGAATATTTCAACCCTTGCACCACCATGAGGATTCAAGATATCTGCAGTCCTTTAAAAGTTACCCCCCCTCCTCCCTCCCCCTGCCCCTTTCCTACCTCCAGCATGTGAATTACCTTTCCCCTGAACCCTCCCCAAATAGACCTTCATGCCGCCCTTCCACGTGGCCCCCACTTGGGTGGGAGCAGCGAGACCAATTTCACCCCTTCCCTTCGTGAAGGTCCTGCCAGTTCTCCAAAGTTGAATGCCCCCCCCCCCCTTTGTTTTCTGTAAAGAGCGGTAGTGGGTTTATTTGTTTGTTTTCTGTAAGTTTGGCACTTTCTCGAGTGAAATCTATCGAAACTTAAACAAAATCACTTAGCTCAGTCTGCGAGTAAAGGAACATCCATAAGACATGACAAAATGTTTTTTTATTTTATTTTACAAATTGCCAAGATATTACCTACCCGTAAAAAAACTGTGAAAGACAACACAGGCCACCTGAGTGGCAAGCTCACCGTTTTTAATTGGTGCTGTGTAGCAAATACCTGTATTCGGTTAACGCACTGGACTTGCAATGCAGATGTTTACCAACTCAGTCTCCTGGCTGGGCAGTTGATAAAATGGGAAACATTTCTCAAATTCCCTTTCCACCATCCAGCAATGTCAATGGGCACACCACAGTTGGCCCATAGGCAGGTTGCGTGTCGTAGGGTAAAATGTGCCACATCTCTTTCGAGACGTCTGAGCAGTGTGGAGGAGTAGGCCAAATACCCTCCAGAGGGGTTCTCGAGAGTTCGTTCTATTCGGAAAGTCCTTCCACCAACAGAGGCCTGAGGGAGCAATTGCAGGGCCACACCTTTAACGTAAACTTTTTTAAGAACCACGCATATCGTTGTCAAGTGAACGGCAACATCGGGCGAGCAGCGGGTCATGGCCATGTGCTTGTTATAGTGAAACAAATGGTGGTTGGTTAGTTTTTTTGTGTGAAGTTCAAGATTTGCTTGTAAATGCGATATTTCACCATTGTGTTGCAATATTTCCTATAATAAAACATATATTTCCTTCTAAGCTGTTAGTAATCTTATGCCTTCCACACAAGTTCAGTGGGAATAATATACTTCTCTTGCGAAAAATGTGCTTTCACAGGAATTGGCAGGACTTCACAAAAACGGAGCAACACAATGATGATCGTTTTTTTCTCTCCAAAATATACCATTTCACTCTCCAAGAAGGCTTCAGAGGAAGCAATAGACCCAGTCGTGGCCACTCTTACAATAGAAATGCCCAGATGGGCTAGACTGCGCGACAAAGGCAAGAGCCCAAATTCAGTAGGGCTTACTTACCCAGGGCCGAGGTTTTCAGCAACAATGAAATAGACACAATCAGAAAAACAGGCCACCTATTCCCATAGCGAATCACGTGACTAAAAGCCACGAAGAGGTCAGTCGGTCATATCTTCATCAGACGATTGCTTCACGCTTCGAGAGCTCAAAGAAACATGATTAGTAAACATTGCGCTGAATTCTGAATGCATTCAAAAGACGTATGGAAATAAATGTCCCAAAATGACCCATAGAGATGTAACTAAGCCCATTAAGGAGCACTATTGGAGAACTCTAAACTACTTCACTGTTCTGCCAAGTCACCATGTTTACATCACATAGAAGAAGCAAACCACACAGTGAAAACTCCTCGTTCACGAATACAAATGTTAAAACGTTTTGGTTTAGCCATATTTGTTTGTTTAGTACAGAGTTAGACTCATAACTTTAATCTAAATTGTCTCATGGTTGTTATTGTTTGACTTGCATCCCACTGGGATTATTGCACACAGCGTTGATATACGGTGTTTTTTTTCTGGAAGACTGCTGTTTTTTCCTGGATTTTTCTGTTTCCGCGTAGTCACTTTAAGATGTTTCTTGTTCATGTTTTTGTTTGTTGCGGTTACACCCGATTCAAGAGCCGAATGGCTCACAGGGCTATACCAAATAAATGCAACTGAAATGAAGTCACAGCATACGCACGGCGCAAGAAAAGTTCAATATAATACATCCAGCAAGAATTCGAACATATTTCTTTCCTACGATCAATTATATGCATGCACTTCAAATCAATGTTGGTTGTTTATAAATGCCATTTTTGTTCTGACTCTTGGAAACATGAGCATCTAGAGGACATTAACAATAAATCACCGTGGACATCAGGATGAAACTCACCATCTCAATTTACACAATCAGAAGTGTTTACTTTTACACATTTCCTTCACGGCTTTCTCTTGTTGCTCTCTGGAGGAAACTCAATTCTCTTGAGGCAACATGGACATTGGGAAATGTGTCAACACCGCTGGCTTTAGATGTTAGGCGAAAAAAGGCTCCTCAACATCACCCCACGCAACACGTCACCCCACGCAACAAGTCTCTCTGGGTTTTGCGGCGTGAATGACACATTGTTAGCAATGAATGCTGAAGACGATGACACCCTCTTGTGACTTGCCCACAAAGCTGTTTTCACACAGAGGCGTTTATAGGAATGGTCTTTTTTATTTGAGATATAATCTCAGTGCCCGAGAGTGCAATCGCACCAACGCTTAAGACGGATGTCTAGTTTCATATGTTTTGGTGCGAACAGTCTTGCATGCCACTTATGGGACATCCGTGTGCTGTGTTGCGCAAGAAGTATAATAACAATGCTCTTACTGTGACGTGTGAGAGAATGGAGGACCGTCAGCTCGCTTGTGGCAGAACGTGTGGGTGTAACTCTGGGTGTCCACATGATGCTGCTGTGTTGTGTCTGACCCAAGCGTGCGTGTGTACGCAGATGTTTTCGTTTCTTTGGGTGCAGGTGGCCAGCAAGCAAACACGGCTCCAGACAGACCTGAAAATCCTTAAACAAACACCCCATGAATGGCCTTCTAATCCCTTGCCCGACTATCCTTGGCAACCCGCTTTATTAAAAAAGATTAGACTGCACCCTCCCTCTACACACACAAATTATCCATTTTAATAATGCTGCTCACAAACTATTTGTAGGTTTTATCTTCGACTGTCAATTTTGGCTAAGTCGGGGAAGTTTCAAACATTGTGCGATGGAAGATTAAACCGTATCTGGGATGACTATAAAGCCTACAAAATCGTACTGTTCAGGCTTGCATTTTTGCTGACGAGGTAAACCTATCTATGTACGGCACTTTTATACCGCCAGGAGTTTCTTCAATCGCCATTAAAAAAAAATTGGAAGGATACACACATTCAATGTTTACTTAAAACTTTCGTAACTGCAGAACTAGATCGCAACACAAGCGGTCTTCTCTCCGCCTGATGAAGACCGCTTGTATTGCGATCGAAACGTCGTGGGGTTTTTGCTTTTATTTTATTTTACCGAAAGAGCCAAGAATATGATATACAGATTAACAGCCTCAATGAAATTAGATGTGGCTAAGTCTGGATGTAGGCTGTGGGGGTGGGGGGAGAGTTGGAGGGGCGGGTTGTTGGAGGGGGAGTGGAGGGGAGGGTGTAGGAGGGGGGGTTGGAAGGGGGAGAGGGTTGGTGGGGGGGTGGAGAGGGTTTGGAGGGGGGGGGTTGGAGGAGGGGGGTTGGAGGGGGGGTTTGGATGGGGGGAGGGTTGGAGGGTGTTTTGAGGAGGGGGGTTGGAGGGGGGTGAGTTGGAGCAGGGGTTGGAGGAGGGGGAGGTTTGATGAGGGGGGGTTGGAGGAGGGGGGAGGGTTGGAGGAGGGGGGGTTGGAAGAGGGGGGGGGGTTGGAGGAGGGGGGGTTGGATGAGGGGGGGGGTGGATGAGGAGGGGTTTGAGGAGGGGGGGGTTGGATGAGGGGGGGTTGGATGAGGGGGGGTTGGAGGAGAGGGGGGTTGGAGGGGGGAGTGTAGGCGGGGGGGGTATTTACCACGAACAGCCCACAGGTACCGCAGTCAGCAGTAATTGTGTGGAGCTTCCAAGAGTTCTTATCTAACAGGAAACAGACTGAGTCACGAGAGACTGTTTCTTTGTGGCGGGGTGTGCGTGTTTGTGGGTTCACCAGTGTCTGTGGATTCAATGGTGTACGTGTGTAAATGCAGGCACGGAACACGTGTTGATGAAGCTTGTACAGCGTAGTACGTTAAATTAGCATGTGCCTCTTCAAGAGTGAATATATAGGGAAGATAGTGTGCGTATGTCCTTTTAGGATATGGTTTGTGGACACAGAATTGTTGGGATGGAGGCAAGATGGGAGAATGTATTTAAGAAGCCAGAAATTGCCTTTGACAATGATGCGAAGCACAGCATCTGTGTTGTTGAGAAATGTAATTTTAAAAAAACATACGTGCACGCACACCAACACTTACGGTTTCGTATCTTTAATTTGCCCTTCGATGTAATTTATGAAATGATAAAATGTGAAACTATCACAAGTTGAAGAGATAAACTGTTTTACTACCAAAGGAAAACCATACAAACATCATTTTTTTATTTGAATGGCCACCTTTTGTGAAGCTGCTCCGTTTTCATCTGTGCTTAAACATGACGCATCCTTACGTCATTTATTAGTTCTTAGTCTCAACTACAATGTTCAGTATTCAACCCGGCACATCTTTATTGCATACAAGGTAGACTGCAGTCTTCCTTTGGTAAAAAAAAAACTAATAAAATATTAACCGACTTACCCCTCTTCATTTGTTTAACAACAATAAAAGCAGGGGAGATTGAACTGCAGGTTAGGAGGGTGCAGAACGCCAAATGTAAACAGGCCTAATGACTGCACACTGTACGCCCGATTCAAACACACACAGCCATAGCCAAGAGCGGCAGATTTTCATCCCGTTGTACTCAGATCACTAAGCTTGATGAATGTAAAACTGAAAGTCAAATTAACCGTGCTCTGGTTAAGCCCGACTTAATATGGACAGATAGACAAGGCGAGACTAATTGCACAAGTTGCTTTGGAGGTCAAAGGAAAGTGTCACCGACAAACGTGACAACAGATGTGTAATGGTTTTAAATGGTACCCGCGTGTTGAAGCAAATGAAAATTGGTTGCTTAATAGGGTGTGATTTGATTACAATTATTAATGTTGAAAAGGATAATAAACTTATTGTAACAATCATCGTTATCCTCGACCATAATGTATCTACTGCCAGATGGAGGCCCTCCCAAGTCGTCACCGTCATTGTCTTGCGATGCAACAATCCATGATAGCGCCTGCACATAAACTGATCTAAACCACTTCAATCCACGGGGGAGATTCTCCAGGGAGTGGTGCTTCTTGGTCTGCCACTCTATCGGCAGTCTCAAACCGGTGGCCATCATCCCTTGGCGAAATGTTAACTCCCTCGCCAGGTGTACGGGAGGTTGTGGGTTTGATCCCGACCCTGACGCCTGCTGTATATTTGGAGTGTTTCTTCTCGTGGTCGCATGGATTTTTCTCCGGGTCCTCCAGGGTTTTCCTCCACATTTATTGGACTGCGATATATTTCCACATGATAAGCCACTTTGTTGAGCTATCATTTGTGACCAGGTCGCTTCTGACAAAAGTGCTAAATAGCTCAGTCGGCCTTTACCTGGTAAGAACCAAATATAGTCTAGTTTTGAGTGATGTCTCACCCCAGGCCCACTTTTCTTAACACCTCAAACTATTCTCTTAACTTTCACATGCTCTCTAATCCATGTACTCCTCTGTTTCTTAAGTGTAATTCCATTACGCAACTCTCCATTATCGTTTGCTTACTCCCCCTTTTTTCAATTTTCCGGTTTCCACATTCGTGATTCATCTGTTATCGCAGGTAATATGCACCGATTTAAAACCTTATTTTCTGTACAATCAGTGGTCAAAATGTAAATGTGGAAGTACCGGTGGGAAAGCCATTAGTCCTGCAGCCTGCGTAAACATTGATTTATAGGAATAGGAACAACTATGTAAAGGGTCAATATACGTGTTGGTGTTCTGAGAAGTGCCGATGTGGAGTATCGTCCGTATACCAGCCCATTTCGACCAACTGGTGACAATGGCATGTTGCTTTTCACTGTGAAGTCCAGTTTTACAACGACGCTCCAACTTGCACGCGCTTAACTCTTGTTTCATCATTTTCATTCCCATTTTTTGTTTTGAACAATTGCCAATGGTATACATTCGCCGATGTCCGATTGTCCCTCCAATAGTAATTTGTTTCGTGACCATGAATTAGCAGCATTACCATGAATGATAACTTGAAGGGCTTGGTTTGTGTGTTTGTTTTTATCCAGGAAAGGCTCACCAAGTCTCAATAATCACTTATTTTTCTCTCAGGAAGTGTTTATTTTACAAGTGGAGGTTAACTGGATTACCCAGAGGGGATAACAAACGGACAGATTAACAAACCTACTTGCTGTACTGCCACCCCTCTGACCACCTTACGACTAGGTACTAGCACACTTACTGTATAAGCACACCTCCATTCTGTCTCCGCACCGAAATGCAATATTTTTTAGGCCATCGGCCTACTGGTTTACCACACCAAGATTAACCAGCAGCATTTATTTCCTGAAGCAACCCCTTGAGAGTCTTCCACTGAGGACAATGTGTTTATTCTAGATTTGAAGCTTTCGTGACTGCAATAATTCATACTCTTAGGTTTTTTCGGTAAAGTCACGTAGGTAAAAAATAAAAATAAATAATAAAAGTAATAGAAAAAATAATAGAAATTAAATAATAAATCACGACGTTTCGGAGGCAACACAAGCTTCCGTCTTCAGGTGGAACCGTCACAGCACAATTGCTGTATCAAGTAAAGAGAAGTCCCAAGAGACCCGACCTTATATATATTGGTTAATGTGTTTCACCAAGCTTGCCTCCACAGCGCTAACTGCTGGGCATGTAATCCTGTATTACCATGTACAAAGTGCTGTGTCTAAAATGTGAAGTAGATTTTGTTGAAAAACCAAGCATTGCAATTAACACCATTGGAACCTCCTTTGCCAGTAGCAAAATATGATAATTGTTTTTTTAACCCTTTTATCTGGAAACAAAACTGACACCTTTTTGATAATGCATGCATTATCAGAGTTGTGTTTTTTGTGTGCATTCCGACCGCAGGTATTGTGGTCAATGCAAACATGACTCCTTGTAAAAAAGGTGTCAGTTTTGTTGCCAGATAAAAGGGTAAAAAACCAATATCATTGCAATTAAGATAAGTACAACATTTCACACACTTCCGTGATAGGCGCAATGAAGTATTTGTATATTTTTAAACAGGTTTTTTGCTGATACCCTCCTGATGGCACACCATACTAGTGTGTGGACAGCAGATTTGGGGCAACATCCCTTTGTCACAAAATAATGTGAACATCTCATATTTGTGTTGCTATTTGTTTATCTATGTAAAATCACAATACGCCCCTATAAAAACATGTTCCACTCTGATAAGAAATGAAAATATATATTGTTTTTAAATACATCGAGGGAGGGGTTGTTTGACATAACAAGGACTCTACTTATGTAACAGATTCATCTCACTGTATGAATTAACATTTTTGTAAACGTGTACATGTAACCTCATTTTCCGTTTTGCTAACCATGAACAAATAGTGTAACTTTAATCTCGTGGCAAGAAACTGAGCATTCCCTGTGTGTTTACTTTTAAACAATATGATGTAACTTTTTCTGCTAAACACATGTGGATACAATTGTTGCAAAATAATCATTGTCTGTTAAGCCAAGAAATACATTAAAGGATCCTTTCTTATCAGACTGTATAATGACCAAATGAAAACAATACAATTTGCACAACAATGGGAACGTCTCATATGCATCTCATTATTCGCTAATCCGATCACCATACCCCCCCCCCCCGATTGATCCGTGCAATCGGTCATCCATGCATTGTTCGATTCTCACTTAGGTCTGCGGGATCATCTTACCTCCATCAATCAATCCTTAGTTTATGTGCCAATATCACCCTCAATAAAGTGGGCATCAGTGCACGTGACGGCACAAAAGGAACGGTACGGGGGGGGGGTGGGGGCACAGAGCGATAGGAATGGAAAAAGAAACCCGTCAAGACCTCAGCGGCTAACACGGACTGAGCAAAGTAAATCGCAACTGCGCGTAAAAATAAAGTGCAACCGTGCGCAACGAATAGCATAAGAAATGTAATAAATAAAATAAATAATGGGTTAAGAAACTGTTTTTTTTTTATTCCCCTCTTAAATTTTAGATTTTATGGGAAGCCAAGCCTGGTTAAGTGTGTCTTGCGCAGGCCACGGAATTGAGAGACGCACGGTGCGTTTCGCATATGCGGTAGCTGGCAGGGCGCTCCAGATTGTTGGGGCTGCATTCGATAAGTCTTGTGCCCCCCAGCGTCGAGTGAAAATCTTGGGCTGGGCAAGTCTTGCCGTTCTTATGAAACAGAGTGTGTACACACGCCTTAGGGTTTGAGGGAGATGCGGTTTTGCAGGTAGATAGGGGCTGAGCCATCCATCTACAAAACATCCCCTGCATCATGCGTTTCTTGCCACAGCCGCCAATCAAACTCTCATTAATGATTTCAATACATTTTGACTTCACTACTGCAACTCTCTCTTCTATGGCCTCCCGAAACCTCTCAATTCCAAACTCCAGATGGTCCAGAATGCCGCTGCAAACTTGGTATACTTATGTCATACTGATGGAAATACTATATTCTATCATTAAAATTAAAAATAAATATTTTTAAACCGTCTTTTTTATATGTTATGTTTCGGCTTGGGTCTAATTGTACACGCTCAACTGACGTTGGCTGTAAATGACCACGGTCCTTCACGTTATGGCAAGCTTTGGGGCCACTTCCTGGAGTCGTGGAGTTTTTCCATTACGAGTACGGTACATTTCATTAAAGCGTGTTTAAAAAAAAGTATTCATCAATATTACTTATTTGGACTACTTTGCGTGTTATTCAAACTAGCAGCCAAAGGCCTCCTGTTGAAACCCACAGCCAATCTTGTATGTATGTTGAGCTTCTTTCGCACCGTATAGTGCCAACCATGCTAATCGGAGGTGAGAAATCACTCCTTCGTCCTCTGCTGCCCCTAAAATACTTGTTCTCCACAGACATCCGTGCTATCGACTCCTTGCCAATATTCAATTCCAGGCTCAATACATTCCTCTTCTATTCTGTCTATGATGAACTATCTCTTCATCAGAATATACTGCATATATCACTTTGTACGTGAACTAACAACTAAACTCTTTTAATTTTACAAGTTAAGGACCACTGAGCTATATTGCTTTTTTCAGAAGCAACCGGGCCACAAATTATATCTCAACGAAGTGACTTATCACGTGGGAATTCATAGTTGGAGCCAAATACTCTAAACGCATGTTTCTAAATGTGGAGGGAAAAACCAGGGGACCCGGAGAAAAATCCACGCCACCACGGAGAGAACACGCAAAGTCCAAATACACAGGTACCAGGGTCGGAATCCAACCCACGATCTCCTGCATACCAGGCGTGGGAGTTAACATACATGTATATTCTTCATATTATCTGCGTTTACACATGGATAACACGAATCACCTGGAAGTGACAGCACATTCATTCTGTTATCCACATTTACAAACAGATAAAATGTGTCACCCAGTAGTGGTCGCAGATTTTTATAATTATCACTGTACAGTGTATAGGTTTATCCATGAGTAATCTCTCATATATCTGGAGTTATTTTTTTTGGATAGGTGCAGATTATGGAATCTGCCGAGTGCCTTCACCATCACCGCAGATGAAAGGAGTGTCGGTGTTTAAGTGTTTAAGGAGAATCATGTAATATATTTTTTCCACCTATGAGTTACTGTTATTTTAAATCTTGAACGTATATCATGAGTACATAATTCATGTATATTGTAATTTATATCAGCATTGGTTATTAAATGGCTGTAACTCAATGCATTTGAAAAAAACGTTCTGAAATGTAATTTAGCTGCTGCTAAAATATGCCTTCAGTTTGTTCATAAAAAAAAGATAATAAATATCTAAGACACTCCTGTGCCAATCTACTTTATGTTTCTTATATTATTTTAAGAAAACGTGAGCCGCTGCATCAGCGTTTCCTTAGTTAACAAAAACACCAAACTTAACGAGGAAGTTAAAACAACAAATGAAGGTCAATAAGATCTCACAAAATCTGACAGATTTAAGGGTATTTTAACTATAAATAATACATGCATAAGCTGTACCTCACGTGGTTTGTTCAATTATTGTTGAATGTGGTGCCGTGTAAGTACAAATCTAGTAGTCCCTCGGTTAGCATCGACATCGGTTAACGGTTTTTCGGTTAACGGTTTTTCGGTTGACGGTTTTTCGGTTAGCGTTTCGCCTCCCACAGGACCCCATGGTTTCAACAAACGCTAACGTGTCGACCAACGCAAACATGTCGACTCACGCTAAGTGTCGGCTAACGCTAACGTGTCGACTCGACTAACGCTAACGTTACGACTAACGCAAATGTGTCGACGAACGCAAACGTGTCGACGAACGGCACGTTAACGAGCATGCCCTCAGCCAATCAGCGACGCCCATTCATGAGCGTTCGGACCTCGACGGTCCTTGTTTTACGTTGTACTTTCTTTTGGCAGTGGGAAAGAAACGGCGCTCTTGCAGACTCAGCACTTTTTCTTTCTTTTTCAACTTGTAAGTGAATTCGATTAACAGTTATTTCAGGTTAACAGTATTTTTCGTGGAACGGATTAAAAGCGTTAACCAAGGGACAACTGTACACGATACAATGAGATGCTGTCACAGTGTTAATGGGAGGTCGTACCACGGGCCCTGGTACGACCTCCCGTTTAATAAGTATTAAATCCCACCCCCCCCCCCCAAGGTTTGTCCAGCCAGCAATATAAATGGGTAACAAGTTTGTTGACTGGCGGTTGCGCGTGGTGGGGTAAAGTGTGGGTACTCTCACCTTTTCCCAAGACTTATGGCCAGTGTGGAGAGGAAGCCAATTAATGACCGTGAGGGGGCTCTCATTGGCTCTCTTTCTCTCTATTGGAGACCCTTCCACCAGCAGTGGCGTGAGAAAACATTGCAGGGCTGCCCCTTTACCTGTTACCTACGTGATACATTATAACGGGTATCAAAGCAAAGAGCCCGGCAGGTTTCTTTCCAAAGCCAACGTTTGGGCTAATTAATGTACAATTTCAGTATTTACTCCAAATGCCTGTGTACTAATGATTATGCTTTCACAGCATTAGGGCAAATAATTTGCAGTGTACGTTACTGTATTGATCCTAATTATCACGTGTAACATTATAAGCTGTCAAATGTCTGTTTAAATTATATTGTGTATGTCACTGCAGAACAATGTGGCGAAAGCACACAGCGCGAAAACATTAGGAACGTTATCGTGTCCCCAAGGGTCACAACAATGAACTCAAAACGCGAGCTTATTTTCCATAACAATTAGTTACACCTGTGCTTGGCCCTTGCTCAATGTAGCATTTTGCACGCACAAGATAAGAATAAGGGGGACCGAGAAAGCTCAAGGCCGGCCAAGCCAAACAAGGGGCATGTGTGTGGAGGAGGGTTTTGGGGGATGGAGGGGGGCCCTCTGACACGGCTATAAACGTCTCAAATTACCAAGTCACCTCCCCTCCCTTTTTGCTTTCAGCTTTCATGGTCAGCAAAAAAAAACCCGTTTTCAATAAGAACACGTCTCTCTTTGTTTAGTTATCCGCGGCATGAGTCTAGGCTCGTAGCACATTCGTGTGTGAATAAAACGGCCTGTGAGTGGTGTGTTTTTTTCTCACCCTCTCTCCCTCCAGATGCCACCGAAGGCACCGAATGTTGAAAGCAGAACCTCTATTTTGGAACGATTTGGCAACGGCCTCAATCCTGTTCACGCGCAAAAAAAAACGGCGTCCCTCTTATCAGCGTTGATGTCATGTGGGTAATAAACCGGTGCAGAAACAGAGCAGAGACTCTGGTTAAAGTCTTGAGACGCAGTTGCATTTAAATGCGCACTGCTGAATGAAGGGGGGGGGCTCTTCCACACGGTACAAGCCGTGGGGTGGGGGGGGTCATTTGACCACACCTCACCATGCTGGCCAGTGTGGGTTGGTGAAGGCAGGGAGCATAGAAGTGAAGTACAACAATTGATTGTGCTGCATTGCCCTGTTGCTGCCTTCAACATGCAGCGTAGCTCCGCAATCCAAGCACTGTCTACGTTCAACCCTGCCTTAACTTCCGACATCTGATGACATTGGGTGCATTCTGCAGGATATGGATCTTTGCACCTGATGAGTTAATGAGTTAATGATGACGTCACCCTGCTGCTGCTCTATATAAGAACGGGAGACACAGTAGAGCCTCACCATTCTGGCGAATTGCCCGATGATGCTGGATGCAATTACCAGCAAAACGTCGTACTCAAATTGTAAATGTTGTGGCTTCAACACACCGGTGGGCTAAAGCAGTGAACTACTTGTCTTTTGTCAACGTGACACATTTTTACTGATTGGCCGTGTCGGGTAGTGGAGGGTTACGACACATTTATAAATAACGCGATCTAAACCCAAAAACGTTGATTATGAGGATATGGTTGTAAGCTCGATACATTGTACGTGCCCTATTAGAATATACAACCAAACTGTATTCTACTGAAGCATATCACATTGTAAATACAATATTGTATTGTAATTGACTAATTTAATACGTTAAAATCTGACCATAAAATTAGACACATTTCAATATATTGCAGTTACAAAGTTTCTCCTTTGGAGCAGGAGAAAATAGCACCATTCAATCCACAACCTTTGCTATGGTTAGTTTCATGCCACATGTTTGGGCACTGCTATTGGTGCTATTGATCTTGCAGCAGAGATAACAGATAGCAGAGGGTCTACAAAGAATAACTGATAAAGTAGATCAAGAAATTGAAATATATGGATTGTGCATGAACACGGAAAATATGAAAGTCAATATTATTGCAAGACAAGAGGACAAATACGATGTTGATACGTAAACTCCTTTGTCAAGGCCCTCTGCTCCTCCCACCCAGCTTAAAATACGCTGCCAAGCTTAGCAGTGTTCATTAGGACGCTGTCTTTCCGACAGCTCTGTTCTTCACCTGAGGACGGCTGCTTGCGTTGTGGCCTAAACGTCGTGGTAATTTTATGTTTTATTTTTGTTATTTTGTTATTTCCCTTCTACGTGTCTTTACTGAAAGAAACAAGAATATAAATACCAAGTAAATATGGAAGACGATGGGTGAGAACAAGTTGGCAAATGTGTACAACTCGGAGGCTTGGTGACACAACAATGAAGCTGCAAGTGTTTGGAAAGCTCAGTGTGGGAATCTGGAGATATTTCCTAAAAATTAAAATCAACATGTACGATACAATGGTTGTGCCAACACTGATATCTGGCTGCTCCAGCCAGAATTTGCACTTGCAACCTTCTGATTGCGAGCTACTTGTTCTATCGCTCACCCACCTGGCCAGTTCAAAATTGGAATACTTTATGTAAAAAAAATACCATACATTGCTGAACATCCTGGGTTTTAGGCACAATGATTGATGATTTGTGAATAATCTAAACCCAAAATAATGCTTGTGACAACCATGAACATAGCAAACATCCTGTACAGTAATAGGTAATACTATGTTCATTCACGGAATAAAAATAATGTTATGTATGCGCAGATGCCATACACCAAACACCTGCACAGAGGCAGCTTTAAGTGAATACTTTCTTACTATTTAACTTGAGTAAGCGCCAACAAGTACTTCAACTTGAAAAGCTAAGAATGTGCTTGTAGGAGTATAAATAACAAGTCGTATAAATGCCGAGTGTTGTTGGGTTGCACAAAATTGTGTTATCAAATACGGGTAGAGAATCCCTTGCTATGCAACAGAAAATAAGACACGTGTCAAGTTAATACTCTTCTTACAATTCTGTACCTTTTTCCGTCATAACATGTCAAAATAATATGAATTGTAAGTTATTATTTGCTAATATTATCTAGAATTTAAATAATATGTTGGTGAAAGAATGACGCGAATGAGAAGCACAAATAGAACAGAGCAATTTTAAATGAAGCGTGCATGTCAGTCTTCTGTATGTGTTACTCCCACCTCTTTGGTGTCGCTATCTATTGTACTATTGTACGTCTTCCGAACTTCTTCCGCCGTTTCAATTACAATTTGTTATATGAAAAATCCCGTTTTAGCCAGTTATTCAGCTAGTTTCGTTGGCAATGGCACACAGCAATTAACAACAGGAGAGTTATTGTTGAGGTGGGGAGGAGCCCAGCCAGTAGCCAGCCAGGAAACTGATAAATACTGTTTTAATAGTAGTATGATTAACTATATTCATATTTTTCTATATAACAAAAAAAAACCCTGGACACAATGAAACAATTATACCGCTATGCCAAATGTATTAGTCATTGTGAAAACGAGCTTTATAGCTAATCGTATTATTGAATACAGTACTGCGATTTAAATGTTATAGTCATTATTTTATGCTATCATTGATATTTGTCACAATGGAACACCACCAAGCATGCGATAACTTTCAAATGATATAAAAGAAAAGAAAAACGAATTGTATTCAAGTTATATATTTGAAAAAGTTAATCAAACAACAATGTAGAGCATACTTTGTTTTCTGGCAGACGTTTTTTTTGTTTACAACTTTTCCTAATCATAGCTTGTGTCAAACACTTCACACTCATTTTTGCTTCATCATCAGCCGTGATCAATTTACTGCTGGATAAAGGCATCCTGCAATGTCACAATCTACCTAGCACTTGCACAAAACCGATTCATTGTTCCATCTCTTCGGTGGATGTTCTGCTGGACTTCCTTTTTCTATTGTTATTTTTATTTAGCATTTTCCCCAAGTGTGCCAATCACAGAACCCTCCTAACATCTTTCGGCTTTGTGCTTGATATAAAACGCAAGTGTTTTATTCACCAGTCGCACACATTCCTTTTCTTGCTGTTATTACATTGTTCAAAGGAAGGCGGACATCAGATTGACGCTGATGCAGTGGCCGCAAAGGACACCTGTGTAAAGAAGTACATTAGAGGCAAAGCCTCTTGAATGCAGTGCAGATGCAGACTTGGCAGGTGCATGAAAGGGCCCTCTTTTTCCATCGGCATGACGCTGCCACCACCACTTCCTGGCAGGAAGTGGCCAAGACCATTAGGCCGTGTCCTGTTATTAAAAAAAACTGTTCAAGGTTGTGCTGGCCTATGTGGACACAACCGTAAAGTTCTTTAGTAAAGCAATTTTCATGCTTACTTCACAAATCACATCTTTTTTTTGTTTAGCACACTTGCGTTTGAGAAACAAGGCTCAGAGAAATCAATGGACTTACTTTATTTATGCATTTTATAATACACGTGTTTTATTTCCGCTATGTCTGAATGCAAAAGTTCGGGGGTAAGTTTTATAATGTAGAGCATACTTTGTTTTCTGGCGGACGTTTTTTTTAATTAAGTTGTTCTAAATTATCCTTTGTAAGATTGTTCTCCATCGCAATACATTACCACTCAGGGAGTAGGAGATCCATCCCCTGCTATCCAGAAGACATCTCTCCCCATTTTAAAGCAGTGCATTCCAAATCATCTTCCGGAAGACAGCTCTCCATAGTACCATATTCTCCCAATTATAAGATACTTTAAAAAAACAAGCGACCTCAAATTTGGTCTTAATTTTGATTTGAAGCTTTCGTGACTGCAGGAATCCATACTCTTTGGTTCTTTCGGTAAAGTCACGTAGGTAGACAAATAAAATAAATCACTACGTTTCGGGCGCAACAAAAGCGTCCGTCATCAGGTGGGAAAGCATAGTCTGCTGCTGATGCAGACTGTTTTAAAACGTTTGAAATGGGTGTAGCCCAAGGGTCATAACGAAGTGGCCGGGGCTAGTGATGTTTATGTGAGAAATCAGCATGTAACTGTAAGATAGAAGGAGAGCGGCCTCCTCGACGAGGGCACGGAAGTGGCTTTGTTCATGTGAGGGATTAGCATGATGTTAAAGTGAGAAATAAGCATGTAACTGTAGAAATGAAGGAGAAGAGCGGCCTCCTTGACGATGGAGTGCAACCCAACGGGTGTAATCCAAAGGGCCCGTGACTATGAGAGTGCAATCCAAAAGACATGTGAGCATGAGAGTGCAATCCAAAGGCAAGAGAGTGCAATGCAACGGACATGTGAGCATTTCAAACCTTTAAAACAGCCTGTCTCAGCAGCAGACTATGCTTTCCCACCTGATGATGGACGCTTGTGTCGCGCCCGAAACGTCGTGATTTATTTAATCTTATACCTACGTGACTTTACCGAAAGAACCAAAGAGTTTGGTCTTAATTTCCAGAGTCTCTAACATAATTCAGAGAATGCGTAGCTCTTTTATTTATTACTAATGAACCAGAATATGTCGGGTGTTCATGAACTTCAATAGACAGCCCTTTGCCAGTCTTGTACGGTGTGTCGCTACTACTACCACGATAATAGGAAGTCAAGCCACGTGCATCTGATGCTCTGGCTTCTGACAGAGGTGGCAGGTATCATAGACAAAGAGCTGTTTAATAACCATTCGTGAAGATTAAGAACTTTGTTTACTATGAATATTGATCATTTACTTTGCAATTTAATTATTGGACACCTAGCACAGACATTTTGCTCTGATCATACAGACTTTTAAAAATGTTACAATTCTATTTATGCCATTGAAAGCACATCATGTAACCTCCCGAAACGTATGTGGGGCACAGGACGGATTGTGTCATTTCACGCTAAATGTACACGGTACCTTTAGACATGTACATAAATGCCATTGTGTGTAATTACGATTAGAAATACCATAACTGGAAATGCATGTGGTTTTGTATAGAATCAGAATATGTATTTATACTGGAGGAATCCAATGAGCTATAAAGATCTTTTTCACAGATGTCCAGTACATTTATCATGGTTGGATAATTTTTGTATTGTGTCTAGGGTTATTTATTTATAAAAGACTATTAATATAGTTAATCATACTACTATTAAAAAAGTATTTATCAGTTTCCTGGCTGGCTACTGACTGGGCTCCCAAATTAAGTTTAAAAATAAAATGTTCTGATATAATTTGCTACGATTTAAAACTGTGTTTGATCACGTTAGCGTTCTCGTTTACTCACGTTTAAGAACTATGCCAATTACTGGGGTTAGAAGTTGAAAATAATAGTTTTATTGGACTCAATAAAGTGTCAATCAAGAGTTTGAGTGATTTTGATATCGACGTGCTAGGAGATCTACCCAGAAAAGCCTCAAGGAGTCTCATGTCGTTTTTTTTTGATAAATGAAGGATCCTGTGTTAGCATATTTGTCCAACGCCATTCATGAGTGTGTGGCATGTGGAAGGAAATCAGAGTACCTGCCGGAAAAAAAACAACATACAATGCTCACATTTCCACACAGATAAGATTCAACCAAGACAGACCCAATGCATTCAATCTGTGTGTGTGTGTACTGAGCCCATTACAATATAGTAACTACCATCTCCTGGCTAAGTTGCAGCCTCATGCCTACAACACCTGCCATACTCTGGCGGTCACCTGTATAAGTAGTATCCAGGCTCAATTCCGCTGAGCTTCTGGGATCTAAAGAGATTGCTTGCATTCAGGGCGATTGAGTCATTTGTTTTGTGTGGTAATTCACACGCTACTACTACACAACATTCCAGTCTAGTTTTCAGAATGACAAATCAGTGGTGCTACAGATACCAATGCAGCCACCAACACGTATGAGTTTATCTTCACAAACCCTTCAAAAAGGTCTGTTTTACCATAGGATAGATTCACCATCTAAACCTACAACAACACACGCTCGTAATTCAGTCAAGGACATTTACATTACATCTGTGTACGTTATGTCTTAAATGCACTGCACATTGTCTGGAGACCCTCCAGACCCATGCAACTCAAATGCTAGAAGGGGCACGGGAGATATAATTATTGGATAAAATTACGGAGCCGTCCAAAACGGACCCAAAAGAAACCGTGTTATCTTGCGGTATGAACATCACGTCTATGAGCAAAGTAAAAACGACCACAAAGCAATTATGTGAGAACGTGTGAGCGTGTTAGAAAGGCCTGCTGCTACGTGAAGCGAGTGACTTTTCACTACCCCAAGACGTGTAATGTTTCTGACACAGTGCTTTGAAGCAGGAGTGAATCATGTGTTTTGTTTTCCGGAAGAAAACGCCCACAGCTTCATCGGTGTGCAGTGATCCGTGCAATTTGATCTTTGTGTACGTGCTTTTCACACTTAGTTCATGATATGACACACACACACAGTGCTCCATTTCCTTCGCCGGTCACGTTATCGTGTTGTTGCAACCGAAGAACTAAATGAGCAGGCAATAGTTCCCTTTCTTCCTCCGGAAAATTGTGCAATCTGACAGGGCCGAACTGTGACTTGGTGATCACCTGCGGAGTCGGGGAATCCCAGCAAAAAAAATAATTCTAAAGACTGCACAAAAGGGGCCATGTTTCAGTGCACAGGCGTGTAAGGCAGCCGCCGTCAATTTGTTTGTAATTCGTCTGCAATTGACCTTACGATCATAATTGCATCTCAAATGAACAAATCCAGTATTACGAATCGTGTCACTTTGACAACTCTTGCCGCCCTTTTAATCCCCTTAATAGCAGTTACGGTTAATAATTATAGTTGTAAGCTGCCCGAGTTTAACACGCAGCGTTTTGCCTGCACGCCTCCTCTAAAGTTAGTCAAAACATTGGCTGGCAGCGGCAGCTTCATGGTGTGGGGTGGGGGCTCTGTCTGGGAGAGAGGCTGCTGCTGCTGCTGTACTCAGAGTGTCAGACGGGGGCTCTTCGGCCTTCTCCCAGTTTGCCAGACCTGGCGGCACACACAACGCTGGCATGCGGTCTCTCAGCAAGTTCCCAAAATCCGTGGATTTTGGGAACTTGCTGACTGGCCGTTTGCGCCTTATTGTAGACATCTTCCGTTCGTTAAAAAAATGTTTACCACGACTATGCCAATTACATTTTTCATTAATTACTCTATGAAATACAGGCACTGTATTTTGGCATGTGCTAAAAACTTTTTTTAAACTCCCAATCCCAGCCCAACCCTGTTCTCTCATTTTCTCTCTCTCTCTCTTTCTTTGAATTAAACGGAAAACCAAGGGGGGGGGGGGGGAGTGAAAAAAGTGCACTTATTTTAAATCAAAATACAGTAAGTTATATGATATGGAATGCTGTTCTGCACCTGCCACAGGTGGCAAAATATTAGCTTTCAAATAATACAAAACACCTGCAACAGAAAAGTATTATAAATACCAAAAGCTGGTATGTAAAAGCTGTCTAATTATTGTAGTATAATTGCTGTAATGACTGATGAATAACATTGTGTAACACGTTTTTTCTGGGTAGTAAGTGTTATTTTCTAATTGCTTATGTCTCAAAAATACAGAAAATGGATATTATTCCCCACAAACTTCACATTTGTGACCAGGACAGTGATATTTTTAAATGTACCTATTTTCAATGAGAAAACAGGCGAATTTGTGTATTTTCGTTCACGTAAAGTCAGAAAAAAACCAACATATGAATCAAAATTAACATGTATTTATACTAAAGTAATACAAAATTATTACAACAGATTTAGAAGTGAGTAGATGGAAACATCACAGCCAGTTATGACAAACTGGTTGAATCTTGACTTAAAGCTTTCCTGACTGCAGGAATCCATATTCTTTGGGTGTTTCGGTAAAGTCACGTAGATAGGTTGAAAGAAAATAACAAAAAACTACGACGTTTCGATCACAGCACAAGCGATCGTCATCAGGAGGAGAAAAAAAAACGTCATCGTTTTTTATTTTCTTTCAACCTACCTACGTGACTTTACCGAAAGACCCAAAGAATATTTAAACTGGTTGATGACGTCCTTCCAATGATTACCGTGTTCGTGAACATAAGACAGATTTGAAACACGGGAGGACCAACATTTCAGCCGTGGCTAATCATTGTTTTAATGAGGTTGGCTCACATGAAATGTATTTCTCTGAGATGAAGGTACTTTGCAAGCCCACTGGCTATCAACAAGAATTCGTTCATGAAGCCATCCATATATACAGACACAATTTCAACCGAGAGGATGGGTACAAACTCAGCAATCATTGGAAGGACGTCATCAACCAGTTTAAGTCATAACTGGCTGTGATGTTTCCATCTTGTCACCTTCCGATGTTAGTTTTATTTTACTAAAGATGGGGCGAGCAATTCCAGTCCCTGCGGTGTCGCCCCAGCGTTGGGCGTACCACAAGTTGTTAATTTCTCTCCGGCTCATGCGTTTACCCTTTTCTTGCTCTCCGATCTCACATTTACATAACCATCTCCGCTTGTGCTGGCCCCAGGGCACTTGTGCCCCACCCACTTCGTTCTGATACCAGGACGCCTGGGCTATGCCCATTTTAAACCTTTAAAACAGCTTGCCTTTAGTGACTTTCCCCCCCTTTTTTCACCTGATGACGATCGCTTGTGTTGCGATCGAAACATCGTGGTTTTTTGTTATTTTTTTTTTTAACCTATCTACGTCCCTTTACCGAACGACCCAAATAATTTGAATACCTGCAGTCACGAAAGCTTCAAGTCAAGATTTCATTTCTTACACATTAGTCATGGGTGAAATAAATATATATTTGTAGGATGGTACAGAGGGTTAAAGAGAGCCATGAAGTTCGCTATCCCAAGAATTTGGCGGGAACCCACTGATCACTCAAGCAACTGCTACTTCTGCATGGTGGACCCTTCCAAACGTCGGACTGGCAAGAATGCACCTGCTATCACGTATCCGGACCTTCCTTCATCCATCGCCCCCGTGCCACACTGCCATGAGCTCCCCGTACCCACTCCTCCGGAGAGAGAGCAGCCGTCTTTAGAAGAAAGCAGCAAGTCAGAGAGTGAAGAAGATGATGTAGATCCAGATGACAATTTCAGGTGGAGCTGAGGAGAGAAACCAATACTACCCCAACCAAAAAGACTCAACAACTTGATAAGAGATCTTGGTCTCAACAAGTGCAATGCTGAGCTTTTGACGTCTAGGGTCAAGCAGTGGAACTTGTTAGATGAAAGCAGATCAGAGGAAGCGTCACCAATCTTTTTGCAGCTTCTTCACCCGTCAAGATGGGCTCTGCTTCTGCCACAATGTGACCAGTCTGTTCGAGGCAATCGGAATCGCCTGTAACCAGAATGAGTGGTGCCTCTTGACAGCTCATCCAGGAGCCTCAAAGCCGTGCTGCTCCATAATGGTAACAAGTACCCGTCTCTTCCCCTGGCTCACTCGGTGCACCTCAAAGAGGATTACAACAGCAGCAAGACCTTGCTGGACGCCTTGAAGTATGATGAGTATGGCTGGGAGGTCATCGGAGACTTCAAAATGGTGGCATTCCTGATGGGTCTCCAAGGCGACTTTTACCAAGTTTCCCTGCTATCTTTGCCTTTGGGACAGCAGGGACAACAAGGCACACTATCACAGGCACGAGTGGCTGCAAATTCGCCCGTTTTCTCATTGAAAATAGGTACATTTCTAAATATCACTGTCCTGGTCACGAAAGCAAAGTTTGTGGGGAATAATAGTCATTTTCTATACTTTTTAGGCATAAGCAATTAGGAAATGACACTTACTACCCATGAACAAAAAATGAGTTACATAGTGTAATTAACGATTTTGAAAAGTAGAAATTAAAGGTTTTAGCCATATCTATGTTGTGCGCAGCCATAGCCTCCACAGTTAACACCGCATTCCACACACTCACGTGCAGTTTTGCATTTGATCGTTTTTTATTATTATTATACACTTTCTATTAACTCACTCTTATCTGTTGTTGTTGTATCCTCAAATCTTGTAACTACATTTTAACCCACTTCCCAATGTGGTATCGATTACAAACTTGGTATACATATGTCATACTGATTCTATCATAAAAAAATGAAAAATTAAATATTTTTAAACAATCTTTTTTATATGTTATGTTTCGGCTTGGAGTCGTGGAGTTCTGCCATTACTAGTAGGGTACATTTCATTAAAGCGTGTTTAAAAAAAAAGTTTTTTTTTTAATATTACTTATTATACTCTTAAAGCATGCATTTATTTTAGGTGATTTACTGTCGTTATTGTCTCAAAATGTGGCATGTATAGGTGTCTAGTATTATGTTCAAATTCTTAAACTGCAATACCACAGTTCTAAAAAAAAAATGTGTGGCCATTTGAGTTGTTTTATATTCAACTCGTAATTTACAGACCTTTTATCAATCCACTGCTGGATGAAGGCCTCCCCATGTTGTGTAGTAGGCCTTTGGGAATGTATTATGGTTTAATTATATTACATTAATGTAAAAACATGGGAAGAAAAAAACAGTAAATACTTATAGTCTAAACAGACTACGGCTAAAAATATAGTTATCAAAATAGATATTGAATACAATAGTGGACATATAAATACATCACTTGGCTTTGACGCATGGCACACAAAAAATAGATAAAAAACAGAGCATTCCATACACGAGTGCCCTATGGCTGTGCTTATAACAGCTCGTCCAATATTATCTTTCTGCTGACAGTATCCCAGCTGTAGCACCACAGAAGATAGGCAGGATTTGTGTGGGTGAAAGTTTCCAGAAACCATTTGCACCAAGTAATTGCAACTTCGAGCCAATGCGTTATCATTGTCACGTGTATCGTCGCTTTGCTGGGGATTATCTGGAATTGTTATAAAAATACAATAAAATATATCGTACAATTAAAACATATTCAGGAGTTTGTTGTTGTTGGTGTACTGCATACAAACGATACATTTATAGTTATGCGATCTAACCCAAAAAACCTTTATTATTGACAAAAATATATATTTGAATTATTTCTTCTCTGCACTTATTTTCTTTTTCAAAGATGTTCTTCAAGTGTATCGATATCACCGTGCCATGTTCCCCCTCAACCTATTCCGGCTGCTTGATGGTAATAGACATACATCAATGTGCACCGTTAGTAACTCTCATTAATAACCGAGCCCCCATGAATGTAGTCACCGCGGTCACCCTCAATGCAAGCGATAACAAGCCACACAATCGACTCTCACTTGCTTAAACAAAGCACACGTCATTGAACGTGATTAGAAGTCTCTTTCCCCCACGAGTTCAATAACCGCATAGGTCTGAGTACAGCCGCTGACACACACATACACACACGTGAGTGTATTAAAGTACCAGTGGAATGTACTTCTGAGTTGATGCTGAGGATGGTTAATTTGGCTGCAAGTCTCATGTCAAAAATAAAACTGCACAATATTCACGTAGGTTTAGGCCCAATTGCCCACTTGGCCCAGCCTGACATATGGCTGCGAACGGGACTCATTACGGATGCTGGGATTACATTTAGAATTAAGCGGTTTCAACTTTCAGCCACTTTCCCACCTGGCAATGATGGTGACAAAAATAAGCAAATAAAAGGGCACATAAATATGCGCCGTGCATTGAACAACTTTTTAACGTAACTTAATAAAAGTAGTGCATATTGTGGAAAGTATCGCACAACATTATTCGTGTGCCCGAGGGCATCTGTTTTTAACAGCTGTTAAATACACAGCTAAATATATATTGTTACACGTCTAAAAAGACATCTGATTTATTTAGCCTTTGTGGTTGCAGGTTTAAAAAAAAATTGTATGCTATAATTATTTTGGGTCTCCAAAACTTAGTTCTAATTAATCACACTCACAATAAAAGTACTGCCCTGGAACCCTTGCCACTATGATCAAAAGGGATGACAGCAATTCCTTCAACAGTTGCACATGCCTCTGATGTGTTTTCTGGTTGTTACCCCATGTTGTTTCATTTCCGACGTTTCATTCCAAATGCTGGGAGCTTCTTCAGTTTATTTCAGGAAGCTCCCAGCAAAAGTTGTGACATTACAGGGAGCTTCCAGCAAGTGGAGTGAAACGTTGGATATCGTGCCGAGGCAACACGCGGTATAACCCAAAAACCAATGGGTGAGACAACACAGCACAACCGCGAAAACCTAACAAGTTGGGTTATACACGCCCTTTTGATGGGTTAAAAAAATATTGTTGCAAGACACCTGCTTTTTATAATGAGGTGTCTAAAGCAGCAGCATCAGCTACCCCATTCACCTTGCGTGCATTGTGTGTTTTCATGAGCACTCTCAGTTAATCTATAATACATTACACATCAGCACTTGGCGTATGCTTTTACATGAATAAAATATGTTGACCAACATGTCCACATGTTAAATTGCTTATTCCACTATTAATACACTGCACAGGATTTGCTCCCATGTGATCTTACCACAGGGTTTTTCTTTCCATTACACAGCCGTACAGTGGAAAGTGAACGCGAAAAACAAACCATTCTTCGAAAATTAAAAGCAATCCGTCTGAATAGGCAAAACAAAAATTCGATTAATTAATATACTGCACTTATATAAGAAACCTGTGTGAAATATGTAAAGACGTAATTTCACAAAGCACGAGAGTACACTAAATATTCTCGCAACTGTGACCGAGAAATAATGCTAATGTGCTCAACCTCAACATAATTCACGGTGTTTTATCAATCCTCTGCTGAACGAAGGTCTCCCTGCAGGGCTGTTTAACCACACCTCACCATGCTAGGATTGCTAGCCAAAGTTGGGGGAGGTGGGAGGAGGGGATGGGGTGACCAGGACTCGTTCAGATATCAGTGGGCTTCTTACCTAGAAAAAATTAAAAATATATAAGTAGTATTATGTACTTGCACTGATGTTGACCGTTGTAGGGGAATTTAACTCCGGTAATCGGATAATTCATAGCGCAGTGGCCTCAACGCTGTGCCACCACTCCACGCCAAAGCTCAAAATACTCCACCAACAATATTTACCATCGAGGCTAAGAGTGTCTATACTGTAATGCACCTGATCCCCGAGGCAAAGCAGGTTTGAGCCTGGATAGTGCTTTGATGGGTGACCGCCATGCACAACATCGGCATTGTATGCTGTAGAAGATAGTGCAGCAAAAATCACTATTGTTCTTATACTCTTCCCACGTTCACCAACCCACACTGGCCAACGTGGTGGAGTGTCATCAATTTACCCTCGTGGACTTGCACAACGTGGGCAAAGCCCTCATCCAGTGGTGGATTAACACATGCGCTCTTCATGTACACCACAATGTACTGTAGCCATATTGCCCAACTGGTTCTTCCCTTCACTGATACGAGCGTTCTCATAAGGACGACTCCCTCGGTCAATGTTCTTTGCTAATTTTCAGAGGGGGGGGGGGGGTCACTTTTGCCGATAAGACATTGTTGCGAGGGCCGCCACGTTTGAAAGCATTGGGTTCGACAACACGACGACGGAGGGTGTTTTCACATTTTTTATATTGTCGGGGGCCGCATTCAAGGCCACCAGAAGCCGTCAGTGGCCCGCGAGCCTTGCAATGAACAACACTGCCCTAGGTTGTGACTATTCACACGCAGTGTTCCATATAAGGCAGCAATCACTGGCAGTGTCACGGTGTGTGCGAGTTCACTGCAGCTGAGATGCAGCTGCGTGCCGCTGCCGTGTCTGAGAGAGGCAAAACACATGTGTCTGCGGTTGCTGACTCAGACACTCCAGCATTTCTCAGTACAGTATCAATACCCTGTTGTTCCTTAGCACGGCATGAAACCATTTCTCAAGGTTATATAGAGCCTCAACACCCAGGATGCTGGGATTTTATTTGGTCTGCAATGAAAACATTCAACGTGCCAATTTGTTAAGATGCATTTTCTGTTAACAGCAATGACTGCTTTGAGTATATATTTCTTGGGAAGATGGAAATGATCATTTTGAACCTGCCTGGAGTTTTGAGCTTGCAAAACTTTCAGTTGTGAGCTGCACAGTCCACCATTATGCCACCTGGCAATCTATAGCAAGTTTTTAGGCCCATAAGAAATCACCATGACATTATATTTCGTGAGAGAATGCTAAATAGCCCACGGTTTGACTTGTGGGATCACATATCCTTGAGCCAATTCAATTCAGGATCATGCACACACATTGACATGTATAGCATCACAATTAAATACAAACGTTTCAATCACGTTGCCATCAAACAAGATGGGGAATGCATTCTTACGGTCTCAAGATCACCAACATTATGGATTTCTAGCAACTGAGAGGTGTGACACTGGAACAATTAGAGGGTGGTGTAGGGTGAGTGGGCAAACACGTGTTCCTTAGGCGTGTTAAGCCACGAGAAATATAGAGGGTGGTTCAGATGTATTGTGACCCTCAATTAATTGACCTCTAACATTTTTTTTTCCTTTGCATATTCATTTCTGTTTGAAATAAATCTTACTTTCGACAATTACATGGGGGTCACAAGACACCTGGACCAATCCTGTAGAGACGTGGAGTGCAGCTGGTCACACACACACACACAACAGGAAAACACATCGTCACAGTGACCAAGCTGCTGATGTTAATGAGTCACGTGTTCTCAGCATGAGCTGCATTTGGAGGGTAAGCATGTCACTTCCTCCATGTGAGACCTTTCGACCACATGGTACTTCCTGTGATTCAGCAAACGGAATCCATCCGTATTCTTCTCAGTGCATCTCGCAAGGCTACATAGCACATCGTGTGCCATAGCCAGGACCTCTAGTCTGCTGGGACCACCATCTCCAGCCAAACAGCGCCGTTTATCGACAGCTACACATGCTTGTACGCAGCATGTCAAGGCCTCTTTAAAGTGCATTGTCATTGGCAGCCAATTGCCAAGTAATATATTCCCTGTTTTTTTCTTTTCTGGAGATGTATTTCAATGCCGCATTCTATAAGGTGGCCTTATTCGTCACATGTGTTAGTAATGCAGGTAGGGCAAATTTACTGAATAACACATGGAGAATTCTCATTTGAACATGGCTAATTCCAGGTAATGTGCTGTCTAAAGGGTACCCAATAATAGCATACTGTATCTGCGAACATCTGCTGTCAACTTAACTACTAAATCTTGTTATTCATACAAATGTAATAACAATGTCGAGCTCTTTGTCAAATCACTTCTACATAAAGGTCTTCCCTATGCAGTATCGGTCACGTGCTTTTTACCATATGTCTCCATGCTTGTCAATGTGGGTTGGTGAAGAGGGGGAGGGGCAAGACTGATGCAGATATCAAGTGCCATTGATGCCAGCCGTTGCTTCGAATCAAATTCGGTAACCGATTCGTAGCACAGGATGTGAATCACTGTACCACCACTTCCCCATTGACAAACATATTTAAATAAATAAATGCATCAATATAATATACACATCTGCTTAGCTAAGAGTGCCATTGTTAAATGGGGTTGGATGGTAGAATTCTGTAATTTTATTTCTCCATATTATGCATCAGTTATATAAAAAACAAAATAGATATTACTATTAGCTTATTTGTCAAATATGAACTATGCTTAAATAAATCAAAGTATCCAGTGAGGATTCTATATCTGGTCAGTTGGCTCAGCGGCAGTGAGTGGCTCATATGAAGAAGGTTATGAGCTCAAATTCTGACTGAGGGGTTAACTCAGTGCATCACCAGGGTCGATAAAATAGCTACCACTTTGTGGGGACGTCAACAGTGGTTGTCCTATGGGTAGACTCCCCTTGTTCATGTGAATGAGGAATTTCCACCACTGGCCCAGGGTTGTAAACAGGAGATGATCACTCCCTAAATGACCATTTGAGCCGGAAATCACTTTTACTTGCAAGTGAGGATTTTCTAAGCAATGGGTTCCAAAGCAATTAAGCAATGGGTTCCAAAGAAACTTTAGGCACCAACTCTTTTAGTAAGAGGTGCACTTTTGTGCCAAAAACATAGATATCTTCCCCACATTATACAAACATAAATTAGTGACGTCACATCCAGGAGTGCACCAATCAAAATGTGCATAAATGACGAACTAATTATTAATAATTTTATCAATTACATAAGATTTTGACATTCATACAATGACAAGTGCAAACATCCACTCGTGGCTATTTTAAGATATTTTACATCGGATGATGTTTTCACAACTAGATTGTAAGTCAACGGAAAAGAAAGCATGACATCATCATCATAGCTACGAAGACATTAAAGTATTAGGTTACACACCATGTGAATGCAGTATAAAACCCAAGGATTGAAAAAGAAAAACTTACTTCCAATGGTAGACTGATTGCTTGAGATTGTGAGTTAGTTTTCTGGCTTGGCCGTTCGGTACTATGAAATAACAGTGTTTGTGAAAAAGCTAGCTTGCAGTGAGAAGAGATACCGAACGCAAGTCAGCCCACGCAGTATGAATTCATGTTAGAACAAGACATTCCATTGGCCTATTGTGTTTCCACGTAAGATTTATCCAATAGGAGTCTTACCCATGGCCCAACCAACTTGAATTCCTAGGACACCCACACAGGCTGATGAAGGCCAGCCTGGCCCGGCATACATCACGGGTTTCACACCCACCACTCGCACCCCACACTCCAGTCATGAGCTTGGATCAACAAGCATTCTATGCATTCCTGTTGCATGTAGCCACTATGAATGAGCTGCCTTAAGCTCTGACCTCCGCATGCGACATCTTCAGTCCATATTCCAATTCTTCCAGTACTCTAATTTCAGAACTTAAGATGACAAGGCAGCAATTAAGGGTTTTCCTAATAAGCATCAAGCTTGAGAGCTCTCATGATTATGGAGACGTTTTCATTCCGAGAATAAACCTCCATCCTCTTTTTAGAGAGAAACCAATATGGAGAAAATACATTTGCGTGAAATTTTGTTATAATAACAAATCGTCCCATCACTGAATCCCAAAACACAAAATTTGCATGTCTCTAAGACAGGGAGTTTCTTTTTGACCCTCCACGGAAGGCATGTGACACTGTTAAGGCATGGGAAATTAAACACGATGTCTACCCTCTCACTCTATGAACCAGTCTGCCCTCCAATGATTTCTAGGAAATGTTTAATAAGGGTTTTTTTTTAGACATGTGTGAATTATTATGAATTCACTTCCAAAAAACATGTTTGTCCAGCCCTGAGACTTCCTTTTTCTCGAGTGGATTGTATGCACCGTGTTGCTGAAAATATATGTAATTGTCTAATGTACATACACCTGCAGAAGTTTGTAAACGTCATTCTTTTGAAAAATGCCAACTTGTGCAACTTTATTTGCTGCTCTGCCAAATATAAACAAGTACTTGTTCATTAATACCTGTTGATTACGAATCTATAGATATATGCAGAAACACAAACACATACACACTGTGTAGCACATGCAATAACGATCCTTGCCATGAACAAGTTACCAGCTGTGTAAATGCCATGGTGGAATGCCTGCATTTGGCAGCATCTCCGGTTGTAAGTACTGTAGTATAAATCAGACAGTGCATCATGCATTTTAATATGTTAAGTCGTCCGACAGATGTGACTTTAATGCTGGTGTAAGCAGTGCAGCTTTTAAAAAACTCTAAATTAGTTCTGGCTGGTATTGTTTCACGTGCAGGTTTTTTCCTATGTCCTTTTATACAGCCTCAATTAGATTGTTTTTTTTAAGAGACGAGACTGATAATGTACAGGGCAGGTTCAGTGATACTTAAATGACTGGTGACTTAATGTAAATTCAATGTTTTTTTTACATCACAGTTGTTAAGTGTAATCCCAAAGAAGGCCCAACACGTCAATGACCACTAACAAACAGGTACTATTAAACATGTAATAGATTAGAGTTATTTTAATACGTTTCTTAAATTTAGAAAGGTTATACGAATTAGAGAAAATAGATGATGGGAGGGAATTCTTATATGCTGTTTATAAACTATATATTGTATTTAAATGTACAATTTAGCATAAAGAAGAAGTTTTATTTTGCACTATGTTTAAACACATGATATATGAACTATATGCAGTTTTAGCTTGTAGACGTTGCACTCAAATGTTGTGAAACCTCTTTACGTGTTGATAACCAAGGCTTGGTGTAGCTCCGAATAGGAGCTGTTTTTAATAACATTTCATGCCATGTGTAATATCTACCAGCAAAAACATGCAAACATGCGTGTAAGATACGCTTATAGGCACATTCCTTTCCCCACGGTCACTTGGATCTTAGAAATAATGTTCAATCAATATAAACGAATGTAGAAATGTAAATATGCAAAACTTATTGATTTGGGCCCCTTCAGCCGATTAATAATTGCATTTGAGGATCATTGATCACTTATCTAACCTGATGATTGGGCCCACAATCTCATAAAATAGCTGTACCGGTAGACACCATTGTCCATACTAAGATCCTTTTCTTCCACTCCGCCACAGGTCATATTTGCTATACTTTTGTTCTGCATGCCATGAGAAGTTGTCAAAAAGCAGAGGCACCACGGACGTTTAGGAACACTTGAGAATATTTTGCCATTATTTGATGTTAATACCCTTATTTTCCCAGCAAACTAGAATTCAGTGTAAATAAGAGTTTTTAAATATATTTGCTTCTTGGTTTAAAACAAGTTATTTGAGTGGATGCTCAAGTATTTTAACTGTTTTCAGTCACAAAGCTCACGCAGGTATTGCCTACAAACCCATTATGCCACTGCGTATGGGTCTGGAAAGCCAATAGGACAATTGATTAAAATATATTTAGATTAATGTGAACACATACAATGAAGTTATGCTTATAGTGTAAACGCTTATACCCGCTTGCTGTACAGCGGTCTCGCACAAACATAATCCAGCCAAAGAGACAATCACCTTGCCTTACCGACGGAGCTAATCCCGATACACGTGGCACCACTGAAATCGGATACACAGCCTCAAAGGTTTTGCATGCCACCATCTTAGGAGGAGGGGTTAACGAATATAATTAGTGGTGTCACTGTGACATTGTTATTGTTTCATGACGAGCAAGCCCAACGATGTGTCTTGGCGTGTGCACACTGTACGAATGGTGCACAAAATTATTTTTGTCGTGATTTTTCTACCCTTTTCTTGGCTAGGTATGGTATATTTATTTTCCCGTGGGATTTATAAAACAACACAATAATGCCACTTTTATTTATAGAGCCTGAAAAGGTAAAGGTGCAGCCCTGCAATTGTTTTGCACAGGCCACTGCTGGATGGAGGGCGTCTACTCTGGAGACCCATCTACACGGTATTTTAGACTACCACGCTGTCCAGACGTTTTGGCAGAAGTAAGAGTACCCACAGTGAACCCCATCACACATGACCCGACTGTGGTGTCGCCCGATTATACTACTGTATGGACTTGGTCATTGTTTAAAATACTGAAGCCAGGATATTAAACTGGCGAAATCTGTCTCGCAAGTCCAGTGTGCTAACCATTACACTGTGGCAGCACGTGGCTCTCATCTACAAGGGGCACACTTTGTTGCTTGTGCTGACATGTATCTCTGAATAGTTCTTAAATTAAAGTATCACAGGCCTTTGAAATTGCTCACTGCAGTCCCCTCAAATCACAAAAATGTCCCCATTTATAATCCTATTGCTTCCAGAGCTATGTATTATTTTTACAAGGTTAAACTGCCTATTATCAAGCTATGAGATAACTGCAACACAATTAAACTATACTTTTAAAAATATGTGTTCATGCATGTGTGTGTGTTTGTAGTCACGCTATACACTTCATGATCTGTTAACGTCGTTGTGGAGAAAATCAATACCAAAACAAATAAGGATACAATACGCACCTTAAGTTATATTTTTCATGAAAATGCCCCAAGTGTGAAAATATTATCTTCCCACAACTAAGTCAACATTGCAGTTATCGACATGACAAACAGTTGCAAAATCAGATTGGTTTGATTTCATCTGTGTCATCAAGCATCCACTGCTGGATAAAGGCTTCCAGAAACCACCGGCACCTCTCAAGATCCTGCAACAGCTTTGATTTAAAAATAATATTGTCCTCCTACAACTTTCGTCCATTCGAGTTTCCTGAAAAATCGACTAATCTGTTTGAAATAAGATTAGGTAGAGGAACCTCTTAACTCAAGCTGGCTTTCACAGCTAACCCTAACTCATAACAGTTGCCAGGGTTTGGCCGAGTGTAGCGCAGCTCCAACGCATGCCAAGTTGTAAAGTGCACGCACGCGATCGGCAGCAATCTTTGGCTTCACAGCTGTCCAAGACGTGTGGATGGGGAGCACTGGGGCTGTGGTGTAGCGTTTCAAAACACTTCACCTGGCTCCTGAAGGATCTGGGGGCAATCCAAGGCAAAACGCTTCCCCCTCCCCAGATGTGTCTGCTAGGCAGCACTCCGGGTTTACTGGCTCGAGACCCTGCTCTGTCCACACGCGAATGGGAGATGCACTCTCGTGTGAGGAGCGATGGATGATGGTCCCACAGGAGCTCGATTTCGCATCAAATGAACCCCCTCCCCTCCCAAGCCTGGCACACCATTACTCAAGAGCAGCAGCCCAAAATGCTCGAAGCATAGAGATATATATATACACACTTATAAATGTGGCTGGCCTCAACCTTGGGCTCTATCCTCATAAATAGATGATGCCACCACCCATCGCACATGCATCACCTTCGAGAGGATATGTGATGCTGTGCGAAAATGAAAATTGCACGTGTAAGTTTTGGCAATTCTGCCAAAATACTCGCGTCATGATGGCAAATTGTCATGTTTTTATGGCAGCTGTTTTTGGGGCAGCTAAAAAGCTCAGAATTGTTTTGAAACAACATATCTTGATTTTAAAAAAGTTATATTTTTACCCCAATTGTATCCCATTTGTGTCTTGAAATGAAGAATCCATTTTGAAATATCGCAAAGCAATACAACTCACCCTGTGTTAGAGAATGAGCCTCAGAAGCAGACATCACAGACCTAACTCTGAATTATCTTTAATTGACTTCTTATCTACACTATGGGGAAGTACATGAATGTCAAATTTATTTTTTTATTTTTTATGGATGGAATTTAGCTCAATTAACTGCAAAGCCAAATTTAATATAGTGTTTTTTGTATGTGTGTGCAGTCATTGGTGACCGGGATGAGATCATCAACTCACTAAGCTTGAGAATGCAGTTTAATCATGGACTGTTTCCCAGATTAAAACCTGAAAGTCTCAGTTGGTGCTCCAGCCTACAGCTTTGACCTTTGGCCCACCAAGCCACCTTTATTAAAAAGAAACATTTTGATAACTCGTAAACATTAATTGTACATCACTGTATATGTCCCACCAGCATGTATGAATATTTATTTGAGATCCGTATATGTTTAACAAAAAAATTGTTTCCAACAAAAAATATGTTCAGATCTCTTAAAAATAAACAATACACGTGTTTTGTTAAGGACGTTACATCATCTTCTTCTTGGTTCTACATCACTGGAAGCAAGAGGACTCTGCCACCTCATACTGCAAGCCATGAGCGTCAATGTCTCAAGCTGCTCACCACGTACACATCCGAACTGCCCACCATGAACATGTCCTTCTGTTACGTGAACAAAAAAATCCGCACATACGGGAAAAATTAATTTGTAAAAGAACACAACCTACAATTTGCAACTTTGTGTTGCGATCTAAACGTCGTGTTTTTTGTTATTTTTTTATTATTTTTATTGTATTTTTATTTTCTATCTACGTGACTTTACTGAAATAACCAAGAATATGAACTTTGTTCCAATTTAGAATTTCTGAGATACAATACCATACTATATTCGGGTAGCAATTTTTACCAAAAATTTATTATTGTGGGTTGTTTTCAATTTCAGTCATATAAACCATATATTTGCAAAGGATTAAAAAATTAACCCGTAAAAACAAAGTTTTTCACTATAAATCCTTTATATGCGTGGCGGCTAGAGTCCTCTCGTCCTCTGGCTTGAGATGGCTGCCACCTATGGGTCAGATGATTGCCTACCACCATTTAGCAATTGGTAATTAAATATAATTTTTTTTTCCTAAAAAGTGTAAAGTTATGGAAAAAAATTTTCACGAAAATAAATTGTCACGCACAACGAGTCTGTGTGCAAAATGTCAGCTCGATTGGATCACGGGAAGTGGGTTAAAAAACGACCGAAAGATTTGCACGGTCGTAAGCGTGCAAGCAAGCAAGCAAGTGAACTTAATATAAAGGATTTAAAAATAGCAGTTGGTATACAACTTTTTACTTCATTTTGCAATGCATGAAACTTTATAATTTCGATTCGGTTTAAACCACACAAAGGCATAGTGTATAGTTCCTCCATGAAGGATTCAATTGTAAAAGCCCAAAAAGACAAGTTGAGAGAGAAACAAACGTGAGTGTTTTCATCAAGTGATTCCCTCAGTTCATTGCAAGATAGTATCTTTGTGCGAATGTTTCGACTCGCATTAAGCGTGGCCCATTGCCCAAACACAGTCCAATGGCTCATTGTTATTGTATGAGAGCTGTCCCCTTCTGCAGCAGAGAATGCAGCCTTTCCGATTAAGGTTTCAAGTCTTACCTTCGGAGCTGTGCCAGTACTAGAACCTGTTTGTTTGGTCTGCGCAAGAGCCAAAACTGTGAGGCCCCAGGAGGTAGGTGGGTGGGGGTCTGGTGTCAGCGTGATAGATGAGCCTGGCCCTTGAGCCAGCAGCATGATCTGGCTCGGCCAAGTGGGTCGAATCTACATGCGGCGGGCTTCGCAGTTGATAATGCTTTGCTAAGCCACTTGGATTTACTGTAGGCGAAACCTGAAGAGGTGTTTGGCAGGTGTGCGAGCAGGTTTAATGAAAGAAAACACGATGTTTTAAGGTTGAGTGTTTGATGTTTTTTTTTTACACAAACAAGGAACAAGTCAGAGTTAACTTTAATTTTGAACTTAGAAAAGGATTTGCAATGTCGGTACCACTCATCGCTTGGCAATATCAATCAATGCTTGGGTGAACAAATAGTCTACAGCAAATTACGAAGCAATATATGTCATTCATAAAACGTAATACATAGTTTGTGTTTAACTGAGGTTCCAAAACCATATTACTTTGGGTGAAAATTAAATTAACAAGAAAAATATGTATATAAATCCTTATTGCATTAACAGTGTTTATGAGATCCTACATTAAATAACTTTATTTTAAAGTCCACAAAAATAATTCAAAGCCAATGTATTTAAACGTGGAGCCTAGTATTTGTGGTGGTGTATGAAGAAAATGTGATAGTTTTTTTCTAAGTTTATATTCTTCTGACATTATGAACATTTTCTTTGGAGAACAGATTTGTTAGATTTTGTTTAAGTGACCATTTCACTCAGGTGCTGTAGAATGGCTGAGCTTAAGTCATCCTTAGACGGAGCACTGGCCGTGGTTCCTGAAATAACAAACCCAATCCCAAATGAAACAGGGCCAAAAAGCCTTAACTGTCACTAAATGAAACTTCAGCACTTATAATCGTCTTTGGCAGGAACATAAGCGGTCCAACTCACATGGCCAGAACTAACATAATCGCAAAATGAAATGAGTGCTCATTGTTTGAGGTGGTTCAATAAAAAAAAAGATTTGGGGTCCATGCAAAACAGAGCATGATACTTACACACCCAGACACACAACTTTAATATGTTTGTACTGTTTTTTTTTAATTTTGCGTTAAGAATATATATTCCAAGTATGGCAATGCAGTAAGAAATTATCCGAGGTGGGAATTACCTATGCGCTTTAAAATTAATGGTACAATTTTGCCTTGATTCACACTGGCCAAAATTATATCACTGAAAAAAAAAGTGTTCAGATGTTTAAGGTCCACAAATCTTGTTTACTTGCCATTACTTCTAATCAGTCCCGGGCCAAGTTCAAGGTGATAACTAAGCTTACGAGTACCAATAGGCAAAGGAGTCTGTAGAAGAAAGGAAATGGTCATTGCAATATATTAGACATCACAAACCCATCATGTCTAAAAATGATTGTTGAACAAAAATATTTTTCCATAACCTTAGATATCTCAAGGTTGAACAATGCCTTGTGTTAAGAGCAGATGTGGGGAGGATCGACCTTCAGGACAGGTGTCGCATAGTGGTAATAATGAATCTGTCATCACTTCCTAAAGGGTATAAGTGCTGGCCTGAGGCAAAATACAGTTCTGACCACATGTTAAGAACATTATTCAGTGTTTTTTGGCTTTAATTATAAAGCTTTCACACACCTGCTGAAGCACTGTCCCTATTTTTCTGCTGATTTAGCATTATATTTCTTAAAACCTCAAGGACACTTTTGATATATGTATACAATATATTTATTGTATTATTGTGTAAAACTTCACCGATGATGAAAGGTAATTTACATTTTTTGGTGAATATTTTACATCAGTTAGGTGTTGTGTTAATCACAAACAATAAATTAGCATTTGCATTTTTATAATATATGCACTTGTAATAAATTAAACGTGAACACAGACTTTTAATGGTGAAATATTTAAATTCATTACAAAGCTGAAATGCAATTGATACACGCATCGCATTAAATTAATGTTTTATCATTTTCTTTGGGTCTTTCGGTAAAGCCACGTAAATAGGTTCAAAGAAAATAACAAAAAACTACGACGTTTTGATTGCAACACAAGCGGTTGTCATCAAGAAAAGGGGGTTAGCCGCTAAAGGCAAACTGTTTATAAAGGTTTAAAATGGGCGTAGCCCAAGTGTCCGCAGCATGGGCGGGAAACATTAACTTAGCAGCCCGCCCATGCTGCTGACACTTGGGCTACGCCCATTTTAAACCTTTATAAACAGTTTGCCTTTAGCGGCTAACCCCCTTTTCCTGATGACGACCGTTTGTGTTGCGATCAAAATTTCATTTTTTTGTTATTTTCTTTTAACCTATTTTACGTGACTTTACCGAAAGACCCAAAGAATATGAATTCCTGCAGTCATGAAAGCGTTAAGTCAAGATTTGATCATTTTGTTAATTTTCATGAAGGCCTCCTTCTTCTATAGGGGTTGTTTGATCATAGATGATCATGCGGGTCAGTGAGGGTTGGTAGAGATGGGGGAGCCCAGAACCGGTTGAGATATCACTCACCACTGATGTTAGCCATTGCTGGGAATCAAACTCGGGTTGATGCGTTAATTGCACAGCATGCTAACAAAATATATGTGTAATGCGGGCGTAAACGACCTCCCGGAAGTGACGTCATGGGGGGAGGAGTTACGTCACGTGGGGGAGAGGGTAAGGGTCTATAAGGGGGGTAACCGGAAGCAGTCGGGAGTGATCGGGGACTGGGAAAGTGAGAGGCCACGCAGGGCGAAGGGTGAGAGAGAGTGGCGAGGTCGCCACACACCCGAGCCACGAGGATCGGCACCGTCGGCCAACGGTGACCGACCCCGGGGCAGCAGGAGCAGCGAGGAGGCTGCAGAGAGCAGCGGGTCTGCAAGGGAGGAATCGGGCAGCAGGGGTCTGCACGACGTGACAGCAGCGGGTCTGCTAGGAGGGAGTTGGGCTACGTGAGCGACAGCAGCCTGGGGCTGCAGAGCAGAGAGTATATAGGGGAGTACCGTGAGGGAAAAGAGATCGAACCCAAATAAAGGACACAGGACAGAGAGAAGCGTCCGAGTCTTTTATTACATATGCATGGTACAGTTACACAGTGGTTTGTGGGCTACGCAAAGAACCCGGCGACCTCAGTTTAATTCCAAGCCATGGGTGGAATTATTTATTAGAGGTATCTGAACCAGTACAGGTCGCCCACACTGACCAGCATGAATTCTAATAATCAAACTACTTCAATCACCGACACGGCAAGGGGGTTGGAGGCCTTCATCCAGCAGTGGATTGAAAAATGGGCTCAACAATAATAGTGAGTGAGCAGTTTTTTTACCAAGGTGACAATTTATATAATGTTCAAACAGGTGATGTGATAATTCCTCACCCTATGTACTTTATCACATGCTTGGTATCACAATTGTGTAAATAAGTAACTCAAACGATGTTTGTCTCATCTACGGTACTGTATATGCAGCTGCCCACACCATGACATAGGACCCATGGCATAGAAGTCAACATATGAATATGGGATAGTATACAGTACTTGGTGTGGGATTGTGGAATAGTAGGAAGGGTTAACACACAAAACTAAGAAAATAAATAAATTCATTTCACCAAACCAAATAAACTCCTATAACATGTATTCCTCCTCGTTTGCAGACTAATTGAGTCTGACCGGTCTAAACATGACGCTGCTGCTGCTGTAGTCACGGCACGACTTATTGCTGCGTGCGGTTAACAAAAAAAAACCCACACACATTTAAAATGGCAGGGTTATTAGTGTTGGGTTTCCATGATTGTGCTCGCGTCTGACAGTGTTTTATTAGGAGTCGCGGAGCTGCTGTTGCTGCTGCCCTCTTGCCCGCCTTATCGTGGTTCTCCCCCCACCACCACCACTCTCCTCCCCTGGCGCAGAGCCAACGCTGGCGAGACGGCCCAAAGCGAAGGGGGGGCAGTGGGTGGGGTGGTGGTAGTGGGGGGCAATCAACGGTAGCACCGCACAATGCTCTTAAAGGATCTGATTACACAACGGCGGCGTCGGCGGCGAAGGAGCCTTGCCCAGAGATTATTGTTGCGCGCCACGGGATCGGGCGGGTGGGCAGGGGGCCCAGACGATCTGTCTGGTCTCGGTGCGGGTCTCTGTGCGCGCGGGGGTCACGCCGCGTGCCACGTGCGGTCTGTCGCAGCCCGGAGTGGAGGAGGATGAGGAGGAGCAGGCAGCCCCCCTCCATCCCTCCCTCCCTCCCACCCACCCCCAACCAACCCCACACGGTCTGGCGCCTGCCACGGCCACTCACGTCTGTTTGTGTCCCACACCGTGCTACAGACGGACGGACGCCACCACCACCAGCAGCCGCCGTCGTGCCGGCAATAGTGGCTGTTTTCGTCAGCGAGATGGAAGCGCCGTGGGGCGTATGGGGCCCGATGTGGAGGGAGGAGGGAGGCTATTCCGTGGGCCGCATTAGCCGCCGTTAGTAACTGATAATGCTATCATTTTGGTTGCCTTCTATGAAATGATGTCACGTGTAGGAGGAGGTTGTTGCTTTTGAAGCGGGCAGATATGTTGGTCAGTCACCACCGTGTTCTCGGTGGTGACTGCCTCCCCCACCCAACCTACAGGCCACCTCTTCTTTATATGATCGGTTGTACTGTGAACCCTGTACATCCTCGTTCTCAGCAATATCGATGTGTTTATGTTGATGTGCTAACCCGCCACGGATCGCCCTCGTAAAATAGCTGGGAAACCGGCTAAACGGGATCATCCGTGTAGGAATCGAATGAACTCAAGAACACTGCAAACCATTGATGGCATGTGAAAGCCAGTTGTGTTCGATTTGCACAAGAAATGCCACAAAGCCTGCCCAAAATTAGCACCCCTGTGCCTAATATCAGTTACATATCTAACTTCACTAACGAGAGAGAGCCTTCTGAACAACTTAGAGTGCATAATCGCATAAAACACTTTTGGGTTATATCGCGTAAATATAAATGTTTCGCTTAACCCGCCACTACCCAACACGACCAATTATTAAGGTTTGTCACGGAAACAAAACGTACCAATTAGTTAACCCACAACATTTACAATTCCGAGTACAACGTTTCGTTGGTGATTACAACCAGCTTCATCAGGCGATAACCAAAATTAGAGTAAAGATGCCAATTAGTAACTAATTAGTTACTAAATCGGCACGATTTATTTACGTACTATCCCTTACTAATTGGCTACATCAGGTGGTGGCGGGTTTAACGACACAATTGTATGCGATCTAACCCAAAAGCTTTGTCATGGATATTCGTGGCGAAAGCATACGTAATTAAAGAAATAAGAGTAATGCATTGCTAGAAATGGAGTTATTCTGCGTTTTAAAACATCTCCCACGCCCTGTTTAGTCTCTAGACCCGTGCTTTCAATGTTTACTTTTACAGCGATGAAAAAAATACAATCTGACATTTAAAATAAATCATATTTCAAGCTCAGTAACTTGAAAATCATAGGTTTTAAAACAAACAGGTAGTCAAACATTTTAGGATCGCATCCAGTATTTATTATATGCAGTGACGTACATCTATTGTATTTTTACGATTTTGCATTGAGTAACTCCTAAGCTCAACGTACACATTCGTATAAACCGTCAGCACACAATGACGTAGCTTCGAAATAATCTTACCATGAAGTCATTATGATTTTTTCTGTACATAATCTTATGCATTATAAACACCTTCACGATATATATTTTTTTAAAAGTAACACATCTGTAGAAATTGGAACGCTACTGTGGTGTAATGGTTAGGACACTGGACTTGCAATCCACATGATGCCGGTTAGATTCCATCTCCAGGTGACCAACTGAAGTGATGAGCAAGTTTGCTATATTCCACCGGCCTCTTCACGAATCACTGCACTCCGAGGTAATATAGGGACGTCACCGTTGGTCGAAAGGCTGTGGGTGGTGGAGTAAAGTGTAGGCACTTCCAGCTCTTCCAAGAAGTCTGGCCAGCAGAGAAGAGTAGGTACTAAATAATCTCGAGAGGGTCTTCCCTCTAGTGGATACCCTTCCGTCAGCAGTGGCGTGAACATGTAACGGCAGGGCTGCACTTTGACCGACACCTTGTAGTTGTAATGTATAAACAAATGCTTCTGCTCGAGATTACATTCTTTTATGCCTTATGTTTGCCAGCGTGACGCAGGCTAAATTTTTTAAATGTCAAAAATAACATCTTGATAAAAAAAAACTCGTTTAAAATTTCAAGTTCAACTGTCTACTTTGACATTAAGGTGACCGATTTAAGAAATGTATTTATTTTAACTTGTATAACCGGTGGAACCCAAAGAGAATACAGATCATTTCAATGTTTAGCCTTGAGGCAGTTCACTGCGACATTTAACTCCTGTATAATAATGGCTTACTGAAAGATTATCTAAAATTAGCTTTTCCAAAAGGGCAAGGCTTATTAACTGTTCATAATGGAGAGCATAACATGGTCTGTAAGACTTTTGTATAATTATTGTTTCGTTATGGATCCTCATGACTGACTCATACTAGGCCAAGGGATATAGCTACAGTAGACGTTTAGGAATAGGAAATAAACCAAATGCGTACCAATGATTGCTATGTTCTTTCGCATTCACAAAGCAGACACATGCAAAGATATATTTTTTGGTAAATTCAATAGGAGTTATTTAAGCATCTTATATGAGATCATTTCAAAAAAAGTGACAGGCGAATTTGAGCCTTTGCCCATTTCACCCGTTACTTTTTGATGGGTCGTCCTACATGTCTACGCGCATGAATATCTTGTCTTGCATTACAGCATAGTCGATTCCCGTTATGTGCTCGGTGTTTAAAGAGGTAATCCAAAACCACGTTTTCAAAATGTAAGTCCTGTGTTATATTTGTTTTGTTAAAGTGGGATGTGTGCCAACAGGCAAGAGAGGATAAATACTGTACACCACAGTATTTACGTCTGGCAACAACACCACGGCACTTTCCACGTGGCACCAGCAAAAGACTGGCAATAAAGCCATATCATGGCAGGGTTGACATTTGTTATAGCCGATGGCCAAAATAATCTTGATTTGAAGCTTTCGTGACTGCAGGAATCCATACTCTTTGGTTCTTTCGGTAAAGTCACGTAGATAGAAAATTCATAGATCACGACGTTTCGATCGCAACACAAGCAACCGTCATCAGGTGTGTTGGTCTGTGTTGGTCTCACCTGATGACGGTTGCTTGTGTTGCGATCGAAACGTCGTGATCGGTCAAAATAATGATTGAGTGGCAGCAAAGGAATGGGCATCCAGCGAAGATACGGCATGAGAAGACATTCAAGGAGATGGAGCGATGAAATCAGTTCTTGTGCAGGTGCAAGATAGATTATTATATCGCAAGATCGTGATAGATGGCGACGGATGGAGGAGGCCTTCAGCGAGAAGTGCATTGATTATGTCTGATGATGATGGTCAACAGTTGTACATATACAAGGTGGCCCAAAATTCAGGAAAGATGGTTATTTAATTTATTTTAATGCTGGCATTACAGCATTTTAATTGTTTATTTTTTCAGTTTTTGTTAATCTTTCGTGAATATAAAAAGAAATGTCTTCTCCATGTGGAATAACCGCTCGTCCGTTGTTTATAAAACTTGGCCAAGAACCCTGAATTAATTCAGACAAAATAGAATTGATTATTGTTCAAAAGGTTACACCCGTATTCTTAAAAAAAGTCATAAATTCCTTTCAAAAGAGAATTCATGCTTGAATTAATGTTAATGGTAGTTAGTTTGAACATTTGTAAAAAAATAACCCTGTTTAGCAGGTTTGACTGTGACTTCCATAGTAAATTAATGTGACGCTGCCAATAAATGACACGTTATAATTTTAAGTGTGAATATTGCGCATTAAATATCCCCAAATGAGCATCTTCCAAATTAAATGATGAACATTTAATCTGCAGCCAAGATTATGTTCCTTATCAGCAAAGAGTGCACGGTGTGTCAGTATCGTGGGGTTAGTTGGTGATGGGTAGGACTGGGTAGAGGATTAAGTACAGTACTGTGAATAGCGTTGAGATGCGATTTCAACATGTTGCAAATGTGTTTTTGTTTTAATAAGTTTACGAACCTGTCAATCCACTGCTGGATGAAAGCTTCAACCGTGCCGCGATGGTCGTGTTTTGTTTTTAAATGACCAAATTATAGTTGCTAAACTTCTTCCTTGGCTTCAAATGACGTGCCCTGAGGGTATAGTTTTAACGAATCACATTAAAGGCATCGTATGTTTTATATTATCCGTTGACCTATGGTCCTGTGCTTATGAGTTATTTAATAGTTAATTTTGTTCAGTTCATCACAATTCAATTGGCGAATCATTTCGTGCTACAAACGTGTACTAAATACGTATTTAACGCTTCACACACTCGGACAAAATGTATTGGTAATCTAACACCAAACATCCCCTTATTTGTATGGATTTAAACAGAGGGAGTGAGTTCAGTTTCAGAATTTACATAACCGAATGTTTTTACAGGTTTTTTTTAAAGCTCAAAACAAATAACCGCACAGCCTAGATCACCAATCTTCAACCTCAATCATGTAAGAAAGATGATTTACCCGAGGGCACATGCGGATTTTCGAGCCGAATCTGAAAGCATCTGTTTGGCATTTTGGTCTCAGGCTCAAGTGAATCGTAAAGGGCATCTCACCGAGACACAAAACGCCTGCTTAAGAACGTTTTGCCACCAATAAACGTCATGCGCTTGTTACAATGACAAGCAAATTTTGTTTTGGCTCATGCAAACATGTCGTTACATAGAGTTTTCAAAAATTAAAACCACAAAGAACTATAGCTATCTGCCCTCCATGAATATAAACAGCACAACCATTGTTGCAGAGCCGTCTAACAGACACATCACTAATACAACAACGTGCCAAGCACATTTTGACGAAAAATAAACAACAGATGTTTACGCAATGTTCCTTGCTGTGTCGGTATTACGGGGCAGAACAAATATGCCCCCTATCGCTTGCAGTCAAGTACAGAGATGCTACTTTGTTTGATGCATATAAGTAGCATTCGTTTACATAATAGACACAGCCGTCCTTAACAGTTGTTACTCAAATAATACTTTGTATAGTGTATGTCCACAACAATTGTTAAACAGCATTAATTCATCAGTTTACTGTATGGAACATGTGGATGCGATATGATTTACTGTGGCGTACTAGCGAACCCGTTTTCAGTAAAATTAACTCGCTCAGAGTAATATCTCGGTAGAACAAACGTAGTGTATATAAAACGCTGACATCTAATACAACACCTTTTTCCCCCCATGAAAATCAGGCATGCCAATATCCTACGCTGTGTGCTGTATGTTTAAAACTTGGCCACTCTTGCACACTTCTGAGATAAACCCGATGTTACGAAAGGAACAATAAACTGAACATATTTTCGTGCATTCTTCTCGTCCAGAGCTTCTCAAACTCCAGTGCACCCAAATCTCCCAAAGGTCCGCATGTCTATGTTTAACATTCATCAACTGAGCACAATATATCACTCGCTAGTGTACTTTAGAGAACATTTCTAGCCTCAAAGTACGGCCCAGTGGACCAGTGAAGGAGATCACCTAATCATACGAACACTTACTCGCCTGACATTCGATGGAAATCCTAAAATATTCTTACGTTTTGTGTAAAGGCCCATATTAAAAATTAAATCACCACTCCATGCAGTGTTGGATGACTAACGACTATCATAAAATAACTATTAACCAATCAGCAATATGCAAGCAAGCAGTCCCCAAACATTGGATACAACGCTGCTCCATTTGTTTTTTCATTATGCCTCCCCTGTCTCAGCTCTTTCAAACAAAGCTCAACAGCCAAAGGAGCTCACTCAATCAAACAGGAAGAGTGGATAAACCGGTACAGCAAACCTGCAAAACAAGACCCACTCATTTTAATCAAAGGGCACGGGTAACATACTCCCACAGTTGTATTACCTACGAAAAAAACCCCATTGTCTAGTATTCATGGCTAAAGCAGCGGCGCCTCTCGTTAACTGTTGTCATAAGTGCTTTGCGTCGATGAATGAAAGCAGTCGCGAAGTTTGATGGCCAATTTTCTCTCCGTGTTTCGTGTGGCAATTTCTGTCCGTGTATATGAGGCGTAACGGGTTAGGAACATGCTGTAATTATTGCACTACCTTGAAATTTACAAATGCCACTGGGGCATATGCGACATTGAGAGTATCTACGTGCAAGAAACTAAATTCATTCTAAGTTGATACAAGGTTCATCAATGACACTGGCCTAAAAAGGAAAACATAATAGATAACATTTTGGGAAATGGTCCTTCTTCATAGCAGAGTCCGATGGGAATCCAGAGCTATGAAGAGGGCCATTGCTAAAATGTTGGGGAACGGCCCTTTTTCATTGATCCTTCTTTATACACTGCCTGTGTTACTCTATTTATTTTATTATTATTTAGGGCAGTGTTATTAATGAATGTGTTTAGTTATTCGTGCTTGTGCACCGCGGCCAGCGCAGTAACACAAAAAGTAAATTTAGGTTGTAATGGCAAAGATTTCAAACAGTTAAAAGGCTAGCGGAGTCATAAAGCAGGGATTGTACAAGTTGGAGAATATACTGTAAACACAGCTGTGCCTTTGTTCCAAGTCCAGTCAGAGGACTCCGATGACCCTTGTTTTTTTGTAAAAATGTCGAGGTGCAATTACAGCCAATCCGCTTAGCAAGACTAGCCCCTGGCCCTCCCCACAGCAAACGTGGCTGGAAAAAAATACTCCTGGCTGTAATAATAGGCCGGTAAATAATTTCTGCGTGGGTTTAGTTACCGTATAAAGAGCCAACAGTTTTTTTTTTCCTCAAGAAGAGATGTTATACATCAAGAGCGGAACACAATCGTTTTACAAGGGTGGCAGACACCGTCTTGGCACCGTGTAGTTTGTACTTTAGGTGCCGATGTCCAAGAATAATTTGTGCCAAATATTAATTTAAAAACAATATATTTTTTGTCCTGAATTACAATTGTGTGAACAACAATGCCTTCCCTTCTAACGAAGGCTTCTGATCAAAATACTTTTCATTGAAAAGGAAAAGAGTATTTAGGGCATGTAATGTGATTATGATTAAGATAGGTGTAATGGTGTAATATTTATTATTTTGATTGTGCTGAAGTATTATGAAACAAATAATGAGAACAACACATTGTGCAAAGCTTTCTCAATCCATTGCTGGATGAAGGCCTTTCTATACGAATTTAGGAGGTTGTTTGACACTGCAGGATTTGTACTCACATTTCTATCCATATGGATTTTGTAACACACACCCATATGTAAACGTCTTCAATAAGAATAGTACACCGTTTGTAGGAAGTTCTCCCAACACCCTGGTGTAAACGCAAGATAACAATCTTGGGTGCATCACAAACACTGGCTCAGGATTATCTGAGCTGATGGTAAACAGGAACGACCAAGCAAGGAGACAAAGGTCAATTGAAACTCATTAAATGTAAAAAGAAGAAGCTGATCACACTCCTCCTCCATATATCGATTGTCTAAACAAAGAGTTGTCTTGGTCAATGATGAATGACAATTGACAAGAGGGTTGAAACTAGATTCGAAGCTTTCGTGACTGCAGGAATTACTCTTTGGTTCTTTCGGTAAAGTCACGTAGAAAATAAATTCAAATAATACTAGAATACGACGTTTCGGTTGCAACAGCAAGAACGTTTTCTTGATCTAAACCATTGTCTCTCCTCCGGCCACTGTGCTCCGGAATTCCACACTGCTCCCTCCTTGTCCCCTCGTGTGTCTGCCTCCGCAGTCCTTTCTCTGCCCCTCGCCCCTCTCTCTATTTAAGGCCTCGGCACAGATTCGATGTCCTTCTGTTTGTCTTTGTGTGTGTCTCTCTCTAAATGTGTGTCTGCCTATGCTGTTCCCGTGTTTGTGTTTTATCATTAATTCTTACCTGATGATGGTTGCTTGTGTTGTAACCGAAATGTCGTATTCTATTATGATTTTATTTTATTTTCGACGTGACTTTACCGAAATAACCAAAGAGTAAGAGGGTTGAAATTGTGTGTGCTCTGGCAGGGAAGAGGGGTGGTTGCGCATACATTAGCACCTGATAAGGGCACCTGGGGCAGAGCTTAATGGAGGGCCTGGGCAGTTCTGTGCCAGGGAGAGAGATGGATCTTGGCTGAAAGCGTGCTGAGAGGTGGCTGTTTGTCAAGGTTGTGGGTGTGAGAACACTGGAAAGATGGAGTGGGACACACCTGGATGGAGGCTGTGAAGAGAGTCATAACAAGAGTCTTATTACATCGCAAATTCATGCAACGTTTCCATGGTTAATAAAATAAAGTTACTTGCTCCATTGTTGTGCACTTTTTGGGGTCTCATAATCATCAGCCACGATCAATCCACTGCTGGATGAAGACACCCCCAAGTCCCTCACGATCATGTGGTGTAATAATCCACCTGCCGCTTGCACACCAGCTGATTCCATCGCTCCATATCCTCGTGTGGGTCTGCTGAGGATGAAATACTACAATAAAGCTTGGTTAATGGCTGGGTGCAGTTTAATTCTCTTCTGTTGATATATTTATCTTAAAAATTACGCATTTTGCTTCAAACTTTGCAGAATATGGGTGGAATTGTCTGTGACGGTAAATGTTAATAAGTGTGTGTTCTCCGAAGCTGTCTTAAGTACAGAGAACACTGATGTTTACTTGTCAGTTTACACACCTTCAATTAGCACGGTTGGCTACATAGGGTAGCCAACCACGTTCGCCAGAGCACCAGTCTAGCGTCTGCATCAGTCCGGCGATCAACAAACTCATGTTGTTGTTAACACAAGAGCGTTGAAAGTAATAATAATGATAATGCAATTGAAAACGCGCGCAACGGCCGCAACTCAGAGGCGCGGAGCCAAGCTCAGAGTCGCTCGTAAGCGCGTGGTTATAGAGGTGAGCTTTTAAATGTCTCTTGAAGGAGGCGATTGAGGTGATGCTGCGAATGTGCAGAGGGGTGGCGTTCCAGACTGTTGGGGCTGCCACCGAGACGCGGCGCATATACGTGATGACCATCCGTACGTCATCACCCCATGCAGAGTATTCGAGATTGGAGAGGTAAGTGCAGGACTGTAAATAAAGTAACTTTTTACGGTAGGATATTTATCTTTGTATGTTTATGCCAATTTCACATTATAAACAAATATAAAACACCAAAAAAACATACACAACACCTAAAAACATTGTTATCCAGGAATGTGCAAAAATAAGCTATTGAAAAATAATGAGTGATTATCCGACATTTTTGAAAACCCGGCGCCCCTTTCCTCCCCGAAGCCGCCAAAGAATTGATGATCTGTATAACCAAATCACCCAGAATGCGCACAATTCAATCAGCTAAGCAGGTTTGAGCCTGGATCTTGCTTTTAATGGGTTACAACCAAAAGCACAAAATAGATGTAATGGGTGTTCTTGGCAGTAGAAAGCGGTGCAGCAAAATGCAATGTTCTTTACTGCCCCCCACCTTCACCAATCTGGGCTGTACATTTATACAACCCTGTTGACAATCCACTGATGGATGAGTGCCTCTGTACGGCCGTGCAAGGTGTGGGGGCTATTTGACCATATTTCACCACCCTGGCCAGTGTGTGGAGGGGGGGACATAGCTGTAGGAGCAGAGTACAGTCCAGCAATATATTTTGCTGGACTGCCCTCTGCTGCCCAAAATGTAGGTTCTTTAATATTACATTCACTTTCACTTAAATTTGACTGATATACATTTGTGTATACCTTTGAGAGATCAGTACACACTTGTCTCTTTTCTATTCACACGGTGACTCTTGGACTTTTGTTACTGCCCCTATTGCTGTGCATTCAATACCATTAGCTGCGCAAAAACACCCCGGTTTGAGAAAAAAATCTGGAAAGAACAGAAGCCCACCATTCTCTCTCATGGCAATGATGAATCAAGAGGCACATGTGGACTTCAGAAGCATTATTACTGTGTTATTGAGTTATTATCCTCCGATAATATTTGAGTGCAAGACCCTAACAGCATAAAACCTGTAATTTAATCCCATAAATAAGGGAATTCATCCAAATCAAAGGGAAAGGCTTGTCTGTGTGATTTAAACATTCAATGTACTTTTTTAAACCAATGTAGAATACGTGGACTATACTTTACAGTGGCTCCTATATCAGCTGGGTTATGGTGCATCTCATATTGTCATGTGTATGTTTATTTCAATTTCAATTCATTTACATTGTTACTATTGTATGATGTGCATATGCACCATTGCTTTTATTGCCAATTACAAGCCTAACAATTAACAAATACAATGTACTGTCATACATTTTTACACATATCACACATCTTGCCTTACTTTATACTTTTTTTTACTTTATCTCGAAAAACTTTGCAATAAATACCCTACCGTTATTATTTGTCAGCTGTCAGTCGAAATCCTGTAATAATAGAATAGTGCGGATTAAAAAATATCAGTTTATAATCAATAATGCACAGAAACAAACAACTGTGCTTTTCTATATCTCTTTAGTTGTACATTTAGGAATAAACAAAGCAAACATGGGATTAGTTGTCATCAGTAAAACGAACGTACTCATTTATCCTGGGCACTAATTGGGATCCTATCTCCAGCACCTGTTCTGAATTAGGGACAGATTATTTGACGCTTGGCTGGAATTCCATGGTCAGCAAAAGCGGGACCTGACAATGCACGCGCACGCAAGAATAACGAAAAGGAGAGGCCACATTTGGACGCGAGAATAAAATCACGTTGAGCTGAAAACCCCAGGAGGAACACGTGTTTCCACAGCCCTGGCTGTCAGGAACAAAAGAGTATGTTAATACAAAGGAGCTGGCCAGAGCGTGGGCCATCTGCTTGGCACCCAGGGACAATCCTGAACGCCCACTATTTTGGTCTGGGATTCCTATGCGCCTCCCTCTCCCAGCGTCTCCCTGGCCCTCAGGGGAAATTCCCCGCCGGTCGGCTGCATGAACTCATCTCTGCGGCGAGAATCATAAAATCAATATCCACTGACCCGCTTACACCCCTTCATTCTAGCGCTTTGTTCCTAGACAGCTTTAAAGCCCATGCGTATATACGCTTTTTCCACTTCATCAAGCCAGCCTTCAAGCTGAAATGCTCAAATGCAGTGTCTACTTTGGCTGAATTGGAAACAAACCAGTTGTCTCTAGCATGGTTCTCTAATATTGACGGACGCATGCTGACCATGTGGATCATAAACATATTAAATTACAGATAATAAAAACTGATATGGACGTATTCATTTTCTTATGGATTGGTTTGAGTCCTGTTAAGCAATGTAAGTTACTATGATCTTGCTGAGATTGTCTATGCAATTGAAAATTGTTAAAGAGCAAACCACTGCCATCAATTTGAAATCTGTACATACCAGTTATTAAGGACAACGTCAACATTATCAGGTGGTAAGAGATACAGATAGCAGGCAGAATTATTTGTTTATGTATTCTAATATGATCAGCATCAATCTTAAGTTTACCTTGAATATGTAAAACTGGGAAGCGGTACATTATTCATGGGCATATTATAAATTATTGTCATTTATATGTATAAAAAAAACTAACGAATGACCAAATAATACAAATACAAACACGCGAGTTGAGTACATTGGATGGCGGCAAGACTCAGCAAAAAGCTCTCTAAACCACTGGATCCCGGCACAGATGGGGCATTGTACTGTCATAGATTGATGCGAAAACAGCTCTATGCAACCAGGGGGGAAAAATGGGAGGGGGTGACAATTAGGAAAGTGGTGGATTATTGTTTAACCCACATTCGGTGGGCAAAAGTGGATATGCATCCTCATTTCCTACTTAATTCATCTTGCCAGAATCAGGAGTAGGAGGCTTAATTCCACATTGAAAGGGAAGTGATCCTTTATTTGTGGTGGTACTGAACACTGCGCTCCGGACTGACCTTTGACATTTACTCTTGTAAACAATGCCACTGAGGCAAACACTAAAACAAGCGATAGAAATTAAGTACCGCTGCTTGTCTTGCCAGTCGTTTGACATGAATACAAAAACGTGGCTGTGTTGTAGCACAGTAGGTTCCTGCAAAAAGGACATAATTACAGGAGTCTGCAAAACATTTAGGGACATGCGTTTAGAGTATTTGTCTGCTGCTAAAAATGTCCACGTGATAAGCCACTTCATTGAGCTATCATTTGTAGCCAGGTCGCTTCTGACAAAAAAAGCTCTATAGCTCAGTAGTCTAGTCTTGAGTGATGTCTCACTCAGGCCCACTTTTCTCAAGAGCTCAAACTATGCCTTTACATTTCACAAGCTCAATAATCCACGTGTGCCTCTTTCGCTCTCTCAGTGAAATTCCGAACAAGAACCTCTCCGTGATTGTTTGCTCACTCCCACGTTTTTTTTGCATTTTCTGAACCGGTTTCCACACTCATTTTTCAGCTGGCAACATGTACTGAATAAAAATAGTTTTATTTAGTGTAAAGATATTCGAGCATAACACGTGTCACAGTGACATGCACAATTGACAGTAAACACCTTTTGACGTTGAGCAACTGCAATGGAACAGTTTCATTTAGACAAAGTTATGCTTAATCAGCCAACAAAAAAATCAACAATCATATGAAAAGGTAAAGGTGCAGCCCTGCAATGTATTGCTGACACCACTGCTTGCAGAAGGAATCACCAGAGGGAACTGTAGATAACTCCTCGATAGAGTATTTTTGGCCCACTCTACCACGCAGGCCAGACGACTTGGATGAGATGGGAGTACCCACAATTGACCCAACCACATGTAACCAGCTGATCGACTGAGGACTAATGGGTAATCCATTTAGCACGTACGCATGGAGGGGGGAGGGGGGTCTACTGACAATGTGCGTACGCATGGGAAACGGGGGGGGGGGTGAAGCCTCGATAATAATGTGTCTACATTGGCCCTCAAATGAGTTAGACAGTCCGGTGGTGGACTATTTGTTTGCTTAAACACGTTAATATTATTAATCCTTGATTGTTTCTGCGTGGATTATATAGGATTCGGGGGGGGGGGGGGGTGCGTCAGGCGTACGTACGCAGGTGGTGGGGGGGGGTGTGAAAAGTCCGCGTGCGTACAGGGAGGGGGGGAATGGTCAAGTTTTGGCAGATATCTGCGTACATCCTAAATGAATGGCCCCTAAGGCGTGACCCATTTACACTGCTGGATGGGCACGGGTGGGCAGGAGTTGGAAGGGGGGTTAAGAAACCTTTTGTGATGCCGCCGCCACGAAGCCGTTCGGCAGGCGCCCAAACCCCCGACTTCGCCACCACCAAGCAACGGAGCCAACCCCGCGTCCCCCTCACCTCACCTCACACGAACACACCCGCACGCATTTCCCCCCCCCCATAGAGCTCCGAGGGGAGGTCACCTGGCCGACCGGTTTTTATCCGAGAAACCCTTATCGGGGTTAACTCTCACGGTTTCCGGCGATCAGGGAATTGGACGACCTCCCCCGTGCTACGTTGCGCCGCGGCGCTGCGACCAGCCGTAATATGGTGTGGTCGCGGCATGGGGCATTCGGCCACCGCGGTTGAGGTGCATTTTCCCCCCACACACACCCCCACGGGTCGACGGGGCAAGCAGGGGAGGGACGGGACAGCACGAATAGCGGGACCGCAGGAGCTGTTGCGCATAGTCATGGAGGGTTGGGATAATTACGCTTGAGCGCGCAGGCAGCATTGTTAGGGGAGTTTAAGGATAAGGCTATTAGTATAAATAATTGGGAGAGGGGAGGCGCGCGAGGAGCCATGCACAGCTTCCCACGACGGGCCTTTGTGATGGACACCGCCGCATGAACCTCGATGATGGGGGCCTGCGTGAGAAAAGGATTGATTGGAATTTGCGCCGTGCAGGTCGCTCATTGATTAGCGGAACAAAGGCACCGCGGAGCTGCCTGGCCCGGGCGAGGGGGGCGCGTGCCATTGTTTGGAGTTCACGCCGCGCGGACAAAGGATTAATTAGCATAGCAAAGGCGCACGGTGCGTGGGAAGGGGGTAGGGGTCCGGGAATCAGGACAAATGGGGAGCGCAAAGGGAAAATCGGACTCTTCTCTCCAGGCCAGCGGACCCGCAGCAGCTCCAGCCAGCGACCCGGACGTCCGTGCGACGCGTCGAGGTGCGCTGTTAGCACCGGGAGCAGCGAACCACCGCGGGCACCAAACAGTGAGTGGGGGGGTGAAGTAGGGTAGCGTAAGCCGATAAATAGGGAATACGTACAGGTTTGGGTGGAATAGGCCAGCCTCGTCGACTCACTGATTCAACATCAATTCGCAGGTAGCATATAATAAATCATTAATAGCGAAGCGTGGTCTCGCGTGATCTTGTTGAGCAGTGTGTCGCGTGGGGAGCTGCGTGTGTGTGCGTGCGACCACCCCGTGTGCGATACAGGTGCGCGATCATAACGTGAGTTGAGTTGGAGTGCGCGGAGCGGCGTGTGTGTGTGTGGGCGTGCGTACGTTCGCTCCGTGTGGGTTGCAGGCGCGCGATTAGGACAGGGAGGTATCGTAGTAGGGAGGGGCAGAATACTACTCGGTAATTAGCCATGCCGGCTACGCGGACCCGCGGGGGAGGGGAATCCTCGGGCGATGGTTCCCACGCCACGGGTGAGGAACCTAGCAGCGGGGGGGCGATTGATGATGCTAGCCCGGCCGTTAGCATTATCGAGGGAGGGATCTCGGGGGCTAGCGACCCTCACATATTGGTGTCAGAAACGGGACGATCCCCCGCACCCCCAAGGGAAAGAGGCCCCCCAACCCAGATTAAAATCAAATGCACATTTACGGGCAAAGGAATTCCAACATGGAAATCGTTTGCCCGCAGCATCAGGGGGGCGAAAAAGGTTAATGGGTGGTCAGATGAGGAGTCGTTGCAGCAGTTAGAGCTACATTTAGATGGACGGGCAGCTGACTTTGTGGAAGCTTTGCCCGCAAGCGTACAAACTCAGTGGGAAAAATTAATGTGCGAACTCGAACGGCGCTTCGGCGCCTATGACGAGGAGGATGCGCAGGCGGCCTTAGAGGCACGCCGCCGCCAGCCCGGCGAGGATCTGCGAGATTACGCCGAGGACGTACGCATGTTGACCCAGCTCGCGTACCCGGAGCACGAGGCGAAAGTAATTGAGAGCCTCGCCGCCGGGAAGGTCCAGCGATATTTGGCACGCACCCTGTGGTGGCAGCCAAATATAGACGGTGCACGCCTCTCCTTTAACACACTTGTCGAGCGCGCGCGTAAATGCGAGAAGCTCTCTGGTGAGCGCGCGCAGCCTCGAGGGAGGGGACGAGAGTGCGCCGTAGCGAGCCTACTCTCGGACGAGGAGGAGGAGCTCGCCATCGCAGGAAGGGGACGGGCAAGGGAGCCCCAGAGACCCAGCGAGACTACCCCGGGGTGGGTAGCCGGGTTACAGACCGGCATTGGAGATATTGCTGGCCGGGTAGACCGAATGGACGGTAAGGTAACCCACGTAGGTGAGAGGGTAACCCAGGTACGCGAGGAAGCAAATAAAAATATGAAGACCCTCCAGTCTGAGATGGGTGAACTACGCTCGACAGTAGGGGGACTAGCTGGGAGGGTGTCCCAATTAGAGTCCGATTTGGGACAACTGCGTACTGGGGGAGGGAGAGGGAGCGGGCAGGGGGCCCACTACGGAGCTGCCCCCCCTCCCCGGGCATGTTATATGTGTGATCGCCGAGGGCATCTAGTGAGAGACTGTCCTGAAATCACCCGAGCTAGGCAGGCGCGGGGGTTAAACTCCAACGCCCCCTAGTGAGCGGACCAACTAGGGGTGCAATCGACGTGGTCCCGATACAAATAGACGATAATGAGAATAATGGCGAGCGAGTGATCTCCACACAGGTTCCAACAACAACGCCCACGGAAACGGTGACTCCTGGCGACTGGCTACGGGAGCTGTTGGCGGGGATCACGGGGGCCACATCGCTGGTGGAAGGGGAGGTAAACGGAGTGCGTACCCGATTTCTGCTGGACACGGGGGCGGTGGCCTCGCTCGTGAGCGCAGCGCACTGCAGCGCGATCGGGGTCGACGTGCATCACCTGCAGGCCCCGGACCGCGCGCTGCACACGGCGAGCGGAGCCGGAATGGGGCTGCTGGGGAGAGCCACCCTAGAGGTCCGCATAGGCAGTCAGGTGTGCACCCAGGAGTTCTACGTGTCGAGTGCGTTGTGTCACGAGTGTATCGCAGGTACCGACCTCTTAGAACGGCTGGGACTCAACGTGCAACCCCGCCAGCGATGCGCCACCATGGAGAGCAACGGCGAGCGGATACCGTTCCTGGGACGAGAACCAACGCGCCCCCGCTTCGCACCTGTGGCCGCTATCCTGGCGACGGCAGTCACCATCGGCCCGCTCACCGAGATGCTGGTGCCGGTGGCAACATCCCCCACCGACCCCGCGCTCCGACCATCAGGAGAGGTAATGCTAACTCCTCACCCGGAGTTGGCAAAACGGTATGGGGTCGTGGGATCCGCCACGTTGGTAAACGCAGATGGGGACCGATTGTTTATGCGGATGTTTAACCCCCACAGTACCCCAGCGATACTGCGGCGGCGCACCCCGATAGCCACCGTACACCCCCTGCACGCACGCCACTCTAACGACTCGGTGTTCGCACTCTGGGCTGAGGACCCCGGGCGTCCTGAGGGTGACCAGGACCTGGCCTGGCGAGTCGGCCCGACTCCCCGAGCCGAGGTCGTTCCCCTGCTCGACGCGTTACATGTACCATGGGCGGATTTACCTAAGGGAGAGGCCGATCGGCTGCGCGAGTTACTGCGGGAGTATGCCGACGTATTCAGTGAACACGACTCGGACGTGGGTCGGACCGATCTTGTTAAGCACCAAATTGACACCGGTGCAGCCCGACCCATCAAACTCCCTGCGTACCGAGTGGGCGCACCCGAACGCGCCCAAATCAAAGAGGCAGTTGGGGACATGCTTCGCGATAACATAATTCAGCCCTCGGCGAGCCCCTGGTCAGCCCCAGTGGTACTAGTGACGAAAAAGGATGGGTCAACCCGGTTCTGCGTCGATTACCGTAAACTAAATGCAGTCACGCTCGGCGATGCCTTCCCCATACCCCGCATCGACGACACCTTCGACAGCCTCGCTGGAGCGCGATATTTTTCCACCCTCGATCTCGCGTCCGGGTACTGGCAGGTGGAGATGGCGGAGGAGGATCGGCCGAAAACCGCATTCACCACCCCGATGGGGCTATTCGAGTTTCGAGTACTCCCGTTCGGACTCACCAATGCGCCCGCGACGTTCCAGCGGCTGATGGAGTTGGTGATGCGGGGCTTGCAATGGGAACAGTGCCTGATTTACTTGGACGATGTGATAGTGTTCAGTAGATCTTTGTCTGAGCATTGGTCCAGGCTTCGAGAGGTGTTCCAGCGACTGCGAGCGGCTCATCTCAAGCTCAAGCCACGTAAGTGTTACATCGCACAACGCGAGGTGGGGTACCTCGGGCATCGCGTCAGCGAGGCAGGTGTGCACACCGATCCGGAGAAGGTACGCGCCGTAGTGGAGTGGCCACGGCCAAGGAATCTGACGGAGATCAGATCATTTTTGGGGCTCGCCACCTATTATCGCCGATTTGTAAAGGGATTCAGCGAGATTGCACGCCCCCTCACCCAACTCACCTCCCCTAAGCACCCCTACCAGTGGACGGGGGCCTGCCAGACGGCCTTCACCACTCTCAAAGACCACCTCACCCACGCCCCCACCCTCGCTTTCCCCGATTTTACCACCGATTTTATTTTGGACACCGACGCCTGCAGCAGCGGGCTGGGCGCGGTGTTGTCACAGGTACAGGATGGGACGGAACGAGTCATCGCGTACGCCAGCCGGACCTTGAGTGGGGCCGAGCTGAACTATTGCGTGACCCGCCAAGAGTTGTACGCCGTGATTTTCGCATGTAAGCAGTTCCGGCCGTATTTGTACGGCAGGAAATGTCGCGTACGCACTGACCATTATGCTCTGCAGTTCCTTCTTACATTCAAGGAGCCGCGGGGGCAGATGGCCCGCTGGTTGGCGCAGTTGCAGGAGTACAACCTGCAAATCGAGTATCGGGCTGGCCGGACGCATGCAAACGCGGACGCCTTGTCGAGGCGACCCACGGTGGACGCCGAGACAAGGGCGGAGGAGGCCTGCCCGTGTTTCACGGGGGGACGCTGCCGGCAGGCAACGGACCCCCGAGCGGCCGCGGCCACTGACCCCCCCCCAGCGAGAGAGAGTGCAGTGTGCGCCACAGAGGCCCTCACAGGTGGCACCGAGGATCCCGTCGACCGCACGGCAAGCGCGGGACCCGCGGCTCGGGACCCGATCGGACGGATCCAGGAGGACGTCGGCTGCGCCTTCCCGGGCCTGAACGACGAGCAGCTGAGACAGACCCAGCAGCGAGATCCCGATCTGGCGGCAGTGGAGGCGGCACTGCGGGAGGAAAAGAGCGCCCTGCCAGGACCCTGGAGCGGTTTGTATGCCCGGTTGTGTGTGCAGAACGGAGTGGTACGGGAGTTAACCGAGGCCGGCCAGCCGGGGTGCATCTGTGTTCCTGCCCAGGTGCGACCCCAGCTGCTTCGGCTGGTGCATGACCACCCACTCGGGGGCCACGATGGGGAACGACGCACTCGAGAGACCCTGCGTCGCCAGTATCTCTGGCCCAAATTGGCACAAGACGTGGCGGCCTGGGTACAGGGCTGCCGCGCCTGTCAGCAGTGCGGGCCGAAACCGGCACGATACCAGGTACCCCTAAGGCCGTTCCGCGTCAGCCGCACAAATCAGCTGGTCGGGATCGATCTACAGGGGCCATTCCCACGATCCCATCGAGGCAACCGGTATATTCTAGTCGCAGTAGAGTATTTCACCCGCTACCCCGTGGCAGTGGCCATCCCTGATAAAACGGCCTTGGTGGTGGCCCGGGCATTCGTGGAACATTACGTACTCAAGCACGGGATCCCAGAACGAGTCCTCACCGACCAGGGTAGCGAGTTCGAGGCCGAGCTGTTCCAGGCACTGTGCCGAGAATTCGGAATCCAGAAGGACCGAACCACAGCGTACCACCCCCAGGCGAATGGTATGGTAGAACGCATGAATCAGACCCTAGCGGGGAAACTCAAACGTATGGCGGCTGCAAATCAACGGGATTGGGACGAACACCTCCCCTATGCCCTTTTCGCCTACGCCACCACCGTACACACGTCGACGGGGCAAACCCCGTTTTTAATGATGTTCGGCCGTGAGTCTCGTTTACCCGCAGATCTGCTATTCGGCGTCCCTTCCCCCCAGCCGGAGGAGGGAAGCCGCCCCGTGGAACACCTGTTGGAGACCCTGCGAGAAGCCCGAGGCCGAGCATACCCGCAAGGGGAAGCCGCGCATCGGCGGCAGGAACAGGGCACCCGACCCCGCATGGAACCCCCCTTATTCCTGACAGGTGCTAAGGTGTGGCTACACACCCCTCGCGTCGGGGCCGGGCAGGTGGGGAAACTGACGACCTACTGGCGGGGACCCTGGACCGTGGTGCGGCAGATATCCCCCTGGACGGTACTAATCTATGGCGGGGAGAGGGATCGAGAGACGGTGGTCAACGTCCGCCGCTTAAAACCGTGGAAAGCGGCCCCGGCGAGAGAGGACCCCGTCACCCGAAGGCCCCGAAATCCCGGAGTACCCGCACCCCTCGTGTTGGGGGGCCTCGCACACTACATGGGCCCCGCCGGGCCCCCGAGACGCCCCGATCCAGTCCGGAGAAGACGCGGACGACGGCCACTAAACCCTTCCGCTGCTGAGTTTGTGCCCCAGCCCACAGGTGCCGGAGGACGGGGAGAGCCGCTGGAGTGGAGGAGGAGACCGCCGCAGGAGCTACAGAGGACGGAACCACCCGCCCCGAGGCCAGCCACCAGGTCCGGACGGATCCCCCGGACCCCGCAACGTTTCCTCGTGGGCGCGGCCCAAGCGAGGTGCTCCAGTCAACCCGGGACGGGGACTGGCACCTCGGGGGGCTATGTGATGCCGCCGCCACGAAGCCGTTCGGCAGGCGCCCAAACCCCCGACTTCGCCACCACCAAGCAACGGAGCCAACCCCGCGTCCCCCTCACCTCACCTCACACGAACACACCCGCACGCATTTCCCCCCCCCCATAGAGCTCCGAGGGGAGGTCACCTGGCCGACCGGTTTTTATCCGAGAAACCCTTATCGGGGTTAACTCTCACGGTTTCCGGCGATCAGGGAATTGGACGACCTCCCCCGTGCTACGTTGCGCCGCGGCGCTGCGACCAGCCGTAATATGGTGTGGTCGCGGCATGGGGCATTCGGCCACCGCGGTTGAGGTGCATTTTCCCCCCACACACACCCCCACGGGTCGACGGGGCAAGCAGGGGAGGGACGGGACAGCACGAATAGCGGGACCGCAGGAGCTGTTGCGCATAGTCATGGAGGGTTGGGATAATTACGCTTGAGCGCGCAGGCAGCATTGTTAGGGGAGTTTAAGGATAAGGCTATTAGTATAAATAATTGGGAGAGGGGAGGCGCGCGAGGAGCCATGCACAGCTTCCCACGACGGGCCTTTGTGATGGACACCGCCGCATGAACCTCGATGATGGGGGCCTGCGTGAGAAAAGGATTGATTGGAATTTGCGCCGTGCAGGTCGCTCATTGATTAGCGGAACAAAGGCACCGCGGAGCTGCCTGGCCCGGGCGAGGGGGGCGCGTGCCATTGTTTGGAGTTCACGCCGCGCGGACAAAGGATTAATTAGCATAGCAAAGGCGCACGGTGCGTGGGAAGGGGGTAGGGGTCCGGGAATCAGGACAAATGGGGAGCGCAAAGGGAAAATCGGACTCTTCTCTCCAGGCCAGCGGACCCGCAGCAGCTCCAGCCAGCGACCCGGACGTCCGTGCGACGCGTCGAGGTGCGCTGTTAGCACCGGGAGCAGCGAACCACCGCGGGCACCAAACAGTGAGTGGGGGGGTGAAGTAGGGTAGCGTAAGCCGATAAATAGGGAATACGTACAGGTTTGGGTGGAATAGGCCAGCCTCGTCGACTCACTGATTCAACATCAATTCGCAGGTAGCATATAATAAATCATTAATAGCGAAGCGTGGTCTCGCGTGATCTTGTTGAGCAGTGTGTCGCGTGGGGAGCTGCGTGTGTGTGCGTGCGACCACCCCGTGTGCGATACAGGTGCGCGATCATAACGTGAGTTGAGTTGGAGTGCGCGGAGCGGCGTGTGTGTGTGTGGGCGTGCGTACGTTCGCTCCGTGTGGGTTGCAGGCGCGCGATTAGGACAGGGAGGTATCGTAGTAGGGAGGGGCAGAATACTACTCGGTAATTAGCCATGCCGGCTACGCGGACCCGCGGGGGAGGGGAATCCTCGGGCGATGGTTCCCACGCCACGGGTGAGGAACCTAGCAGCGGGGGGGCGATTGATGATGCTAGCCCGGCCGTTAGCATTATCGAGGGAGGGATCTCGGGGGCTAGCGACCCTCACACTTTCCTTTGTTTCACCAGGAGGTCAAACCGACAACCTCTGTAATTGAAAGTCGAGTCAGTATGCTAACTATAACAGCTGACTATTAACCATTACAAAACGACAACTTCCCATAACAAGCGTGGAATAAGCGCCAATTCATGACACATCTCATTCCTCTTCCCCTGAACGTTTTGACTAACCGTTGCATAATGTAGGACCACGGTGTATATGCTACCTTGGCTTTCAATAATGGTTAGACACGCAGTGTGCGCCTTTGAAAAAAACCAGAAAGCCATGGTAACTCTGGACACCATGGTTCTCTCTCTGCTAATAATCCATAAAGAGCCCATGACCTCATCTGATTACATCACTTAGTGGGTGTTGTTGGTGGTGGGGGGGGAAGCGCGCTCGTTATGTCTTCGTACAACAGCGGAGCTCCGCACGGGGAATGAGATCACCCAAACTGCGCCGCTCCTGAACGACGCCACCCGGGCATGGGTAATGGAGATAAAAGCCCAGCGAGGCATGACATCACGCTTTTAACAGGTGGATATATCATCATTACTGCTTATAAACAGCAGGCTGATAAAAAATTAAATGCCCTGTCGTGGTATTGTGTGTGGGATGTTTTTATATATATTTATAATTATAAACGTTTACCAGTAGGAAATTTATCGCGACAAAATGTTAAATATTAATGGGTTCACTGACAGGCAATGAGGTGATGATGATGCTGTTTGTTATTAAAACGTAATAAAGTCCACTGTCAATGCGAAAGCAGGTGGATTTTTAAAAACGCAGCGACATGACTTTGAAAACGTCCAGTAAAACATTGCATTTATTTTAAAACACGCCGTAAATCAATGTAATGAACGAGCCTCATTATGAAATATTAATGGTAAAAAAATACATCCAACTGGTGGGTGTGTGAAAGCGCATGTCAAATGTGGTTTGCCGAGTGATGCAATATACCAACAATACTCTCTGATAGCCCAGTGCTTATACACACACCGCAGCCGTGCCGGTCATGAGGAACCAAAAAGCATTACATCACCAGGAGCCACATTTCACTGTGAGCTCCCTCTTGCATACACATGAGGTCATTCTCAAAGAGGCCAATTTTCAGTCGCCAAGGTGCATCTATATCGCACGCCATTCTTATTTGCCTAAGTGATCCTGAAAATAATAGACATCCTTGTTAAAAAATAATAAAGCACTGTAATTTACTTTCAAATATTATGTTCTGCGTGTGATGCACCTGCGAATGTTACCTGCTTCGTGTATCAAGTTCCATATGGTGTAAAATGTAATAGCTTTCAATCATTTTAATATATTCTATTGTCTCCAGTTACGTGATCATTTTTTGGCATCATCTGTTTACTTTGTACATTTTGCAGCCTTAAATAGCAGGTGATATTTCATTTTTAAATGTGACTGGAGCAAATCAGCTAAACTAGCGTATTCAGTGACATGTCGTGTTTGTGTCAAATATCTCAGCACCAGATTACGTTTCTTGCAAATTAGCCAATTATTTTAGGTAGTTTATTGTCTCCAGGAAAATACTGTCTAGTCATGCACTTTTACAAGTACTGACCACTGCATTCATTTATTGGCACAATAATGTGTGAATCAAAATGTGGTGGTCAGAGTTTTTTTTTTAAGAATGACATACGGTTATAAAAAACATCAAACATCTTATTTTAACGTCAAAATCTACGTCGAGTAGTTACTTCACAGAACAAGTAAATTGGTATTGGTGGATAATTAAACAACATTGATGTAGAATGTACTCGTGTAAGTGAACTCTTAGAACTCATAATATAGTTTGTTTTCTGTTAGATTGCGTAAATATAAATGCGTCGTTAAAACCGCCACCACCCGACACAGCCAATTAGTAAGGTTTGTCACATAAACAGAACATGGCAATTCGTTACTAGATGTGTTGGAGAGCCAAGCCACAACAACAACAACATACCGGTGTGGCTGGACTAGTAACGAATTGGCATCTTCTGTTTACGTGACAAACCTCACTAGTTGGCTCTGTCGGGTGGTGGTGGGTTTAATGACACATTTATATTTACGCGATCTAACACAAAATATATTATAGATGATATTGGTCGCGAAAGCCAATGTGTTTTATAACTCACTTCTCACAACCTTTTGCTCACCATGCTCATCAGATACTAGAGAAATCTGATGAGCTATGAAGCTCTTTTTCACAGATGTCCAGTATGGTGGGTCAGCAAGTTACAACAGCAAACAATAAGATACATTCAAGACCAAAAAGGCAATTGGCGAGAAGTGGTAAATCTGGGGATTGTAAGTCACTTCCGTTTTGTTCATTGAGATTGTTTAGCCAAGTTGGGTCAGGATCAGAATAGGATATAGCCCACTCTACCCATACAGCCGGAGACCACATACATAAGCGCTGTAACAAGAACACAATGACATATATTTCAGAAAGCACAATGTTAAATAAATACATATACAATTTAAGAATAAGATTTTCAATAATATTTTCTAAATTGTCAAATCTTATTGACAATTCTCACACTGTCTAGGATAGCATAATAAGCATGATCTTATTATGGTGTTATTTATTTTTACTGTTTGTTTTTTATTCAATTGGTTTTCTCTTGTAAAACACATCAATTTGTTGTAACATATATTGGCGTATATGTTTTTGAAAATTTGCATTGAGAGCTGTGTTGTATTACAACGATGATTTATGATGGATGATGAATTATGGATAGAAGATATTGACGCTGATGAGGACAGTGAGCCTGAGTCGCAAACTGTGGGTCTCAAGCTGCATAGGTCTCAAACCGTCAGGAGTTTACTGGCGAGAAATTGGCTTCCGCCTAATTCACACAATCATCATGATCGATCTGCTGCTGGATGAAGTCCTTCCCAAGCCATCGCCATCATTCAAAATCCTGGAATACAACAATCTCCCTAATAAACATTTTTAAAAATACATTTTACGAGGTAAGGCCCACGACGCAATATAGCTAGTTTTTAAGAAGCGACCTGGCCATAACAAATGATTGCTCAACGAAGTGGCTTATCATGTGGACATATATAGCAGCCAAATACTCGAAAACGCATGTTTATCAGCGTGGAGAGATAAACCGGAGAAAAATCCACGCTACCACGGGAGAACATGCAAACTCCAAATCTACAGGCGTCAGGGTTAGGATCGAACCCACGACCTCCAGCAGGCAAGGGAGTTAACATCTCACCACCATGGTGCCCCTATATATACCTGGTGGACGTCTTCTGGGACGTGTTCAACAATGCATTTCCAAAATAATGTGACATCACAGAAATGTGTTGCTTGCTTTAACCTGCACAAATGAAACACAACAGTATATTTTGTTTAGAGAGTGTACTCAGGAGATTTACTCAGTGCAATGTATCTGGCTTAATCCCTGCTGTCGATTGGCTCCTGTATGTCCGAGGCTCTTGGGGAAGTGGTTGTGAGTGCATTTGTAATTAGATCTTTATGGACAAACAGGAACGTTCCTCAAAACCTGCATATGGTATAGGGAGAGACAAACACACAACTTGCTTTGTTGCATTATTACATTGCACGTCCAATAAATGGGCACGCTCGTATTATCTTTCAATGAAAATGAGAGTGAATTACTTTGAAAGGTCAATGATAGGAGTATAAAATATTTTATTATGCATCTTACCAAACAAAACCACAAATAAATGCACATTAACGTTTTCCGAGCTAAAATGTTCCATATTTTTGGGGTCTTTCAGTAAAGTCATGATCGAAACGTCGTGATATTTTTATTATTTTTTATTCACTTAATTTTACATTTGTATTTATTTTTATTATTTTATTGGTCTATCTACGTGACTTTACCGAAAGACCCAAAGAATATGAATTCCTGCAGTCACTAAAACTTTAAGTCAAGATTTAAAATGTTCCATTTATACAAAGGTTGTGGGTTCACTTGAGAGACACACAAATTCAGGAGGCAATACGTTTATTCTATGACCACAACGGGGTAACTATATAAATGGGTCAGGTCAGTCGGAACACTGCTTGACCCACGATGCCGAGCACGAAGACCAGAGACCGAGGAGAAGACATAGCACAGCGGGTTCCATTCTAGCAAACAGCCCTGATGCAGCTCCGGGACCTCCCTTTTATGCCTCCCAGCGTGGTCTGGCTCTGCCCTCGGCCACGCCCCCTTCTAGAACTTCCCAGAAGATTCTGGGCTGTACACCACGTGTCCCTTCTGTCACCTTTGGCCCACATCCTTACCCTGTCCTATCACTTGCCCTTGCCAGTCCATCAGGCTACTACGTCCTCAAATGCCCCCTACTCTGCCAGCCCCCAGAACCATGCTCCCCAAGAGACCTCTTCTATGACATCGTGTACTCTGCTGAACGAGAGGGCTACTACACACACAATTCCTCTCTCTGTCGGTAGATGGCGCTAGGCGCCGTAGTGACCCATTATATGTCACTACACAAAGACAGAGACCACCGATATGGACGTTAACAGATTGCTGTCGCAAGTGGAAACACAGCACACAAGGGTGTATGTCGGTGGGCAGCACCATGTCCAACCATCTCTCCAGTGCTGATATTTACACACCGCACCAGTCGACGTCGGGGAGGCCCAGCACTCGTTCGGATATTCGCCACTCTTATTGGTCAAGAGTAGGAATCGAACTTGGGAGGCTGGGTTTATAGTGCAGTGTCCTAACTACTTATCCTTAACAGACTGTAGGGGCAAGTGCTGTTAGCGAGCACCTATAAAGGCCAGCACGGCACACGAGGGAGTGGGTGGCAAACACCATGCCCGGCCGCCTTTGTCTCCCCAGTGGCGATGTTTACACATCGCACCAGGTAATTATTTGAGGCTGAGTCGACCTAGGGGAGGCCCAGGACCGGTTCAGATAATCGTCACCGGTGTTGGCCGTAAGCGGGATGTTTGTAGCGCAGAACGCTAACCGCTACACGACCGCTCCCCACAAGACACACCCATATATATATTGTACGTCATGCAGTATGCTAAGACAGCAGTTTGCTATTGCCCGTTCTTCTTTTTAAATACTTTATTAAATCCTTTATATTAAGTTCGCATGCTTGCTTGCTTGCGTACTTGCTTGCGTGCTTGCTTGCTTACGACCGTGCAAATCTTTCGGTCGTTTTTCAACCCACTTCCCGTGATCCAATCGAGCTGACATTTTCCACACAGACTCGTTGTGACAGACAATTAATGTTCGTGAAAAAAAATTCCCAAAATTTTACACTTTTTAGGCAAAAAAAAATTATTTTACATATATTCAAATATAACTCATTATTGGCTTTGGCTGAACGTCACAGTATAAGAGCCCAGAGCGTAACCCCTCCACAGGCCGTGGCGGAGTAGCGCAGTTGGTAGCGCCCTTGCTTCCTATGCCAAAGGTCGCGGGATCGATCCCCGCGTCCTCCACAGGCGAATATATTTTTTAATCCTTTATATTAAGTTCGCTGCCACGCATATAAAGGATTTATAGTGAAAAACTTTACTTTTACGGGTTATTAAATCCTTTATAAAATCCTTTATATTAAGTTCACTTGCTTGATTGCTTGCGTGCTTGCTTGCTTACGACCGTGCAAATCTTTCGGTCGTTTTCTAACCCACTTCCCGTGATCCAATCGAGCTGACATTTTGCACACAGACTCGTTGTGCATGACAATTAATTTTCGTGAAAATTTTTTTTCTCAAATTTGACACTGTTTAGGGAAAAAAAAAATAAACATTTAATTACCAATTGCTTAATGGTGGCACACAATCATCTGACCCATAGGTGGCAGCCATCTCAAGCCAGAGGACGAGGGGACTCTTGCCGCCACGCATATGAAGGATTTATAGTGAAAAACTTAGTTTTTTACGGGTTAATTTTTATTAAGTTCGCGTGCTTGCTTGCTTGCGTGCTTGCTTGCTTGCTTAGGACCGTGCAATTCTTTTGGTCGTTTTTTAACCCACTTCCCGTGATCCAATCGAGCTGACATTTTCCACACAGACTCGTTGTGCCAGACAATTATTGTTCGTGAAAAAAAATTCCCAAAATTTGACACTTTTTAGGCAAAAAAAATGTATTTTACATATATTCAAATAGAACGCATTAATGGCTTTGGCTGAACGTCAGAGTGTAAGAGCCCAGAGCGTAACCCCTCCACAGGCCGTGGCGGAGTAGCGCAGTTCTTAGCGCCCTCGCTTCCCATGCCAAAGGTCGTGGGATCGATCCCCGCGTCCTCCACAGGCGAATATATTTTTAAATCCTTTATATTAAGTTCGCGTGCTTGCTTGCTTGCTTGCGTGCTTGCTTGCTTGCTTAGGACCGTGCAAATCTTTCGGTCGTTTTTTAACCCACTTCCCGTGATCCAATCGAGCTGACATATTCCACACAGACTCGTTGTGCCAGACAATTATTGTTCGTGAAAAAAAATTCCCAAAATTTTACACTTTGTAGGCAAAAAAAATGTATTTTACATATATTCAAATAGAACGCATTCATGGCTTTGGCTGAACGTCAGAGTGTAAGAGCCCAGAGCGTAACCCCTCCACAGGCCGTGGCAGAGTAGTGCAGTTGGTAGCGCACTCGCTTCCCATGCCAAAGGTCGCGGGATCGATCCCCGCGTCCTCCACAGGCGAATATATTTTTAAATCCTTTATATTAAGTTCGATGCCACGCATATAAAGGATTTATAGTGAAAAATTTTGTTTTTACGGGTTTTACTTATATTGAGTTCACTTGCTTGCTTGCATGCTTGCGTGCTTGCTTGCTTGCTTACGACCGTGCAAATCTTTCGGTCGTTTTTTAACCCACTTCCCGTGATCCAATCGAGCTGACATTTTGCACACAGACTCGTTGTGCGTGACAATTAATTTTCGTGAAAAAATATTTTCCAAAATTTTACACTGTTTAGGGAATTTTTTTAAAATATTTAATTACCAATTGCTTAATGGTGGCAGACAATCATCTGACCCATAGGTGGCAGCCATATCAAGCCAGAGGACGAGTGGACTCTAGCCGCCCGTTTCATGATGACGTAAATGTTGACTAACCACATGGCATGAAATCCCTGCCCCCACGCTGTACAGAGGAGACTGTTTATAGAGCAGTTAAATTGAAGCCACCAGGTTCTTGAAAGTGGTAAAACGGGTCAACGCTAGTGCCCTCGGGAATATACGGGGCATGTCAAGAGGTGATCTTACATATAAAGGATTTATAATGAAAAACTTTGTTTTTACGGGTTAATTTTTTGGTATTGGCTATGCAAATAAGGTGGCAAATTTTGATATTTATGCTTTGTTATGCAAAGGTAATTAAACGTGGTTATTTCCTTATATAAGAGTGGTTGAGGAAGAAGACGTCCACTTTTGGTGATTTGCATAAATCCAAACATGGCATTTGCTAAAACACCACCACTTTTTCGTACATTTGCATAACTATTAAAAACTCAAACCAGATAATGTGCAGAGCTTTTCCTTCTTCATATCTACAGAGAATTCGTTGTAACTACAAAATTTAAGCCGCGGTTATTTTGGTTTCTTTTGAGCATTTTTTTTAAACTATGCATATCCAGGAGTTATTAAGCCAAATTTAGGCAGCTTGCTACTGAAGGTCTACTGTGTGTAAATGGTTTGGCCAAGCAAAACACAGCTGCATTAAAATGAAGCTAAATCGACATATAAACATCGTCATTAATTGATGGTAAAATGTGCCAAACCAAACCGCACTTAAATAGATTTTCATATTTCTACAAGGAGTCACTGAAATGTATGTGTTGCTAAATGTGTATATGCACTCACACATTAATGCATGTAATCATAATTCACACATTTTAATGCGAATATATTGATAGAGATATACAGCTTTTAACGTCCTTCTAATTTGATAACTGTGTGTGTGATGGGGCTGTTGGGAAGGCGAGGGCTTGAATTAGCTGCTTTTTACACCGATGACCTCCTGGTAATGAGTGAATAGAGATAACATCTGAGCACAATTGAGAGTGTGTTGCAACCACCCCTGGGGATTTATAATGGAGGCATCAATCCTAGCGTCTATGATGGCCAGTTTTTTTGCCAGTTACATTCCCACGCATACTCTCCATCCATCACTCACTCTTTCTCAATCCGCCTTTGTCCATGCTGTCCTCGTGTTATATTTCATGTTCTCCATAATGAGGCCTACATAATTGCACACCAAAAGAAATAACCTACTTAATTTTTACAACCATTGGCATGTGATTAGTTTACCGAAGGGAACAATAAATTTGGAGGGGACAGGTGAAGAAAGGTTGGTGGGATCGTTGCTAAAAACGATCGTTTATATCGTCCGTCTCTAACCCCATTACCTTACCCATTCCTGTGAACGGACTCATTTGCTGTCATAGTCGTTTAGTTTGATTCACGAGGGCAGTTATCGATAGTGTTGCTCCTGTTGTCATGCCGATGGGACTACCTGGCTCAACATACAAGTACTGTCTTGTTTATATTGTTGTTTAAGATAATACTGATTTACAGCTTTTTGTCAATCGACTGCCGGATGAAGGTCTTCCCACATTGCGTCGGTCATGATAATTTGTTGACTATATTGTTTGACTATATTTCACCACGCTGGTCAGCGCTGGTTGGTGAAGGGTGGGCCCTGAACCAATTCGGACATCCCCTCTGTTCTTAGCCATGGCTGGGAATCGAACTCAGACAGCCAGGTGCATAATGCAGAGCGCTCACCACTGCACCACTGTTCCCCCATATATATTGTATTTTAGAGTATATAGAAAGCAAAATGTCTTGGGCATAGAATTATACATCCGTGACGATATGGAAAATGCACATATTTTTGACATGATAGTGAAACACCATGTGGATGCTGCCCATGTTATTCTGCCAACAGTGTATCCCTACCACATAATGTACATGGTTAATAAGTACAGGGTTTTAATAATGTACAGTCTCTTGTCACTCAACCCATTGCAAGATGAAGGCCTCCCCACACTGTGTTGGTCATCGGTGTTGTTTGACCATACTTCACAATGATCAGTGTGGGTTGTTGACTGGTGGATTCAGATATCATCACTTGCCGGTGATGTTATCCATGGCTAGCAATTGAAATCAGGTCGTTGGATTCACAGTGGAGTATGCTGACCATGCACTCGGCATATGGTTGTTGTGCCAAATATCTTGGAAAAATTGGATGATAAAACTGTAAACCACACCTGGCTAATTTCATTAATGTGGGGATCATCGAACCATCAACCGTTCATTATATCGCAGCTTTCATGCCAAATAATGTAATCTTGCAATGTTCTTAAAGTATTTTGCAAATCGACTTTATCATGTCAAAATAACGTTGTGTCCTAACATAAAACCTAGACATCGTTTCGACATCCTGGCCACATCGTTGCGTGGTCTGCCCCGTGCCTCCATGTCAACCCACAGGGTTTGACACTGATCTGAGGTCCCTCAAGGTCTCAGAAAATGTAGACACCATGCAGCCCAAGCTACATTGAGTATCCAGACATACTACATGCCAACGTGACTTCGTTTGTCATTGTACTTTATCTACGCAGATTTTTTTTGCCAACTAAAAAAGAAGAGACCGAAAAAAAAATTCCAACACCTTTTCATGCATATATACATAAAGTTGTTGTCTAATAGTTAATAAATGAGGAAAAACTATTTTTTATTTACGTATGTACATCTTTTCTTTGACAGAAAACACATGCAAACATTGTGTTAACAACAGGGTTGTAGATATGCTGGGTTCAGCACTCTTAATCATCAAACGCAAGGACAAGTTGAACCTTTGCAACTCTAAACAACACAGGTCAGTTTTATGACTGCTGTCTTAGTTTTTAATACAAGTGAGCAACAGGGCAGGGTTTGTGTGTGTGTGTAAAAGTGCCTTGCAATTTGTCACGTGATTTATGTTGAGTGGTATAATCCTTCACGGCCAAAACTATAAACTTGGCTTTGAAGCCCTACTAACATCGGCAAGACCTGGTTCCAATTAATGTTGTGACCAGTGTAGTCATGTCCTTGGAATCATAAGCAATTAACCTTGTATTATATATAAAAAAACACATTTTTCGAGAAGCTTTTAATCACTCAAATGTACTGTTGTGTGCCAACCATTCAGAATTGTGCAATCGTAGTTACACATTTTCCTCTAATAATCCTGTTCGTGGTGAAAAATACTTTCATGCTTGATTTGAAGCTTTCGTGACTGCAGGAATCCATACTCTTTGGTTATTTCGGTAAAGTCACGTAGGTAGAAAAAGAATAGATCACGACGTTTCGATCGCAACACAAGCGACTCTCATAAGCTGGAACAGATACAGCAGTTCTGAACTGTCAGCTGTTCCACCTGATGACGGTCGCTTCTGTTGCGATCGAAACGTCGTGATCTATTAATTTTCTACCTACGTGACTTTACCGAAAGAACCAAAGAGTATGAAATACTTTCATGTTTAATAATAATAATTACGTATCATTTACAGTCCTTTTCCAAACCTTCCCACACCATATTTGTCGTTGGGGTAGTTTGGCTCTACTTCACCATTCTGGCCAGTGATATTACTCATGACTGATGTTAGCTGTGGATTGGAATCGAACTCAGGTCACCTGGTTTACAGCACGGTGTGCTAACCACTGTGCCGCCGCTCCAGGTTCAAGCATTTCATTATTCTGAATTGGTTGCTCATGGCTGGGTTAAAACATGTGCATACGACTGTATTTTCCCATCAGCACACAGGAGATGGAGGCACAAAGACAAAGTTAACTAGTGCTTCGCATGTTTTACTGCAAGTATTTATTTGAAGAAAAAAAATCCTTTGTTAAAAAAAAAATAGAGGAGCAATAGCGTTATTGGTTATCACACTGCTCCAGGAATCCAGCGCCTGAGTTTGATTTCCAACTACAGCTAAGGGCAATAACGAGAGTGATATCTCAACCAGCCATGGGTGTCTGCTCCCCTTCCGCCTAACTCTTCACCAGTTGGCAGTGACCCGCATGGTGAAGTATAATCAAACAACCCCAACGACTAACACGGCATGGATGGGGAGTCTTTATCTCGTCGTGGATTGACAAAGGGCTGTGAATTAAATATTATTTTTATTTTGTTCACATTTAGTTATCTGATTTCCTTCACTTTCAGCACTGAGAGTTCTGTCTTTTTGTTCTGCCCTGTCCAGTGCCAGTGTTTAGCCAATCCTATACCACTCCCCTCCCCACCCCCTGTGCCCGACGGAGCCAAGTCTGCTGCAGCAGCTCTACCAGCCAAGATACACAGAGTCTACACAAATGAGTGTAATTGCTCCTGATATTGCTAGATTGTTTGGGTTGTTCCAGTAGAGTGGATTTTCCATTTCAACTCAGCAGCCACATGGGCACAGTTATATGAAGCCTAATGCAAGCTGGAGTAACCTTAGTACCTATATTTTTTTAAATATTCAAACATGCTCTTAAACAACGCAAAAAAAAAATACCACCACTCATCATTTTTCTCACATTAGTATATTTACGCAGCAAATAAATTCGAATGATTTGACCTTTAGCGGTGTTATATTAATAAAGCCACAAAGCACATTGTTGATGTGGTTTTAATTCATCGGTGTTTCTTCCTCACCATAAATCAGCAAAGTAGCTCACAAAACCAGACTTACTGTGCTCATTGTTATTATAAAGAACCCTTTCGGAAGAGCTTGGCAAAAAAAACCACTTGTTTTTCTGGTCACTGTGACCTCCTCGCTATTACTTCGATGGCCTTATACAATCCAGATCTTTGGGGATTCAAAACACTGCTCTGGGGAATTGGGCAATGTGTGAAAGAAAACAAATCTGGACGTTGCATCACATTATTTTACAACACCCAGGGAGTGTACGGAAAATTAAACAATCATTGTCCCGTCAATGTACCACTCATTAAAATATTCATTAACTGGAAGCTGCACTTGTTACAAAAAGCAGTCTCCCTTGGGGATGAAAACAGAAGCTGGGCATCCGATTATAAAACTCCATAGAATGTGCAACGGCTTTATCCTCACCAAGGATCGTGTGTTAGAAGGAAAATAATGGGAAGACTATAAAAGCTGAAAAACATCTACAAAATCGGTGCCAAATTCTGCGGAAATAATAAAATGCAAACTTACAATGTCCTTTTCGTTTTTATGCATTGTGTTACGTAATTCAGGGTACATCGAGTACGGTACTGAGGGTAGAACTTTAGGTCCAGCCTTGGACTAAACTACTATTTACAACCCGTTTGCCATATTGCTTTCACACATTTTTTACAACTATCTATGCTATTGTTAGGTGTTGACAGATTGCTAAAAACATTCAATTCTAGTATTGAGACCAAATTTAATTAAATAAAACTGTCTCTTTGCTCATATGATGGTTATGGTGACCCTGATAAGCCATCTGTGGAATTTCACATATCCAATTCCTATGGTGGAGGGTGAGTGACCACTGTTGACTTGCCGTGAAGTATACACAGCTACTTATAAACAAATAATAAAGCATCTCAATTTGTGGAGTCGTAACAACGTGATAGCACACTGATATGAACATGGTGACCCGAGTTTGATTCCCTGCCACTACTACCAGTGGTGAGTGATATCTGATCTGGCTCAGGGCAACCTTCTTCACTAACCCTCATTGGCCAGCGTGGTGAATTATGGTCAAATAGCTCCCATAACTCACACGGTGTGGGCAGGTCATCATTCAGCAGTCGTTTATTTGTCAAAGGAAAATCATTTGTGCAGCGTAATGAATTGGAATACATGTAAGTGTAAATGTATGCAAGTCGTGTTGTAAAAGGAATAAAAGGTGTGTCATCAAAGTGTGAAGTTAGCTGAAACGCCGGTTATTTGACAACAAATTGCTACCAGTAACCGCAGACGTGTAAGCCTTGAATTAAAATTGGTTCAGCACTCGGCTCTGGGGGGTACCATGCTTGTGACACGGGGCCGGTATAGTTGAACACCAATGGGCTAAACCATTAAAGAAGGCACAGTAGCATCCAGCAGGGATAGGGAGAGAGAGGAAAACAACACTTTGTGCGGAAAGGATTGACAGCCATTGAATCTTGAAATGCAGCCAATCCCATGTTTCTAAGTCATGCTTAGAAACGTCACTTCTTAATCAATTCTTAGGCTCACAATACATGCCTTGAATTGTGCAGCGTACAATCTGATTACCCACGAGATATACAAATTATATGGTAATCTGCTAATGCGTAGTGTTGGGCAATCCGATTATTTAAATAATCACTTACTCTGCTGATTACCGTTTCCATTTCTCGACTAATCCGAAAATAGTTGATAAATAATAATAATCTCCGCCAGGGGCGTAATTGTCAGTGTCTGGTGAGAGCATTGAGCATCGTCAGCTCTGTGTCCCACTGGGCCGGGCTTGTGGGGGTTTTTTCGCCTTTATCCCGCACCTCCGATAAGTGCGGTTGGCTACGTACGGTGCGAAATAACTTCAACATACGTACAGCGCATTACATGAGGTAGGGTGTGCGCGTGTGTAGTCTCCATTTTTAAAGGGGCCCAAAATAATCGACCACAAAAAAGTGTTTCGTTACAAAAATGTTTTGCCAATTAATCTGGTGAATGCATTAATAATCCCAGATCCACAGAAAAAAGTTATTCACTTGCAGCAGAACGACACATTATAGCAGTTCATCAAATATTGGTGAGATGAAATGTTACAGGGTTAACATTCATGTTTATAGTACCCAAATGCAAAGCAGTGACTGGGTACTTGCTAATGGCACCCCCCTCAGTTGAGCTTTGGTATAATCCCTCTCAGCACCAATACACTGCTAATTACCGTAAATATATTACATATACTGTACAATGATATAGATACAAACACATCATCAGTCGACTCATTGTGAAGAACAGAAGTAACAAAATAAATAATAAGACAATACGCCGGCCCCCTTCCCATATGTTTTATCTCCATGAAAGTGTATATTTTTTTCACGTACACAAGGTTACTTTGCTTTTTTTTTCACTGATGATTGTTGAAATGGTCTTATTCGCAGCTTATTTTAGAAAAATGTTTGAATCCATCTAACAGCTTGAAAACAATAAGCGTCGACATATACATATATAACGTATGACTCCTGCACCGGCATACTTTTAAAGACATTCTCAAAACTGCTCATATTTGTTAGAAACGTTGGATTATTGTTTATGTTTTAGTTTGCAAAGCAATTCTTGTTAAAGGTGCGGTGTTTTTCGCCTTATTTAGGTGCATTTATAACCTAGGTCACCAGGAATTAAAAAAAGAAACCCCATCTCAATAAGCTCTCACCTTTGAAGAATCGTTGCCCTTCGAGTTATTGATATTCAGCACTGATAATTATCTGCATAGTAAATATTTAACGCTGAGACAGCGGCTGTCATATCGCTATCTTACAGAGCCATTCTCTTACTGCTGTGTTATTCAAGAGCCCTAACCATTGTTGAAAGGCAGGGCTTTAATTTTAAGAGACTGCTGTGGGGTGGGTGCCTGGATGCCTCTCTTGGCTGGTTTCTTGCCAAGCTCAATGGTGAACCCTGACTCCATCAAACTTCATAATTTTATCTGACAATAAACACGCACATGTCACATATGGTGCATGTTTGCATGCTTGGACACAAACCAAGGATAGAAAGAGTCAGGATGGGGGATAATTCTTCCCATCTCTTTTTTCCCTCGTCCGCTCTATTTTTCTCTTGCTCTGTTCTACCTTGCAGCTTCAGATGAGAGGCTCAGATACGTAACCGCTCTCCTCTCAAAGGGGCTTCTGTAAAACTTGACCTTCGTGACCTGTAGGGAGATAAATAGGGTTTCATTTCTCATCTTACATTTCAGATCATCTAGACATCAGATATGAATTATCACCGGATTGTATTTTTATAGGGGAAAAAACTTGCGAAAGTACAGTGTCATCAAATAGTATATTGTTAATTCATTTAACGGGTTTTAAATGTCTTTCTATGCTGGTTGTATTGCAATTATCTTGAATCACCCTTCTGCAGATAACAGCCCTGGAAAATTACATCACATAAATTCTTCTGGGGACCCTTCATGACGATTTGTTATCCACACTAGTGGCACACCTTTAATCACAATAATGAATCCTAGTTATTAATAATTATGAATACGTAATTATAATGCTCCTAGATTTGGCTACGTACAGTGCGAAACAAGTTCAACAACATACATACAAAGGGACTTTGGAAGTAGTCTACATTTTAAATTGTGTTTTTTGTGCAGTTATTGGCTACTTAGATGAGGCAATCGCAGTTTAATGTGTTCTCCAGGAATCGAAGAAGCTCCCAGCACAGTGAGAGAAACGTTGGATATCCTGACGAACAGCACACGCTACAACCCCCGAAACACACACCAGAGGACTATACAACACGACTGCTAAAAAAAACCTACGCAGTAGATGACACCAACAACTGACTACACTTGAGAAGTCAGTCTAATCGTGGGAAGTCGATACCTGAATAAAAACCTAGGTTTTCAGTGGTGCCAGCTCAGTGCTCTGATCCCTGCGCCATCTGGTCACCTCCTAGAACAATTTTAATGACCGAGCAATAGCACTAGGATTCAAGTGACATGGCATTCGAGAAAAAAAAACCACGTTAAAATACAAACTAACATTGAAGTTTCTGTTTAGATACATTTTCTCAGAGTCGAAATAATTAAAAAATAAATATCCTTGCACGTTGTAGTAAAGTGTCTTAAGTTATTTATTTCTACCACAAACTGTTTTTTTGCAAATTTTGCGAGTTGTACATAAATCAGGACTACTGGGCACAGTTGTTCGTGAGCAAAACTCAGCGCCGGCGGTTTCACCTTACACACGAGTGACACAGAGTTCTGTTGCAAAGCTTGTACAAGCCCTCAGAAAAACAAGCCTGGTGACATTGACACAGGTGCAGAGTATGCAAGAGCTAAAATATAACCTGTGCTGGTTTTTCTTGAAATTTTACAGCTGGAAGTTTGCGGATAGCTGCAACACAAGATCTGGTCAATAAAACTGTCAGGTTGTAATTTACGTCCACTGAAGAATGCCTTCGTGCACCTTGGTGAGACGCCTCACCCCTATGCACAGTTTCCGCTGGCTCAATGTAATCGAGTAGTTGGCATTGTGCACGTGATGTAGCGATGGTTCCCCTTGCCAATTATTTGTCCCCCACTCCCTTGAGGGTAATTAATTGATATCCCTTCATTTAAAAAAGTTTAACTGCCTCCTCCACACAACCTTATTCCTCAAGCCTTCTCCTCATGCTTCCTAAAATAGTGTCCAGTGAAGAGATTTATCGTGTGCATGGCTGGCAAAGTTGTGCTTCTTTGCCCATTTCTGTTACTCATTAACCGCCAACTGCAAACCCACTCTCCGTGATCGTTACCCAGCCATGAAACAATTTCTGGGCCCATTCCCCATGCAAACAATAATACATCAAAATGTAATTTGTCTGCGTTTTCTTGGATCAGATGTATTTTGTGTGCGCTGGCATTGTTGATTTATATGCTGGGATTCACTTCTCAAGGCATCCACTTTTGTACATGATCAATTTGGCATTTAAAAAAAGTCTCTTCCATTAAACATATATGGTAATGATTTATAACCCTAGCTTAATGTTTTGTGATGCATCAACTTTTTGTCATGAATAGACATCGCGTGTTAACATCTTAACGATGGAAATGTATTGTGTAAAGGACTTCCATGAAATGAGCAGCGAGCATAAACATTCTTAGAAAAATGCTACCACAAGGCAGCAGTTGACTTTTTGTGGGCATATTAGTCAAAAATTTTGTACTGAAGTAGGTAATATATTTCATTTACTTACACTATAGTAATGCAAACGAATAAATCAGCGTGAATCATTTGGGGAGTAGAAATTGAAATATTGTAACTGTATTACTTACACATGAGATCAATGCGCAAGTAGCAAACGAGCATTAAAATAAATTACCTTTTAAAAATATGGATTTAATCATCGTTTGTAAAATGATACAGATAAGCTAAGTAGTTGTGATGAATGCAAACTTCTAAAATGGTAATTTCTCATCAGAACTGCATTATTTCCCCATGACCCATAGATTACATATGCGCAAAAATAAGTGCACATCTGAAACTTAACTACAGTAAAAAAAAATAACAATTTGTCACGCTTGCCTACCATGAGTGTAATGTGCACCACCAAGGTGCCCTGTTTCTCTGCTCTGCGTTCAGAACGCTGCTCTCCACTACAACCTCCGCCCCCCACCCGCCCCTCCCCCGCTAACCTCTCCCTCCCCCCACGACGACCCTGGCTCTGACGATTGCACAGCTGTGGAGGCACGAAAGTCATCAACCAGCAGGAGCAGCGTGTTTTGCCTTTCTCAGCACTTTCCCTACAGAATGCCGCTTTTGTTCTCCGTAAAGCAGGGGTCAGAGACACCACGAGAGGAGCAATAAACCTTTCTCTTGTGAAATGAAGGGGATAGGCCCCGTCCTGAAGCTCACAAAATATACAATTAATGTTCTCATCGTACGCGTATCTTTCCACACATTTTCCACACGCATTTCAATCAGCGGGCTTTCTTCTAAAGCTGTGTTCTAAATGTGTACGGCTCACTTAAATGTTCTTAGATGCAGCAATTCAATTTAGTATAAACCTGTACTGAAACAGGAAAATGTACAGCGTGTCGTGTGTGTGTATATTTATATAACTTGAACGTTTTTTGCTTAATTGGAAACGGGCCACTACATTATTTTATGGTTAAATGCATGTAAATTGCAAAAGTACACATGTGTTGCCATTACATTCAATCTTCCTTTTTTATGCAATACAGAGACTTGTGTCAACATCCATTCCAGGATCTTTACATCTCCAGTGTGCAGAGATATATATAAACAAAGTGCCAAAACTTTATTAAATTATATACATATATAATTACATGCAGTACTTGTTAAACAAAATTATATGAACACATGTCTATTATGAGTGGAATATGATAACATCACGGCAAATTAATGCATAATAGTAATACGCTATTGCTTACTCTTCACCTATTCGCACGTTTGGCTAACGTACGGTGCAAAAGAAATTAAATATACGTACATACATCGTGTACAGGCAGTGTTCATGTATCGAAAATGTGCCAAAAATGAGCGACCCTGTGCTGGTGTGGGTGAAGTTGCCAACCCTGAAATTTGCTTGCGTTGCTCACGCCCGTTCCTGGTGGAAGAGCCTCCCTTGTGGAATAGGAAGCGAGAAGAGACCGCTCTCGATTGTGCATTTGGCCTGCTCTTCCACGACTACCGGTAACATATGCACCTTTTTTAAATCCTTTATATTAAGTTCACTTGCTTGCTTGCTTGCGCGCTTACGACCGTGCAAATCTTTCGGTCGTTTTTTAACCCACTTCCCGTGATCCAATCGAGCTGACATTTTGCACACAGACTCGTTGTGCGTGACAATTAATTTTCGTGAAATTTTTTTTCCAAATTTTTACACTTTTTAGGAAAAAAAATTATATTTAATTACCAATTGCTTAATGGTGGCAGACAATCATCTGACCCATAGGTGGCAGCCATCTCAAGCCAGAGGACGAGAGGACTCTAGCCGCCACGCATATAAAGGATTCATAGTGAAAAACTTTGTTTTTACGGGTTAATTTTTTTACAGGGCATATTGTTACGCGCAATAATGGAACAAGGGGAGGTACGCTGGCTAAGTGCAGAACTCGACTAATCCACAGCCCTAATTAGTCGCGACTCCTATCATCTGCCGCAGCTGTAGGGTTTCTCTGAAAGTCCTATTATCTGCGGCCATATTTTTTCCAATTACCCAATGATTTTATCCATAATGCGTAGCGAAGAGGAGTCGCGGAGCAAATGACTCCTAATATTGGTGGGGTTATCTGTGAATAATGACCCTGCGGATAAGAGTGAAAAAATACCCCACAAACAGGATATCACCTTGGATAAGATGGGCTCTGTACACTCATACGGCAGATGTACGGTACAAAACATCGGCCTCTCAGCACGCTTTACTGGCGATGTTTAATATGAGAAATGCACATGGTGACTGCGTCGTGACAGCCAAGTCACAACACTCCAACGTGTTTAATATATTGGACAATATTTTAACCAGCTGAGTTTTTATTCGAAATGTCAACTGAAAAGTATCTACTTTTAAAGATAAACCAAACATGATGTTCACATATAAACAATGCACTGGTGACACACATCACTTTAAACAATGTTATTAACTAAAAATGTTGTTGAATTGTACATTCAATTAATGTGGTTGAAAAAAAGTACAAATTTATGATCAATCAGAAATTATTTTCCCTGCCAATCAAGTTTAATTTTACAGGAATACATATTTTAAATTAAGTGTATGACAGGTAAATTATTTAACATTATACCGGCTGCTTTAAAAAAAACTAACAACACGTATTTCACATTCTTTCAAGTCTAATCCGTGAGTTAAAAGATTGCCGCTCGAGTGGCCGAACTTTATGCTGTCATCGACTGGATGTGCCCTGGAGTTAAACTTGCACGGGACCTTGCAATAGCACACAGTTCAAGCTGCACACTCAACCAAGCAGGAACATGTTTAATGAATGTCGTCATGAGAGACATTTTTATTAGCCCTTGTCACAAGAGCTCCTCCGGGTGACATATAAATTCGAGGATGTGGCGCACTTGATCAAGTGCACACACCGTGACGTCACCCCACTGGACACACGGTGTTGCAGTTATTGGCGTGACATAGCTTTTGCGTGTTATGCTTGCTGGGCAACAAATAGTTTTAAGACTGTGGTGACACGCGTTTTTTTTCGAACCATCAGGAAGACATTCTGTACAGACACGTGTTTTTAAAAATCTGTTATGAAAGTTACACATTATGTATGACCTACTGTTATTGTGAAGCAGGTTACATATGCAACCTGATACTGAGCTCGGCTTCGCACCTCAGAATTGCGTCTTCGGTCCGCAACAATGCGTGCATTATAAATTGTATTATTATTGAGGATGTAAATGCTGTGCAATATGATTTAACTTCATTTTTTCCCCACAATTCTATCCCCGACGGTGCTCTAAGTGTCAATATTACGAGAAGAAAAATCCATGAGTTCTAGATTTGAAGCTTTCGTGACTGCAATGATTCATACTCTTTGTTTTTTTTCCGATAAAGTCACTACGTCATTACGTGACTTTACCGAAAAAACCCCTAAGAGTATGAATCCTTGCAGTCACAAAAGCTTCAAATCTAGAATTAATGCCCTCTACGGGGAGGAATTTCACCTATCTGTTAGAGTTTTTAACAGACAACGAGACAAGAAGTCACAGCTTCTCGAGACGCTCTACGTGACTTTACCGAAAACAACCTAGGAGTAATAAAAATCCACTTGATTCACTCGTACAGCAGTGCCACCATTTGTGTTTGAGAACGGCCGATGCAAGCGGATATCATTGAGCTACCTCTGAGATCCACACATAAGAGGGCAGATCCTTCCCACAAGCTCTTAATGAGAGCAATGTTCATCACATTAGAGCCGAACGTATATTGCCATTATAAGAACTGTACATTAGCCGAATTAATTGGAGAACCAAATGTAATGTGATGGTGTCTTTGTGGAGTAATCGGTGATTGAGCTAAGACCATCAACTCCCTACACTTGAGAACCAAGTTTAAGGGCACTTGCCCTGATTCAAAGCCAGGATCTAGGCGGTGCCAGCTCAGCGTTCTGACCTCTGGGCCACCCGGCCAACTTAAATGCTGCACAATATCGATAATTGAAAAGCTGGTGAACCACACCATGGACCAATTTACGTTTGGGAAAGTTTCACCATACATGCTGAGTGAATCATGTATTTTTTTTTTATTGTGGAATGTTTTCCACTCAAACATAAGGATCGCTAAAACACACAAAAACTGGCATTAGTGTTTTTTTTTTTATAGTAATGCATATTAGCATCTGATTTTAAGAGGTCTGCTAAATGTTACTTTCTGCCAAGGGCTAATTGTTAGTTTAGCAGTGGGACCGTTTCAAAATAATTGGGATGGATTGTATACTTTAGTTTAAATTTCCACCCATCAGGTGATTTGCCTTATTTGGCAAGGAGCAAATTGTGTTGGTTTATACTGTGGTGTAGCATAATCTTACAGATTTCATTACACGCTACATTTGTGACAAAAATTAGGGGGGGGGGGGGAAATACAGACAATTATAATAGAACGTGTTTTGTTCTAATTCTGTTTGCTCTGATGGATTTTTTTTCTCCTCAATACGCCATATGAAAACATAAAGAAAATGGACTTGTTTGTTTGGCAGGATACACTAACATTCTTACCGGTATTTTCAATTTATTTGTAATTTAAATTTTATTATTTTAATGTTCTATCTACGCGACTTTACCGATAGAACCAAGAATATGAATACACTATTAGGAGGCAACAACGTTTATTCTACACTTTACACGACACCGTTACACTTGGAACTAATACACCTGTCTCTCACTCTTGTTACCCACGGGACTATAATACACCTATCTCTTTCCTATACGGGATAACTAGAATCGGGTCAGAGCAGCCACGTGCTGTCTGACCCACGATGTCTAAGACAGAGACGTAAACATAGCACCTCGGTTCCATTTCACCCATGGACAGCCCCGATATGCAATCGGGCCTCCCCTTTTACCCCTCTCGGCACGACCTGCCTCCACCCTCGTCCGCGCCCCCCTTCTCGAACGTTCCTGAAGGTTCCCGACAACCTCGCACATGCTACCTGCCCGGTTCCGCCCTTAACCACGCCTCCCTCAGGAACTCTCCAGAAACTTCTCGGCTACACTACCCATGTCCCCTCGGTCACCTGTTCCCCGTACCCCTCACCCCAGCCCATCACGCGCTTTACCCAGAACCGGAGTGACTCGTCCTCACATCCACCCTCTGCCAGCAACCCTCACCACATTCCCTCGTGACCAATTATGCGGCAATTACTCGCTGCGTTGGTGAAGTGGCTGCTATTCCCTATTCTATTGGTAGGGCTCCTTTGCCTCTTTCTGCTAGCACAAGGTACCACGCCCCAGTGACCACACTATGGTACTACACAGTGTGCTCACCTCTGTCCCCATATTTCCTTGTTATACTGCACTCAGCGCTACATGCCGTTGTGATCCATTTTACATCACTACATCACCCCCCCCCCCCCCCCTTCATAAAACACTATGGTACTGCACGGTGTGCCCATATTTCCTTGTTATACTGCACTCAACGCTATGCGCCGTAGTGATCTATTTTACATCACTACACATGTATAGCTGTCACAGATCGCTAACAACCAAAATAAGCAGTGCAACCTGTACCCGACCATTTGCATTGCACGTAATAACTGCTGGACGAGCCGTAATAAAGGCATAACTGTTCCTTAGTTTTCGGTGAGAGGAAATAAAGGACACATTATAACGGCATTCAGTACTCGGAGGAACAAAGACCATCCTTGCTCACTGCTGACAGGAGATTGCCCCTGGCAGCAGCAGCAACAACAACATGCGTGTTTGTGGCACGTGGGAGGGGAGGTGGGGATGTCCTGGGAACCCATCACACACGGTTAGGCTCAAGCAAAGGTACAAAATCATTCGCTAACATTTTCTAAACCCCCCAGGAAGGTAATGCACATTGTCGTTTTAATCAAAAGGTAATGTTTAACAAATGTAAATATTTTTTGACAAATGTGATTACATTCATAGTATAGGTGTACAATTTGTCAGCTATTAAGTTGTTCTCACGATTATAAGAGCCGGAAAAAGTGTAACATGCGAACCGAAAACAGAGGTGAAGCCTTCAAATTGTAATTCCAGTCGGATACAAGCTGAGAAAGTAATGGAGTACACTGTGTAAGCTTTATTCGTGGATGTTTTGAATGTGGAATTATAAATCCTCATTCCTGACTGTACAGGATGTTATTGCAATGCTACTACAACTGCCTCTCGTGACACTTCACTGTACCAATGTAACATTGTGTTAAATTATAGCCACGCGGACAACCGCATATTCAAGAGCACCCCTTTGTGATTTCAGGGTCAAAGGGGCTTTAGAAGTGTAAATTATTCTCCATTGCAGATGACCATTCTTATATTGAAAATAGCGTAATAATTTACCATCCCTGCCTTAATTCATTTGTTTTTTAAGTTTGTTCTAACAATACGCGTCATCATCATCTGCCATGGTCAATCCACTGCTGGATGAAGGCCTCCCCAATCTGATGCCACCTCTCACAATCCTGAAATATAACAACCCACCTCGTACCTGCAACACAAACGGATTAACATCTCTCCATCTCCTCGCTGGATGTCATTCGGACGTGTTTCATTCCAGTACACAAGAAAAACCATTAAAGTTTATCAAAATTAATTTTAAAAAATTAAGTATTGGTGACGCAGGATTTACAACTTAATCTTTTGGCAAGGCCAATTAGATTACTGCTACTAGAGCCAACTCCGGTAAATTATAAGTGTCATCTGCTCGCACAAATGTAGTCCTTAAAACTGAAACGCAGAGACACTTTCCAATAATCCCGCCCTGCCATTGGGTTTGCGATGGCCGCCCGTGAAAGGAGTGTAACCTAAGGTCACCACAAGTAGGTACGGCACAGAGGGGTGGGGGGGGGGTGCTGGCTCTCTGAGTCATCGTGTCACCGTGCCACTGTCCGTGTTTACTCAAGCCCACACTTCTCTCGCTTCTCTCCATTACCCCGCGGTACTATACGTGACAACATGCGCCACGATGACTCACTGCACCGAGTGACCCGGCACGCTCAAGCCACGAGCGACGCCTGATTTGACAGCTCAGTTATTTTTAAGCCCCTGCCGTCGTCACCACTTGCTTTCAAACTTTTCCACTCTCCCAGCACTTGAAACGATAACTATTAACAGGTGTCTCGTGAAAATAGAAATCAAATTGCTGGCACAAGTATCCTTCCAAGCGAAGATGATGATTACGCTTTGTTGCAGGATAAAATGATTGCAATTTTACGTAACTGCGAGCGGTAACGCTCGACTATGAATGCGGTACTATGCTATTAGCAGTTACAACAGCTGCATGCAATTCACGTAGTTATGTTTTCTACATGTTAACACACCTTGCTTGGTTTAAAATAAAACTAGCCACGTGTACACGACACTCTATACATGAACAGCTACTTATTCGAGTTCATAAAATGTCATGTCAGTTATGGTGATTGTAAAAAAAAAGCATTTCAATATATTCATAGGAAACTCATGTGTGCAATAGGCACTAGGCTACACCAGGTGTTGATAATGACTTTGGCCATAAAATGTAGTGATAACAGTCGTGGTACAACCTGAGCATCTCCTGTTCGCGCGTCACTGATGGTGGAAGGGTCTCCTTTAGAGGGAGCTTTAGAGAGCCCCTCGAGAGGGAGTTTGAGACCCATTCTCCCACACTGGCCAGACATTCGAATAGGTGAGAGTACTCATACTTTACCCCATCACATCGCATTCGGACTGTGGCATATCCATTTATGCTGTTGAGTGGACAGAAATTGGGGGGGGGGGGTTGATTTAGAAAAGTTGGGCATTGGGGATTATCTGAAACTGGCTTGTGAAATTTGACTTCATGTGCATTATACGTTTAAATGAAAAAAAAATATATCTATTGGCTTCATGTTGGCCCTGGACCGGCTTCCTGTTTTGACTGCGGGGAGTCTAGGAGGCAGGAAAGAGAGTGGCGTGTACTGCTGCTGCTGCCGAGGGCAGACTAGAGTTTCCTAGTGCGCGCCGGAAGATGACCCGTGGGAAACTCGGACGGCCCCGCGGAGGTTCTCAGCCACCAACACCACGCCTCTCTCTGTCTGCCTCGCTTTCCTATTTACCCCTCTGCCTCTCCGTGAACCGGCGTGAAAAGCGGGCCATAATAGCTCACTGCACACGCACGCACGCACGCGCATGCATATGGCGTGTACTTTCGCCGTGCACATAAGCTGGCCTCATGCCCTTTTATATTGCTCCAATGTTCCCAGGATTGTTAGCAAACGGCAAGCGGCCCAATGGGTTGACAGAAAACAGGAAAGGCTTCCCAACTGCAAACAGGCACGCGAGGTCCATTTCTTTTTTGGGCGAGAAAAGGCCATTGAGCCATATACATCGACATGCAAATTAAAATCATGATATTTAGACAATGGAGTGTCGTGGAGGCAAGCAAGCCACTCACTGTGCAAGCGTTGCCTGTTTACGCACTTATGTGAAGACTGGCACAATATTGAGGACCTTAAAAAAGTGTGCCACACAAGGCGTTTTAAGTGAGCATCGAATCGCACGCACCTCCGATTGGCACGGTTGGCTACGTACGGTGCGAAAGAAGTTCAACATATATTTACATACAAGTTTAGCAACCACAAACGTTGATTCACACACGGGAGCGGGGGGGGGGGCAATAAGTGTAGTTGTGAATCAAAGCCGGTTCATATTTTTATTCCATATAGCATATAAGAGCAGAGGTGAAATATATAGGGTCATTCAATCTGGCTTTTGTGAGGATCGGTGAGTTTTTGTCTAGACGGGAAATGGAGGTAGTGGGCACAACGTTTGAAGTCTCGCACACAGGTGGAGAACAGAACCCAGTAGTTTTTTTTAACGAAGCATTCTACTTGGCCCAGTTTTACTCGTATTTTAGCAAATGCTTATCTCATCATCCTGAAATGACCCATCGTATTTAACTACATAAGGATGTGTACAGCTAAGTGATGCACGTTTTACATTTATACCGTAAACACATATGTTAAAGTACAGTGCAAGGAATGTTTGTAAAAAATCAAGTAGCCATATAAGAAAAAAGCTGCAGTTTTTGCAATTTTTTCTTGCTGTGGTTGTCCCACCTGATGACGATTGCTTGTGTTGCGATCGAAACGTCGTGATCTATTATTTTTCTACCTACGTGACTTCACCGAAAGAACCAGAGTATGGATTCCTGCAGTCACGAAAGCTTAAAATCGAGATATTAGCCATATTTGATTTCAACAACAAAACATTTTTGTCTGTTTTGCACATTTGAGGACACTGACCTTTCTTTAATATCTTAATTTAAAGTTTTCGTGACTGCAGGAATCCACACTATTTGGTTCTTTCGGTAAAGTCACGTAGGTAGAAAAAAATAATAATAAATTGCGACATTTCGGTCGAAACACAAGCAATCGTCATTAGGTAGAAAGATACAGCCGTAGAACCGCCGAACAACCTTGTTCCACGGCTGAATCTTTCTACCTGATTATGATTGCTTGTGTTGCGATCGAAATTACGTAATTTATTATTAAAATGTTCTTACTTAAATACTTTCCATTGATTAATGGCCTCAAGTTCACGCTTTTATCATCGTACCACAATAAATATTAATGTCATATTGCAGAATGCTGTCCAGCATGCACCGATTGTAAACGAAGCTTCATGGAACCGAGCAAAACCTGCGCTCAAAATGGATTTTCAATTTAACGGATTAACAGCCTGCGCCAGTCATCGCATGGAAACAATTTTGGATTACCCTATTTAATTTCCTGCGAAGGCGATGATGTGACATTTACGCAATGAGACATATAAAGGTAGATTTCACTTTAAGCATATTTTATTGAGGAACAGATACAACTGGCTTCTTTCCCTAATTTTCTGCTCGTTGTTAAAAAAAAACTTTATTGATAATAAACAATGATTTACGGATGACAAAAAGTTTAATTTGGTTTCTGTGGATGCGTTTCCCAGTAATCGCACTTAATTTTTCTTCTTTATGCCCTGGTCGCGTGACTGTTTGATGTTTGTGCAAACAGCAGCAGCTGGGCACCAAGCTAATTTAAAGCCATTAATGGGATCTCATGCGGTTATTCTTCACTTTACTGCTCCTTACAAAGACATTACGTGGCTCTCTCAGTTGTGTTCTGGTCGAGAAAATGAAAACAGATTTTACAATATTTAATCTCTTGAAAGATTTTTTTTCGTTACAGAATGCCACTTCACTTTGGGAGGAAGATTCATCTTTATACACGACTAAAGTTTACTGCAAAGGGTTTTTTTTTGGCTGTGGTGTACCGAATAGCGGATTACACCACGTGTTGCTCGGTATGATGCCCAACGTTTCGCTCCACGTGTTGGGGGCTTCTTCAGGAACCGAATTTAATTCATTTCCTTAAAAAAATCTCTCAGCAGCACGTGGAGCGAAACGTCAAACGATACCGAGCAACACAGTAGAATTCAAAAACACATTAGAGAGATATATCTAAAGTTTTACATACAAGTACTGTGTAATGTGTGTACAGGTGTATGTAAAATTGGTTTAATTTAGCACCTACCGAGATATGCATCACTAGATATGTGCGTGAATATTCTTTGCAGTCTATTCAGTTATTCGGATTGCATAATGTACTGTATATGATGTGCAATATTTGCCATAGATTTAACATTCGTATGTGGGAAAGGGATACGTACTGTATACGTCATTATCTTGGGATTTGGCAGGCTTTTTTGTACTGTATATGAATGATGCCATACAGTATATGTAAAAAAACAAGGTGTATTTCCCAGGTTCATGCAGAGTTCCACAATCATTCACTTAAAACTATAATTATTCACCAAATAATGTTTTCTCCAACTGCTGAAAAGGAGCAAAGTAATCGCACCAGTAAAGAATAAGTATAATTTTTTTTGGCCTAATTCTATTTCTCTACAGCCCATTCTGTACACTCTCCAACCCATCAGATGTTAACGCTCATTCGCCGGTACCTCTCTCAGCGCGTGCTCTCTTGGGAAAAGGCTGCCTTTCACAACACATTTCCAACTTAAACTTTAATAAAACTATTATTCTAAGCTAGATTACACATAGAATCCCGATTGTATTTTGAGGCAATTATCCATCTCCAGTGAGATCTCTGCAGCGTCTTTGCTTGTACACTAATCTCATTTCGACCTCGCTTTTCGTGCCATTGTTATGATGGGTGTTGGCTTATTTCGATGTCGGGCCCCTTGCTCTCTTGTTTCCAGAAATCCCCAGGTGTTCCAATGATTTTCCGATTATTCCCACCAAGAGCCCGCCAAGTCACGGCTTCTGTGTTTCTAGCTTTTGTCAAAATTTCCTCGCGCACACCACAATTGCCCTTTCATCATCCAAACGTAACCTTCTCTGTAGCCTTAATCCGTTTCCTAAATTGTATTCAACGGTCTGAATGCAAGACAATTATCTCCAGAGCTACGTGAATCAGACATGTTCTGGTCACTCAGGAATAGATCAATGGGGCTGTAACGGAGAGGAAGCGTTTAACCAATGGACGGAAGCTTGACAATATGCTTTATTTTCATACAACGAAAGCAACTTGGTGAGAGAATAATTTACAATGGTATTCTGCAATTGTATTTCGCACCTCTCTTTCGACTCGTGTTTGAAATTTAATGATCCCGATAACAGGAATTGTAATTAAGCAACTTGCTGCTCATCTGTTCATACCAAATAAAGTTGCTGTTCGATAATCTGTCCTGTTCTATTGAAGACAGACAAAAAGGCCTCTCCCTAGAACATTAATGGAGTCATATTTTTAGGATTCATTATGGTACGTATCAGAGAGGGCATCCACTGAGGAGTTGGAGCAATGAATTCAGTTCGTGTGCAGGTGTGAGATGGATTGGCTACATCGTATCATCACGAGGGATGGCGGCGGTTTTGGGCGGCCTTCATCCAGCAGTAGATTGACCATGACAGATGATGAGGATAAAACGAGTATTTTATCACTAATAATAATCTTATAACGAATAAAACCAAGTAATGTCTGCAGACGGCTGTTGCCACATTTCTCTACTCATATCAACAGGGCAGGGTTTCTGTAGCAATGATTGCATGTGCTCGTTGTATATTGAGAACACTTGCATCAACATCATTGAAATAACGACGAATCGATCCGTCACTGAGTGAGGAACAGCAAGCAGTACAAGCATACAAGTTAAGACTTCCTCGCACTACGCAGATGCAATGGTCGGTGATGCTTTGCGGTTTTTCTTTTTCTTTGTGTCAACGTCGCCACCTTGTGTTCATTTAGTGCAACATCATCAAGCACGACTGTGGAGCAATGTCAGACGTGCGGGGGGGAAGCAGATTGTTTTATTTTATATACACACACACATACACTGTATCTAAAAACATAGGATAATGTGAAATCAAGCAATAAAATAAGATAGTTATGCATCGGAGCTCAATTTCTTGAAGCACTCATGTGGCGTCGACCAACATTGTGCGGAACTTATTTTTTCCCCCCTTGCACAGTGATGAACAAATTCTTTCACGATGTAAAATACAATGCAAAGACGTTAATTTATCGACTGGAATGACAGTATTAGTGCTAGGATTAATAATGAACACTGCTTTTTAACGTACTGATAATTCCCTACACAAGACTTCATCGTAATTTCTGGACACGACTTTTGATTCGGGAACGGAATCGACATACGGGGGCACACGCAACGTGGATGTGGCTGAAATTCAGGGTTTAAAAATGAATAAAATCAGAGCATATTCTTGGTTCTTTCGGTAAAGTCACGTATAAAAGACAGCGTCCTAAATTAGGACGCTCTGTTTCTCCACCTGAAGACGGCTGCTTGCGTTGTGGCCGAAATGTCATGAGAATTGTATTTTTATTTTTATTTCCCTTCTACGTGACTTTACTGACAGAACCAAGAATATGAATCCCTGCAGTCACGAAAGCTTTAAATCGAAATAAAATCAGAGCAGTGCATCTCCTCTTCTGTGTACGTTACGTACATCATTGTAATACGAGTATACGATGCATCTATTCAGGGTTAAGTTCATCCAGATCTCTCCCAAGGCAGAGCTCAACAATATATTTCCCTGTCAAGCCCCACGCTGTCGATGGGGACTGGGCGTGGTCGAGGGGTTTGAGTGCTTGGGGAGCCTCGGAAGATATTCAAAGAGAAATTAAGCCATGGATTTATCGAAGATCAGAGTTATGTTCAAATGACTGATTGATAACTGGTAAAAAAAAACATTTTACAAAAGAGTAATCGATAGCGAATAACCAACAACCAAAGAAAATAACGTAATGTTTAATCTCAGCAGTAAACTTGTACTTAACGACAAAAAAACGCCTATCGGTTTAATAATACATTACCCGGTCAGTGCAAAACCAAACTCAAAGTTGTAATCACAACAAGAGAACAGGACGATATATATGTAAGCCCTCAAAAAATGGCTAAATTTACTCCAAAAGCTCCTCCACAGATCCAAAAACACCAATCCACGCAGAACATTGTCGTTTCTGGTGTACACAAAACACAAAGGGCCGAGCAATGCGGAGAATAAATACAAATATTTGAAAGCTGTGACAGGATTCATGAGAGTGGTATTGTAAAAGGACAGCCTGCCAATGCTTAGCCTGAAGGAATTGGCTGGTAACATCTGCCTTCCAAGCAGATTTATGGAGAAATCCTTCACTCTCCTATTACACAGTAATTAAATAGGGCTTTTTTTTTACAATGATGTTCATTACGTACATTCTCAAAAACGTAACACTTTGATTGTGCCCAAACAAATACTCTAAAACATGGTCCTTCACAAAAAAAACATTGCTCGAATTATAATTCATCGGGAGCATAACTTACGGGGGGAAAAACATAACAGTATATAAAGAATATGGAATATAAATGTTTATTTTTCAATAAAGTGTCTTCCTGCCGAATTTTATTGGCAGCATGTGTGTAAAAAGATGCAAAAGCACCATAGTACCAGTCTCTAAAAAATAACGTTTTGCATTCCCCCCCCCTCCTTCCCCCCACACCTTGGTGTTCATTCAACTTTTGGACTCTGCCACATAGCGTCAAAATCACGTATCCGTGTCCGATTTACAGTTTTGGAATTTGTCTCGGAGACTGTGCACACGCCTCAGTTGGCCCGAGGGTTGGCTTCCTGCAGAGGGCTTCGGAGAATCTGCGTCTCCACCTGCCGGGGTGCTCCGCGCGGTCTCAACACTTTTGAGCAGACACCCACCGCTGGCTGCGATGCCCGTGATGCCTGCGCTGAACTCCACCGTGATTTCTGCAAATGGTTTTTGTGGAGACTGTCCCCACGAATTTGCATTCACGGTGAGTATCTTTCTTGCGATGCTTCTGACCGGGACTTCCATGGTGGCTTGTGTCAGTCCAACCTTTCTGGTTGAGGTCATTTCGGGTGACGATGAATTCCCATTGATTAAAATGCGCGAACTGCACGGCAGAGGGGGCCGTGTGGTGATCACGACAGGGTTTTCGTCTTCAGCTCGTTTTACAGATACACTGGGTTGGCATGTGTCGATGTAATTTTCGGAAGGTTTTGGCTGAATAGACGTTAAGCAGTCCTGATGGTACATGTTGTTTGTCATCTTTGGTTCAATCACCGCCGTGCTTTGGATGTTACAAGGAACAGTCCTGTCAATGACAACTATCTTTTCCGTGTCTTGTAGAACGATTTCTGAACCACAGTATTGCGTGTGTTTCTCTGTGCTTTCATACAAATGCTCAGTGAGCCAAGATTTGGATGTATCAGAGTCATGTTCTTGGACATGATCTACCTGGTCAGTACTACCAAGAACAGCATTTGGACGAAGCTTCTTCTCTGCATTTATTTCTCCGTCTATCCTGTTTTTGGACGTACCCATACTGACGACAAAATAAGTAACACAATTTTCAACACTTTTGGATGTTGTCAGCTTTAGACTGGATCTCCGTTTGGTCGTTTCAGTTGTGGATTCTTTTGTTCCATCTTTGGTATCCTGAGAAGCCACACATTTTGAGCCAGAATGTTCTATAGGAACATGAATAACAGAACGAGTGTTGATTGCAATTTTACTTTTTTTATGCTCCAATTCCTTGTCCTTGGTTATAATTTCTGGCTCAGAATTTCTCCGCTCCAGAAGGGAGTATTTAGACTTAAGGTCATGCACAGTGGAACAGGTTTTGTGATCAGAAATCGCAGTCTCCTTTAACATGGTGGCGGCACAAGCAGTGTGTTCTGATGAGGTGGGAGATCTGCAATGATCTGGAGAGAATGGCCGTGGAAAGGCTGTAGACAATTTGCTTTTGTGGGCTGAGTTAGGGAGCGCCTTGCTGTAGCCCGAAAACGAGGAGGACCTAGACAGACCAGAGCTGCAACGGGCATGTGGAAATCCGGCAACAGAAGATCTGTGAGGGCCGAGGGAAGTGACAGTTTGTGGGACAACATATGCTGGTGGTGACACAGGTGGGGGAGACTTAGGAGTGTAGCGATCATAATAAGACCGGCTCTGATCTTTTACAGCACCCGTTGGTGGGAATTGGCCCGTGAAAAAGGTTGGTCGCCAAAATCCAAATGATGATGGCATCGGTGAATTATGCTCATGGCGGTTTGATCTGTAAGGCTGCTGAGGCCCTGTCGTGGGATGTGCCTCTGAAGGGCTGGCCATCAAGGGAGACAGAGGTGGGCTTGTTGGGGTAGGTGAAGATGGCTCACTGATAGAAGTCTGCTTCTTGTTGAGTTTGTTCTTCAAGGCTGCCTTACGTATGTGTTCTGTGGTTGGCAGCATTGACGGGGCAGAATGCTGTTTCTTCATTGTGAGGTAACCTTCAGCTCTTGAACCTTAAATAAGAGAAACAACATATGCAAGGTAATAAATGATCGATGTATGTCAGAATTCGTAACTTACTGCTCATAGCAGTGAGCTTAAATTTTTACCGTACCTCCAATGGACCGTTAGACACACGCTAAAGAATTGTTGATGAAACTAATAATGATGGTTCACAGCTGATCGTTACCATAATGTTCATGTTAACAATTGAAACTTAAAAGTGGGTGTGTGGCTCAGCGATCAATGTGCTAAGCTGGCACCACTGATATATCATGGGATTGCATTTGAGCATCTGCTCACGATTAAAGCACGTTTTCAAGTGTAGCGTTTTGATGGTCGTTCGCCAATAAAAGCATGAAAAAAACCCACCAAATTATATTTGGTTTAGCACTTTATTTGGCAAACTTCTACCTCCAAGAATGATATATTTCTGAGTATAATGTGATTAAAGTTTGACTCTGCAGCATGGCAGGTGGGAAAGCGTCACTCTTTAGTGTGGAGGTCACTTGAAGATATTTCAGAAGTAGTTCTGCTTTATCTCCTTATGCGGACCACTCTCCAACACGGGGTGATGCACTGCTAGCTGCAAAGTTCTATAACGGAAATGTATTTGTCTCATTACATGGTTATGTTTTTTACAAATTTGTAATACAATTGAGAAAATGTGTTTAAAAAAAATACACGTCACTTGACATTGAAATAAAACAGCACGTGTTTCGTAGATAACACAAGTCAACATCACATACCGACAGTGGCCCCTTGCAGCATCTTGTGTTCCAGCAAAGCCGCCAGCTGCTGGCTGGCCTTCTTGCGCTGTTCTCGGTCTACCTCGTCCCTGTCTGTCTGCGCCTGGGCCTTTAGTCGCTGGTTGTACTGCCTTGCCATGTGCAGCACGTGGGCCCGGCTTCGCTCTTCCTCCGTTCTGGCTCTGCTCGTTTGGCCGTTACCGCCAGGGCAAGAGGCTGTGCGTTTGGTAGCACACGTGTCTTCGCGTGTTTTTTTGGCAAGTCTTTCTTGAAAAGTGAACGTCTCTTCTTCTGTATTCTTTGGATGAAATGTGCCGTCATGCCGATGGCAATCTGGGACACGGGTATCGTCTTCCACGATGCTGTGTTGTGATTGTGGCGATTCCTTTGTGTTGTGTGTAGCAGCATCACACTCTGCTTCTTCTTCCTCTTCAATAAACAACGGTTCGAATTTATCAGTGCAATCAGGAAAGTCCTTAATGTCAACGCCCTGTTTTTCATGCCCATCAGAACAACCCAATTCATCTGTTGGTGAAAAGCCATTTGGTCCTAAATTAACACAAGATGTTACATTACTCTGCAATTGTACAGTTTCTGACAAGTCCTGGCCTTGTCGGCCGAGGATGCTATTTGTCGCAGTATCTGGCTGTATCTCTACAGATCCGTCAGCACATGCACCACCATTTTCAACAAACAACTCCTCACTCTCAGATGTGCGACTAAGTGAAGTGCTACTCGCAAAACTGGAATGAGAGGCAGAATCTGTACAGGTGGGAACTGTGCAAGCACCCGTGACCTCTTCCTGTTGAGGATCCCCAGTTGTTGCTTCACCTTCAGAGCCGCTGACGCAGTTTTCTGTTTCAGAGTCGTCATCATCATCATCCTCATGGGAACTTTCATAAGTGCTTTCCTTTATCCTCTCCATGAAATTATTACGCAGCATGTAGGCAATGGACGATGGCTTACTCACAGGCTCCGATGAAACGGTTTGAATGAGAGGATTCAGCTGCTGGTCCACAGTTTCCCACACGGGCTCAAGTCCTGCAGAGTTGCCGCTGTTTCGTAACAGACTTCTACTCGGGGGTTTCAGTTCAGGGCGATGTGCTGAGTTTTTAGCCAGGCTGCTTATTTTTAAAACAGAATTTTTCACAACGCCCTTCGGAATGAACGCCATGCTCTCTCTCTTCTTGGAAACAGGCATTGCCGATTCTTCGTTTAGGTCAAAGTTCTCATAGAAGCTTTTGATCTTTTGCAGGAGGAGCCTATCCTTGTTGTTTAGTGTGGAGAAAGCTCCACTCTCAGCAGCACTTGGGGCTCTATTTTGAGGATTGGGCACGGTTTGGTATCTCTGCAGCTTTGGCCTTTTTACAGTTCCGTTGTACGGTACTTTATCGTTGCCTCCATCATAAAACAATTCAGCAGGTGCTTGCTTTGGCTCAGTGGCATGCAGGGTTTCACATGATTGAACAGAAGGATTGGGATCAGACTTTTGCACAAGAGGAGATGTACTTAGAGCGGTGACGCATTCAGTTGCGTCAGAGCATTCCGCATCGGATGGAACATCATGCGACATATCGTTAAAGCTCTTGCTTTCAAACTCTTGTTGTGCTAAAGTGACAATTTCAGGACTTGTGGACCTTGAATTGGTTAGAGTTGCCGAGGTATTTTCTTTCATATGCAAGTTTTCCCCTTCTCCATTTTCAGTAGCAGGCATCAAATCCCCAAGGGAAAAGTGCTCAAGTTTTTCATCATCCATTCCACCGTCATCCATGATTTCATCAGTTAATGCACATGCACCCTTGCTATTGATCAAACTATCCTCTTTATCCATATCAATATCTTCAACTGGCTCAGCACTTTCTGAACAGAAATCGTCAAAGAGAAACGATTTTGAAAATGAAGACTTCAACCAATCCAAGTTCAATTCAGACGCCAATAGATCCAGCATCACCTAGCAAGAAAACAGATGAGAGGCATGTCATGTTTACGTTACTAGACAAGTCAAGCACTATTTGCTTGTACGCAAGTTGATATCAGTGAAGATTAGGAAGATCATGATTACAATTACGATTGATATGATAATCGTGATAATTAAATAATCACAGTGTGTTCTGTAGATATTGTCTGAAAGTTAAAGTGAGCACCTGTGCTGATATTGAGGGCTCGAATACAGATTTGACCTCGGATTCTGAATTCTCTGAAACCCCATCGCTCTGTAGGAAGAGAAAAAATAAAACATCTCAGTAAACAGTAAAGCACTGTAGTACATGTTCACATGCTGTGCACATTTACACGGGGTGGAGCATTGGCACAAGGGTGAGCACAAAGTGAAACATTCCCGGTGACCTGAATTCAATTCCCAGCTTACATCAGCGGCGGGTTAAATCTGAACTGCTTCTGGCTCATCTTCGCCAACCTTTACTGACCAGCATGGTGAAAGATGGTAAAGCCTCTCCCATAGCTGGCATGGCGTGACGAGGCTTTAATCTAAGCAGCATACCGACAAACGGCTTAATTAACATGGACGTTTAACAAGCAATTGGCTTACCCCTCCACAGCTGTCATTCCCTTTACGGAATTTGTCCTCTCCTGGTCGTATCTTGCTCTCACTGCTTGCGCCTTCAAAATTGTGGCCGCCAAAATCATCTCCCCACGCATCGAGCTCGTGCTCACTGCCCCGCCGTGCCGGTGCCGGCAAGCTGTCACAACTGCGGTGTACGTCTCCCCTGCGAGTTCCTTCGCCCGCATCCAGGCTGTCGTTGCTGCAGTGCCTGCGCCTCGCGAGGCAATTATCGCTGCCGCCGTGCCGAGGCCCTCCCGCCGCGGGAGGGCCACCCTTCTCCAGGCCGTACTTCCTGGGGCCCAGGAGCGGGCTGTCCACTTCCAGGCTGGTCATGCTGCCCCGGCTCAGGAGACCGGCCACCGGCTCAACGCTGTCCAGGCCGTCGCAGCTCGAGTGATGCTCCTGCGTCTCGCCAGCCTCCAGGAGCTCCGAGCTGCTGCTGGGCTCGAACGACTCGCTGTCGCTGAGGAGCTCCCCGACACTGCCCGATCGCTGGGGAGGCACGGCAAATGTCAGGCGTGATGCTTTGTGCGCAGAAACGGAGCATAAGAACATGATCTAGCATGCGTTAGTTTTAATTAAGCAAAGTTGTGATATTTTCTGTGACGGTCGCTTTTTTGAAGAGTACATGTTGATTTCTTATTAAGAAGAATTGACAATTCGTATGATGGCCAGTGGTCAAGACTCGTGTCGGAGTTGCAGCTAGATGAGAAACATGCCCATGAGGACATCCACTCTGAAGGTAGAGCAGTGAAATCAGCTCGTGTGCAAGTGTTCGATGGAATGCTGCATCACGGGACTGTGGGAGATGGTGATGGCTTGGCAGGACCATCATGTGGCCATGGTTTGATCGTGGCTGATGATGTTTAAATAAATAAGTTATTGCTGCGTATGAACATTTATTGCAATACACTTACCATTCTCAGATCTACTTCAGTCCATCCAGTCACAGTGCAGGATATGTAAATGAAACCAGACATGAAGTCAGCACAGTACAAACATTTCCAATTTCAAAGGGACATTATCATGACAATACTTAAGGATATTTATAAACTTTAGGGCCCTTGTGATTTTATTGTGATTCCATGCCTTTCTTGACTGACCACAGTGACTACAAAAATATTCATTCTTTGCCTATGTGGCATCATCACAAGCACGGATAATAAAACACTCAACACCTTCGTCAATAACACTGCCCAAAAATGAAAAATTGATAGGTGGTATTTCAGGAAATGGCCCTTCTTCATAGCACACTCGAGGCCAGACAGACTGAGTGGATAAGAGTTGGAGACAGTACACAGTGGTCTAGATGTATTGTGACCCCCAATTAAATTCTCGAAAACTTTTTTTAAAATTAAGGTTTATTTAAAACAGAAATGAATATGCAAAGGAAAGAATGCGAGGGCTAAATTAATTGGGAGTCACAAGACATCGGAACCACCCTGTACTTTACACCAAGGGGCCTGATAACATTTATATATTTTTTTGTTTCCTGATGAACAGTTTTTAATCGGTATATGAATAGTTTCCTTTTGGTCGCTGTTTGAATGACAAACCCTTCAATAATCAAGGTATTTCTAAATAAACTCATTTGTATTCAAAGTATAATATACAGTATAGCCGGCACAATGCTTTATGGGAAGAATTGTTTGTGCGAGGTCAATGCATTTTTCGCTCACTGTGCTGCCAGATCGGAGTTCAGTACATTTCCACAACTGTCAACCAATTACGTATTTTTTTTGTCTTTTTGAAATTATATTACAATTGTCCTCACGTCATCATGTCATGAGATCATGTGTTCATTTGTAACTCTTGTACAGCAGCGAAAGTCCACGATGAAGGCCCATGGAAGGAGATAACAATATCTTCTTGGTTCTTTCGGTAAAGTCACGTAGAAGGGAAGTAATAAAATAATAAAAATAAAACAATAAAACAATTCTCACGACGTTTCGGCCACAACGCAAGCAGCCGTCCTCAGGCGAAGAATGAGAACATTATCAAGCTAGGAGCTTATATAGGTGTAGCGAGGAGGAGCGCCTTAACAAAAGAATGTGCATATGAAGAGGAATTTAGCATACCAATGGACAATGCGTAGGGGGTGGGCGGAGGGGTTTCAAAGTCCCATTATGCCCATGCATTATGCAGGATCAACAGCACCACGGGGGGGGCGCAAGGAACAGCGTTAATAAAGGAAAGGAATGTTAGTGATATGTAGCTGCATTTACCAAACAACCACGTAGAAAACCGAAGTGAAAACTACATAAAAAACTAAAATATAAACTGATACTTACTATACTCTACAATAAGCTGAGTTACTAACAACAAATAATAAAATTACAATTCTACGTCGTAAGAAGTATATAATATACTTCCATCTAAACTTTATTCTCTTAGCATATACAGTACTATATACTGCCATAGATAAACCCAACATTAAATTATATACTGTATTGCTGTAAACCACCCTATACTTTATACATTTTAATATAACACTATGTATTATTCAACTCACCCTAATGTGTATCGAAATGGTTTATTACGTCCTTCCAATGATTGCTAAGCCTGAATCCATCTTCTCGGTTAAAATTGTCTCTGTGTTTGTATATGTGGATCGCCTCATGAACGAATCTCTCATGATAGCCAGATGGCTTGCAGAGAACCTCCGTCTTGGAGAAGTCAATGTCATGTGAGCCCACTGAGTTGTAACAGTGGTCTGCCACGGCTGAGGTGTTTGTCCTACCGTGTTTTAGATCAGCTTTATGTTCACGAATGCGGTCTGAGACGTGTCGTTTGGTTTCCCCAATGTAACTGCTACCACAGAGGCAACTTAGTTTGTAGACGCCAGGGTACTGTATGTCTGGAATCACATCTTTTACAGATGGTACCAGATCACGGATTTTATGTACTGTGTTGAATCGGACCTGGATCTTGTGTTTAATCAGGATTTTGGAGATCTTTTTTGTGACCCCAGCAATGTAGGGTAAGGTGATGGTCTTGAAAGGCTCCTCAACAGGATCTTTCTTGATGGTTGGAGTGATGGCTTTGCGGATTGTGTAGTCGGAGTAACCATTAGCCTTAAGAGCTTGGCGTACGTGTTTGAGTTCACTGGAAATGTGTTCATGGTCGGAGATGCATTGGGCTCTATGATATAGAGTCTTGATGAGGGAATTCTTCTGGGATGGATGGTGGTGGGAATCCGGTTTTAGATAAGCATCCGTGTGGGTGGCTTTCCTGTAGACAGAGTGGCTCATTGAACCATCAGGTCTCCTTTTGATTAGGACATCCAAAAAGGGTAGCTTGCCATCATTTTCGACTTCCATGGTGAATCTGATGGCTGGGTGTATGGAATTGATGTGGTCGAGAAATTGGTCTAGAGCAGGCCGGCCATGTGGCCAGATGACAAAAGTGTCGTCTACGTACCTCTTCCATAAGGTCGGGCGTAGAGTGGCAGTCTGGATGGCGTCCGTCTCAAATTTTTCCATGAAGATGTTGGCTACAACCGGAGATAGGGGGGAGCCCATTGGGGTGCCCTCAATTTGCTTGTAGAAGGTTCCATTCCAGGTGAAGTATGTATTGGTTAAGCAGTGTCTCACCAGGGCGGGTACCCCAGCATTTAATCCTTGATGAACCAAGTCTTCAATGATTGCGATGGTGTCAGGCACAGGCACCTTGGTGAACAAGGAAACCACATCAAAACTGACAAGCAGGTCCTCTGGGGACAGGGCAATCCCCTTGATTGTCGATACCAGGTCAGTAGAGTTTAGTACTGCAGAGGTGGTTTTTCCAGTGAAAGGCCGTAGTATTTCGGACAAAAAACGAGCCAGTTTGTAAGTGGGGGAGTTGATAGTAGAGACAATGGGACGAAGAGGTGTATCTTCTTTATGTATCTTTGGCAAGCCGTACAATCTTGGTGGCCTGGCTGCAGAAGGTTTCAACGAGAACTGTTTGGTCTGATCAATTAATGCGGTTGAAGCAGAAATGATGTTGTTGGTTTTGGAGACGAGGCTGTTGGTGGGGTCTCTTTTTTTTAATTTACATGTATTTTTAAGGCGTCTTCCACTAATGATATCTGCACATATATCAAGAAAATTCCCTTAAAGTGACTTTTTTTTAAACCACACACTAGGGGGTGCTGCACTTTCCCACACATCCTGCTGTAGGGGACTTGTTCATCACGTGGCAGTCAAAGGAATATTTAAACAACGAAATCTCACAGCTGGGATTTCAAAACCAATTCTAACACGATAACCCTTTCGTGTAGTCACTGGCGACCAGGCTAAGACCATTAACTGACTCCACTTTGAGAACCCAGTTTGACTTCGCAGTGGTCCCACCACGGATTTGATCACGTGATCTCAGTGGCGTCAGCTACTCGTCACCAAACCTACGCACAACACAAGAACTGCGCACGAGGGGGCGCTCAAAGAGCAGGCTAAGGCGGAGGCCGTTCGAGCTTTGTGCTTTCACTGCCATCTGCGTCTTCATTGTCCAACTTCGTTTATGTTTGCCCTCAAATATTTGCTCAATCATAGCACGTACAGCATAGGCCTCTATTACATGGCCGCGCAGAGTACTTACAAAGATGCTCTGTTTTGTGTCAATAAATAAAGTAATATTTATTCATTGTGGTTGAAAAATTAGCTTGTTATACCAGCCCATGATTACCTATTTCGCTAATACTGTCACGAGACTGTAAAGTACACAAGCAGACAGCTGATAAAACATTTGGCATTGTGCCGACAGCAAAACTTTTGTAAGCACAGTAAATGTATATAAATCAACACCCCACAATGTCCCTTTGTTTACCTATATATTGTTTTAAGCCAGTAACATCTTGAAGTGGTTACGTGTTGAAAAAAAGACTAAATTATTTCGTACACTTGCGCTTTGTCTCACTAATTCCTTAAATACATTTTCGAAGGAATTAATTCTGCAGAGATTACTTAAGTTCACCCTAAACCCACACGGAAACGAGAAACAAAACACACCGAGTGGCTCTAAAGTTCTTGCTTTTCTTGTCGCAGGTTCTAAAAAACGGGAACAAGAACATTTGAAAATGTGAATAATAATGTCACCAAACGCACACGAAATAAAACATTCACAATTACATACTTTCTAAGATATTACTCAGAGTAATTTTGAACCACAGCCCGACAATTAACGTGATGCATGCAACACAGGAAATGGCAAAAACTGAATACTGGAAAGTCTGAAAGATGTCAGCAGACACAGCTTAGGGTAACCTGTGTACAAAATCCCATGGCAGTGATGGAGGGAGCTGGAGGGGGAAGAGGCCCCCTGCTGAAAGCTGAGCCTCCCTTGTTAAATCCTTGTAGTACAATTAAGCAGCAATAGGCGTCGAGGCTTTTCCTCAAATACAGTACATAAGGGGCACAAACTGGATCATAATACACGACAGACAAAAGGAGACCATCGTTATTAATTCTGCTTAGGGTTTAACATTTGTTCAAAGTTTGTTGAACATTGGCTGTCATGACCCCACTCCCCCAACCTTCCCCCTGAGCTTTTGAATGCCCCCCCCCCGACCCCCCGGATGTACAGGTTTGCCGTGCTCCCTAACAGCGTGTCGGACGACACAACTGACCTGACTTGCGTCGACCTCTTCGCAAGGCGAAGCTGCCGGTGGTAGGCAGCACAGGCTGTGCGTGAGGCTGATCTGCACGAACAAAGCAAATAAAGGGGACACCCCAAGCATTAGGGCAGGCTCGACGGTCGTACGCTTTATCTATTGCCACGAAATGTCTCTGGAGGCAAGCAAATGTGGCACTCAATGCATAAAGCCCTAGGAACAGTAATTCGCAATGGGAGACTGCGCTGGTGATCCTTCCAACGTTATCATTAAGTTGGTCTCTGATTATAATAACAAATTACGCCCCTGTCTTTTGTTTGACCATAGTGTATTACGTCGGAAACTATTCAATTGTCTTCACCAAGCCGTACTAACCAGCGTGCTGAAGTATAGCAAATCACACCTGCAATTTGCGTGGTGCAGGGAGATTTTCATCCAGCAGTGGATATCTAAAGATGGCTGTATATGTATTATTCAAAGAAAAAGATCCCAAATCGGTTTTACTGACAAAGTAAATCACTCTTAATTTTGGAGCTTTCGTGACTGCAGGAATTATTCTTTGGTTCTTTCGGTTAAGTCACGTCTAAAGATAACGTCGCTATTATTTTAATTTATTATTTTATCTTTAGACGTGACGTAACCGAAAGAACCAAAGTAAATCACTTAAAGCTACGTAACTGGATATTTATGCTCTTTAAGCATCTGTAGAAGTGACTGTTCTACTTTAAAAATCATATAATATTTCATCATCGTCACTATTGCCATTTATTATTTATATAGTGTATCATGGTATCATGCCCTGCTCTGCAGATCTGGAGGCGCAAAAACATAGTTAAAACATGAAGTCAAATATGAAAACATGAAATACAATATTCTAGGTACAAATGATGATTGTGTTTGAACGGACACATTATCGAACACGACACTGTACTTACGGAAAGCGTCCATCTCTAAGATGGCTTGTTTGGCCTACAAAGCAAAGAGATTTGCATCAATGATTACATAAATTTTACATAAACAAACATAAATGCTGGCTTAAAAGTATTTTGAAATCTGGTGGGCCCACAGTGGAGACTACAAAGGGCAAATTAAAGCAATTTTGTGATCTACAATTTCCTTGAAATGAAGGAAAAACAAATGTGACGTGACCTGACAATGTGAGATGCCCTAGCAGGCCACACTCCTCTACGATCACATAGTTTTACTCATTCGAGACAATTTCGCTCACACTAACTCCGCTTCTCCGCTGACAAAAAAAGTTTTTTAAAATAATGCCAGTTCCAATGACCATCTCTGATAAATACACCCATCAATGGTTAAACATCACAGCAATAAAAAACAGTATTTAATATTATATGCAGTTTATAAATACACATTTTATTATATAGACATAAAAGCGAAGGATATTTTTCGTACCAAACTCGTGAAATTTTTAATTACAGATATAATTTAGAATGTTTTCCTATGCATTAGATATCAAACAATGTTGACAGGAGAGATGGCTAACCATCGAATAAAGATGGTCACTGCATTGCGCCCTTTCAGGTGTGCTTCTGCGGCCATCTGGAATGCCCTTCCTTCTGATATTAGAAAGCCACTGGAGCTATGCACTTTTAAAGTATCTAGATTTATATAGAACAGTTTTTTGTGTTTAATTTGTTGTCTTTCCCCTGCATCTCCGATTAGCACGGTCGGCTACATATGGTGAGAAGTTCAACATACTGTACAATACATATGTACGGTGCGAAAGAAGTTCAACATAGGCACGTGACTGATTTGAGGGACTATCAAAGGGAATACTGCAGATATAAACACCAACGAAAAGAACCTAATCTTTCATTTCATCTCTGCATTCCTCAGTGATCACAGATAACCTCCAATATATGGCTCCCTCATAATTCACACGAAATATATTTTTTAAAAGGCTTAATAAAATAGGCTTATTCTTACTCGTCCATGAAATATCTCATTATTTTAGCACAAATATCGTAGTTAAAGATGTATAAATGTCATATGACACTATTTTATGTGTTATTGAGTGCGGTTGAATATTTTTCATAGAATAATTATTATAACGTATAATGCATAGAAATATCAGAGCATCTCATGACACCCTATACAAGACAATCATAATTAACAGTGTTGTGAAAGGATAATGAAAATCATTATATGATAATCATGTACATTTTATATAAAATTAGGTCACAATTGCAATATATATGTTGCATTTTAACAAGTACTTACATTCCAAATACTTAAAAGTTTAGTCTAAAAATGTTAGACCTGCATTTGAGATGAATATGCTGCCAAAGTATGGTGCAGCAATATCGATTATTATCATGCAGTCATGGTCAACAAACAGAAGGGGGAAGCGTTTTTTAGCACCGTGTGTATGTTAAACTTCTTTCACACAATACCTAGCCAACCATGCTAATCGGAGGCACGTAACATGACTCACGCTACACTCATCACAACCGCCATATGCCACTGATAGGCCACGTAGGCTGCTCAATCCATGAATCAGCCAGCCATCACCTCACTCTTTGTGTGGAAGGAATCTGGTGAGTAAGTTCGACAGGCCACTTCACAGGCCAAGCAATACTCAACATGTGCCGCCACGTCATCCCCGATGCCTGGTACTTGTTACCATTAGACTTTAGCGGTGGCCTCTCATGCCGACGTGAGAAATGGGCTGACGGAACGAAACCTCAAACGTTTAAGAGCAAGAGGTTGTGTTTAAAATGAAATAAAACTAGTGAGTGTATGGCTCAGCGTGAAAGATTTACGTACGTGAGGGAAAGAAGAGGTCTGGTTAAAGTCTGACAGTGCAATGTTCCTTTTACATCAGACAATGACGAGCCGGGTCAGTTATGAGAATACGTGCAAGCTGAGCGTTTCAACAGCAGCAGCGGTCACCTTGAGTGGGATTTTTCCTGGGTGATTCTCTAGGATGAGCCGTTTCAATTCGTGGATCCAGAGCCTCTTTTCATCAAAGGAGCGTGCCTGAAATAACAATATTAAAGTTCACAGACACACCATGATCCGGGTGTACCCAGGGCTTAGTTTAAGCTGGGTCTGTCTGGGTCGAAGACCCCAAACATAAGTTTTGCACCTGGCACACTGCATCCAGTATAAGTATTTCAATGCCTTTGGTTGTTAGTCACGTGCCTATTTCAGTCCACGAGTGACCCCGGAAATATTGCTTGAGAAATGATGCCCTGGGTGTAACTTGTCATGAAACGGTTTGGGCACATGTCAAGCCGCATAGAACCGAGAATAAGGAAAACACGAGGATGCTTTGTAATTTCCATTTGTGAACGTGGAGAAAGTATCTCAGCCAAAAAGTTCATATTAATGTTTTCCTCTAATGAGTTGTGGAAATTTCAGCATGTTAAAAGTAAAAAACCGGAGCAATAAAATGCATAAGTTATAGCAACTTTGTGATTTATTAACCAAAAAGGAAACATTTAGTTTGACGGCCCAATGTAGACATCACAAGTTAACTTTGGCAGAAAGATCGTGTTGTGAGGACCAATGTCATTCTGTATTGCTGGATAATTATATACAATACACACACACACGTGCATATGCTATATTAATTAACATTCATGAAAAATTTAATGTGAAGCTATTTCAGCTTCCATTACTGAAATATGACTTGTGTACGTATCAAATGTACTATGAAGCTATCAAGAGCTGATTGGTCAATACCAGTCACTCGATCAGATTACAGTTCAACCTAACCCATCCACGTGATATTACACATCTACGCACCTAAAGGCAAGGTGTCTGCACAATATCAACCAGTCAGAAGATTCTTGATCCCTGGAGGGAAATGACCTCAGATTTTGGCTGGCATCGGCCACCCCTGCTGTTCCGAGCGTTTATTACTTCCTGAACCCGAGAGGCAATCCATCTCTCAGCGGTCTCCTCCCAGGAGGCAGTGTTTCACGGGACTGCTCTGCCCCTCGGCATTTGTGACCGGCCGTTTGCGTGTTGGCGCAATGCGAATGGAGGAGGTCACATTTGCAAGCAATTTCTCAAGATTGTGAACAACTTGCTAAGCAAACAAAATTCAAATTCTTCACGCAAACCCACAGCCAAACACACATGTAATTAGTTGAAACTGAAAACACGATTATAACCGTAGATACACAAACGTGAAGACCAAATCGTACTTGTGATGCTATCATTAAAGCATACGCAGTGATGCATAATAGCCGTCTGCAAAGTGAGATCATGGCTCTTAAAAGAGCACGAGGAATGCATCGGAGATGAAGGATGCTGAGCCAACCTGCACTGTGTGCTGAACCTTGCTGTTTTTGAAGTGGCGGACGCTGAAGCTGAGAGGCTCCTTGGGAACGTGTTCCACAAGCATGAGGTTTGAGCACTGAGGGACCATAGAGGATGTGTGAACATCAACACTTTGCCAAAGAAAGACCTCACTCCAAGCAACATTTGCATAACCAAGATCACTTCATACATAGAGGGGGAAATCGATTATAAGCACAGTTCTAATATAAGCAACGCATCGTTACATCACACCGGTAGGGGGAAAGTTAGGGGTAACTTCAGATACAACGCACACTTTGGTATATAAGCATAGCTGGACCTTCTCCCAAGGGGCGTGCTGTTATTCAGATGTTACAGTACTGCATTTATTATTTTTTTGTCAGGAGATTAAGAGGTTGCCTTCCGTGTTCTGCTTTGTTAAATGCTGTACGAGATTTCCCATTCATTTCAAATGACATCGTTACAAAATATCCTTAGCCTTGGACTCGTTGAATTGGCCTGTGGTTTCTCCTTCGCCGACCCCTAGGCTTATCCCCCCGTGCCCGTTTGCTCCTTCCTGTGCGACTCGCACACCGGGCTGCTCACCAGGATATGTGCCTTGTAGGCGTAAGCGTCGTCGCGTCTCTTGGTGAGCAGGAGGATGCAGTGGAAGAGGAAGAGGGAGCGCTCGTGCCGTGCACGATGCACTCGGAACGTGCCCTCCAGGACCAGCTCGCCGTAGCGGCACAGCTCAGGGCCCTGCCACTGCACCAGCTGCGCCTGTATCTCCTGCAACCCGCGCGGTCGCAACGGTACAAGTCATGCATTCCCATCGACTCCCCTGATTACTTTTGAAAGTACGTTTGGTAATTGGGCTTTACAGCAGCTTGTCCTATGGAACTATGCATGTTCCAAATAATGTGGCTTTTTGTTGGCCGAATCTACATAAACCATTTCAGCTAATAGGTCGGAGGTGGAATGAACAGGTTTGGAGCCTTAGCGGGGGTTAATTACGTTGTTGTGAAGGTAAGAGAGGCAAGACCTAGATGCTTGGGCACGTGTTGAGAAGACACAAAGAAGGTGGATTAGATTGGCCATGGAGATGAAACTGGTGTAGGACAGGAGGAGGAGAGGGAGACCGAGGGCGGGATGGATGGATGTCATGGAATGAGATATGAGGATGGCAAATGTGATGAGAGAAGAATTACAGAATAGATGTGAGCTGTGGCTGAGCATTGAACTGGGGCTGCTGAGTTAGCGTGCTAACCACTGTACCACTGTACCACCACTCCACCTACTGCTCGATAGGCCTTAAAAAATTTATTTTGGCAAAATATTTTGACACCGGTGATATATTATTTACATTTGAAATTGAATATATTGAAACTGTGCATAATATAAAATATAAGTGCCTCTCTGTTCTGTTTGGTCACCCTAGATTGACATTACTCTGCAGTAATTGAGTTTATCATAAAAAAAACCAACATTCACTTGCGACAAAATGGCATTAAAAACAGCTGTGCTTTTCAGTTTTTCTAAGCAGACCGCATGCCAGAAATTCCAGCTCTATTTGGTCCCTAATGCATTTGGGCTCTGTAACATTTTTTTTAGTTTGCAGTTCAAATCTGAGCCATTTGTCTTGTTTTGTGGAAGGCAGAGTTTCATTTAACAGGATGTATTGGTACTTATTGCACACACACACAAAAATCCAAGCTGTGAGATTGTAATTACTGTAACTGAAATCCACAACTCACATGATACCCAGAAAGGCAGCAAACATACATTACAAATCAGCAACTCGCTAAGGCCAAGACACACGAAACAATCACTCGAATGCTTTGGTGAAATGAATCTGCTCGTGAACTCATGGAAGATTTTCCTTTGCCATCTAACGAAACCATCAATGATAAGACGTAACTTTGAACGAGCAGCAAATAAATTGAAAGCAGCTTTCAGTAAATAACATGAATGTGCATGCTTGGCAATTCCCAAATTCCACGTCCTGTGCAGTATTATAATAATCATCATTATCAGTAATTGTCTACCCACTGCTGAATAAAGGCTTCCTCATGCTTTCATCGGTCATGGGGCCTGTCTGACCATACTTCAGTGCGGGTTGGTGAAGACAGCGTAATGTTGCCTTGCCTCTCGCCAAGTACATATCTGGTGTTGGGTGCCCCGATCTAGTACAAACACTCAGGTCTTAAAGTCTCTCAAACCTTTTCGCCACATCAAGGCAGTGCCACAATAAAGAAGAACCACTCGTACCATTGGCATAATACATTGCCTAGTATTTTGTTCAGTTTAATGCAGGACTATGCAGTCAGCAGAGAACCCCATTGTTGCCCTGTACCCATGCTCCAACAACTATGCTCGCACTGACAGGGGTGTATGGGAAGGCCGTCATTCAGCAAGCCATTGACAAAAGGGGCTGTACGTGTACGTTCACATGAGTTCGGCGGGACTCCCCACGTGACCGCTGAAGCGAGTCATTGTCAAGCGGCACGGACCTGAACGCGGGCAGCGTGCTCATGCTTGCGCTTGATGTCGTTGATGTGCCACGCCACGCTGGTCATGGTGGCTGTGGCCTCCTCGATGACCTCCATGCCCTCCGCAAGGCCCTCGTAGTGGTTCGCTATTTCCTGCAGCCACAAAGGTAAAGGTAGACTTAAAGGTGCAGCCCTGCAATTTTGCTTGCTCATGTCACTGCTGGCGGGAAGGGCCTCCAAGAGCTCTCGAGAGAATCGTTTCTAAGATAATATTTAGGCCTGCTCCTCCACACCAACCAGAGGTCAAAGAAGAGGTGGGAGCACTCGCACTTTACCCACCCACACGGGGCCTGCTGATCAACTAACTGTGGATTACCCAATTATACTCCTGGGTGGACAGAGGCAGGGGAAATTTAGAAACTTGTACCATTGTTTCAACTGCCACTCCGGAAACCTCTGGATTTCATGTTTAGTGAGCTGACCATTAACACCATGGCACCCACCCATTTACAGCATTCATCAAGCTCAGTGCGAGCTTTGAGGAAACATTTGAACTAACAAGCTAAGTTGATGACATTGATAAAATAAGCACGCGGAGTCCGACAATGGCTATGGGAGGCCCTGTGCACGTGGGCATGACTCACTCGCAGCAGCAAGTGGTATTTAAGGATGCGCTGCACGGGCTTCAGCAGGTAGCACCCGAGCGGCAGCGAGTGCTTCAGCGACGCTTGCACCTCCCCGAAGAACCGGGTCATAACGGCGCTGCGTGCGCACTCGTTCAGCACGTCTATGGCACTGCAGGGCACCACAACACAGAATCAGGATCTTTTTCACAGATACCCAGTTGGGGCACGGGGTCAGAAAGTTACAAGAACAAACAATATGAAAACACAAGAGGGCAAGGTATAGGAATCGTAAACAAATCAGTAAAAATAATAATTAAAAATCTATGTTTATTTCACCAGGTAAAGCCAACTCGGCGAATAGCTTCTTTTTCAGAAGTGGTGTGGCCACAAATAATTTCTCAACGAAGTGGCTTATCACGTGGAAATTTATAGCAGCAAAAATAACCCACTTTATCGTCTTAGCATCTTCATCGAATTTTTATTTTTGTTAACGTATTCATGGTACGGAAAAAAGCATTCCCTTGTCATGTTTGTGTTTACGAATAATGAACGTAACTTTTAATTTACTGCTCTGTATCCATGATGATTGTAAACAAACTAGTTTAAGCACTTCATAACAGCTTTATGGATATAAAAATAATAATAATAATAATAATAAAACTTAGACAAATTTGCATACTCAAGAATGATATTTCAGATGGGGTTATTTGGGCCAAATATTTTAGTTTATTGCCATAGAAGTTATTTTATTCATAACATTTTATATCCATTATACCACCCTGCCGTAGTGATAACTGGAATTCACAAAAAACAGATAATATTATAAATAAAGGAACATGTATGCTTACTTTGGATAGTTCATACAGTACTGGGTATATATGTGAAAGGCTTCATTCTGCAGAAAAACAACAAGGCAAAGATAATTCAAATTAGCGACAACAATGTTACACGCAGAATGTAAACAAGTCCATAAATACATATGTTTTTTTTTATTAGGCGATGTGCCACTTCATGAAGACGCTGAATGAATCACCGATGACACATGAAGTTTGAAGAAACCTTGAGCATGATTCCTAAAAGGACAACATACACCAATAAACATTGCAGTGAAAAACCCAAGTTGCTGGCAATGATATCGATCATGTTCATTTCAAAACTGGAAATATGAATAGGATGGGGAATTTAATTATGCTAATGACATGTCTGCAAGATGATGTATCTTAAAAAAAAAACTACATGGTCCAAGGTAGTACATGTAATAATAAGAGTAATTTACAGCTCTTTGTCAATACACTGATTAAAAAGTTGGTCATGGAATAGTTTGAGCATGCTTTACCACTCTAGTCAATGCACATTGATGAAGGTGGCAGCCAGGACCGGTGCAGATACTCACAACTGATGTTAGCCATCTGTGAGAATCAAACTTGGGTAACCGGAATCATAAAATGGAGCGCAAACTGTTATGCCAGCACTCCGCCATGTATTAAGGAATAACAACAATGAAATGAATAGCCATCTCAAATTGTTGTCAAAATATGCCTTTAAAGATTATTTAGGACAATTTTAAAGATTATTTAGGTAATGTTTCATCGAGTCTAGAGCAGCACATCTTACGTGGGAAGGCACACATTGGAGATTAATGTGTCATGAGAACGCTAAAACTGTCAAAGTAATGTTCCCAAGAGTGAAAACATGTTTTTATATTCTGCTATCTTCTCCATAATTTAAAGATCACAACCCGAAAACTCATACTCCCAACCTTGAACCTCTTCCAAGCAACACAGTCCATGAACAAAACCTGAAGTAAAAAGCATTAAAAGACGGAATGCTGATTTTACATATTATGTAAATATGTAAGTCAAAATCACGACATTTTACTCAGGATGTGTTCATTCAATCTCTAACTGCTCCTGCATGTCTTGTCTATAATTGATAAATAAATGGCTTAGCACAGCAGGGAAGCACACAAACATGAGAAGATCAAACTAAAGGAGGCAATTTGGCAAGGGTATTGACCATGTAATTCAATAGCCAAGTAGGGCAATTGGAGTATCCGTAAAGAATAATAAGATCTACAGGGGGTAAAGGCTCCCGGACTTGTCTATTTTAGCCACCGTGGCAATGATGCCACCCACGTGGCTACTGAGAGAGGATCATCACGGCTCATTAAACAAGGGTTAAGACTAAATTTGCGACATTTACGGGCTGCAGATATAATAGATTATCCACGAATTAATAAAATTGACACAAGTATTTGTCTGTTCATGAGTTAGGCTTCCAGCACTCAAAAATATAATTCGTGTAAAAATTGTTCTCTAACACATGTTGGAAAGCACAGTGGAAACTAGAATAAAATAAAAGTGTAAAAAATAAGACACGATAAAGCAAACTCAAGGCACTATTAAATATACATTGCCATAACAGGATTGAAAGACAATTATCGAGGGATATTAAACCACACACAATATCAATCATGTCAGCTCGGTCTGAGCTTAACTTACATTATCTAGTTAAGCCGCGGCTCATGGACATGCACACTCAAGGTTAGCTCTGAAGTATATTTTGTAATGTCAACATACCAAACAGTAAACAACGGTAATGGGAACAACATGGGCGTTCCACCGTTCTGCACAAGAAAATGCTACTTAGCACTCCTGTGCGTGAGTGATTGCTAGCAGGTCAGACAGGGAGTCGCTGGGGGGTACACGAGCAGACTGACAATAATCGTGGCCTCATTTGCCACAAACATGTAGTCGCACTGCACGCACACCTCCCACACAAATAAGTATGCACTTGCAATTTCGAAACGTAAATATTTCCTTAAAATTGTGAACAGTATGGATGTATGTATGTACAGTGAACTCTAGGGCGTGTAATATAATCTCAGTCAGTATGTCGATACATGTAATGTAGTGATGAAAGGTAAATGTATAAACATAACTATTTGCATATTAACGCTTTGAAATGTGCGGCAATAACATTCACACACACACACGTGCCTGCACTCACGCACAAAACACATTACGAGTAATCTCTTAAAGCATTCCCACATTTAAACATTTAAATAAACTCTCTCAGAAACGAAGTCACTGCTGCCATAAATAAGGCAGAAAACTCAATTTGTGTTCCCTCACTAGGAGCTCCCAGAGAGCTCAAATGCCCCATAACTTCGCACTACTCTGGTCACAGGCATTTTCAGTTTTGGGGGAAAATATTTTTTTTTGGGAAAAAACATGTTAAAAGTGAGTCCATGGCAATGCTGAAATATTAAACATGAATCAATGGGAGATGTTCAAGGAAGATGTGAGGGCAATTATTATACATGATGGAAAGGATTTATTTTTTCATGACCAAATTAGATTTAAAAACCAGAATGATTTAAAGTTGCAATAGGCTGGACAGAGAACAGACTGCCTGTCAGGGCATATGCCATGTAAAAATTGGTGTTGCAGAGTAACAGCCAAATCCAAACTGTAGCAGCCTTTGGCAACGATGGGCAATGTATTTCATCTGATGTTTTGCAGTTAAACAAATATATATATATAAATGACTAGCTTCATGCAGCAAAAGAAAAATGTTACGATAAAAAAACTAAATTGACATAAACACATAATATTGGTTGGTATTTCCTTAATTGTTGGTGAAATATGAGGAAAGTCAAGTTTGTATACCATCTTTCATTAAAATAAAGATGGCAATTTGTTATCAAGGTCAAATCATCAGTGCAAATACGTTGATACCACCACACCTCGTGATTGCTACCTTCTGGCGCACCCTTACATAAGTGGTAAAAAGAGGTCAAGGAGTAATATGATTGATGAAAAAGTTTACATTGCTCGACCATTAAAGTAGAACTATAAATTGCGATTAACGGGATCTGCTTCGGATTATTATGTTTTGTGTAGAACTGCGGTTTACCTCAGTTGCCAGTAACTCCACGAGCACGATCTCAATTTGCAAATGGGGAAATTAAAATGACGGCATGAGGCCTCCAATTTGGCTGCCGCGTTGAATTCCTGCTGTTCGCACTTGGAATGCGCATGCACAGCAAGCACGCTAACCACCGAGAAACACCATCGTTCTGTTGGCAGTGTTAGACAGGAAACCTTCTCGTGGAATCTTGAGCAATTCATAATTTAAGCTGTCACTTAGGAAAATTGATGTTTGATAACGTTCCAAAAAAGGATAGGGGTGTATTTGAAATAATTGTACTTCATTTTGAAAGTAATCCCTGTAATACATCTGGTATCTGTAATAACCTCTCTGTGAACTAATCGTATGTTTAATAATGTACTGCCCTTGTCAGAAAGTGGAATGGGGCTTTGGCCGAGGCAAAAGCAGCGCATTATTCACATCCAATGTGGTTTCTCAGGTTGGAATGCTGTGAAAAGCCTTCGAGTGGTGCAATCCAGCAGCCCCAGCAGCTCCTTCTCGATGCAGTATTATCTGATCTGATAGAATTGTTGGCTTAAAAAAGATCAGTGTCACATATTAAAGTAGTGTATGTGACTAAATGGCTCTCCATTATTGAAATGACACAAAAACACAATCCAGTCAGGTGGTACTTTTTCAGAGTATTCACAATCACGACACAACTCTAGGGTCAATAAAACCAAGTGCAACTTCTTGCTTGGGAAGTCAACAATGGTTTTACATTACTACTACTACTCAACAATGGTTGTTGTTTGGTTAGAATGGTCTCCCGTCATAATAATTTTTAATATCCACCACTGGATCAGGCCTGCCAGTGGAGATGGGAAGCAGCCTCCCGTTAATCTGAGCATGGAGACGTTACAAGACCTTTGAAAATACAACAAATTTGGGTACATGCAATAAGTGAATAAGTTGATATAAAACAGATGATACAGCGGTACCAGGCACGATTGAGACATCTCTGCAGATTCTCTCAAGGCATTATGCACCTTTTATTAAATAATACTACTCTGACATTGTTCAGGAAATACATTAAACATAAACAGAGATTGTAATATTTCTTAGATATGCTAAATCTAATTAATACACTTTATATATGTACACACAAGCACGAATAAGTGTCGAAAATGTTAATTATTGAAATTATTTCTCCATTCAGTAACAGTTCACACAGATGTGAATGTTTTTAGACATTTATGAAAATGTATTTCAAAGCATGAAATGTTTTTTTTATTTTAAATTATTTAAATAATTAATAGACCACAAGCAACTGTCGTGGCAAACATGGAAATATCAATTCAGGATAAGTTTACATTTGACAGTGAGGTAATGGCTAAGTATAATGTTAAGACAACACAAACTATGAACGCAAGCACTGTGTGTAACTTGTGTGGCTGGCATCTGTTTTTCCAGATAAAACAGAACACAGTTTCAAACTATTAATGAGAGAATTGCAGATTTACAGACACTATTTAAAATAGCAGAAGTGCATTAGAAGTTAGAATTCATTTGTAATAATACTTATTCATGTCACAGTTATGTTATCGTGTAACCATCTTGTGTGTGTGTTTGTGACCAGTGGCAATTGGGAATATATTGTTGCTACATCATGGGACCTCCTTTGCCAGTACCAAAATATGAGAATAGGTTTTCCCCTTTTTTCTGGCAACAAAAGCTGTCTCTGGTGTGGATCAATCAGTTTCAAAGACAATGCATATATTATCAGAGTATGTTTTTTGTTTGCATTCTGACCACAATCATTGTGGTTAATGCAGACATGATTCCTTGTAAAAGGTTTCAGTTTGGTGTTTTAACATCTCAACACAGCTGTTTTGTTGCCAGAAAAAAGGGGAAAACCTATTCTCAATATATTGTTGATTTCAGTTTCTATGATGTGATAAAACACACACGTGGTGAAACAAAGCAAAGAGATGTAGATGAAGAAATATTTACTAAAATGTTGACAATAATCAAAATCAGTGGAATATATGCCATAAAAAGTATTGATATCACAAGTATTTTCACCCATAAGATGAAACAGCGAAAGCAAGCATATACACACACGTGTATAGTCTAACAGGACACTGTTCAATGTATATAACCTAGAGTTGTAATGAGTGAGTCTATTCCATCAGTGTACACTAAACTCTGTTCCCAATAGTGTGCAGCGAGATAGAAATGTTTATGCTTTATAAATTTGATGAATGTCATACTTGTTTTCATAATTAAAAGCGATTTAATATTCACACAGTGAGGGAAATGATTTGCTTATTTGGAAGACATTCCAAATGTAATCATCAAGTATGTTTTGTTGTGTATGTTTTCTCTCATTATGGCAGTGAAATTCACTGATGTGTCGAGTATTTTTTTGTGCTTCTGCAACAATGCTAAAGCAGTACGACAACAATTTATGAATGTATTATTTTTCATGACCAGTTGGCACAAGTAGTGATACATTTTATCACAGGAATCTTTTTTTTTTCTGCACCGGGGTACATTGTATCACACTTTACACCTTAGGTGGCAGTCAGGGAAAGGAACGCATCTGATAGTACGTCCATCGAGCTGATGGAGCGATCGTATCAGCTCGTGTGCGGGTACTAGTGGATTATTACATCAACGTGTCATGAGAGAAATGGCAGCGACACGGGGAAGCCTTCATGCAGCAGTGAATTTACCAGTGCTGTTGAATCTTACCTTTGCAACAAAGCAGTCAGCTATGGCCACAGGATCGAATGCACAGCTCTCCAGCTCATGAAGAAGTTCGCTGAAGATGCAAAAAAGAACACACATATGGACATGAACAAACACACAGAATAATGATGTGCTTGTGCGAAATACATTTGCAATAACAGTTGCATTTGAAAGACCTTCCATGCACAATTTACACACACAATTTATTTGCAGATATAGCTCTCTGGTGTGACTTCTGGTTGTACCGCGTGATGTTCGGCATGACCTTCGATGTTTCACTCCAAGTACTTCTTAAAATCTGGAGAAAATCGTGCCGAAAAACACTGGACGTGGGACAACCAACTGTACGGCGCAACGGTGAAAAATTTGCTCAGTCGTTTAATGTACACTTGATTCAATGTGCATGTTGTTATTATCCTTAACATTTGAATAAAGTGACCTTCTAAAATCAAAATAACTCGCTTTTCCTCCCCTTTCACAAATTCATTAGGCGTTTTCCACACAGCTCGCAATGGCCCATGCCCCTTGCGGGTCACATTAGGCCTTGCGGCTATTGAAGCTCACATGCGAAAGCGCTTGTCTGCATGCAAGAGGGGAGAAAGAAAGGACTAATTTCTCTGTGACGTCATGTGACACTTAAAGCAGTGCGCAGCTGCCCCAGACCCATGCAGGCATGAGCAAGATGCCTGTCAAGTGCTCAATCAGTCTTTTGTAGACAAGTTCAAGTACAAATTTGAAGTTATGATTGTGGAGGGAGGATAATTGTGTTTATAATCAGGTATTTTTGCGTGTACAGCCCTTTTGTCAGTCCACTGCTGGATGAGGGCCCTCCATATGCTGAGGGTCATGGGGGATATTCGACATACTTGGCAACTCCGAATCAGTATTTAATAGTTGTAATATGATATTTGGCTTAACATTTTATTCTGTAATGGATGTTGTTTATTTTATACGAGTCATTGTTAAATGTGGGAGAGTCCATAGTTTTTGACTAAATGGATTTTACAATCAGGCACAAATGCTAAGTTTGGAAAGTGCCGACGAAGAACTTACGTTTTGACACCGAAGTGATTATTGAACATGAGAGTGGAGAATGCGCTGACAGACAGCTGACAACTCAGTGACACCAACACCCATAATAAAGAGGCCATCACTTTTCGTCAACATTGCTTGGTTATTTTGTCACCCACCATAACCAGGCAGATTTAAGTAATTTACATGATAAAGTTATTTCCTTTGTTACGTATTATTTATGATCAGCAGCTAGTGGAAAAGCTTTGCTTTCTCAGTAAAATTTTTTTTTAGGTTTTTCCCCCCAACAATTGATCAAATTTGTAAATGATGAGAACACTCCATTATAACAGAATAATAGTGCAGGACGGACAATACCATGAGCTTCAAACGACACGGAATTATGCAAAAAACACAAGGCCTCTACGCATTAAATGAGAAAAAAATGTGACCTACTGACAGGTCAGTCGGTCACCGACAGGTCAGTCAGTCACTCAGTGGGTCACATTTTATGAAATGTATATCGATGGTGACTTTAGACAAGAATATCACAAGGCACATCTTATGGTCCTCATGAAGTGCCGATGGTTTTTGTATAATGCACAGAGGCTGTGTGCCTACAAAACATTTTCATGTTGTTTGAAACGTATGATATCATTCGTTCAATCTTCCGTCTTCAGGTGAAGACGGAAGCTTGTGTTGCCTCCGAAACGTCGTGATTTTTATTTTATTTGTATTTTACTTTTATACATTTTTTATTTTTCACCTACGTGACTTTACCAAAAAAACCTAAGAATATGAATACTTGCAGTCACGAAAGCTTCAAATCTATAATTCGTTCAATCATTTAGATTTTATTTTAAAATCAACTCTGAGCATAAAAGCATGTTATTTGAAGTTTGTTTTCTTCTCATTCCTGTTATCACCCAAGAAAATGAAGGCACTCACGCAAGGCCTTTTTTCAACCCACTGCTGAATGAATCAGTAAAGGCCATTGAACTGTACACAGCTCTTATTCAAGGGCGACTCTCTGCCAGCAGACAACAGCAACATCAAAGTGTCAAGACTACATTGAGGGCCTCCCCATGCTAGCGTCCATCATGGGGGTTGTTTTTACCATACTTCACCAAAAGCACGGTGCTCTCTGTGAAGGTGTGTGCTATGCCGGTGATGAACTGCTGTGAACGTTAATTCAGATGTATGATTACACTCTAAAGCTGCTGGTTGTTAAAGTAAAAACATGATCTAATTCATAACTACACCTCTAGGGAAATTTTAAAGTATGGTACATCATATGATGCAATCCAGATCTAAGTTAACACCGTGACATATACTACATTTTACAGGCTGTTTTTTTTGTTCAACAGCCAAAAAAAGAAAAAAGATGTTGCTTAAAAGTTCATCTTCTTCCATATATCACGTCAGCCACAAACACAGATTTAAAAAAAGAGAAGGCCATTTACACAAGCGCAATGCCTTTCCACCGAAGCGAATTCTATTGCTGACTGGACTAGCTGAACTAGAGCCAAGACGTGAAGTGTGGGTCCGAAATGTAAAATTTACTGTGTATAATTCTTCAAACAGCCATTCAGAGGTGATTCCATTGTAGAGGGCTTGCGTGCTGAACAGCTTGCCAAAAATAATCGGTCTGCTCTAACCGTGCAACTATAGTGTTACAGTGAGCACTGAGGGTCCGCAGCTGCTCTGGATGTCTCACTAAGGCGAGGGCTTTCGAAAAATATACATTCCTCATTTGCAAAAATGAAATAATAAGTACGTTTCAACGTGTAGTGACATTCAAACATACTTTGACACCTTCGGTAAACACTCGACACAATGCGCGGCAGCTGATTTACTAAAAGCTGGCTATTTCCAATTGGCTTCTTTTTATATACGAATCGCCGCTTTGCACACATTTCTACATTTGCTGGGTGAGACGAGTGGGCCATTTGAACCCACGAGCTCTTGCCAAATTTTGGTTGATCACAACACCAAGATAAAGGGCTAAACGGACTTCAGTTGAACAAATGCCAAACAAACACAAAGGCGTCACAGTCTCATGAAACTCACTTAAAAAACAAAGGAGATATTTAAAATAGAAAACTATAATGATGTGATGAACATTTTTGTTTACAGCCAATATATTATACTACTGCTTTTGCTGTCTGTAGATTCCCGCGGTTGTACAGAATAGCTCTGTGATGAATTTTCTGGTTGTACCGAGTGTTGTGCTAACCAATGTGTGTCGTGTTACAGCATTGCTCTAATTCTCTCATGACCATCAGAACCCTGGGCCAAGTTTGTTTAGTGGAGGTTGTATAAACTCATCCTCCAGGTAAATGGTACCTCAGGACCTCAAGGCTGCCCAAGCGGAGCCATACATCCACACAACCACACACTATCAGTTTGGATTGGGTACAAATGGGTCACAGTCCAACGCCTCACAGCTGTGCTCGCGCACCACCAGAGAGTAACGTACCACACTAATGGATGGGTTGGCCTGGCTTCATGCAACTGCTCTCAATGAACACACATACGCCCCACTTTTCTGTATGCATTGGCCACTCATATTCTACACGATTGAATTTCACACTTAATTGCTTGGCAATGGTGTGTGTTCGTGGAGGACTATACAATTAATCAATGTGTTCAAAATCTGGAAGAGCACTAACATTTAAATAAAAATAACTGTAAAAAAACTAATCCTCAGCTTATTTTTTATGAAATCCTATTAACCTTAATAAACAGAAAGACAATGTGAAATTAACCATTTTTTACTTGTATTCATTTAAATATTTTACCTGGAGCAGCCCTTAAGAGAGAACATCTCTTTTGCAAGGGTGCCCCGGTGTCCGAACCTTCAGTGAGCCATAGATTAAATAAGGCAATAAGACAGACGGTTTCTCTTTTAGAACTTGACTACATAATCCATGTCCTGCGATTTAACCACGTGACACTTTTATTATTCTGTAAGAGCAAGATGTTATCGTGGCCAAATATGTAAATGTAGCCCATTAGCTTGTAAAGGACATGTAACAACGACTTCTTTATCTTTGGTCTAGAATACATAAACACTAAAATACAGGTTGCTTTTATTTATTAGCATTAGTCCGTGAAGGATATTGAAATAAATCAAGCATGCTGTATTTTAGTATTTGTATGTTCGAAATAGAAAAGGTACAGTTCTTGTTATATCAACGTTGGAAGATATTTTGCTAGGCAAACACAATTTCACAAGAGTATAGGCACTTACCCACTAACATCTGCTGACAAGGCTGACTCTGGGGATGAGACCCAGAATGGTGAAAAAAACCTATGCAGACTTTGCGTGTTTAAAAACCATTCTGCTCGTAAACATAATTCTCCAAGGGCAACAAGACGATAAATTAAACGGTATTTAATTTTTTTCAGTGCAGACGCAGAAGGGAAGAGCTATTTATTTATAGTAAAGTGATAGGTTCACTCCGCACAGATTCAAAGTGGGGACGCAGGAGCACATCATGGCAGGAGCGCTGCCTTTCTACAACCCCAGAGTGCTGTCACTTCTCGTCGCGAGAATAGCGATCTCTCACCTGTTAAGAGCGTAGATGTCCTCTATGTTTCCAAAGAGCGTGCAAACCTCCTCAGGGCTCAGAGGCAGGTCTGGCGTGTCGATGATACAGCCAAGGTAATTCTATAAAAAAAACAAATATCATCAACACATGCACGCATTTAGTTGTTTTCCCACATTGGCCAAAACTTTGCATTTTCTTGTGCCTTTTCAACTCATGTACCAAAGTCATTTACAAAAAATGACATCACAGTTTTCTTATCGTTTGGCGTTCGGCAAAAGCAACAGACTACAATTGTATTAAACATTCAGAAGCCATTCCACATCATCCAGGGTAACTGTTTGTTCCACCAGCATACGCGTGTGGCTTTGGGCAGCCATCAGTAATATGTGCTTGATAGTGTGCACTTCACCAAATTTGCACTTTGTTGAGACCTTGTTTTTTTATATATACTGGTAATGTTTATTTGTCGTATTTATAACAAACATGGAATGCATAAAATGTCAAGAAATTTGCGATAGAATGGATTAGAAGATTTAAAATGCCAAGATCTACTTCAACGAGAAGGAAACGTTATTGTTATGTAATAGACAGATCCACATCTCTACATGAACTCATTGCGAATGCAGAACATTTTTTTTATCAAAATAAACTTTGTACATAAGTTTGTCTTAAAAATACTATGCACAATTATCAACATTCTTGAAGCGCATTGGCACACACTAGGTTTGAGCTTCCATTATACTTGAAGATTTTGCTAGCAATTATTTGTATTCATCATTTTCACTTCCCCTTTTAAAAATTTCCCACGGCACACGTTTGAATACGTAGGTCCTATATGGCAAGTGTCCAGCCAAAATGAGCCATATCCTCCATAAAAGCAATATTCCCTACTGCCATCCACACAGGGTTTCCTGAGTTAGGGCGTAGCACTGGCCACATGGATACATACTTCTGTATGCCAAACGGGCCATGAATGGCTTGACCTTTGCATGGTGATGCAAGGGTTATATATACAGATTTAAGGAAACATATACGGTGATGGAAAATTGTTCATCTTGGTAATACTTATGGTAATGATAGATATAGAGTAAATTAAGAATGCTGATTTTGTTTTTGAAATAACTTTGCAGGCTTTTTTATAATTAAGTTCTTATATAATTTTTAGAAATTAATTTTTATTGCTTGTTAGAATTACTATGTCTTCGAAATGGTAAATCATTCCTCTTTGTATGTTCGTCTTTATGTTTCCAATCCGATTTATCATTTATCATTTTAGGAAGAGTGCATCGACTGGCCTTTCCTCCATTAACTGATAACAGTATTTTTTCCTTTCTTCATGAAATCTCAATGAAGCTGTTCTATCCTTGCGAGTGTTTTTACGACTTCTCAACATATAACGATGGAAATAAGTGGACAGACCATGGTTGAGTGATGATGTTGATTAAGTTAACAAGGAAAATACGTAACAGTTCAACAAAAGGATTCTGTTCTTGTGTAAGGAAATATGTTTAGGATCGGAATGTCAATGTCGAGGTATGCTAACCATGTGAGGGCTTCAGGAGAGAGTTTGTGTAGTTTTGTGTTCCCTCCGTTGAAAGTGCACAGACTACAGTAGTTTATGGTCCAAATGTTAAGGGGATCATGCATATTTATAGGAACAATACCATTATTATAGTTGTGACAATGTTAAGGAACATACTTTAAAACGGTCTGCCTATTTCTAGTTAGTCTCTGGGCGAAAAGACAAACTCGCAAGGAATGTAATAATGACCAGAATGATGTTTAGTCTATCAGATCTAGAGGAGTAAATACAAATTTGGTGTAAGCATACAAGAAATGTCGGTAATTCAAATACTGGATTTTTCTTTGGGCTATAAGTCTACATGGAACTTAGCTTAAGGGAAGGTTATAGTTTGCCAATATTTACTTCATGAGCTACAGTATTTATTACATTTTACCATGATGGATGTTCTCCTGATCAACACTGAACTTGTCCAATTATTTCCAAATGAAATACATTCTGGAAAGATAAATATGCAAACGTGCTGAGATATTCCATTCTAATATTTCCTTACAATTCACTGGGATTGACAAAAAAAAGCATTATGAACCGATGCAATGTCAGAGCATCTTATGTTTTGGAGTAACCGTGAAATGACACCTAATTAACACGTACTGTTGTGTTTATCATAACTAGCGGAGAACGTATGAAATAAAGAAATTAAGCAAAAATAAACGGAATGAACATGAAGTGTGCCTCACGTAAGTTTCACTTTTTTAACACGAATGCATTCCAGGTACAAATTCGCAATTGAGAAAATCTGGAAAGAAAATATTTTGTGCTCATTGCACAAAATATACAGGGTACCGATAGCAATTTTCCACAACTATGTAGCACAAAATGTTCTCCTCAGGTATCAGCCAGGTGTTCTAGTCCTGGAAGGGTGCATTTTTTGTATCACCTGCTGTGACTGCGTTCCAGTGGTTCAGGAAACGGTGGTGGTACTGGGCTTTTTTTGGCAATTTCCCCCCGCATGGACAGAGATACTGGCAGCTGTTACTGGCAGCCGTCCCTTACCATAGACGCCTTACATTCAGAGTGCGTAATTTCACTCACATGTGAAACGTACGCAAGGGAATCTAACCCACTGAGATGCAGACATAGCTGGGGGTGTAGTAGGGGTGAAATCCAGGTGTTACTTTTTTTCGCTCTCTCTTGTTGCCTGTTAAAATCAAACTTTCATCAAAATATTCGACAGCCTGGCCATTTCCCATAAATCAGGATTACATTACCTAAATATAGGTGAGGCAGCTGGTGATATTAAAAATAAACCTTCTTGCAAGTTAACATCCTATCAGAACAGTTATTTTCATGCATCTTAAAATAACCCAAATTGCTATTTAACCCTAATCACGTAAAAAATACCGACAGTTTATTTATGTTGAGGGTCAAAATTAATGGGAAAAAACGAGAACGCGGGGTCTCTATTTGAGTGCGTAAAATGATCAAGCAGCTTCGTAGCTGAAACTGAAAAATGAATGACAAAGTCAGCAACTATATACATTGCATGAAGTCTACACCTCACACTTTGCAATGATGCGTAATGAAAAATATAATTCTTGTGCATGCAAATCAGCAGTATTTTCATAACTAAAAGTAACCCCAAATAATTTCCAAAGTTACATCTGATGCTCTTGGCATGCTCTTGGCATCAGATGTAAATGTCACTTATTGATTTTGTAGTTGTAGGGCAAAAACCTATGCAATCCATATGCACAGGAATTCTTGTGGTAAAAATGCCGCAAAAAACAAATGTCCACATTCCAGATGTTACAGAGCTCCACATATGCAGTGTTGCATTTATTGCCATTGGGGCCTCACATACACAGTGAAATGTCCCAGGATATTTATGGGAATTCCCAATGCTCTAATTTTCTAAGCTATTTTCCCGACACCGTTGACATGAGAATGCCTTCCATAACACCAGGATATCAGTAACTGGGTCTTCTGATGGGAAATGTATGTGAATGCTGTTATTTCACAGACAACATTGACTTCACTGTCAACTCCAAGGCTTTGCATTCCATATATAATTTACATATGTTCTTGTATTACTTAAAAAAAATCAATAACAGTTTTTCATCTACGTATCTCAAAACACTCACGTTTAAAACACGTTACCAATTTATGCAACGTTTTTTCGTGGTAAAAAAGTCCTACATTGTAAGCATCGAGTTAGATTATTTTACTTCGGTAATGGTTAGCAGGCATTCCTCACCTTACCACCCCGTTTATTTTTTTGAAGACAAGGAACTACAATGGATAGCACTCAACTCCTTTCATGCCCAGAAGTAAAAGTGGAACATATCAAGCAAGCTTGCTGGTATCTTCCAAGAAACATACGTCCAGTCTTTCAAAGAGTTTTGGTTCGTGGGGTCTGAGCACTGCCCTTTCCTCTTGCTGTGTCCGGAGTGGCGTGGGGTGGTTGCTTATCTGACTCTATTTCCGTACTTTATTACTCCCCATTATGCAGTGTTTGCTTTAGAGGTGGGATAGATTAATTCTGAAGATAAATGAACATTCCCAAAAGGCAGCTGTGGTTTGCGGCTTTAAAAAAATCAACACCAAAGACGCACCTCATCTATTACTGCCAGCAACGAATTGAATGTTTTAGTTTTTCTTGTGGGCAACCATGGCTACACTTCAAATGCACTCACAGGTTGTCCCTATTTTCGCCCATTAAGGAATCTGAACTCGGTAAATCGATTCCATTGCGTTGCGTAGACAGCAATAATGCTCACTCCATGTTTAAACCTCAGTGGGCTTTGTTAGCTCAGTGGGCTTTGTCTGGTAAGATGGGGATGGTGTAGTTGTATGTGTTTAGGTGATTTGTTTACCTTCCCCTGTACTTTGCACTCCTATCATGTTTTTGTATTGTTTGTTGTTGTAACGTTCTTACCCGCCCGACTGAACATCTGTGAAAAAAGGGCGCTATAGCTCATCGGATTCCTCCAGTATAAATATTCTCATTTTGATAAACGCATCACGTCGCACATAACCAACGTCTTGCAGACACATCCCACAATAAGGATCCCGGGAAGATGAATCTCATTTACGTGTTGACCTATAACCCAAAACATCCACGTGCTCACAGTAGTCTAATTTTGCTGACCACTCATCGCGAAGACAGCTTTGCTCCATCAACGGTCATCCGCTCAAAGAAACACATTCATAGCTAATCTGACGATGTGGGAAGCGTGTCAAAGCATACCTATGATCGATGATACCAAATATCCATTACGTACGATATGTAAACAAAAACGCATTGTATAAAGCGCATATGTATGATCGTGAACAAAATGCAATAGAAGAAGAAGTGACGCGCAATTTGTCATACGATGAGAGAAAACGTGAAAAGCATCCACATGTGTTGGACGTTAAGAGGTTGGAGGCCTCGTAATGCAGTCATGCAACGGTGGCAGCACTTTTCTCGCTCGCCGCCGCCGCCACCATCGCCGTGCGGGTGTGATGAGTGACAAGAGATGACAGCCAGGAGAGCCGCGGCAGCTCTGTGGAGGAAGATCTTTCCGAGCCACAGCTCATGTCCGATGTCTGGAGATAAGGGCGAGCACGCGCGCCGCCGCCGCCGCCGCCTCCTTGGTCGGCGTGAGATAATCAGATAAAGCCTCCACCGCAGCCGCCGCACGGCGATTGACAGCAGTTCCTGCTCACCCGAGCAAAGGCCCCACCAGTGGACCCAAAAACCCACCTCAATGCCAGACACTGGCAACTCAGATTCTTACCTTCCCGACGCTTCATGAGACCTGTGGGGAAAATTAAACCGTTTATTTTGAAGACGGAAGCTTGTGTTGCCTCCGAAACGTCGTGATTTTTATTTTTGATTTTATTTTACTTTTATTAATTTTAATGTTTTACTTACGTGGCTTTACCGAAAAAAACTAAGAATATTAAACCGTTTATCAACATGTGGGTATTTATTGGTTGCATGTTATTATTTTATTGTTTTAAAGTAATTGTTTTTTTTATGTAAAGCTTGTTCCCTAAGCACACCAGATCAGTTCATGTGTAGGAGCGAGATGTACGGTGGCAGGGCTGGAACGTGTGGGGTGGTGATAGCATGGGGAGGCTTTTATTCAGCAGTGGAAAGACGATGGTGGCTGATGATGATGCCGAGGCATTTACGGAGAGTAACTGTGAGTATAGTGAATTATTAAAATATTAGGATATGTGATAAAAGCAAGGAGTCCGAATAAAAGAATGGTATCATAGGCGACATTTGGTGGGTGCGTATTTCTGGGTTGTGCTCGTGAAATTGTGCCTGGTAGCAAAGAGCAGCTCAAGAGAGAAAGCCCATGTGTGATGCACAATATTAACATGCGAATCTCATTTATAAAGTTACAAAAACACTAAATCAAGTACACCTTATAACTTTATACCCACATACCAGTGGCGATATGTGAAATAATTATTGATCCACATACATTTCTTCACAAAAGCCAAGTGTTTACATGCCAAATATTTTTTACCCATAAGAACACTTTGGAACATTGCGTTCCAATCTTTTGCTCATATTATTAGATTATTCCAAGTGAATCATACATATAGGGTCTTGTCTGTAGCACTTCAATATTGAGTAACCGCCTCCCACTTGTACAGTACATGCTATCTTAAGAAAAATACACAAGATATCATCTGACGGATCATAACGTTTTTGTTAATGGGATTTTGCCAAAAAAAATACATTATTAAACATACAACTAGTGTTTCCAAAACAATTTACTCTGCAGACTTAGAAAAAAACATAGTTATCAAACCAAACTATCAGCAAGCTTTACTGCCACCAAAATCAGTCTCCCGCGCACAGAAACCCAGACGCACTGGGACCCAACATTTCACGCATCACTATTATCACTTCCGGAGAATTTCCCAACTCAGCTTGTCCAGATGTGAGGACATAACACGAGTTTGGAGAAGGACCATTGATTGTTATTTTAAAAAGGTTGTCTCTTCCACAAAGATATAAGCATCAACTGATGCCGTAAAACACTTAAATCATCTCTGTCCTGCAGTACTCATTCTACAAATGTGCGCAAATAAACAGATATGTGTGTGTGTTTACTTATCTAAGCTTGTCCTGCTTGTGATGATTTAATATAGTCACATTTCTCACAATGTAAGCCCTGCCCTGGTCTTCGTTATCTGCGGTAAGAATGTTTAGTTACAAAGGTGGGGTCCACTTGTAGTAAACAAGGCATGCTTGCCAATAACCGTATTATTTTGCGCACTCTATGTTTCGCGAAGTACGTATAATATAACCTTTAAACAGCTTGAAAAGCGGCCTTAAGACAAGTGAGTGGGCTTGGTGGTAGGACACGTCACTAGAATACGGGGGATGATGTCCGACGGTCAAGAATAACGATGGAGTGGCAGCCCAGGGATGGAACGCGTCCGAGAGGATGTCCACGATGGTGGAGGTTAAATGAGCTCGTGTGTAGGTGCTAGGTTGGATTATTACGGCGCAGGATCACGAGAGATGGTGGCAGCTTGAGGAGGCCTTCGTAAAGCAGTGGATCTACATTGGCAGACGACGGTGATGATAACATCATTAATTTTACGATGACTACTCCTCAAAGGGAAGGCGATTGAGATCTGCAATAAAGTGGCTGGCGACGGGAAAAGCTAATGAGCATTACAAAATGACTTTATAAAATTTAAATTTTCCTCTGTAAATCGGCATGCTATGCTTCGCAAAAACGATGACCTCCTAAAGTCAAGCATGTTTCAGTCACTTTCCAGCTGCACGATGCTACAAGCATCTAACATGTCCTCGATGTGTCAAGAATACTTGTCTAGCCATCACAGTGTTTATTCTCCGACGAGTAACTCCACTTCAGCGCTTGTGCTCCCACGGATTGGATGTGAAACTATACTTTAGTGTCCCCATGGAATCTGCACACAAGTTATTTCCCGAAGCCAATGGGCCCGAATGCTGATAGCACGGTGATGTCACAACGCAGCAACTCTGACAAGTTACGGTCTCAGCCATGAATCGTGCGGCTGTCCAACGCGGAGCGTTTATCAGCCAAGTTCGTTGCTGCTTTGCGTCAAAGTAGTCCCTCGAAGTACGCTCAAACAACTGTGGCGGCGCATCCGCGACTGCATCGTCACCCACACGCAAGCGTTGTGTTACATCCGCAGTTGTTGGATGTAAAGTTTAGTATTTCCATTGGCGCGACATCAAGCAAGATGCCATCTCGCCCGAAGTTTACCAATGCCATTGTGCCCAATGAAAGAGCTTTCAAGCTTTGATAAAGAAAAAAGCTGACTATGGTTTCATGAGGTCGAGCTGTAAAGAACCTCCACTGTATGTGCTGATAGGCAGAGAGACAACAGAGACTGGGGGGCGGCAGTGAGCTCATTGTACATGACATCATGAGCAGCTAACCACACGCTAAACATGGCTGTAATGTGAGTACTAAGGTTAAATAGGTATAAACGGTTGGTTTCAAATAAACCCAACGTGTGATGGGAACTACTGCGATAGATACAATTTTTTTAAAATCATACATCCATTTTAGACATTGCTTCGTTGTAATAAAGAATGGGGCAGAGTTTACAACGGCAGAGTTTGCCGAGACACCCTTGGAGCAACTTTTTCTCTCAACTTCTTTCGACCTCCTCCGTACGTGGAAAGAGATTACTGATCTTAAATAGTTCCATATGGGCGATCCAGTGAGAGAGATACGAAGCACCTTCACGCACCCCAGATTGTCGATGATGTCTTGCTTGTGGGTGCCGTTTTCCTGTTAGCTTGCGCTGCAAGTTGGATGTGAACTATGAATAGTCTACATTTTGGCAGTTATTGCACAGGGGTTTTTTCGGGGCCAAAGAAATCTAATTCTGTAAAGTGACCTTGCTTAGCCTTAGGGAATGCAGCTGCTTAATATGGAAGCAGCATTAACGTCTATGCAAGGTTCAAATTGTGATACAGCATACCTACCTAATGCATATCACAGATCTATTGCAACTGTCAACAGTCATGCTAAGCATTTGTATTTTTCAATCCCTAAAACGTGCGTTATATGCAGCATTGGGGGAAAAAAACTCATCATATTGATCATAAACAAAGTAGAGAGCTCTGAAGGAAGGTCACTGGCGAAAACGTTTACCACCTATTTTTTTTCTGTTTATGCCACTTTAATTTATTGTGACAAAGGGTGGCGTCGTGACGCAGTAGAGAGCATCATCAGTGCACTGCACTATGAACCTGGCATCCTGAGTCTGATTCCAGCCACGGCTAACATCGGAGGTGTGTGAAATCTGAACGGGTCCTCGACCCAGCAACTTCCCCTTAAGCAACCCATACGGACTGATCTCCATGGCCGCGATGGTGTGGGAGGTCTTCATCTAGCAATTGATTTACAAAAGGCTGTTCTTTAAGTATTATATTATGAACGATGACCGACTACAGGAAATGTACTGCCAATAAACAGTGTTTGGTCGTGATAACAAAATACTTCATCTGGTAACAGACCACAATCAAGCATCTTGTCTACATAAATTGATACCCACATTTTAAAAATGTAAAAGTCCAAATCGGAACAAAATGAACCACTGTGGAATTACCCATTCAATAAAGATATATAGCATGCAAGTCTCTATGATGTTTCCGGGACGGTACAGATAAAACACGTTGTTGAATACAGCTCGCTGGAAGTAATTAACGCCCATTAATTTTAGTTGTGCATTAAATATTAATGTCATAGAACTTTAGCAATGTTGTATTATTCAAATATTTACTGTGTGTCGGGCAAGCCCATAATTGAAATGCCTCTTCTCCTAACTAGTCCTAAAGAGGTTTTCCTGCAAGTTTTTCTGTTATAGGCTGAACTGTTTAGGTCACGCCAGCATATATGGTACTGGTAGGAACCTCCTGGTTACACCAGCCCACATGGGATTATTGTGTCTGTCCGTCGTGCATCCAAAAATGGGAGGGGTGGGGCTGGGTGGAGAGGGGAGGGTGGGGAGGGGCTGGGTGGGGAGGAGCTGGGTGGGGCTGGGTGGGGGGTGGAAGGGGTGGGGTTTGGAGGGGCTGGTCACCCCGTGGTGCCCTTATAAAACTCAACGTTTAACCTACTCACGCCGGCTTGTGCCCGCCCTCACAGTCGGCCATATTTGCGGAATACACCACGCCACCGTTGACCCTGGCCATTGACCGAGCAACCCAACGTTCCGACCAGCTCCCTCCGCAGGAATATGTTTTACTTAATGGTTAGCCATCACACTGACCATATTGATGTCGACATGGTATTTCCCAGAAATCACCATACATGTAAATAGATTAGATTATCAACGTTCAAAGAAACAACACATCAAACCAATTAAATAATTGCAAGTAAATTCAATACTGTATGTGAATGAATCTGGCTATCGCCTGATGGAGCTAGTTGTAATTACTGGCGAAACGTCGTACTCAGATTGTAAATGTTGTGGCTTTGCTCTCCAACACACCGGTGTGCTGTAGTAGAAACGAATTGGCTTGTTCTGTTTACGTGACAAACCTTACCAAGTGGCTGTGTCGAGTGGTGGTTGGTTTAACGACACGTATATAAATTCTCAGAATTTTATTATTTCCCTTCTACGTGACTTTACCGAAAGAACCAAGAATATGACACGTATATATTTATGCGATCTAACCCAAACAAAAACTGTATTATGGGTGAATTAATCTATTTGTCGCAATATTCAAATCATATTTAACCCCACCATTTTTCTCGGGAGGCTCAACCTCTCCCCCCCCCTCACTGTCAGCCCAGCCCAGCTTCACACAGCCAAACAAAAACAATATCCCACCTGACCCCCGTAGAGCCTTAACAGACTGTTGCGGCAAGTGCTGTCTGCGAGTTATCTATGAAGAGGTTCACAAGGCACACCAGGGAGTGGGTGGCCAGCACCACACCCGGCCGCCTTTGTCTCCCCAGTGGCAATGTTTACACGCCGCACCAGGTATTCATTTGAAGCGGAATCGACTTTGGGGAGGCCCAGGACCGGTTCAGATAATCGTCACTGGTGTTGGCCGTGAGCGGAAAATCGAGCTCGGATCGGCCGGGCTCGGAGCGCAGCACGCTAACCACTACACACACACTATCGCTCCCAGCGTAGCAGCACCCATGCAATGACACATCCCTTCCACACAGTGAGTGGTCTCTCCCACTCTTCCTTGGCCCTGCCCTACTGCTCATAAGCCCTTCCTACACCTTTGTCAACCAAAAGCTTCGGGATATTGGGACAGCCTTTCGAAAACTGGTACTATCCTGGCCAAACTGGGCTGTTTGGTAGCCTTAATCATTACACATTCATTCATTTAGACTGTGTGGATTAGTCTGTGAAATAGTTATTATAAATAAATAATATGACAGGCCTCTGGAGGAAGCCACATCTATTTGGTTAGTCTCAAGGTTGTTAAACTGCTTTAATGACAGATTTACTCCTTTACATTCTGGCATGACATGCAGAAGTTGGTTAATGGAAGGAGATTTGAACAAGTACAATTTAGACACGTGGCTTGTGTTTGCGCAATTGAATGCAGTTTTTGCTGGGGATGTTTTGACTGAGGTTGCTGAAGAAATGCAAACGATGTGTGACCTTTATTGAAGCATTCCTTCCAAGGCCTCCAAAGAAAAAAAAATCATATATAATCCAAACAACAGCATCACCCAGACGCAATATTGGTATTAACTTGGTATTTCTGCTATGTTGTATGGCCAGGCGAAAATCCTGTGAGCCAGTGGATTTTCATTTGTGAATAATACCTTTTAATATTTTTTTCAAAATGGTTTTATCGTGGATTTCATGTTTCACAAAATGTATTTTTACATGAATGATATATGGGTTTTTAAAATAATAACTTCCCCCAAAATGTGTAAAAAAATGTCAGGAAAGATTACGTCAATATATTTGGGAAAGGGGAACGTTGTTTGACAAGGCCATGGTCAAAGTCATTTTTGAATTGGGGAAAGTGTCCTTTGTGTGAAATCACTTCAGGCAGGAAACCTGAGCACAGTGTGCCGCCTCGGACACCAGAGGTATACAATAGTCTTTGTCAAGCGATAAAGCAGATTATGAAATGCATGGCTGCAAGCCTCAAGGAACAGGAAGAGCACTGTCATCCCTCTGCCCATTGAGTGTTCAAGAGTAAGATTCGTTTTTCGACAGCCATACTTGATATACCGAAGTTTGTTGCCAAATTGGAGTATTGGCTCAGCTACATCTGACTGCTCTCATGCCTTAACTTCAGTTTACTTCACAAGGTTATACTAATATACACTGACATGAATTCCCAAATAGGTGTTCATGTGTCAAAAAGTTGTTGCAATTATTATATTTTTCTTCACGTTCTAATTTTGTCCCTTGCTCATTTTAATAACACGATAGGCAACTAGATTTTACCCGCAATTAATCAGGTATTGTTATTCAACATAATAGTCACATTGATAGTTTTTAATTTTCCCGTTTCTTCTTGCGATATAAGTAGGAGGCAATGTTACAACCTTTGCCAGAGAATGTCCCCAGAAGATGATGTCACAGAACTACATCTGTAGTCCATTAAACTAACCTCTTTATGCATACTCAGGAGACACATTTTATAATACGCTGCAAAGGTTGTTCATCATATGTCAATAAATCCAACATTTATGTTTCTAAGAGCTAAAATATCCTAAATTAAGTGACATTATATTTAATATCAAAGGGCTTTTTTGTGCAATTTTTTATTCCTGATTTCAGACCATCGACCAGTTATACTTTAATCACCGGTAGCCGCTAGATTCTAACCCATAATTTTTGTAGTGCTGCCCGACACAGTATTGGCTCTCTTAGTTACCTGGCCACTGCTATCTTTGACTTCTTGCAGCCTTGTGTAAAATATCGAATGAATAAATAGGCTGTTAACATTAGTTTATTTCGGGATATCTTGTGGCAATGGGGTTTGCGACCCAGCCTGCAATGCAGAAAAGTCTGTAGGAGAGTACATATTAAGCACTTACGGGTCATCTCTTCCAAGGGGTGAGGGATGAGTTCATTGGTCAAGGGTTGTCATGGTGATTTATTGGCTGTGTCATCACCCGTATCCCGCTAGGAATAATTTATGCCAAGACAAAATGCCCTGGGCACCAAAAGTCATCTTCACTGACTACGGGACCCATTCTTCAAATCTGAATGCAACACACACCACCTGTTACCAATGTATACATTGTGCACATTGAGCAGCCAAATAATCATCTCTATGGACACATTTAGCAAAATCCATGCCACCTTTGAACTATTTAGGGTTTAAAAAAAATAACTTTAATATATGCGAATACCTGTGCTTTGAAAGGACAAATCTCGCGATTGGTATGCATAAGATGTAAACACTACTTAAATTAATATTCCATTACTTGTCGCACACATCGGTTGAGATGAAGCTACCTAGAACAGCCAGGATTTATGACAGTACACCTCGAAGTGTCATGTATTGCTAAAGCAGCCTCATATTTTACTAAAAGTTGGATAACAAAGCGTTATCAGTGCTATGCAGATCAACTGCCCGAAACATAATGGCCATGGCTATAATGTATCACACTTTTTTTAAATGTCAAAAGCGCATGCTGTAGAAATGGAAATCCAAAACAACTCTCTTTAAAGCTAAAAGACAGCAGCACATAAAGCTCAAGGTCACGCCGAGCCTGTTTTGAGGGGCGGGGGAAGTGGTAATCAGAAACCGCTTGCGCATGCGCACACATAGTGCGCATTCCGTGACCAGAGCGCGGAGTGATGGGAGAAACCTCCACTATTGCCGTAATGTTTCCACATCTTCTCACACTCTGTGATGACAGCTGTTTTTTCAAGAAGGCTAGGAATTAATATCACAAAGCACACCTGCATTTGATGGGTTATCAGTTGAGTTTTTTTGTCTCTCAAAAATATATGTTGGAACAGTGTCATACTGGACAGCAGAAAGCTTGGTAAAAACATAAAAACAAATATTTAATGCATTCTCAAGTAAAAAGAAGATGTCCAGGAACTATAATGTTCATAAGATGTTATGATCATGTTGATCTTTTTGGTCTTTTAAATGACAGTATTATTTTTCTAACATTTATACTGTGTATTATAAAGGTCCATGATTTTAAGAACAATCTTTCTCATTATATTAAGACTAAGCATTTTTAAATATATACATATATATGAGCACTTCAGTTTCGAAATATTTAAGTAAAATTACAAACATTTAAGTTAAATATTTTAGCTTCGTAATAGAAATTCCATCAATCTCTTGGAAATATAATTTTTAAAAGCAAGCCCAAAGCTTCATATTGTGGCAAGACAGAATTCAGTCAGTAATGGCTGAAATATGCCACTTCTCAGCATGACCCCTAATCCTTCAGTGCCCTCTGCCTCAACTGCTCTCGTGTAAATCATTCCATTCCGAGCAAGATCACAATGGAGCCAACTGGGAGGTTTAGTGTGCAACGGTCTGTGTGCACACATATGTCTCAAACCTCCCGTCTCCAGTCTGACCTCGTCCTCACCTTTGCTATAAAGCTCTTAATCCAGAGTGTGCTCCATTGAGCTGCTGGATCCCAGTGACTGGCACAACAAAAAAGGGCCGTCTGTACCGCTAGTTAATTTGACAGCGTACTTAGTGAGATATGACCTCCTAATAAAATATGTTATGGAAACAAAGAGATAGCCTTACTGTTTAGATGGACACTAGAGGAAGAGTGTTTCACTGAAGCTAAAGGTTTCATAAAAAAGATGGAAAGCAATGTTCTTAGCAATTCATGCACTTGGCAAATATATTTTGTATTGTGTATTACGATGTCTATTTTCTTGGGAGAGTTTTTCAAAAAAATTTAAAACGATATATTTAAGGAAGAAAAGAAACCTTACCAATTGTGATAAATTGGTTGCAAATGTGAGAATTTAACCCCCTTACCTCTACAATGCTCCTGAGGTCCTTCACGTACATCTGCTCCGTCTGTAAAACCTCCAGCACGACGCGGTCCACATACGACAGCTTCGGGTCAGAGACCATCGCGTCGGTCGCAACTGGGGACTCGCTCGATTCTGAGCAGATGGTTGCAAAGTCCTTCTGCCGTCGAGAATTGCTCCTGCCCAAGTTAACATTCCACTTATCTGCGTGCTCATCAACCCCACCACTGGATTGCCGATTCTGCTCAGAGGCATCGGAGTTTGGAGAAACCTGATCCAGCTTGACCGTGTCACTGTCCTTGTCGCTGCACGAACACCCAGAGTCGACGTTCTGCGAAGCAGACAAAGAGGATGCCAGCGTCACGCTGCTCCCAAACATGGATCGGCTGTCTCGGGACGATGATGACGATGAAGATGTCGTGGAGCCCGTGTCGGCATTCTGGGAGGTGGAGAGAGAAGAGGCTAGAGTCATGTTGCTTCCGAACGAGCAATGGCTGTCACGCGATGACGACGACGACGATGTGGTGGAGCTCAGACTGACGGGCCGCTCGCACTCGGATGAATCCATCATGGCAAGGCTGGCTGTCGACGTTGGCGTAGCTCAGCACTTGTCATGGGCAAGTTTTCCTGGGAAAGAAAAAAAACCGAGGCACAATATTATTTATTTAACATACATTGTATTTTATGGCACGTACAGCATGATATATATCCTGTAGAAATGGTTATCAACTTCGTTATTTTACAGTCAAATGTAATTCTTTTAGGTGAAGCTTCCCAAATTCCATTTCATATAACTGTCTCCAGTCTTCATACAAATGTAGTTATTACATTTAGAGTATTTGACTACTATACGTTTCCAAATGACAATCCACTTTTTTGAGCTATAATTTGTGGCCAGGCCACCTCTGAAAAAGCACTCTTTCGCTCAGTGAGCCTTACCTGGTAAATTAAAAATAGTAAATAAACTAAATTACACATTTCAAGAACCTGATGATTGCTACAGATGGAATTTGCACTGTGTTGAAGAACATAGATTTGTTTTGCAAACTCTGACTTAATGTAAAAAATAAACATAAAGTGTAATTTATACATATTTTTTCAGTTAATAAAAAATTACATTTCAATGTATTCCAAATGACCGTCAGAGGGCTTTACAAACATATACCTTGCCTTCACCTTCCCCAGGTGGCATCAATGCAGCAGCAACATCACAATGATCGCAGAGACGTCTTTGTGCTTATTCTGAAAACAAAACAAGAAAACGACAAAGAACATGAGTATCGAAGTGTTCCTATATATATAAAAAATTCAATCAAATTCTTCACATATTGCTTATACTTGCATATTCAATATGACACAGAATCTTAAACCTAAAAAAACTTCATTTATTACTGGATTAAACTATTTGGCAATATAATCAGGATTTTCAGTCATGTTAATGTTCACAGTGTCTGACATGAGAAGAAGAATAAAATCATTATATAAACAATCCTTAGAAAAAGATAAAGAGGTTCCAACATAACAATGCTGTATGCGTCAGTGTTCAGCTATGGTAATGCCAACAAGAGTTATGGATTTTCTGTGAAATATCGCACAAGTGCTGAAACCGTGCCAGTACACTTCACGGCCAATACACAAACCAAGAAACCTTGGCTTATATCGCTCCCCACTCTAGCGCTTTAGATTCATAAAACACGACAAGGGCACGCTGACACCTGACTACATGCCCTGTTCACATAAATCTGTACAATGTTTGTCATGCATTTGTTTATTAATTCATTTTCCATTCCAATTATAATTGTTTTACTTTATATAATCGCACCAACCACTTACAGCAGCCTTTATTACCATCTGTATTACATTGTCGAAATTAATGAGCATTTCAAAACCTTTACAAAGTTCGTACAATGTCCGGCCAATTTTGTGTCAACACATTAGCAAAGCCAAACTACGAACTAGGGAACAACTCTACGTCTACATTGCAGGTCTGCTCCTACAGAAGGCCATACATTTAAGGGAATACAAGGCAGGCATATACACTATATTCAACAATGCCCATCGAATTCTCCAGATAAGAACAATCCACATCAGTATAGTTTACAGATATCGCTACATCACAAGGCAATTTATTTACAAAAGGTGCAGCCCTGCAATTTGTTGCTCATGCCGCTGTTGTTGGAAGGGCCTCCACAATCGTACCTATCACCAATATGTTTATTATTTTATGGAAATATAAGGTAATATTAGTACTTAATATGATTTGAAACGAGCAACTACATATGGCAAACAGTTTGACTCTGTCACTGCATGGCAACTATTAAAGCACATTTCTATGAATTGCACTCTTACGAAAATGTTGTATTACATATAATACATCTAAAGCAATCATATCCAGTACTAATTCTATTCAGATACAGTAATGAAATGGAAACTTCAGTTAAAAAATTGTTCTAATTATATGACCTATATTATTGACGATTTATTTAAACGTCTGCATAATCAACGTACTTTGATTTGGTTAATTTTGTCTCTGAAATCTGTTCATTGGGATATTTGCTTCCGTCATGCAACTGTGGGTGCTTAAAAGCCAGCCCGCGAATCGAAATGTATGCACCATGCAACTCGCAAAAAAACATTCGAAGCAGTTTATTTTAAAACCCGTTAAAATGTCTCCTGTGCTTGCCATGTCTGCATTTTCTGTCAAACGGAAACACGCTCACTGAAAAGGGAGGAATGTGCAGTGGGTCTGAAAAAAGAGCATATATTTTCTTTTTGGTATGGAAGCAACAGCAAAAGTGCTAGTGTGAAATTTATAATTAGGATACAATGTTCACACTTTAATACTGCATAACAGGTGAGAAGGTATAATGTGCAGCGCCAGCAATTACTCCTTAACATCACTGCCGGAGGAAGAGGCTCTGCGAGGGAGCTCCAGAGCCCATCTAGAGGGTGTTTTTTTGCCCGCTCTTTAATACTGGCCTGTCATCTTCCAAGAGGTAGGAGTACCCACCACTTTACCCCACCACCTGCGGATTGGCACAATTATTTATTTCACCGCTCTATATATTAAATACGTTAATTAGTACATTGGCACTGAAACATACTTTAGAACACTATTTGTAGACCTCGACCTCAAAATGGTTAGGAAAAACAAAGTTTCCGTTGTCAGGTTTGGCCAAAGTCAGCGAAAGCCGCAATGCCACATGCCCTAATCGGAGAGCTTTATTGGAGTTCCCACACCCAATGGTAAAATGCTTGAGAACTGTTTCCGATAACGACGCCCGATTCAACTTAGACCAGTTAAAATGTCAACAATGAACCGTGGCAATTCATTCATACATCACTTTTATAATAAAATCACTTTTGAAAAGAGAAAACGTGTTCAACAGTTCTGTATTACAAACATCAAATTAAACCAGGAAAAGGCATCTTACGTGACAAGCCATAAAATAAATACATTTCCAAAGAATTATACATTTCTTAAAAAATAAATAAAGTACAACGAAAGGTTTTTGGCTGTTTTCATCAAATCCTGTAATTATTTCCAGTTTTTAGAAAGATTTTGTTCGTTTTAAGTTTAAAATCTGATAACTTCATATGTTTGTGAAAAAAAGCCACGTTCACGAAAGGTTAAAAAACATTTCTGTGTTGTTTTTTTGGCAGACGGACAAGCGTAAAGCAATTCAGTCCATCCGTGCTACTTTTTTTCTTTCCAAAAAAGTAACAAATTCCACGAACCAAATCCCCTTGTCGCATAATAAACACTGTTTTCTACAAGACACTGGCAGCTGTGGCCATCACAAACATACCTATGGTCCCTTCACTAAAAGCCCCTAACATGCAATGCCCTCTTATCACAAAATACTGTACATAATGTCCGCACATGTCAGTGATGCGTTCACGCCAGCAAATAACGTGGGGACTCGGCTCACAATAAATGACAAAATGCCACTTGGAAACACTGTGCATAAAACTGGAGTCTATGCTAAAACCCTATGGCTGAACAGGAATCAAAGTCTCAACGTAACAATTCTTTAGTGTGCCTCAAACCAGAGGACTTATTGGTGAGGCACATTGCTTCACCTCTCAACTCTCCTCTGTTACTGATACTTGCCAGGACATTGTTTCCACAGTGTGCAGACTCCTGTAGCCGAGAAGCTTTAGCCCCATTGTCGACAAGCCATTTAGAATAAGAAGAATAAGAAACAGTTTAAATTCTATGGACTAAGATTCATGACTGAGAACATCCACATTGTCTTATATTTTTTTGTAAATATGACATTCAAATACTGTATATCAAGTTGATGTTACTTTACCCGAATCCAAACAAGAATGTTATGAGTCGTATTCGAAATTACTATATTGCCACAGAATCACAGAAATTGTATAAACATGTAAGATTTTACTTTGTTTAGAACCAGGTATTAACATAAACTGCACACAAACGTTAACCAAATGCTCTTAAGTTGAAAGAAAGGCAATACAATCCACAGTTACCCAAGTAAAAAACAATATAAATCCAATGAAAACATTCAAGAGAAGGGAGATGCTTATTTTAGCAGGTTATACAGGCATTCAATTATTTTGTTATGGTCTTAAAATAAAGAACCGTAATGAAAAATTGGAAATTATCAATTGTGCCGCTACAGGAACCTAATGCTCGTCAGACGTATACATGAACAAAAATAAACAATTTGACAATTTACAACAAAGTGTCCAACACATGACTTAGGCAGCATTTATCACACAGCTAAAAACAATCTTCCCATGAACGTGAATAGGAAAAAAGGAATGACTAAGGACTGGATGGACTATGGTCATACAGTATTATTAAACTACCATTGAAAACACGGAAGGAATGACATTTAAGTTATATTTTGACAGGCGTGCATTAAACCCCTTGGCCAGACCTAGGCCATGACATAACAATGGTCTGGTGGAACAAATCCCTGTTTGACATTGCAGACGAAACTGAATAGCCCCTTTGTACAACTGCCATAATTTATGCTGTCTTGCCTCGCATGATCGAGAAAAAGGATGCCACGTGGAGTATGATGAAGTCACTTTAAGCGTAACAGGTCATAAAAGCTCAATACAGTAAAATTAACTTACGACCCATAAAAGAGGAGGGTATTGTAATTGTGCAATCTGTTTAAAAAGTAAAAAAAACGAAGTCTATTTTCTCGCGGTTATTTCCTCTTCAGGTCCATTCACGTTGAATCAGCTAGTGCCCCGGGGGGGCTGCAGTGAGCCAAGCACACACAGACGCATCACCTCTCTTTGATCTCAAACTTGCCCTGAGTGTGCAAGCCAAGAGTGGCTGGTGGTGTACGGTCAGGTGGTGGACCTGGCGCAAGCACTACCATTTTTTGTCACAGTATACTTCCTTTATGCACTTGCAATCATTCATCAAGAGCATGTACACACCGTTTTTTTTGTCAAACCGCTGATGGATGAGGGCCTACTCATGCTGTCCAGGTCACGAGGGTTAATTGACCAAACTTCACCACGATGGCCAATGGGGGGTTGGCGAAGGTGGGTAAAGTACAGAATAAGTAGATGCCTTGCCCTCTACTTCCCACAACACCTGTCTTTTGTGCATGGTAATCACCCGCCCAAGTACGACCCATGTTTAACCTTGCGTAGCTTCTAATGTCTCATAGGATTTGGCATATTCGAAGTGATTTAATCAGCTGTCATTAATCGGGTGTACTGTACAGTATGATATGTATACCCTGTGTGTATAACCAACACTCAATGTGCACATTGCAATTGGTGGAAAACCACATTTTGTGAAATGTTCAAATACTCTATTTTATAGTGGTCACCAAAAGCGTGGTGGAAAACCACATTTGTGAAACCGTGGTGGAAAACCACATTTTGTGAAATTTTAATATACTATATTTTATAGTGGTCACCAAAACCAGTTTGTGGCGAGTGTTTCCCGAACTGCCCGCGCTCAGTCGAACCACCTCCAATCTGCCTGGCAACAACCCTTTCCAGAATTTCTGTGAGCGTTTCCAACACCACGTTTAATTCCAATGGCACAAACCCAAACGTTTGCAGACTGAACTATTCACCCTTGACACTACCTCTGGACCTTGAATTCTTTGAAGGTGGGTGGGAGAATGAACAGGTGTGAAAAGACACACCATTTGGTTCTGAAAAGCCAGGATACAAGTCACTATACATCATGCCCTGATAAAAATGTCACAGCGTTCACAATGGACGGATAACTCACCAAACAGGTTAGAATGGCAAATATCCAAAGTAATGCCATAATTGTTTTATTATCTGGATTCATTAAAACATAGATGTCAACAGAATAAAAAATATACAAGTCTTCAAATTATTTTCATACCGTATTTTGTTAAGGAATTACATTTCCATACGTTTACTGCATATTCCCAATGTGTCTGAAAATATTTTAAGTCATCAGACAGTTGCAGCTGGTAAGTGAAAGAAAAATACTTAACATACTCAATCGTCTTGAAAATTGCCACCTGTGTGTTTTGGGACTAAACGGAGGTAGCAACCTGGTTTGTGATGAAGTAGCAGAGTCTGAAAACCAATGATTTATTCAACAGCTGCATTGTCAGTTCCATTATTTGACCAGGTAAGATTGATTTGACATTTATTTGTAGCTAAAATTGGATAAATGTAATCTCCCCTGAGAAAGCAAAATACAACATTTGTATGTTGGCCAATGGAAATGTAAACATTCCTACAGCCACTATGAGCCTTTTCCATTTTACCAAACATGTACTTTAAGCTTTTTATGACCAGGGTCTTACAAATGATCTGTATGTCAGTGCTGTTATTGTGAAGACTTTAGGTGTTATTATCCTTAGTCCGTGCCAGCAGTTAGAAGGTTTTATGACTCTCAGTGAAAAAATCTTAGGGCTTACACTGACATGTTTTGTTGGAACACGGTAAGGGTAGAAAAGCAATTTTGACCACGGCCAGTTGTCTTTCACACTTCTGAGGATCACGGGCGGAGTGAATTGCCAAACGTCTTCGTAACACGAGGATGAGGAGGGCAGCCAACCTTCATCAGGAAGGGGTGATCGACAAAAGTGTGAACAAGCCAATAGCAGGAGTCAAGCCAATCTACCGGCCATCCTGGTGATTTACTTCAAGAAGGAACCGAAACAGAGAAATATGATGACCGATCCACATGCGATTTCCCAGGGAGACCTGCTGCTAACATTCTCACAGCAGTCACGATTCCAATAGATTTGCTTGTCGTATTTGTGTTACTCATTCGCTGTCTGACTCACGAATGGTCATTGGGCCTATATTGATTGAAAAAGTGTATTTATTTCCCTTTTTTTTGTTTAGATATATATAAATGATAACAATCAAAGCATTTGTCTAAACACCACTTGTTAAAAACACGTGTGTGTGTATAAACAACATGCTTGAACGCTAAGTAAACTTCCCATTCAGCTCCTATGCCTTTCACCAAAAGCATTAAAAAAAGCCCTCATTGAAAAACAAGTACAGCTGCCCGTTCAATACCACCGTGAACACGTCAATTTTTTCTTCCTGCAATAAGCAGCAGTCAATGCAGGAATTAGAAGGCACAGCAATTTAAAATTTACTCCCAACAATTTACGTAGCACAGGTTATCCTTTGAGAGCAGTTACTTTCTGCCAAACAAGCAGCACACACACATGGATGGATGACGCTGGCAGCAACTCGAGTGCTCTCCGAGACGCTTACCCACGGCCAAGCAAACAGGCTCCGACTGTTTGAACATTGTTGTCTGCAAGTGTAGCCACAGCAACACTTACAGAGGCGTGTATAGGTCAGCGCGGTATAGAACATGGGCTACATTGAGTCTGCAGGGTGCAGAGGAAACACTGGCAACAATATAGGGGGCATTGAACATGCACTGTCAATTGGCAGATATATCTTGCTTCCCTTTTTTAACATTTCATGGGGGTTACTGAAAATATCTGTGCATTATTTAAACTGAATGTGGTCACTCGGACAACTTAAGAGTTTGCCATCTTGTGAACATAAAAAAAAATGTTCAAGCAAACTTCTGCTCATAATAGGGTTTTGGGTCAGATAGCGTTATTTATAAATGTGTCGTAACTCTCCACCACCCGACACGGCCAAACAGTAAAAAATGTGTCACGTTTTTCAAAGGACAAAATAATTCACTTCTTTAACCCACCGGTGTGTTCAAGAGAGAATCAACAGCATTAAAAATTTTGAGTAAGACGTTTCGCTGGTAATTACAATCAGGGTGGTGGAGGGTTACGACACATTTATAAATAACGCGATCTGACCCAAAAACCTATATTATGAATAATATTGGTCGCGAAAGTCTACGTGTTAAACAAACTTCTGCTCACAGCGTTTAATCACAAATGTTGGCTTTGGAGATACACTGGCACATGCTGCATGACATTTTCAAAAAATGGGGAACGAAAGTGAATTGTCTGGAGTTTTCAAATTGGCAAACACGTTTCAATTATTGTGCTCATCGTTGCAGCAACGTCTGTAAAAACAAACTCAACAAGATTCTATGGGCACCGTGACAGATGTACAGCTGGGAGCTCTAAGTTGTCACCTCTTGTCCACGGAAGTGTACTGCTATTTTTTCCTCCACATTCCAAATACTCATGAACGGAATTTGCCAACCATCTTAATGAAGGACCCTCCTAACTAAACGAGTCTTGAGACTCAAGTGCGTCTTCCCTGGGTAAAGGGCATTATTAATGTGCTAATAAATAAAAGAGATGAAAAATAACAATAGGTTTTACCCTTTCTGGCAAAAAAAACAGGTGTTAAGATCTTCTTGGTTCTTTCGGTAAAGTCACGTAGAAGGGAAATAATAAAAATAAAACATAATAAAATAATTCTCATGACGTTTCGGCCACAACGCAAGCAGATGAATCACTGCAGTCACGAAAGCTTCAAATCTAGGTGTTAAGATGTTCAAACACCAAGATACATATATTTTTGCAAGGCATCAAGCCTGCATTAACCACTCATACTTGTGGCAAAACATGCAAACAAACATGCTCTGACAATATATGCATTGCCCTTAAAACTGATTGGCCTACACCAAGGTAAAATAGGTAAAACCTATTCTTACTTTTCATCTCTTTTCTGATATTGGCAAAAAGGTCCCGTGTTATTATGTGCACACAAGTGATGCTTGCTACACAGACAATTACCCTCTCTCATTAAATGCCTACTCACTTTAATGTCCTTACACAATATTAACACAACTGCCTCGTTTTAACACATCAATGTAATGCTAAAGATAGACTGTTGCCATGCATTATTCACAAAATTAGCGATACGGTCTTGGCCTGAGCCTCACAGTAGTACTTAAAATGAGAATAATATAGGAATACAGTACAGTATTTATAATGCACATATGAAACATGAACAACACATAACTCGAAACTCGGTAACAAGAGTCCATATTCATTTTGATATCTAAATATCGTGTTCATTCACATCATTTCGGCTTATTCCCATAGTTTTGAACACCGTTATTATCAGTCTATTGCTAGCATTGTTTAAACCAGGGCCACGTCGTGAGTCCTGTTGTATTGACAAGCATATTACACATTTTTACTCACCCTAAATCAAGTCTAATTGTTTAACTTTTGCTTATTTAACCAGAAAGTGGGATGAAATTCATTATCCAGTTGGAAATATAAATCTGGTTGCACCTGCTTATTTCAAAACATCCAGTGCTCTACTACAGACACGAAATATTCTGCAGACAATTTCTTAAAAATACAAATTCACAAGTAGCATTTCAATTATGAATGTTGTGATATTATAACTGCAGTGATTCGTACATATGCAGTATGTCCTTCTTATCATGCACTTGAGAACCTATCTTGAAATGAGAGTCTTGATACATCAGACTCCGAACACAAAAACCAAATACCTTTGGGCGTTGCGTCTCACTCTTAACCTGCTGCACTGCCATAAACACAGCTGTAATAGCAGCCGCACCACCGTCATTATAAACACAGGAAGAAAAGGACGATCGTCGCTGCAGCTCCACCCGAGCCGCTAATTACAGAGGGGCAAAGCGAGTGACGCGCCCGCTGCCGCTCCCACGTGCTTCTCTGTTCGCCCGGTCCGCTTCTGCAACTTGCACCGTCGCACGTGCCTTTTTTGTTCTCTCACACAGGGGGCTGGAATTTCATAATTAATGCCCGGGTTGTCATCAGTGACCTCAGAGCAAGTGGCGGGGCTCTTGGGCTCACGGGCTCAGGGGGCACAGGTAGAGCACAGCCAGAGGACACCGGATCCCGCGGTATGTGCTCTCCGCGGCATACCTCACATTAAACGGGCAGACCACGGCAGGCAGGAGCACAATGCAGCCCTCTGACGAGGCTCAAAAAATAGGGTGCAGAAAGGAGGCCAGCAGCGGCGAATACCGCAGAGTATTTTTTTTTTCCTGTTGCTTGGGAAACGACAGATCTGCAGTTTTTTTTACTTGGACCCGTCAGGCTGGAATTCGATTCCACCCAAACCAATTGCAGGGAGGAGCTCCAAGGACAGACCACACCCCCACCTCTTGTTTAAGAAAGGCACCGTGCATCTAGAGATCATGTGCACCCCCCCCCCCTTGCAAAGCCACTCGGGACGCAGCCTTGGGATATCGGTTGTTCTTGGGATCACATTGTTTGAACGGATTCCTTCTCTCTAAATCTCCTTTTTCGTCTGCAAACTCAGCAACATTTTATCCTGCTGTTGGTCTCCAAGCACCTTGGGTTTTCAGTTTCTCACAAACATACACAGAATTGTTCCGCATAATGTGCATCAAATTATTGTTCATGTCTAGCGTATAGAAACACCCAGGAGGTGGTATTTTTCAGAAGTGCTTTCCTCTTGATATTAAAATTTCTGCCTAACCAAAATGTAATGCTACCTACTTATGTGCCATTGCAATTTAAACGAGATTAACGTTAATGGCCATGACAAAAATAAACATGATAAATCATGCGCTCATGATATTTTTTTGCACGGTTAAAACTTAAACTTTCCAGTGGAACCCTTGGGGAGAATCTGTCTGCATTCTCCTGCAGACGACGCTGACTTAATTATTGTTTTAAGGCCATTTCAATCATAACCTTTCAGCCTGATAACAAAAACTGGCACGGAAAGCTCTGAAATAGAAGCCTTAAAAAATGTCTGATATATAATGTGATTAAACTTCTACAAAATTAAGGCAATTACAGTAAATGCACCCTAAATTTACTAAATAATTTGGCAATTTAGGTTATTTTAGTTGTGCATTTAGACAATTACGTCATAATATTTAGCACATGAAAGTAGAATAAGCATATTTAAGTTTCTTTCAACTCAAGTTATTTTTGGCGAAAAAACGACAATGTAAATTGATACACACAGACAGCTAACATCTGTCTATACACGCTTTCATATGTAACATGACATCACGAGTTTCCACGTTAGGTCCGAATATAAATAGATTTCATGAGAGATAAATAATTACACCGATCTCCCCTTTGTTTAAAGCATGTGCTATGAAAATATACGTTAAAGAGTCAACTACCGAAAATCAGCGAAGCTGCTGAGAAATGTAAATAAACCCTTCCCAAAGCTGTCAGCGGAGCCTCATGTTTCATGAACCAGAGACTTAACATAGAGTCTCAAGTCTCACACGCAGGACGGAGCCATTCTTCCTGATGTCTCTCTCACTCTCAACATCAAAACTGAGGAAGTACATTTAAGTACTATACTAAGCGAACAGAACACAATACAACACAAAAAGATTCAATTTCCTTATAAAATGCCTAAAACGTCAATAAATGTGTTGATGAAAAAAAAATTTGAACAAAAATCCACGCTTTAATTTCATCTTCGAGTAGAAACACATGAGACGCACAGAAACACGATACGAGTTGAATGTATTACATTAATAAATACAAATTACAGTATATTAAACCTTATCCATTTGTATTTACAAGCGCAATGCACACATGCACACTTACCAGAGAACAATTAGTTACTGGATGTGCTTAGGAAGCCACACGGAGCTTTCATTTGGGTGGTCCTGAGCTCGGGCAGTAGCCCGAAGGGCAACCAAACCGCTTCCCCTGTTACTCTGGGCATGGCGTTGTGACAGCGCTGTGACAGGAAGCAGGGTTGGTGGTGGTGGCGAGAGGTGTGGGGGTGGACGGGAGGTGGGGGCGTATTGTCATTACTCCAGCACCTTGGGAGGCAGGGAAACCGGCAAAATTTCACACGGAAGGGCTGCTGTTATTATTACAACTGCTCTCGCACAGAGGCCGAGATGGCCTGCCAACTTTTTTGGGCCAAAAAGGCGTGTGCCCGACAGCCTCCCCGCGTTAATCCCTGGAGACCGGAGGCCGAGAGAGCAATTAATATTGTATCCTTGTCAGCCTTGACGGACCCTGCATGACCAAGGGCCACATCGCCCCGAGTCCTCTGTCTGCAGGAGGATGCCGATCCCCATAATTAGCACGACATCATCACCTCCTGCCCGTAACGCCAATGAAAGTAAATACTTCCAAAGCAGTTAGATTTAGGCGATGATGTAAAAGCAGCGTTATGCATTGTCTCGCGTTTTCCCTCTGTAAAACAGAAATTAACTTGAAGCAATATAGGAAGGGAAAAAAACCCAACCTCCTGAGCCATCTGGTATACCGTGGTTTAAAACCTAAATGTTCTGCTTCATAATGGAAATGAAACATGCTTTCAACAATATTGCGTGTGAAATCAAACACCGTAAAATAATACAAAACTGCACCAACTTTGTCAGAGGACATTTAATCTTACCTGAAAGTATAAGAAAAGTATTTAAAGTTTTCTTCATATATCACCAGTAATTTTTGACATTAAAAGCAAAAATGGCACACGACTGAAAAATTACAAAGGGGAGGATTTTTCCACATCTTGTAACTGGAGACTGCCTCCCTACCCCTTCACGTAATTGTGCCATACATCACACATCACATACAGTAGCCTTGCACTACATGTTCCACCAGATAAACCTCAGGAGATGCTATCCATTTCTGCTAATGGAGCGATTGGATCTGTAACAGTCACGTGTACAATGAGCAAATCCTTCAAGAGACAAGTCTGCTGTAAAGACCAGCTGTATAAGCGAAGAGGCTGTAAAAGAGAGCTTTATGAAACACCTAGTCAACATATGAAGGGCTTCAACCTGACCAAGTCATGTGCCAATGCATTTTAACAGATGTCTGATGAGACGGAATGCTGTCGTGGTGTAATGGTTATTGAAATCCCAAGGCTGCTGGTGCAATCTCCTGGCGCGGCAATTTGAACTATGGGCAAGTTTCCGAAATCTCTCCACCTCTCTCCACCCAGCAGCATAAATGGGTACACACCACAGTTAATCGATCAGCAGCAGGTCGTGTGTGGTGGGATGAACCAAGTGACTCCCCCTTCTTCCGAGACATATGGCCAGCATGAACTAATAGCCTCGACAGACCTGTTCTCCACCTGAGGACGGCTGCTTGCGTTGTGGCCGAAACGTCGTGAGAATTATTTTATAATGTTTTAATTGTATTATTTTATTATTTTCATTCTACGTGACGTTACCGAAAGAACCAAGAAGATTTATAGAGGCCCTCCCACCAACACCAGCAGTGTGAGCAAGCAATTGCAGGGCTGCACACCAACGTTTTACCTTCACCAACGTATGAAGAGGTAGCCAGGTATTTTTGTTTACAGATGTCTTATCTTGAGCGTCTTTAGAGCTCGATGAGCTCAGTCAGAACAAGTGCCATCACAGCTGGACCCATGCATCCCTGGGACAATAAAGTTTGTGAATATCGTGCGCAACAGGAGGAACTATAAACGTGTGACAGACTGATTGCAGAACTGAGTCATGCTATATCTATAATGATTACCATAACTGGACAACGTGTATAAACAATCATAATAATTTGTGCAACAGTGTAAAGTGTAAACGCAAAAGGGCCATGGAAGGAATAATACATTTTCCGTTTAAATAACTTCGTGAGGTCAAATTGGAAATCTTATCACAAAGTAGATAGATTTGTAAAACTTTTCAAATCAACTTTTTAATTAACTTTACAAATGCGCTCTTATTGTATTACATATTTACAACACAATTGTGGTGGTGGGGGGATGGGGGGGCTTCTAAAAAAACCGGAAATGTTAGCTATCACCAAACCGGTTAATAGTTAACTGAAATAACTGGCAGACCTTTCGTCAAATCCACAGTGGGACGAGGGCCTCCCCGTTCACCCACCGCGCTGCTCGTGGGGATTGTTCTTTGCCAAGCTGTGTCAGTGCAGGCCTGGTGAAGGCGGAACGCGCACGTGGACCAATTCCGATTAGACTCAACATTGTTAGCCACGGGTCGGGAACCGAACTTGGCCATCGCTCCCCACCTCACGTTCGTTGTGCTGTACTTGAATTAAGCGCACGTTGTGATCAAATTCTGTTCGTTGTATGCAGCTTTGTACGTGCGTTACAGCTGGTTGCCATTCATTGTACTGAGTACATGCATCATTATTTACTTTCCCCCGAGGTAGCACTGTATGTATTAACAAGTTCTGTGGACACACACACACGGAAGCGAAAGCATTGCTGTAAGCAGACAAAGCATATTGCCCATTGTGTCTCCCCGTGCGTGCCTGGGCAATTGAGGTTGGTAGAGCGTGCACAATCTGTCATTTCTGCCACGCCACTTTGTAGGATTTCTTCAGATCAAGGAGATTTAAAAGCAAAGAAAGGTCTGCTAGGACATTCCAAGCACTGTATAAATTATAGTGAAGAAACATATACAGTACCATATGAAACGTACTGGTATTTGAAACCTAGCTATTTCCTCTCCATATGTAGTTTAATTGTTTTTTTTTTAAATAGTTAATGCGTGCATGTATCCTCTTTCTTCCATTATACTCTGCGTTTTTGATCCAGGAAGTATACATACCAAAACATATTATAATGTATTAACAGATATGGGGGGGGGGGGGTGTGGTGAAAATGTTTTGGAGAAAAGATATTTCACAAACACGTCAACACACTTACATCCGACACTTTCAAACCTCAATTTTCCTACGTGCAGCCTTTACAAAGGGTAGCCGACACAGTTGGAAAGCTGCACAAAAATAATCACAGCCAGTTTTTTTAGCTGCGAATGAAAATTCTCAGCTGAGCGCGTCCAAACAATTCAGAACCAGGCAGTCGTTTTCACAAAGGTCCCCTGTGGTGCCAATGGTGCAAAAATGACAGCAGCTTCCCACACGGGCACACAGATGCTTGCACACTTGCTTTGCACGTTCTCGAGAACAGACATCGCAGATCACCACGATTCTCATTTACCTTTACCTCCTCCTCCTCGTCCCGGTAGCAGCAGCATGGCAAGTAGCTGGCTGAACAATGGGAAAGTTGAACATTATGCCACCACCACTGCTGGCACAACAGTCGAAACAATGCGGGAGTTTATTAAATCGCCTTCCCACTTCGGACCACCCAGCAGTATAAATGGGTGATACACAGTCGATCATCGGCAGGTCACGTGTGGTGAAGTAAAGTGTGGATACTCCCACCTCCTTGCAAGATGTCTGTGCAGTAATAGAAGAACGGACCACATATCCTCTAGAGGGGCTTTCTAGTGGAGGCCCTTTTGCCAAGAGTGGTGTGGGTGAGCCATTGCAAGGCTGCACCCTTATCTTAGAACATTTTTTATGCCACCTTCAATGTCTCCTTCTCACAGCTAGTGGTCCTAATTCTAGATCGCACATAATTACACACTATGCAACGCGTCAAGGTCGGTGTTATGAAAATCGAATGTAACCTCATACAATTGGTTTCTTTAAATTGGTAGAGTACTCGTTTATATAGCATATATCAGGGAATGCCCCATAATGTTAGAGCTCAAAATTAGTCATGTAATCTAAAAGTCGCCCCATTGTGTGTTTACTTATTATAACCCCATTAATTATTTCCTCAACTCCACAATTTTAATAAAGTTTAGAGTCAACTTTTCCCTCAGGAGTCCAATACTGACATTCACACATATAATTCACATTTTGTGAGTAAACATAAATGAGCCATACACAGACAGTTGTACCGAACTTTAACAGTTGTAAATGTAAATTCTTCAGGAAGTAAATTTTGCTACAGACCAAAAGACAACAACACTGAGGAGTCACAGTTAATGTGCACTTTCTAAATGTTTGTTCAAAAGGAGTGGATCGCAACTCCTTTATACCCAGGCCAGCCGGTACAGAACATGGATTTGTAAAGGAGCCATCGTCCCCAACAGCTGTGACAATAGTCGACAATGGCCTCTGCCATCTCAGAAATGCAGCCTGGGCTGCTATAACCTTTGGGAGTTTCACACACAACAGCCCAACCTAAACAAACCGCCACGGCTGCGTGTAGGTCAATGCATGCCTTTTAACCCTTTCACCCCCTGGCCATGCATTGAGGGATTAAATTACCCACTGATAACTTATTTGTTGCGCTTTCCTTCAGCGGGAATTCCACATATATTGGTGACACCGCTGAAACGTGGAAAGGATAGTGTGAGGCATACCAATTGGCATTTGGATTTATATGCAGGGTTAAAACACTTAGCTTGAATTGTAAAATGGATCTGTATTGATGTGTCAGGACTTAAAAAATACCCCTTGAATGTCATAATCATCATCGTCGTGATCAGCAAGCCTTGATCGATCCGCTTCAGGATGAACGCCTCCTCAAGGTGCCACTACACCCCCCCCCCCCCCCCAATGAGGCTGCGATGCAATATAGATGTTTAAAATGACTTTGTTGGAATGGTTATGAAGGCACATTCACGCGTGTCTTTAAAAAAAGTCCATATTTTCAATAAGATGTGGGTCACGACTTATGATGTAATTAATTTATCAACCTTTAAACAAAGACACCATTGAAGGTGTAACCCTGAAGCCATAATGCAGCGATTGTTTCTAAAGAATGAATGTCGGCATCTTGCACTTTCCTTTACTTGACCTATTTCAAACTCGTGACCCTGGGTAACTCTACCATATAAACAAAGCGAATAAAAACAAAAGATTTTTCTTTCAGCCTTATGGACTATTGAGGTAAATATTGTTAGCGGACACCAATTGAGACCGGCATCACAGATTTGAAAAAATAGAGAAAAGGTGGGATATTTTATATTGCGGTCTTAACAGAGCCACAAAAAGCTAAGGCAGTGGTTTGGATCTAAGACTTCTTTACCTCAGGGGCAGTGCACCTTGCTCTTCAGTCTTGCCTGCTTTACCTGTGTCTCGAGACTGCACTCTGCACAGCTTGAGTCCCAAAAGGAGGATTGCAATTTCCATACATCAGGGCCATTTGCTGGCTACAAAAATACTGCAAGGTATTCCACTGGATATCAATTACCAACAACAACTGGGGTATTTCAAAACAGGAATCACTTAATCATTATAAATTGGCGAAACAAATGCACATTGCCTGGAAGCACTGATTCGATGCTTGAAATAGACTTTGAGAATTCTCAGGAGGGCATTGAGCTTTCAAGGCTGTAGTCTTAAGACCTGGTTATTTCAGATCTCTGGAACAGTTAGTCTTACCAACATGAGGTAGCGTGGGTATTGCGCATATCCCTTGGCGATTGCATTTTTAGACTTATACTCCAAGGAGGGTAATGTTTAACATTCCTGGCAGCACTAAAAATATAAACTATGTTTTACTATGTTGGTAGATTTTTATTTTAACGGATTAAGTTAAGGGAACTATGATTTAAGAAGATAACATTTTGAGTATTAAACAAATGTTCGTCGTTTAATATAATCTAAAAACAATACCAGTAAAGTAAATGTGAATAATTTAAAGCATTTTGAAATCCACTGCTGGATCTCCACAATGTGTCAGTGATTGGGGTTGTTCGACCATACCTCATGCTTGTTAGTGAAAAGGGGAGCAGGATCAGTTCACATATTACTCACCACTAATATTTGCCATGGCCAGGAATCAAACTCAGATTTACAGAATCATAGGCGATTGCATTATCCACTGCAGCACCACTCCACGCGTAACAGTATAAACTCATTATTAGACCTTTTCCGACATAGTAATCTCTAATTGTATCAAAAACTGTGACCACTGTGTTTATAAAGCCCAAATAATCTTATTGTGTAATGAGGCATACATGGCACAGTAGAATGTGCCTCATGTTAAGTGTTCCGTAAGTGTTCCTGCCTGGTAATGCTTCAAACGAGCCTTTAATATATCTTCTGTTGAATGATGAGCCATGGTTTCTCAGAGGCAGCCCAGGAACCCCTTTGTGTCCAGATTGCAGTTCATATTGAGTGGCAAACAGCCGTTGGGCCATACTCCCGCGAAAGTACACAAAGTTTCTCAGGCAAAATTTTCCAACAGTAGCCAGACATAAAAGGAAGGAAAAAATGTTCCAAAGAATTTTACAGCAGAAGTAAATATTTTTTGGCAAAAAGTCATGAAAGTATAGGTAATGCTTTGGAACTGTGATTTTATTTATTTAAATATTTATCCTGCGTAACCCCTTGCGATATTGAAAAGTATGTAAATGTCAAACAGAATGTGTCTGCTAAATAACATACTGAGCTCGCATTCACACAACATACCTGATAAAAAGTAATTACAATAATTTTCAGCCCTTTATCAAGCCACTGCTGGATGAATAGTACTCTGTAAAGAAGGTTATATAATATGGATTGTGGTATTGCAGCAGGACTATGAGAGGATGGCAAAGACATGGGAGGCCTTCAGCTAGAAGCGTATAGATAATGACCAAATATAATGATTATTATGATGATGGTTGTATAATAGTCCAGCAAAAGATGAGGTGTTCTATAAGTTGAGTGTTATATTGTATTATGACTGCGCTTCCCATACATGGTATTCATGTAATTCATAACAATGGTAAATACAGGTTTTAAATAAAATACAATTACCAACATCATAAGCACACATAATTGCAATGTAGTTAAAGTATTTAACAGCAACCGATGTAGCATTGTTTAATAATAATAATAATACAAATCTCTAAATAAGTAATATGCGTTATGGGAACCTCATTTGCCAGTAAAAATATGATAATTGTTTTTTTACCCTTCTATCTGGCAACAAAACTGACACCTTTTTACAAGGAGTCAAGTTTGCATAGACCGCAATACCTGCAGTCAGAATACAAACAAAAGAACATAACTCTGATAATGTGCACTGTCCTTGAAGTTGATTGGTCCACACCCTAGACAGCTTTCCTTAGAGCCTAGTCTCACATGGGTTGGACCAGATGACGCCAAAAGGCGCACAACTCAAAAACAATGCACCATCAGAGTATAAGAGCTCGGGGCAAGCATCTACACTATGGGAACCTCATTTGCCAGTAAAAATATGATAATAGTTTTTTTTACCCTTCTATCTGGCAACAAAACTGACACCTTTTTACAAGGAGTCAAGTTTGCATAGACCGCAATACCTGCAGTCAGAATACAAACAAAAGAACATAACTCTGATAATGTGCACTGTCCTTGAAGTTGATTGGTCCACACCCGAGACAGCTTTCCTTAGAGCCTAGTCTCACATGGGTTGGACCAGATGACGCCAAAAGGCGCACAACTCAAAGACAATGCACCATCAGAGTATAAGAGCTCGGGGCAAGCATCTACACTATGGGAACCTCATTTGCCAGTAAAAATATGATAATTGTTTTTTTACCCTTCTATCTGGCAACAAAACTGACACCTTTTTACAAGGAGTCAAGTTTGCATAGACCGCAATACCTGCAGTCAGAATACAAACAAAAGAACATAACTCTGATAATGTGCACTGTCCTTGAAGTTGATTGGTCCACACCCGAGACAGCTTTCCTTAGAGCCTAGTCTCACATGGGTTGGACCAGATGACGCCAAAAGGCGCACAACTCAAAGACAATGCACCATCAGAGTATAAGAGCTCGGGGCAAGCATCTACACTATGGGAACCTCATTTGCCAGTAAAAATATGATAATTGTTTTTTACCCTTCTATCTGGCAACAAAACTGACACCTTTTTACAAGGAGTCAAGTTTGCATAGACCGCAATACCTGCAGTCAGAATACAAACAAAAGAACATAACTCTGATAATGTGCACTGTCCTTGAAGTTGATTGGTCCACACCCGAGACAGCTTTCCTTAGAGCCTAGTCTCACATGGGTTGGACCAGATGACGCCAAAAGGCGCACAACTCAAAGACAATGCACCATCAGAGTATAAGAGCTCGGGGCAAGCATCTACACTATGGGAACCTCATTTGCCAGTAAAAATATGATAATTGTTTTTTACCCTTCTATCTGGCAACAAAACTGACACCTTTTTACAAGGAGTCAAGTTTGCATAGACCGCAATACCTGCAGTCAGAATACAAACAAAAGAACATAACTCTGATAATGTGCACTGTCCTTGAAGTTGAGTTGTGCGCCTTTTGGCGTCGTCTGGTCCAACCCATGTGAGACTAGGCTCTAAGGAAAGCTGTCTCGGGTGTGGACCAATCAACTTCAAGGACAGTGCACATTATCAGAGTTATGTTCTTTTGTTTGTATTCTGACTGCAGGTATTGCGGTCTATGCAAACTTGACTCCTTGTAAAAAGGTGTCAGTTTTGTTGCCAGATAGAAGGGTAAAAAAACAATTATCATATTTTTATTGGCAAATGAGGTTCCCATAGTGTAGATGCTTGCCCCGAGCTCTTATACTCTGATGGTGCATTGTCTTTGAGTTGTGCGCCTTTTGGCGTCTTCTGGTCCAACCCATGTGAGACTAGGCTCTAAGGAAAGCTGTCTCGGGTGTGGACCAATCAACTTCAAGGACAGTGCACATTATCAGAGTTATGTTCTTTTGTTTGTATTCTGACTGCAGGTATTGCGGTCTATGCAAACTTGACTCCTTGTAAAAAGGTGTCAGTTTTGTTGCCAGATAGAAGGGTAAAAAAACAATTATCATATTTTTACTGGCAAATGAGGTTCCCATAGTGTAGATGCTTGCCCCGAGCTCTTATACTCTGATGGTGCATTGTCTTTGAGTTGTGCGCCTTTTGGCGTCATCTGGTCCAACCCATGTGAGACTAGGCTCTAAGGAAAGCTGTCTAGGGTGTGGACCAATCAACTTCAAGGACAGTGCACATTATCAGAGTTATGTTCTTTTGTTTGTATTCTGACTGCAGGTATTGCGGTCTATGCAAACTTGACTCCTTGTAAAAAGGTGTCAGTTTTGTTGCCAGATAGAAGGGTAAAAAAACAATTATCATATTTTTATTGGCAAATGAGGTTCCCATAGTGTAGATGCTTACCCCGAGCTCTTATACTCTGATGGTGCATTGTCTTTGAGTTGTGCGCCTTTTGGCGTCTTCTGGTCCAACCCATGTGAGACTAGGCTCTAAGGAAAGCTGTCTCGGGTGTGGACCAATCAACTTCAAGGACAGTGCACATTATCAGAGTTATGTTCTTTTGTTTGTATTCTGACTGCAGGTATTGCGGTCTATGCAAACTTGACTCCTTGTAAAAAGGTGTCAGTTTTGTTGCCAGATAGAAGGGTAAAAAAACAATTATCATATTTTTACTGGCAAATGAGGTTCCCATAGTGTAGATGCTTGCCCCGAGCTCTTATACTCTGATGGTGCATTGTCTTTGAGTTGTGCGCCTTTTGGCGTCATCTGGTCCAACCCATGTGAGACTAGGCTCTAAGGAAAGCTGTCTCGGGTGTGGACCAATCAACTTCAAGGACAGTGCACATTATCAGAGTTATGTTCTTTTGTTTGTATTCTGACTGCAGGTATTGCGGTCTATGCAAACTTGACTCCTTGTAAAAAAGTGTCAGTTTTGTTGCCAGATAGAAGGGTAAAAAAACAATTATCAAGTAATATGCGATTGTTGTGTTTGTTTTAGGTATTAAATCATTCTGTATCACCAAGGATATCAATTGAGCCAGAAGGCTTGTACACCTGTGAATTATGCTGGGGAGAGAGCGAGGGTTTTTTGTATGTGACAGATGTAACATCTGTCAGCCCATCTGTGCCATGCTTATGTCACACATCCGCCTCTGCCGCAATCGATGCAATTTTACACACAATCCAGTTAATTGTAAAGGTATCGAGATTTTATTTTATGTTTCAGCATATTCAAATAATACAAAATATATAATTGTGTATTTCCTGGAGCTACATTACTCATAGGGATGCACTTTTGGGACTTCTGTTACATTTTTGAGCGTTGGACATGGCTCTTTAATTAATGCCAAAATAATGGGTGTTTCAACATAGGATAAGATGGTCCAGCCTTAGTGTTGTCTATATAAGGGTAAAATATTCACTTTTGCCCAAGTACATGATGTGCTCTTGAAATGACCGAGCATTGATGAACAATCCCATTTTCCAAAAACAAGTGATTTCCGACAATACCAGGACAGCGGTGGTGACAAGTCAGTGAAATGCCAGTACGTCTGTGTCATGCAAAATCACGTTTCGAGCACACAAACAGTTTTGTGAGCTATAAACCTTTTAACAAACACTTTGCCACTGAACTAAAACCATATGCTGCACTCTAGTTAGTTGGAGTGCTCCACTATTCAAGCACAGCTTGCATACACTGTATCTCCCAAGGGCACTGCTCCAAACTTGTGTATGTAACCTTCCTGTCAGATGTGGTGCTATAACATTGACTCCAAAGAAATGTAGAGCTCTGCTCTTGACACTGCAGCTAGCCATATAAGGCGCCATCTACCCTGGGATTTTTTTTTATTTTAGAGTATTTCTTATAGTAAATATTTCTGCTGAAGACGAGTGGTGTTCCCATGCAGGCGCCGCTCCCCTGGGTAGCATACATCCTGGAGGGCATCTAAATCACTCGCTACCCTGGTTCTCAGAACCCAAACTATTCTTGGCCCAAGTGGGTAACATACAGGAGACCGATTTTCACAACTGGCCATACCTCGCTGGGAATAGAGCATGGGCGTCGGATGCGCTAGAATTCAGCCATATTGTCCTGTGATCGTCTACTGTTTTCGTGTCCCCATAAAACTGGCAGCAACTTAAAAAATCATGATCCTGGCACAGGCTGTGAATGATTGACAATTATAACCTGGCCATAATATGACCAATATAGGAGTCATTTATCGGCTGATCATGGGTGTCACGGTTGTTGGACGTGCACAAATCGGAAAGTGTGCATTTAAAAACACATTCGTTACCAATTATACCGAAATGTGCACAATGTCCAACAAACAGCACGTGGTGTGTGGTGTTGGGTGTCATCTTAAACACAATAATCGCTGTCATCTCCTCAGTCGTCATCTATACTCTAGAGGTTTAAATATCGAACGAAAGTAAAGCGAAGCGTACAAGTACGTCGTCTGAATATTTCTACAAATATACGACGTTATAAGTAAGTTACGAGGTTATATATATTCGTGACAACATCGTGTAGATGCCATTTAACAACCTAATGAATGCGAGACTTAGGGACTCAAGCTGTGACCATTAAGAATTGGCTGCAGCAAAAAGAATGCACTCAGTCTGGTTGGACAATGAAGCCACAGTGCAAACTGGGCAGACATGCGCTCAATATGGGGGGGGGCGGGGGGGGGGGCAAGATCTCTCAACGGTTCAACAATGGTCTGGCTTCATTGAGACTCCCAGTTGTATGGACCAACTCTCAATTACTGGTCCACAAATGAAGCACGGGGCAATCGGCGGCCACAATGAAATCAGAGAGTGGTTGGGGCCAATTTACATGCAGGCTCGTTATTATGGAGCTCATTAGCCAATTATGTGTCATTTCATCAATGCTTCTAAAACATTCTGCATATTTAGTAAATGCCCATAATGGAGCCCTTTGGTCAGCTGGTGAATGTACACGAGCGTTAAACCGTGGCCATGATGAATACCAATCAGCACGTTATGGTCTGCCAATGTAAGAGTCTATCTGGCCAGGCAAAGCACTGGGAAAGGAAGTGTGGAAAACTGCTAACTCCATCTCCTGCCTGGGATGGCAGAATTCACATTCTTTCGACTTCGGCGCAGCCATTTTACCTCTCCAATACTACCATCTCATTTATCTCATGGCTTCGAGCCAACATACTGTTCTGGCATAATTAATTATTGTAAACCACTGAAGAGGGGAAAATAAAAGATACACATTTCCTTAGTTCAAGCCCAAGTACCAAAGCTGAATACTGCATGCGAATATGTCAAAGAATCTTATTATGACATGGCTGTGGTATATATATACAGCATGTGCTGCACTGGCATGTCTTAAAACCGTCTCACCATTCGCGAGACTGAGCCAAAGACGCGCATGAAATATTGCCAGCACGCCTTCCAAGGCAAAAGTGCAGGAAAAGGCTCAATCATGCAAACAATATTAATAAAGAAACCAGTAATGTGATGAATGGTGGAGTGGGACAAATCAAGAGGCTTTTTTATTCTGAAAATAAATAAATGACGTAAAGAAAACATGTTCCTTTCACATACATTATATTCCACTTGTAATGTAGCAATATACAATATACCAATTACAATGACTTTGTGATTAACTCAAACTTTTGAACAGACATTATCCGGAATGTAGCCGTGATTGTTATACGTAAGCTTTCACATTCTCAGCGTACATGAACACAATTTCCCACCATTGCAAAGCTATGCAGCTCTTAAAGGCTCAATCATGCAAAGGGAACTTCCTCACAATAGCCGCAAGAATCTGTTCCAATAAAAATTCCTTTGGCAGGGCAAACATTTAAACCACGTTTTTTTTTCCTCTAAACAATGTTGTTAGGCAATTTTTGTTTGTATAGCAATGTGTGCCGTCTTTTATGCACAGTCTACTGCAGGGCCTGTGGCTCCCAGTGGCTCCTCGTGGTTCCATGGATAATGCAGACATGATTAAATACACTAGATTTAATCAAACCACTGCGGAATCCAGTTACATCAGTTTTGTGCACTGTGAGAAAATGTGAATGGCCACAGAAACCCCCCTGGGCCTTCACATAACAATAAACTAACCCAGACTTGTACGAAACTAAGGTCTCCAGGCATGGGTGAGTGCCACTGAGCTGCTATGTAAGACATGTCAAACTCCAACATTTGTTCATTTTACATGAAACTAAATATTTAGAGAGTAATCAAAGAGTGACGTGTAATGCTGAGCAAACTAGGCTTTGAACCATGTGAAATGAGTTCGAATCCTGATCATGGCTAACATCAGCAGCGGGTTATATCTGAATGAGTGCCGGGCTGATCCATTTCACCAGCCCACAAGTAAAGTAAAAAACATGTGTGAAGCCTTTCAACCAGCAGTAGTTTTTACAAAGGGATTTCATGTTATCACTGTGTGAAATATGCAACTAGTACTAGATTTTGTCCACACGTATTTCTTTGGGCAACTTGTGTGTGCTACCTGATCGTTAGAAACTGTTCACATGATAATAAGACAAAACAATTGCACAATGAGCATGAAGAAGAAAGACGTCTGCCTGCAAATATCATCTCATTAACGTCCTGTGTGTGTCGACTGTGTGCTTGAATTCGAGACCCAAATGCAAGTCTCATTGTGGCCTTTATTAAAAAGGCTAGTGTTGTAATTCCCCCCGAAAAACTCTACCAACTAAAAAAAAATTACAGCACATATTTCAAACATCCCCACTGATGGCCTGGCAAGGCAATGAGACTAATTTATTTTCACATGTAATCCTATACTTAAAAAATAACCCGATGGAATAACAAAAAAGAATTACTAGAATGCTACAGCATCATCTTTCATTGTGGCATCATGCCCTGTGATTTTCCCTGAAGTCCACAGTAAGGGACCTCTCAACATAGTACCTGCATGGAAAACGCATACAGGTACATTAAGCAATGAGGGCCCTGTCCGTAAAAGTAAATAGTGAATTGTGTTAAAGACTCAACAGTGGCTAATTGAACCTTATGGCAGTACTCGCATAATGTCCGTGATGCAGTAATTTTTAGTCTGTTGATGGTCGGCGATGCGGCAATTGACTCATGTCGACGAGCTGTACACGATGCACCACCACGGTGCGTACGCGAGCGTTCAGGGTTTCAGCGCAATCGTCCTCGCTGCGTTTCGACATCGCGGAGTGGCACTGATTTCGGATTGATGGGTACCCCAGTCGCGGAGTAAAGTACACCCCTGGAAAAAAAAGTGTCCCAGAAATAACATATTTCATTGCCTCGGCCATATTGTATTATTTGGTACCCCGGGGTACCGCCATAAGGATCAATTATGGTCAGTTTTAACACGAGCTTTTAAAACCTCAGTCAACGCAGGTATCAGTAACTTAGCATTTTTAAAGAAATACTTGTGGTAAGACTAAAGTTATTATTTGCTCAAGAATTTCCATATGTATTGTGTGTAAATGTTAAATGGGTGGCTGGAATGAACAATATTTTATCACAATAAAAAAATAAAATATGAGCAGCTGCTTTAACGATCGTTTTCCTCTCTCAAAGAGTGCTCGACTGTAACAGCACAATCGTAAATTAAATACCTGAAAATAATACCGCAGGTCAGCATTAACAAAAACGGTAATTTTAATTAATCAAAGACACGCCGAGCACACACACACAATAAAAACCTAGAATGTCGAGGCAGCAGCCAGACCTGGGCTGTGAGGAGGGAGATGCAGGTTGCTTGTCTCTCCTTTGTGCACATGAAAAGGGCAAAAGATTTTGTGCCATATGAAACTTGGATTCTGATGTTACAACACAACTTCGATTTAGCATCATTCACCGACTCAGGTGCCAGAAAAAACACTTGCATCGCACGCACATTTCAGAGTGTGCACTCTTCTTTCATTGCCTGATGTGCATTCCACCATAATTCAAGCTGAAATACCCCCAAAGCTATGTAAGCCCATTGCCGTATCACTAAATCACTAATTGTCGAATAAAAGTGACAGATTTCAAGCACGACTTTCTGTAGCAAAGCTCACTATTCCCCGTTGTCATTCTGTTTGCTTTCAAGCAGTCGTTCCAGCCAACATGGGCATGCCGTTTCCTTGTATGGTCAGGGCAGGCCAGCTTGAAGCTGTGTATAATGTCTGAGATTCCTGAAGGCCGGCTGGGAACGGAGATGAGGTCCCTCATTTTAATCATTCTTTCTGGCCGGCTGCAGCTGCACCCACTCCGCACCACAAACCACGCGTCACGCTAAGAACTCCTTGATCGGACACCACAGCTGGGAACACCGATTTCGGGAATGCTGCTGTCGACATTCTCTCAAAGTCGGGTGAAGATATGATTATCCCGTTGCCCTTTGCCGATACCGAATGGGTCAGAAGTATCCCAGCTGTCATTCATGGAAGCTATGAGAGCGGCCCACGCTTCTAAATGTTCTCACGGCCACATTTATTGTTGGGCTCCGATAGCCGACAGAGATTCAAGAATTGTGTTCAAAGACGGCCTTTGAACACAGCTTATGCGTTGTTTGGTGGAACTTGAAACCACGGTCATTGATGTAATACAGTAAGTGATGGCAACAAAAACACAAAATCATTGGTGGAATACTGTATGTAATAATCATCATGGCAATGCAGCGATTTGAACAATATTAATCTCTCCACTCAGTGACTACTAATTCATATCCAGATCCTTCAACTTGTAGGATTTCTAAAACCAGCAATGGACATTAAATGCATGGAGGCTCCTTCTTAATTCAAATACTGGAGCAAAAAAAAATATCCATAGCTACATCCACCCCCCACACCTCGATTCCAAAATTAAATCGAGGAATCGTATGTACGAAGAGCACAGATGATAGCAGCAACAGTCGTTGAACTTGCTGCCTCATCAAGTCAGAGCTGCAGCACAAATTGTGACTTCATAGCGAATATTATTTCAGCTCGTCTGCATGAAACGAGGTCTCTTTTTTGTCTCGATCCTTTTAATGCTCAGAACTTCAATACGTTTGGGAGTGGAAGTTTAAAAAGTTATAACAACAAAGACATTATGAAGAGGAACTTTATACACAGCCTCACATCTACAAAACACTGTGTGGTGCCCTTTGAAAGGCAATATACATGGAGATGTTACACAGAAGCAACTGCGCGTGTGATTGTAGTTGGAAGCTGCGTTGAGCAACACAGAGCACTGCCTACACATGTGCAGTCCGCACAGGCTCATTACCGTAGTAACGGCACTTCAGGATACCCTCAGAACTATGTGCCAACTGTGTTTACAGAGCTGACACATTTAATTTAATGCTGTAATGAGATACAGGCAAAGGCTACATTAACAAGCTTTACATCCAAACAGACAGAATGATAATTTGGCAGCTCTGAATGGTCTTTCACAAGCACCTACTAACCCCTGCCTAAAATAAACAACGGAATAACAAAGCTGGAGAGCCTCGTGCGTTTGTGTAATGTGCAGCCATGAGACAAATGTCAACAAAAACTATCCTGCAATATAATTCTAGAGTTAAATATAGGGCACTGCAATTATACAATTGCATCATAGCTTCAGTTAAAATCTAATTTTACAATATCTACAGGCATAAGAGCAGCTCCACTTACTAAAATGTTTATTATATATTATATTTGACACGCATTGTTTTATAGCATTAATTATTAGCACGTGTTTATAGGGAACCATATGTTTAGCATATAAAATATATCAAAGACAAAGATTTAGATTCAATCGTGTTGATATCCCCATGTTGTGGGGTGGAGTGGTAATGCAGTGGCAAGCGCACGTCACTCTGGACCCGGCAACCTGAGTTTGATTTTCAGGGCACGATTCACATCTGAACTGAGTGACATTCGACTTGGTCACGTGCCCACTCCCTGACCCCACCACACTCAACTTCACCAAACCTGCACTGTTCAAAGTCGTGAAGTACAGCCAGACAACACCCAAACAAGACCACAGGGAAGTGTTCATCCAGCAGTGGATTGACAAAGGGCTGACAAATTTAAAAGCATGCGGTATAATAGGCCGTCGGTAGGAAACCACAGCACAGTAACATTTGCAATCAAAGCTTGGCACAATTAGTTTTGAAACGGTGCACAAGTGCCTTGCGTCTAATTGCTTTCATTGAGACAGCTGGAAGCGTGCCTCGCTCACCACGCATAATTACGAACGCATCCCCATGGGGGCTTCATCTGTATTTCAAAAGAAGGGCCGGGGTTACTTGGCATTCTGCTGCATTATGTTCCATATCGCTAATGCAATCAGGACATTGCTCACTTTTGTTCATTTACGTATCCATGTTGTGAGTAAGAGACACACTTTTGCTGAAAGGTGATTTAACTGACAGATAATGGCGTTTCATATAGATAATTCACGCCAACTATACATAATTATCATCAAAAAAAATGCCCACTTTGGTTGAGGAGGTTGTGCAATTATAAATCAATACAAGTATACATAAGCAATTCACTATGTTAATTTATCTTTGATGCACAGTGACCAGAGATGAAAGATGCAAGGAAGAAATAAAATGGGATACCCTTGACAAAGACTGGATTTTTTAAAACATGAATCACCCACTGACCAATAGGAAGATCATGATGGAGACTATGGTGAGAATGGTGATATGTTACTTGTGATCGACATTGCTATACAGCCGTGAAACCTGGATAATTTGCAGACAGAACGGAAGTTGGCTGGTGTAGAATCGTGATTATTTAAGGAGATTGCTGAACATCACGTGGGTTGAGAGAATGCTAAATGAGTATTTTTACGACCTTGTCGACTTATGAACGTTGTAGCAACTTTGAAGGCACCGAAGATGAAACGGCATTAACTGGTAAACTTGACCATGACTGGTATGATGATGGTAAGATGATGGTCAAGATGGAAAACATCATGAAGTGGTTGGATCACCAGGGCAACAGGAGTGCAACATGTTGAACTTGTATTCTTTGGGTCTTTCGGTAAAGTCACGTAGATAGAAAAAATAATAACAATAAAATAAAATGAAAATCAAGTGAATCAAAAAAAATTAGTGATATTTTTAAAAATATTTATTCACTTTATTTTCATTTGTATTATTTTATTGTTAATATGTTTTTTTTTTTATCTACGAGACTGTATCGAAAGACCCAAAGAATATGAATTCCTGCAGTCACGAAAGCTTTAAGTCATGTTGAACTTGATTCGGTAAAAAATGTTAATACATTACAGTTGACCCCAATCACAGCTTGGCACAAGCGATATATGTGATGATGGTGTCAATAAATAACCCTACCATAGCCGATTTTCACAGACAATGTACATTGTAAGCTGGTTCTAACATGTGCTGTACTTCCAATGAGCCTGTTCATTGTGCTTCATCATTCCCTTGCAGAGGTAAGTGAGCGTTTTGAAATGTATGCAAACTCTCTGGTAATAAACGCCAAGACACAAAAAAACATATCGCTTGCGTTTTGAACGAAGTAGACTTTCTTACCCATGTGAGTACCCACCCGTCTTTTGTTCCGTTGGAGTATTTTAAAGAATAGTCACAGCCTCTAAATTAAGTACTCTATGCCCAAACTGAGTAACTCCCAGGAAATACTATATATGTCAAAAGCAGCATTCCAGATTATGATAAAAGTGATCTAGCACATGCCAGAATTTGCCACGTTCGTGCCGAGATGTATGATAGTGAAGCCTCTCTTCTCCCACCACACGCACACTTTCCAACAAATATCTCCCCTGGTGACCGTCCTTTGCTGATATTATATATGGTATACATTTTACAGGCCAGCCTGGTTCCATATATCATAGATTGAATCTCTACTGGGGCATCGTATTTAATGATCATTGTAAGTTTTTGTAATGACAGTGCCATTTGTCGAACACCATAGCAACAGGAAAAACTTTGTTTGAACTCAGAAGCTCGTTTCCTTTGTTGCTTTACAGACGCAACACAAGAGACCCTCTGGATCTGACCTCTCCATGTCGTATATGATGCAGAAAACTCGTGGGTAATGAGGGTACCATGTTAGAAAAGCAACGGGGGTTATTGGCTATCCCCAACATAAAACAAGCTTTCTTTTGTTGCTTTGCCAAACGCAAACTGTCGTGAAAAATCAGATATGAAACTTAAATGCAAACTTGAGGGGATCCAACACTGCAAACCACAAACACGCAAGAGCTCGGTATTGAATGGCGTGCACGCCACCGATCAGCATTTAGTCATTGATGGACGATGCATATATTTCATTTCATGTCTAGATTTCATGTCTGAGTTATGTAACAGTGACACGTGTACACTATGGGGACCTCATTTGCCAGTAAAAATATGATAATTGGTTCTTTACCCTTCTATCTGGCAACAAAACTGACACCTTTTTACAAGGAGTCATGTTTGCATAGACCGCAATACCTGCAGTCATAAATACAAACAAAAGACATAACTCTGATAATGTGCACTGTCCTTGAAGTTGATTGGTCCACACCCGAGACAGCTTTCCTTAGAGCCTAGTCTCACATGGGTTGGACCAGAAGACGCCAAAAGGCGCACAACTCAAAGACAATGCACCATCAGAGTATGAGAGCTCGGGGCAAACATCTACACTATGGGGACCTCATTTGCCAGTAAAAATATGATAATTGGTTCTTTACCCTTCTATCAGATAGAAGGGTAAAAAAACAATTATCATATTTTTATTGGCAAATGAGGTTCCCATAGTGTAGATGCTTGCCCCGAGCTCTTATACTCTGATGGTGCATTGTCTTTGAGTTGTGCGCCTTTTGGCGTCTTCTGGTCCAACCCATGTGAGACTAGGCTCTAAGGAAAGCTGTCTCGGGTGTGGACCAATCAACTTCAAGGACAGTGCACATTATCAGAGTTATGTCTTTTGTTTGTATTTATGACTGCAGGTATTGCGGTCTATGCAAACATGACTCCTTGTAAAAAGGTGTCAGTTTTGTTGCCAGATAGAAGGGTAAAGAACCAATTATCAGTGACACGTGTGTTTGTCTGCAAACTAGTTGCAAACATATACTATTGGAATCAGTTCGATTGAAGCTCCAATATGCAACAATTGCTGTCGTTGTGATGGAAAAACGTACAATAAAATTAATAAAAATATCAACTAAATCGTTTTTACACGTTTTTTTTCTTTCTTGCAGAGGTATGCAGTACTGTGCTGCAGTTATCAGAGAAATAAAGAGACCTCTACTGGACAATTCTGAAAATTAAGTTAGTTAATTTAGCTAAGCCTCTATTGTACGGTAAATACAGTACTGTAATAATACACTTTTAATACTATAAAACAAATTTAATGCATACTGTATTTCACTACAATACGTAAGACGGTTGTTTAGAAGTCAATCATTTCCTGTCACCTTGGTTATTTATTTTAAAGCTTTCACATTTACGTCATATGTAAGGCCATTTCCTATCCAATAGAATCGTGGTAAAAACTACTACTGATATTGCTGATAAATATTCGTTAGAAGGTGGGTTGTTTGTTTGTGATCTTTGAACATTTGCCCCTTGATTTGTAAGCTTATAAAATGGCTCTTTTGTACAAGTGAAGTTGAGGTAATGAGATGTGACATTTTTGACATGACAAAAGCATTACAGTACCGTAAAATTCTCATTATTTATGATCATTTATGGGCCTATTCATTACCCCCAGCACATATTTCCACATCTCCAACATCACACTACAATACTGCATGTACATGATGAAAAAAAAAAAGCTTGTGTAGCCAGAAATTGCTTGCTCATGCCATCCAGGGGATATTTTGTCCTCTTCCATGCTGCCCAGAAATCCTGGAACAGGTGCAAGTACCCACAATTTGCCCCATCACACGTGACCTGTCAATTCACAAAAATGTGCATTCATTATACTGGACACTAATCGTGACTGAGTAACAAAAAAAGCGTCCTTCAAAATACATGTTTGCGTTTAAGTGCCGAATAAAAGCATTATCCCTAATACAGAAATATATGTTTTACTTTGAACAAATATAGAAAATATTTTGTTACTGTATAATAAAAGTAGTTCACATGGCTTACTTAACCAAACAAAATACCCGTTTCCATGAATGTTGTGGTAATACCTTGACTACATGAAATCAAATATATGTGAGTAAGTATGCTTAGGTATACGACCCAACCTTTGTACACACTCTCAAGGCAAGGCCCTAACTACGGTATCAGAAACACCATGATGATGCAATGAGCAAAAATACAATGGCAGAGGAAGCCTTGCTTACTTTGCCCTTTTAGACAGTCGGTGCAAGTGCATTTTCTCAAAAGACATGTCCACTATACGGCAGCCATCTGCATAATGCGTCAAACCCAAGCTGAAGTTAAATGAAGGGGTTAACATTGACACGTCATACGGTGGTGCCGACTTCTGCTGCATTAGCAAATCTCGCCTGAGCCTTTTTGTGGCACCGGTGTTGAACAAGCAAAGTGATTTACTAATGCTCTGTATGCGGACTACACAGCTACACATGCCATATCCACTACCCACCCATTGCACTGTTAGGATTGTTTTAGATTACACTAAAATTGATCAAAGTTACACTCTTGGGGAGCAGTGGCCTATCGGTTAGCGCACTTCATGATCCATTCCGGTGACCTGAGTTCGATTGCAGCCCACGGCCAACATCAGTGGCGAGTGATATCAACATGCCTTGACCAGCGTGGTGAAGTAGGGTCAAACAACCTACACGACCGGGCAAGGCGTGGAGAATCCTTCGTCTCGCTATTGATTGACAATGGGCGGAAACTTGTTATTAATGTTGTATTATATAACATGAGGGTTGTTAATGGGGAGAGGAAAGGCACTCTTTTAACCCAGTCACCTCGCCCTGATGGTCCTTACTCATGTCACCTCACAACAACACTCCACATCCCCCCCCCCCACCTGACTAGATATGAATAATGGCTTGATCGATAACAATGAGTGAAGCAGCGATTGGTAATGATGAATGTTAGCGTCATCCATAACGATGCTGCATTAAGCTCCATTAAGACTGTGTTCATCTTAGTAAATGGCATGTAAAGGTTTAATTTTTCATTCGTAGCTTTGGGTGTTAATTAAGTTGTCCGTCATCATTTTACATATGTTAGCAACACCTCTGCAATATAATTACAAACTCTAGCTAGGCAGTTCAGATCATTCATGAATAAGTTACGTTATGTATCATGCCTACTCGAGTTTAACAGTGAATATGAACCTCATAAGATAACAAGCAACGCAGATGATCTGTTCCATGATGAAGTGTCTACCGCCGGTATTTTAACTTTGTTACCAACTAAGTGACTGCAAGTACATAACACAATATACCACTAACACCAATATACTCTAGTATCATTCTATGCAAAACGGAAAATCGTTGACATTATATTGGTCAATTCTCAAGAGAACATGTATTTGCAGGTCTGCGTCCAGGTCTTAACAATCACAAATTGCTTAAAGTTGAAGGCGCGTAGCCTTCACAGTTCAATCACGCAGCATTATTGCACCCAAGGATTGTACAGGTGTGTTATATTTACAGGTGAGGTGTATTATTCTTTCAGCACTGGGGTGTACGAGTTGAACAGGTATGTTTCATCCAGGTGAAGACAATATACAGGTGTGAATTATAACACCAATACGTTGCAAAGGTACACATGTTATACACAAAAAGAAAACTCAACACATTCGTCAATGAGACTGCCCTAAAGAAGAAAATACAACAGGTGACGTTTCGGGCAATGCCCCTTCTTCATATCAGAACAACACAGAGCAGGTGCGTTATGGAGCTTTTCTTGTTTGTTCGCGTGCGAGTCGGGGCGCAGGTGAACGTGAAGTGCAAAGGGGACAGCGCGCAGGGAGAGTCCTGGGAGGAAGGCAGGACGGGGGAGGGGGGGGGTCCCTTACCACTCAGCAGCACGGAGCCCGTGGGTGATGCCCCCAAACACCTCCTCCTCCTTCCTCTCGTCCTCTCAGAGAAGAAGAAGACGCGCGCTTCACGCCACAGGGCGTGAAGCGCACATCCTTTTGCATGCGCTCCTCTTGTACTTTAGCCGTGGACTTCGTTAACTTCTGTGCGGTTGAGTGAGAGAGGGAGAGAATGTGTGTGAGTGAGAGAGAAGAGGGGGGGGGAGTGGATGTCAGTTTGCGAGCTGCTTGCCTGGGCCCGGCCGCACCGGAGCCAACCCCTCTGCGGGCGGGCTCCCCGGGATTCATCCATTCATCATGGTCCTCCCTCTCCCCTTCCCTCCCCTCCTCCCCACTCATCCACCCAACCACCCAGCCACTCACCCACCCACTCAGCCACCCCCCGCCGCACACCCCGCGTCACAAGAAAGCTCAATGTGCACTTTCAGAGGGAGTCTGCCTACAACAAGGCTCTTTTCCCCTTCTCCCATTAAAAAAGGGGCATTTGGTGCATCATTTGTCGCTCATTTGTCGCTCTGTCTGCCCACACTTTTCTTGGAACCTCAGTGGTGCGGCATCTAAACTGTGTTGTTTATATTGGGTTTGTAAGTGTCACGTTTGGAATTACAATGCTGAGTAGTATACAATAATTAATAATGTTCTGCGTTTTTAGCCCTTTGTTAAGCTATTGTGTGATGAAGGCCTTCCCGCTCCGTATTGGTCATGGGAATTGTTTGACCATACTTATCCATGCCGGTGATGTTAGCCGTGGCCAGTAATTAAACCTGGGCTTATAGTGAAATGCGCTAAACCGCTGTGCCACTGCTCTACTATAATCACCATTGCCACCACTTTAATAGAAATTTGTCATCAGCTTAACTCATTACTGAATTATATACACCATAAGAAGCATAGGTATCATTTGCCATTGCAAAATTGTACATGATTGATAACTATCATGAAGATGATAATCCAGGTTATATATGTTTACAGTTGCTCTTCAGATGTTCATTTTAAATCCAGACATATTGAAGTAATTATTTTCACCATTACAAAGGCAGTAGATGTCTTTTTCTGTTTTCCAGCATTAATAAAAAATATATAAATGCTGTACGTATGTCTAACCATGTGTTAAACAGCAGTGCTACATTCAGTTTGCATGATTTGGTACAACTGCCAGCATGGATGGGCTAGACACCCTTCACCAAACTATTCACGTGGTTCATGGAAGTGGAAGAGTTAAAGTCACTTTGTTATTAATTATGCAGGCTAGAGAGGTCTATTCTTGGTTTGTGAGAGAGTGGATGATTGCAATCAATTTCCACTGAGTCATATGCTTTGTCATAGTCTACAAAGCCTGTGTATAATGGTGTTTAAAAAAAATTTCGAATGGTGTTTCAAAAATCGGATTGATATTGTTTGGTGGTAGAGAAATATTTCCTAACCCACCTATTTGTTTGCGTGGTTCGTTGCCCTCTTAATGTTCCATTACTTTGTTCCCAATGATCGTTGTGAAGAATTGATATACATACCTCTCTAATGCTCGAGGAGGACGCTGGCTAGATAATGGATGATGGCAATGAAGAGGTCTATCCGCTATGTATAATGTACATGGCTATGTTTATTGAAAAATGTTCTAGATTTACAGTACATTAATAAACTATTTTCAATGGCAAAATAGCTTGTAATATACAGTATATACTGTATCAGTGCTTTTGAAGTAAAATAATGGTATTATGGTATAACAAAATACTTTTAGCAATAATATTTGTATTTCTAACTTGTGTTGAAATATTTCAATTCGGTATACAATAACTCCACACTACCTCTTACACACAATAAAGGCATGCCAAGGATACAATACTTTACAGATGCAAATCCTATCCTCCTTCCTATGGGACCTACAAGAACAGGATACCCTTTCACAAATGTTATTTGATTGTTTATATATTTTTTTACTTAGTTTACGAGTGAGAGAAATATAAAATCACTGCAGGAGATATTTAAAAATATATATATATGCCACACAATCAGTGTCAATCTACCTCAAAAAGGCCACGCACATTTTCCTCCCTGGAGCAATAAAGAGAGTTGAGCTGTAACAAAGACATGCGTCACCGAGTCACGTTTGGTTTTGCATTCCAAATCAAATACCCTGACATAACGCTGGAGTTAATTAAGCCTTGGAATACGCGAAAACCCGTGTACTAATGAAATTATAACACTTGTTTGTAATAAACTATATTAAGTGAAACAGAAAATTGCCTTCGTCGTCTATAGTATAAGCCGATATTATTTAATATAACACATCAACGGACATGCTGACATTTTGGCTGGTTTTCAAATAAAACTGCTAGGTTTTCGTGACTGTCGATTCACATGTAACGTAATGAAAACTACCCCCACAAAGTCATGCGTCTCAATGAATGTATACGTTTATTTACATTAGTCTAAGTACAGCACTGTATTTCTAAGAGCAAATTTAGAACAATATTCAGCTATTATTTCTGATGGTGTAACACATGGATATTTGTACCAGTGTGTGTATATTCATGACTGCTTTTGTACAATTTGCGTTATTACCATCTTCCTCACCCTCAACACGATAACGCAGTAAAAAAAAAATCGTTACAGAGCAATGTTTGAAGACTGCAGAGAAATGGAAGATTCATAGCCCCCATAGGCTCAACTCCTGGCTTGACTATGATGCTGTCTGAAGCATTTATTGCCAGCCATTTAACATATATTTTTTATGCTTTGCAAAAGTAATGTGCTATCATGAGCTAAGTGGTCATATTCCCTCGATGACCAGATGTCCCCAACACATGAGGTAATTGGTCCACCATCTGCTATAGATTACGCACCGTGCTTTTCACATTTCGGAGCCAACTGGTCACTTGAGGAATGTGACCACTCAGTTCACAACAGTCTGATGCTTACGTCGACTGTAAGCCACGTTTACGGTTTTTTGTTGTTATATATCGTCACTTTAAAATTAATTACATACGAATCGCATAATTATTTGGACGAAGAAATGTTATTCGGCAACACTTGCAACTTTACTCTAAGAAGATCACAGGAGGGCCACAGGATCTCTACATCAGAGCCAATGGGGAGAGCTGAGGAATGGAGGTTGGTCTTTCCAGCTGTAGATGGTTGATGAGGATTGGGGTTCTACAGAGAATGCTGAGGCTGTATGAAATGCTTCCATAGGGGCCGCCAGCTGTGAGACCACAGTAAACATGAAAAATGGTGTTGCTGAAAAGTAATAGTCCCCACTCTTTGGTGGGTGTCCTAGTTTAAGATGAGTGAAATAAAGGGAGTCAACGAGCATATAAAAATGTTCACGGAGACAATGAGAAACCTTGAAGAAGCAGAGATTTTAGAAAGATTGGCATGACTCAACAAGGCACAGTCGTGTAGTTTTATACATATAACTAACGACGTTATCAAAAATTTCCAGAAAACAAATACAAAGCATTTTGTAAACATTTCGAGAAAAAATAGAGCAACGTTGGTGTTTTTACTACTTTGATGAATTTGTAAATCTGAATCGTCTCTTAATGGGAATCACTTGCAAAAAAGATGGCACACAGTTATGCAAGCACTACAACGGTAGGATCGTGGCCGTGTTCGTACACAACCTCACATTTTCCCAGGGAAGCGCTCCATTTAAGAACTGTAAAGAAGCACGCTGCCCAGAAGTCGTGCAGAAGAGAGAAATTGATGGAAACCCACCCCCCCAAGGAATGCACGGATTTGAACATTTAACAAATTAAAAGTGACATCCGCTCTAAAATAAACTGCAGCTACAAATGGCGTTCTGTGCGATGCAGCTCAGCAAATGCCATCGGCCGGTTGGGCATTTCACATGAGTGCAAGCCCTCACTGACAGGGGCTTTAGAAACACAACACCAGAGGGCCATTACTAAAATATTCACATATTATGAAAGAATACATTTATTTTTTAACTATCACTGGATGACCAACCATCCATGGAAATAAAATGTAAAATGTATTCGAATAAAAAATATATTGTCAGATAGAATGAAACTCATACATTTTCAACAGTGGAAATATATTTCTGTAGTCTTCAGGCGATGTATACTATGTAACTTTACTGTACAGTGTAGTACACGCTCCTAAAAAAATACGTTTATTGTGTATTGCAGTACTTCCGAAAGACACGTACACAAAAGCATTTCAGAAAATTGGCTAATTTACTTTGCAATTTAAAACAAATACCTTATTTGATTTCTCATGGCAGCTTGTCAGATAGTATATAGGCAATGGGGCAGAAATGTGAAGGGTAATAGAATCTGGAAACAAATCTTACCCACAGCAATCGCACAAAGGGGGAAGCAGCTGGCCCATTCATTGCTTTGTGTGACAAGACAGAATAGGGCACACTACCCTCCCGACGCGCAGCATTAAAGATTGCATGCGCACGTCATTAAGTTTACATATTATATTGTATGTGCACGGGGGGAATTGGTGGCACGGCGGTTAATACACGGCCTTATGAACCTGGCAACCTTAGTGCAATTCGAGACCAAAGTTAGCATAAGTGGTGAGTGATATATGCACCGGTCTTAGGTGTCACCCCTCTCTTCAGCAGCCCATACCGACCAGTGTGGTCAAGTATGGCTAAACAAAACCCCACAATCACATAGAATAGTTCGGCTCCCATTCAGCACTGCATTGGCAAATGAATGTAAGATAATAATTTAAATGTTCGTTTTTATTATATTATGTATACAATTCATGTTCTTATCCACATTACCACAACTGAAACATTCTTGGAAAAATTATACGTGTTTCAATTCGCACGCAAAGTTGTGAGTTTTAACCGACCTCATAAAGCCACGAGCAGTGGTTATTTTCCAACTGGCATCCGAGTCACATACCACATTCATTCACACATAATGGATACTGCATTGGCAAGATACAAACCGCTTCTAAATTTAACTGGAACAAATGGATGGGTGCAAGGAAGAGTTTCGTTGTACAGTATATGGAGGGCATACATTTTTCACTGAATATGTTCATGGTTGCTGGTAGACTGGGATGTGGCACGTGACTAGTATTCACAGGCATGGCGATGTGCATACTGGATGTGGTGTGCGGGTACGGAAATATTTTCCAGGGAGCCAAGTCAGACAGACATGGCTGAAATTAATCTCTTTCCGGACACCAAGTTTATGTTCGGCTAAAGCAAGCATAAACAACCAATATACAGCATACACTATCTAGGTTTGAAGTTTTTGTGAATGCAGGGAACCATACTCTTTGGTTCTTTCGGTAAAGTCACGTAGGTATAAAATAAAATTGATTAAATCACGACGTTTCGGGCGCAACACAAGCATATACTATGTTAAAACATGATGACATTTAATATCATTGCATACTACTGAAGATAATGCAACAGAACAAAGTATTACAAGAATATAACAAATTAAACATAGGAACATATATCTCATAACAAAAATGACATGTTCATATTTTAATGGAATGAAACAATACTACTGTGGTGCACAATATAAGCAGATGTCTAGTTATGGCCAATGTTACGACGTATATCGTCAGGGGTAGATGGTCATCTGTATAAAATACTAATCATGTGAATAAACCAGAATATATTTCAGCTAAAGCAAAACAAAACATGGCTTAGAGGCAAGAAAGTGTGGTTAGATGGATAAGCTGTATATACTGCCATAACCAACGGTTAAGTCGAATACATAACAATATAATGCCATCTAGGGGACAAACTCAGCATCAGGGGCAAATCATATTTCCAGCACTGTGCACCCTGAAGTACACTGCTCCAGTCCTGTCTTAGCAATACTTTAAACATTTTAAAGATGTGTAAGGTGTACATTGTGTACATTTTAGATACGTTGGTGTTTTGTATTGTGGGTGTGGATTAGGTCAGGTCAAAGGAAGGGGAAAAGCTAAAAATATAAGTTTCTTTTTATTTCACGAACATTTGAAAGGCGACTTTTTGGTAAATGTCACAGTTCCTGTTTGAAAAAAATATATACATGTTTACTGGGGAAGACGAGTTAGCTATGCTGCAGATAAATGATGCAAAAGTCCATATTTATGAACACCAAAACCCAAACAATTGTGTGTGCAAATACGTGCCTATGCCAAGCACTCACCCATTAAACTACGTCGGAGCTCACCACCAATACATGGTGTTGACAGCACAGCACATAATCCTTTCATTGATTAATGACTCAAACAATAATTCAAGAACGAATAGTGAGAGTCAGGCATCCTTCAGAAGGGACAACAACAGTGCAATTTAATGCATTTAAAAAAAAAGTAAAAATTTTGTCTCCAAATTAAAAATATATTATTTCCTTATGTTTATACATTTAAAGATGAAAGTGATGTGCTGTATATGCACACTCAGATAGCTACAATCTTAGCATAGCTCGAATTATATTTAACCGAGTACATAAAAAAATATTATATCCCAATTGTGCTCTCTGTGTCATGTCATGAGGTTAATCATCATGAGACCAACCCCCCCCCCCCCCCCCATGTTAAACAACAGCTCATGCAAGTAGATATTTCAGAACTACTTGTGAAATCCGTTCTCATGAAATCTCGTCGATACATTAGGGGGCAGCACTTTCCCACCCAACCTGATGGAGAGAAAAATGCTTTTCACATGACAATAAAACCAACAGGTATTAATTACCAGAGCTGAAATTTAGCAAAACAAAACATAAAACCTGATGGATTGTAATGGGGTATATTGTGCTGGGCTGAGACCATGCACCCGTTACACTTAGGAATCCAGAATATTCACATCTGAGTGCTTAGATTGAAACCGATCATGTGGACCAACATGCCAGATGACCTGCATTTTAGTCCACATAACTGCTACAATAATGATCGAGTTGAGTGACATGCAAGGATAGCAATACGAATCTGTGGTAATCGTCAACCCCTGGCATGTGTATAGGTTATTCTGAAATGCATGATTCTCATTGTCAGCTTGCAGAACAATGAGCTATCACTGGCAGCCAGGCTGTTGGACTCTTTGCCTCGGCACAAGCTGCAGGCACACTTCAACATGGAAACAGCAGGTGGCTGCACTGCTTTTATGAACCATTGGCAGGGTTTCATGTTGCTTGCAAGAATTTGTCTGCAGGAGGCAGCAGTGCGCATCCTGAGTGAACGAAAGAGTGATTTAGCCCACATGGAACGGATGTTGCGGTTGTAGTATGGTTAGCACACTGGACTTGGAATCCAGAGGTCATCGGTTCAATCTCCGAGTGCTGTAGTTGAAACAATGGCAAATTTCTTCAACAACCCCCGCAACTCCTGGCCTGTCCACCCAGCAGTATAAATGGGTACATCCCAATTTGTGGTGGGGTAAAGAGGGATACTCACACCTCTTCCAAGACATAAGGCCAGCGTGGAAAAATAGGCCAATACTGTGCCCTCCTGAGCTCCCACCAGTGGAAGCGATTCTGGCAACAGCTGTATGAGCAATTGCAGGGCCTGCACTCTGACCGTTCTTAAGCCACTAATAGGCGGTATTAGAGTCGACCCCCCCCCCACGCACACAATAAAATATTCAGCCACTTTAGTATCGAACAGGTGAAAAAAAGCCCTACATATGTTGTATGGGCTTGTGTACTATCAATGTGTCATCCGAGTCACAGTTAAGTCACAATACTGCGATGCGTCAACAACAATTTCACGTCCAGATTTAACAGCAACGTCTTGACCTTAATTGCGAGCTGTAGAAATATTTGTGACCCTTTTAAGCTCCAACCCCAAGCCCCCACAGAGAAACCTCAGAATTAACAGAAACCATTTAGCCCCAGCCCTCGTTAACGAATGTCATTTTTGGTGCTTTATTATGTGGATATATCATTTTCATTATACGTGCTAACAATGCCAAACCTATTACATTCATTAGGCCTGCTGATGCTCAGGCTTGTATCGTTGCATGCAATCGCTTGCTGTAGCTAGTGCTGGAGTAAGGACATCCACGAAAGCAAAACGATTAAGGGCATCCGGTCTACTTGTCCACGTTGACTAAACGCATTGGAAGTGCATTGGGCGTTCCATGGTATAATAAACTTGAGCAATTCACACGGAACCAATATTTTTTTTTAATTCATATCACGTTTTTGTATTGTTTGTTGTTGTAACGTTCTTATCCACCCTGACTGGACATCTGTGAAAAAATAGCGTTTTTGCTCATCGGATTCCACCGGTATGAATACATATTCTGATTCTGAACCTGCCAATCGACTGTTGTTGTGTACCCATTTATACTTCTGGGTGGCTCGAAGCGGTGGTGGGGGGGGGGGAGTTTAAGAAACTTTTCTCATTGTTTATGTGCCGGAAGATCGAGTCGAACCGGCGACCTCTCCATTGATTGCAAGCGAGTACAGTGCGCTGACCATTACACAAGGCAGCTCCGTGTTTTGCTTTGCCGGGTGTTGGAACTGAAAATGCAAAAGCACGAGAGACCAGCGTGTGTGTGTGTTAATGATGGCGTGGAAAGGGTGGCAAGCCTTGGTGTAGCGCTTGAGAGTACCGCCGTGCGTCAAGTCCTCCGACCTCATGTTGTTGCGGTTGTCATGGATGTCATCGCTGGCTTAAGTTGAGAAGCACTTCTCCTCTCTCCATCTTCCGCACACAGACCTGTCTTTCATTTGCTACGTAAAACGCACAATGAATGGGCTCCTTTGTGAGCACTGGTTTAACGTTTTTTTTTGCTCATAATGCGATTCGACGAGATACAAAACACTGATGCTGTCTAAAAAGAGACAAAAAAATGACAAAGCTGGTACACGACGGACGGACTTGGACCGATCATGAAGAGCATCTGCTGCAGAAGCTTTGCGCAATCATACATATACCATTTGTTTAGGCAAATATATCAACGTGTGCATCTGAATTACAGTTGATTATTGCTTAGACCAATTAATATATTTATTTACAGGTTCATTCCCACTTGACGTGACCAACTGAGACCGAGATTAAACCGAGAAAAACAAAGTACAGTACATCATTTTGAGCCATGTAGACAAACAATTGTATAAAAAGTGAAAGCATACCACCAATATTTTGCACATACAGTGCTAATTAAAACATTGATCTTCACTTTTCTAATGGTTAGTAGACATAAGCACCATGCACGAGTCATCTCTCAGCTGACACGTGGAGCACAATTTAATGTTATGGAATAGTACATTGGCAAAGCACTGCCATTTTTCACAAGCTTATCTTATTTTCGTCAAGATAAAGTGATGTGCAAGCTCCTATCCAGTATGCAAGTGTGCCCTATGTTAGTAATTGCTTACAACGTGCTTCGGAAATTCAACTACATTCACTGAGAGCAAAAGCATATGTTTAAGCTCCAACACTTTCCTGAGGGCTAATTCTTATTTTATTATTCCAGCCTGCATTGGTGGACATCAGGCCAACAGGCTTGGTGTATGAGGTCATAATTTGCGAGTGCTCCAAATTATACAGCCAAAATTAGGGTCAGCTGAGTCCTAACTACCAGTCAGAGATTGTGTAACGAAAACGTATCTATGTGTAAACTAACCTTAAGCTTCTGTCACGAAACCATACCTCTAAGCTGAATGACTTTGTTTGCATGTATCTGAAGCATTATATTTCTGACTATATTTATTCGCTCCTGTCGTCCTGCAGTAAACCTCTGCAGCTCTCTGCAATGCGAATCGAAACCTCATCTCGACATTAAGGACTAGGACCATTACTGCCAGGCGTTGTTTGTCCATGACTTCTACCATTATCTGGAATTCCATCCTGCTGCCCATGGTAATAGAGCCTAACGGCCCATTGGGCCATTCTTGCTGAAATAAATAAAATCAAAAAATCATTCGCAGCTTCATTCAATCTGCACCTCCTTTAAGAGACACGACACTTAAAGGCCCCACCCCTTCACGTGGCTTTCGAGTGACACTGAGCTTGGCTCGGCACTTCATGGTCATGGTCGTTTATGCCTGTGAAATATTGTGCGTGTTACAAATTGCAGTGTTATTATATTGCATTTTGCTCACATTAAAGGGGTGCGTTGCTTTTATTCCCTGTGCCCAGGGTAATAGAACAGCTTGCCTCAGATGGCCAATTGTCTCAGTTTCGTGTGTACACACTTTTCCTCAGTGTGGCATTTGCAGTGTTGTTCTATATTCGCAATGTATGAGATTAGCTCAGCATTTATGAAGCCATTTCATAAGTAGTTGATTAGCAATACAAATTCCCATTTAAATGTTGCATTGTTTGTTGAAACGGTACACGGAAATTCACATAGTTAGCCCAAGCAAACATAAGCACGTCTAGACAATTTAAGAAAACAGTTGCAGCATTAACAATGTCTTACGTACAGTAATTGTCTTCACAACGTAACGTTTCTCATTGTAACAATGCAGCAGCCAACCAAAAGTTATTGTACGGCTTATATAATGTCCACAAACAAATTTACTGTCTGAAATATTGCAACCACTGCAGGTTGTTTTATGGTTCCCGTTTCCCCCAAACGCTGTGCATATAAAATGTCGTACTCTGTAAGACATTCTAAGTGCTGGCTGAAAATGTGGAAGGAGACTCATCCAATTGTTGTGCATTGAGCAATGGAAATGCCCGTTTTTATTGCGATGGGCGAAGGAAAATATACAGTGAGCGAAATGTGGATGAACAACCTGACATCACATCAGCAAAAAGCTGCATCAGTTCGGGAGACATCCTGTACAGCACGGCCAGAATAGCGGCAGTCCCATCTTGCCCGCGGTTCAGTAGCATCAGCTACACTCGGGATTTATTTGTATAATATGGTAATACTTGCGTTCCTTTAAGCTGATTTCCAATCTAGGGTATAGAGCATACGTATCGTTTAGAAAGGGGGCGAGGGGGGGGATAATACAAAAAAATACGGAATATTCATTTTCCCCTGGAAAATAATATAAGGTTTGACATTTCGGGCAGCCTTCAGCCATGGAATGCACACATGAGACAGGTGAATATAGGATAGTGAAATGGATGGCAGCCCCGCTTAGCAAGTTGATATTATTTGTGATTGCTCAACGAAAGCTATTTGGCCTAAGATTTCCCACTCACCAATTTTCGCACTTCATCATGGTCCATATTTACACTTAAAAAAATCAATCATCAGATGGTGCGAAGTTCAATAACACAATCTGATTTCAAAAAAGAAAGAATGGCAATCCGAAATGTTTAACTGTAGTATATTTTCCAAGAGATCTCAGCAGTAGGCTGCCGACATTTTAAACAATTTTACTACGTACTGAATTTAAGAGCAAATTGTACTGCTGTATGCGATGAACGGAATACAAAAATCATCATCCTACTGCTGAAATCGTCATGTTGTCAGGTATTCTGTAAAGAGGCACAGTTATTACATTTCATGAAGACTGACCTTGGTCATTATGTCAAAGGGTGTTTATGCTCAAAAGTGCTTTTCTCAGTACTCATCAACATTGATGGCTTTAAACCAGCGGTGGACATTTCTTATTTATATTCTGGTGAGCCAGTGCCTCTATAGAATAACTACTGTTAATTGATTGACTAAAATTGTGCTCATTTTAAACACTCAGGGGGGATGACGGCCTGAGTCAATTCTTCACCAGGATTTTAACTTACAATCGTCCAACTGCAAGTCAGACATAATTACAGCACCACCTGGCTGTATAAATTAATGTCTACCATTGTAAATAATGATGAAACTAATAAAAATAAGTAACGAATAACAGAGTTCACCAATACACTATGAAGGAGGCAGTGATACAATTAGATCGCATTATGTCCATCGTCGTTTTTCTTCAAGTGAATATCTTATGCATATGTGGTCACAATATTCCTTGAGAAGTTTTGCCAAAGGTGATCTAGCGGCATGACAGAATATGGGCAGGTGTGAAAGATTTTGTTGGTGTTCAGACCAGACAATGTCTGCAGGATTTCTTCCTAACTACAAAAATAGAACTTGTGTCCTTTGATCAAGGTTGATTGAAGGTGGTGGGCAAAAGATGAAAAGTGAGAGAAAGCACGAAGCAGAAATAAATGCCAAAGACACAAGTCTTGCGGAAGGCAGATGGAATCAAGCTTATACATTTCAAATGCTCCACGTAAAAAAAGAGTCCTGTCAAAAAAATGTATTCAACATTTTGTTGGACATTTCTACATTTATTTTTAAATAATATATTACACTTTTCTCTAAAGGGTCTATCAATTGCTATATTTGTGTGTATATATATGTGTGTGGGGAGCGGTGGTGTAGCGGTTAGTGCGCTGCACTACAAACCCGGCGACCCGAGTCCGATTCCTGCTTAAGGCCAACACCGGTGACGATAATCTGAACCAGTCGTGGGACTCCCCTAGGTCGACTTAAATGAGTATCTGGTGCAGTGTGTAAATATCACCACTGGGGAGACAAAGGTGGCCGGGCGTGGTGTTGGCCACCCACCCTCCTCGTGTACTGTGCCGGCTTTTATAAGTGTTAGCTAACAGCACTTGTCTTAACAGTCTGTGAAATTCCATATGGGGATCTTTGTCTTTTATATACATAGAGTGCACATTATAAAATAGAAAATGTATACCATATATACTGTACCATGCATTATTTATCCATCGAGTATATTATAAGTTCACTGATGTATTCTTAAGGTCATAATGTCCCTTTCGCAAAGCATATATATCCACATTGAACAATGTGGATACATTTACTTTACTAAAATAGGTTGAAAGTAATGCCCTGTTACATCGAAGCTGGAGTTTAGTTGTGCAGAGGAAACAGCGGTGAGCACACCGCTATGAACAAGGTGATGTTAGTTTGCTTCCTGGCCATAGCTCAAGATCAGCGGACAATGATTTTAAACCTGGTCACAAACTTCCGAACAGGCCACGAAGCACTTGCATCACAGATTCCCACTTGGACCTAAACCCACTGTTATCACACGTTCGTCAATGGAAATCGATCCTAGGATGTTCCGACAGTCCACACTAACTCGCACTTGCTGGCATTTTTGTACAAAAGAGGCTACCATTAGCATCGCCGACAACCCTTTCAACTTCACATCATGCCTACCCGCCTTTCCTTAACACCATCACAATCCGATTACACAACACGTAATCCACTTCTAGCACTACAGCTGTTATAATTATCTCCTGTGTGTGGGTTCTTATTTGTTTATTTTTGGTTTGTGGTATAGTGCGGTTGAACTTATTCGCGTGTTTGTTTCTCGATCTTTGGTCCCCAGACTTTAAATAAACCAGCCACAGAGTCCGCTAGCTTGCGCTGGCAGGATGCCGGGGTCCGCGGTTCAAACGGAAGCCTTAAGCAGCTAGCTTGAAGCTATCTACATGGAGGCAGTGTTTATAATCATGGGCCTTCCTGCTAGCACTTGGGGAGAGTGGGCAGAGATTTTAGATCAACGGAGCCAGCTTGCGTGCAAAAGCCAGAAAACTGCCGCTTTAATCAAATACTATTACACCCACCGCTGAAAAAAAAAACTTGGCAGTTTTAGGTAGATTTTTTCCTCTTCCCAAGATGATGCATTCCAAAGTAAATTGGTAGGTTTAACATATGTTGGATTGAAGCTCAGAAAAAAAGCATGTGCATTTCTGTTTAATGTGCTAGCAATTTTGATTCACATTAAAATTATTTATGCAGAGAGGGCTTTGTTGTGGTGCTTTGCCAATTTGCATGTTTACATAGACAAAAGCACTTTTAAGTATTTCAGTTTCTTTGAAAAGTATTACATGTTATTGAATGTAGGCCACATTTTTAATAGCTGCACATGTTGCCAACTCCTAAGCATTTCACATGCCACACAGTCTATACTTTACCACATACACTTCAAAGGATGTGTGTCAACAAAGCCAATAATGATATCTATCAGTATATGAATTATTACTCAAGAGTATAGATAAACTATTTTACTTAATGGTTGCTAATTTTGCATCTTCAAAGTGTTTCTTTGGGCATATCCTTATCACGGTTCACTTGCTTAACAAGTATTGGGTTTATATGTTTGTGGTGCGTTTGTGTAAATAAATATAGGCTTTTATAAAATTAAACTGATACCGAGTCAAGAAAATGTTGCTAGCTAACGCCTCTCGAGAAAAGTAGGCATTTATTTGAACACAGTGTTTATACTTTCTCTCATGATAATTATGTCGCCTGCACAAAAAGTCCAAGTGTGTCATAATGGCTGTGCTTTTCTACTAAAATAAATACCCGCAGATGTGTTTTTGGTGATGCTTGTCCAGATTGAATACTGACTGCAGTTTGCTAAAAATAAGTGATTTATAATATACATTTCCTGTGAATGTACTAAGTGAATAAATGCAATTATTTGTTGTCACAATAGGCTTTAACTCAGTAGCTAGCTCTATTTCTCTGTCAAAAACACTCATTTAACAAGTGCATTACATTGTATTAAAATGACATGCCCTTCACATTATACGTTTCACTGAGATGCATGAAGGTAGTACCGTATTCAACTTTTTTTTCCATTACTGGGTCGCAGGATTTTGACAGATGACGGAAGCTTGGGGAGGAATCATTCCACATCGGGATAATCATTACTTCTGACGATAACGACACAATAAATGTCAGGTGCATCATGGTTGTAGGTATTAGGCTGGCTTTCAATAAATAAAACCTGAAATTTGTTTAACTGTTTTTGATAGCACTTTGTCGAAGCATCCCTATGAGCAGGCCTTCATTCAGCAGTGGGTATACACAGTCCATCATATTATTGTATGCCATTACACGTCTATGCATTTATCATAAATAGTCAAGATCTATCCACTGCTGCGAGAAGGCTTCCCCATGCCAATGGTATCCCTCACAGTCCTGCGATGCCACAATCCATCTGACTCCTGTACAATGGGAAATGTGGTATCACTCCATTTCCACAGTGGTCATCTTCCTTTGCATCTTTTCTCCTCCTTGGGTTGCCATTCCATTCCAAGTCCCATCCATCGGTCATATTCTGTGTTTGCAACGTGTCCTGCCCAAAGCCCACTTATTCTCATTACAGTCAATGTCTATAATTTGCTCATTCGTGTAAGCTCATTAATAGTCCCAGAGAGCGGTAAGGTGTAAAATACAAATTAAGGAAACAAAAGAACTTGCAAACACTCGTGTGAAATGTGAATACAAAATTCACGCTGCTGGAAAATGTCATTACATTGCAACACAAAAGTGGCAGCTGTTTCCACCCAAACGCTAACAGGTCGTCACATGGGCATATGGCTCAGCCACGATATTATTGATTGTTCTGCTACTCGGCATCCGGATCTACAAAGCTCTGGCCAGAGCTGTATGGAAATACCATTCTGAAGGGTAAATAAGGACTTGTAACTTTATTTAGTTGTTTAAAATAAATAACCTGACTCAATAATGTTTGCTCAAGACGTGTAAATATGTTTGGTTTTCTGCCAATTGTTAAAAAAATTCTGAACAAGGTATGCCAACCAATGCGGACATGGGTCCGTTAGTTTCTAACAAGTCAATTAATCTTTTAAAGACCTAAGGCCCCCATATAAATCATTACAAATTTGTAAAATAGAAAAAAGCCTGAAACAAACTTTTTTAATGCTTACAAAAATAATGTACTTCACTCTCACACCACATATGACACATTCAATAATTAGCGTCACATTTGTATTATTATTAAAGGTGTGCTGCACAAATTCAAGAACTTAATATATATGTGGATATGGTGTTCCTGGAATAGGGTTACTATTGAGCTCTTACGTTTATTAAAAGAAGTTGCTTTGGTAAAATCATCTCCCAAGACTGCATTATGCAGTTATGTACATTTTAAATTGAGTCACCATCCTCATCAGCAGCCATTATCAATCCACTGCTGGAATGAAGGCCTTGCCAAAACATCGCCATCTCTATCAAAATCTCGAAATAAAAAAATACATTGAGCACCTGCACTCAACATGATTTAATCTCATTTGTGTACGTCTGCTCGGATGCGTTGCATACTTTTGTTGCTATTCTGTCATCATTCTTGACCATGGGCGATCACTCCTCCAGTATGACCAGACCAAAACACCTATCAGCAAAACACTATAAGCCATGGAGGGGCAATGCTGGCTACACAGTCATTTTAATTACTCTAATACAATATCAACAGTAGGATTAAAGCACTACATACTTTCATTTTTGAAAGCTAAACCTTACCGAAATATTTGGCGTGGATGATAAATAAACAAAACTGAAGTCAGACGGCCACATCTCTCCAGGATGGATGGACTCCTCATTCTGAGCAAGTAGGTCATAAAGCATGAAAATGTAATAGGACAGCCCTACGATTGCTCGTTCACGCCACTGCTCGGGCTTCAACTAGGGGCAGTTCTGGAGAGGCCCCCTCGAGTGTTTTTTGTTGTTCTGGGAGTACCCACACTTTATACCCACCACGCATGACTTGTTGCATTGACAGACGCGGAGGGGGGGGGGGGTCGGGGGAGGGTTAACAAACTTGCTCATTATTTCAACTATTGCGTCAGGACGTTGAATGGAACGGGCAACCTCTGGATTGCAAGTCCAGTGTGCTCACCATTACACCGAGCCAGTATCCCCTCAGATGAAAGCTAAATTGGTTTAATTTGTCCTGGCAGGTGTAAGGAGTTTTCAGGATATAAGTAAAAAGAAAGTGTCCAGTTTAAACAACTACTGCATGTGCAGGTGATGCCTGATGTAACTCCAACGCAAGCGTCTGCAGGACACTTCTCTGTCAATGTTTACAATAAACTACGGTCTTCAGTGAAATTTCCTTTTTTTCTTTTCTCCAAACAAAATGCAGTCTGTGATTACAAATATATACACTTTAATGTGTCACTACATTACATCGACATGCAGATTTATTTCAAAACATATATAGCCCCAACAGATGTAATTTTTTTTTAGTTTTATAGCCACACACTTTCACATTTTGTAAATGGAAGCAAAGTATGAGAGCCTTTTTTTAAACTTCATTTTCCATGAGTCACATGTCTAGGCCACAACCTCAAACATGACTGTTTCACCTTGGTCTGGCTCATGACAGAGTGACTGACAAAGACTTCTTTCACATCATGGCATTGACTCAGCTAATGGATCTAATTTATGTTTATACAACTGATTTTAATGTTAGTGACTGATAGCAATTTGCGGAATCACAACAGGATGACTACTCAGAGAAACCGGATGCTTCGTTAATGTGGAAAACTTTTTTCAATCATTTTATTAAATTAGTAACATCCTGCTTCCTGCATAGTTATTCCCATCTCGCCGCAAAAAAACAACAAGAGTCTTGCCTTCAACCTCACTAGTGTGGGAAGTTTATAAGAAATACTCCCTGTAAATTGCAGACATTTTTTGAAACTTGCAAATGTGGTAATTAATATGTAATCTCTTCCAGCTGAGATTCTGTTGAATGAGACTTGGCGAGCAAGATTCATATTATGATAAAGCAATCCGTAATAGGTTTGAAGGAGACGTAATGGGCTAAGTGCTGGCTATTACTAAAAGCTATGCTATCAGGACTGACAAAGTGGCCATCGTGGCTGACGTTTTGTTGATCGAAAATGTCGCATTTGACTTTGAGCGACGTGCCCCTGAGTTAATAATGCTGCGACATGTTAATGAAAATTTGAGCCAGTCATACTTATTTAACGTGACGAGTAACTCAGAGCTGAGTGCATAATGTTCCGTGGTATGCTTTGCACCCACATCAATCGTCCACCTCATTGAATAGACGGCTCAGTTTAATAATCAATTTGTTGCTCAATGTCAAGAAAGTCAATGAGATCTGTCTCGTAAATGTTACCCAGAGAACAGTTTCAAACTAAAAAGAGCAATGAAAACATATCGACAATAGTACACTAAAAAAGTAATTAAAACATACTGTTAGGTGAAAATTAAAGCCCCGCATGTATCAGAAATATAATCATATATTGGAAATTTATTTGAAAAACAACATCGTCTCAGAAAAATGTTTAGTAACAAAACAAAGTACATGTCAAGGTCAAGAGGTCATCATTGCCAATGTCGTTGATGCCATCACACTTAGCCATCACTTCCTCCCTCCCTTCTTCGAGATCCCACAGTTGATGTAAGACGGACACTTGACCATGAGGGTCTGGCCACAGAGGATCCCACCATCTGGCTTTAGGTCTTCCCCTCAATTGCGAACCTTCATATCACTCCAACGTCTGTTTCGCTAATCTACACATGTATCCCACACATTACAAGGGGATTTTTCTCTTTGCATCCAAGAATACTGCTTTCCCAGGTTGCTTGCCCTCTCCTTCCATAAAATTGCTATCACCTTCCACATGCACCTGTGTTTGTTGCCCAACTCTCCGACCCATATAGTGACGCATATTGTGCTAAGGTATATGCAGTATGGTTTTCTGAAGAGGGATGATAGCCAATAGACTCGGCACGCAACACCTCTGATTTGTGTTCCCAGCATTGGATGCAATCTCTTCACAGGCAACTCTCTTGTGAGTGCAAATTGAGTTAAATATATGGCAGGTGTTAGCATGTCACGAAGATGCCTATTGGCACAGGAATGTAGGGACCAAAGAAAAATATATTTGGTGGAGGGTGTCCAATGCGTCTTCATTGGGAACATATATTTTTACAGGAAGCAACGTAATTCTGTTGTATAGCTGTCTGATTTGTTTTCGGTTTATACTGCGTGTTATCTGGCACGACGTCCAATATTTCATTCAGTTTTTGAAGAAGCTCCCAGCACGTCGGGTGACACGTTGGACATCGTGCCAGACAATGTGCGGTATGACTCCGAAAGCACACCAGAGAGCTGAATAGCCATAAGTATGAAAACCTACGCAAGCAGCAGTGCTACTGTATTCACATTATCAAGACATCATCTGCTGAGTCTATTCATCATACTTGGACGTTATGAGAACCAAAATGCAACAAAAATGTAAATGTTGTTATAAATATTATTGAATACTCAAAGCAACGCACCACTTTCAGAATTCTATAATTCCCTACCCATCCACTGAGTTATATGAATCACAGGAATTCACAGCAATGTATGGGCCATCACATTGCCTCTCTGAGCTGAAGTGCACTGCATCCATTGCGGATTGACACCGTAGCCAGCGGACACCAAGCCATTCATTGCATTGCAGAAGAACGTATCGCAGCTTTGCAATGCGTTCAAGACATTGTCGCATATGAGTTGGCATTCATGTTGTTCCTGAGCTCGCTTTGCACTAGGCAAATTGATGCATGGCAGTGGCTGAAATCTCTATAAAATCTTTTCACTGGTTAATAGACGATCAATCACTCTTTATACTCTATCATAAAAAGTGCCATCTGTGGCCGTTTCAGTTGTAATATGGAAATGCATATTGTTTTTTTTTATAATTTAAATTCCAGATGCATGTGCAAATTATAACTAAAACACATTTAAAAATAAACATCAGTCCATTACGTGCTTGTATTGTCAATAAGCTACATTTAAAAATGCAATATTGTTTTATAAATAGATAATATATTTTCTTTGACAGTGCTATCAATATGAAAGGTAAATAGAATATTAATTTTAGGTGCATTTAAATAATCCACATGTATATAAAGAAGTACGCAAATGGCAGGGCAGAGTGGTGGTGCAGCGGTTAACTCACTGCCCGATGAACATGGTGCATCGATCTTCTTGGTTATTATTATGTTTGTATTCTATGATGTTTTATTTTTATTATTTTATTATTTCCCTTCTACGTGACTTTACCGAAAGAACCAAGAAGATGAATCCCTGCAGTCACGAAAGCTTTAAATCGAAAAATGGTGCATCGAGTTCGATTCCAGATTTTCGAACGAGCACTCAATTCTCCCACCAGTCTCGCCACAACATTTCACCAAGCCACAATAACCAGCGTGGTGAAGTATGCACAAAAAACCCCCCATGAACTAAACTGTGGGAAGGTCTTCATCCAAGAATGGATTGACAAAGGGCTGTACATATTTTTTTATATGTCAATGTCAGCTAAAACTAGAAACTCAACAAATTTTATTTTATTTTACCAGATAAAATATAGCAATATAGATATTTTTAGCAATATAGATATTTTTCAAAAGCTACCTGGCTTTCACAAACGATAGCTCAACGAAGTGGCTTACCACGTGGGAATTTATCGCAGCCAAATACTCTTAAACAAATGTTTCTAAATGTGGAGGGAAAAACCGGAAGATCCGGAGAAAAACCCACAACATGCAAACTCCAAATATATAGGTGTCAGGATCGGAATAGAACCCATGTCCTTCTGTATACGAGGCGAGGGATATAACAGAAGTAGTTTTAAGCACATTTATATTATCCACGTACAGTACGGCAGGGCTTCATTTCAGCCAGGTTCATCTGGGATCGGTGAGCTGGAGAATATTTCCGCATCCCGGCACACCACCTCGAGTATATATCTTGCAATGGCTGTGGCTTCATCTTCTTGGTTCTTTCGGTAAAGTCACGTAGAAGGGAAGTAATAAAATAATAAAAATTAAACATAATAAAATAATTCTCACGACGTTTCGGCCACAACGCAAGCAGCCGTCCTCAGGTGAAAACCAGGTCTGTCGAGGCGACAGCGTCTGAATTTATTATGTTTTATTTTTATTATTTTATTACTTCCCTTCTACGTGACTTTACCGAAAGAGCCAAGAAGATGAATCCCTGCAGTCACGAAAGCTTTAAATCGAAAAAAAAATGGCTGTGGCTACTCGTCACATGGCACCAGTGCCTCATGCAATATTAAATAAGTCAATGGCAGATCTGTACAAATTATACAATGGAAGTCCCCCTCCTTGAACGGTGAGAGCTTCAGCAACTGGTCAGATTGGGATTGAAAAAACATTTTTTTGGGGGGGTTTCCCACATTTTCCCCACACGCAAGAATATCATCACATTGCACTGTACCAGTGCTGCATCCAGAACATCGCATGGCAGGTATGACTGCCTATTCCAGCAATCCGTACTGCAACTTCCCCAAGGTATTGGTAACCTACACTGGGAATTAAAACTACGTTCTTTAAATTATGAATCCCGTGGAGAATCCTCTAAAAACTAACTATTATTACATTGCCATGTAAAATGTTATACAGATACCCTTTCTGTTCTTGAAACGGTTTAGATTTCATATACTGTACTCTTTTTCAGCAAGGGTCAAAACATGTTTTTAAGTCATTTAGCCTAATCCATTGCATGTGTACATAACCTGAAGTTGCCCACTAGTAAAAATGATATGCACACGACAAGGAAATTAAATTTGACCACATAGTGCCTCAATGTAAATAAAAAAACACCTTCTTATACTTTTCACAACGTATTTACAAAACACGTGCATCGCATTTGTCATTCATGGACCATGGAGTGCCAAATAGTAATATTTTAACAGCTCAGATGACAAAATCTTTTTAATGTTTTAATTCATCGATGCTAAAATTCATGACGTGGGCTTCATTAGCGGCATATAAGCCATCACTGTCCAGTGCAGCCACTGAGGTCATGCACAGAGCTCGTTTGCATTCAGTGGGTTTGTATTGTTCTCAGCATTTAAATTACAGTTTTTAACGTTGTCTATATTTTTACCATCGTGCACATGGCTGTTTAATTGTTCCCTCTTGTGTGGCGGTACATTCATCTCGAAGACTCTTTTCTTGTTTGGATACTGTTGCTTCACATTCCTCAAGCGGGATGCCTTTCTGGGTGCCCTGCGTGTAACAAAGTAGCGGCCAGTTTTGTGCGAGTACCAGCACAGAGCACCGAGAAGCACCAACACTAGCACAGAGGCAACGCTTCCTCCTACGAGACCAGCGACTGGAATGGGAAGACCTTTGTCAGCTAAAATGGTTTGGTCCTGGTTTAAAAATAAAGTAAGGTTATTTGGCAAAGAACCATTTGTCCGTGCGTCCGTGCAAATTGCCGCAGTGTCCTGAAGTAACATATTGTCATGCCGTATGAGTTCCAAGCATATCCTGTAAGCTGTTTCTGCCCGAAGTTTCGTGATGACATATGAAGGAGGGCTGCCGTAGACTATTTCCGACGAAGTCTCTGCCGCGAGAGTTTTATTTTCAGTTTCTGTCCAACTGAGATTATATAATGCATTGGGATGCATAAATTCCCATTCAACCTTGATTTCTTGCTCGCCCATTGACTGCCCTCTTAACACAGGATTGCTGTAGCTCTGTGATGTTAGATGATCTGTTGTTGGGGCCATAGTAGTTTCTGAGGTTGTATTACTTGTTGTAGTTACAAGCGTAGGTATGGCCGTAGTTTTCCCTTCTTGGTTTGCCGTGAAATCGCCAGCTGACGTGGTTTCAGCAACTTCGCTCGAAGTATGTGTTGTAGTGTATTTTGTAGTTGGCCCCAAAGTGGCATTTTCCATTACCATTAAAGATGTAGACAGCTTGGCATTGCGAGAGTTCAACATTTCAGGTCTTATTGCCTTGTAAGTTTCACCTTTCAGGTAGTGTGGTTCATTGCAAATAAATCCATTCACATGCACAGTACTTGTTTCCAAGAAGTCTTTGAGCAACAGGAGCTTGCGGTCACACAACCATGGATTGTTCTGAAGTGTGAGTTGTTTCAGGTTGTTCAGTCCACTAAAGGCTTCAACGGGCAAACTCTTTATGTGGTTTTCTGATAAATCAAGGTAAACAAGGTTATGTAAAGACAAAAATGAGTTTGATGGAATTGTTGTGATGTTGTTATGTTGCAAATGCAGTTTTTGCAAATTCGTTCCTGGCAAAATTCTTGGTGGTGAAGTTAGTAAATTGTTTGCTAACGACAGTTCTTCCAGCTCTGTAAGGTCGGCAAATGAACTATCATGAATACCTTCACTCGTTAATGCATTCCAGTCCAAATTTAAATGCTTTAGGTTCACCATTCCTTCAAAAGTATCTTCCAATATTGTTGTGATCCGATTGCTTTCCAGTTGTAGTTCTTCCAAACTTTTCGGGAGGTCATAAGGCACAGACAACAATTGATTAGAGGAGAAATACAAACCTTTAATAGAACTTAATTCTCGAAAGGCACCTTGCTCAATCTCACTCGTAGCAAGATCATTGTCATCGAGGTGAAGCTTTTCCAGCAGACGAATCTGTGAAAGAACCTCTCTGGATATTCTGCGTAATTTGTTCATCTGCAGATGTAGTTCTAGTAGACCTGTTGGTAGATTTATTGGGAAGGACTCAATTCGATTTCCGTACAAATATAGCAATTTCAAATTAGTCAAATTCTTTACCGCAAGAGGAATCCCAGCCGCAGTAATCAGGTTATCTTGGAGATACAGCACGTGCGTGTTCTCAGGTATTCCACTCGGAACCGAAGTCAAGTTCTTGTCATTGCAGTAGACGAGTTCATTGCCTGCATCGCACCGGCAAATGGATGGGCACGTGTCCGCTGGAGCAATGAAGAGCAGAGCAACCACGAGCCAAGCACATCTCCCCGAGGTCATGGCGGAAAACGCCGAAGGTACAGATGTGGTCGAATGGTCCGTCCACTTGAGTAGCCTGGGAAACGAATAAGGTATGGCGTACATTCAATGTCCTCACAATGAAAGAGAAGTACAACTGCTTTATTAAGTAGCAATAAATTAATCATCATCTTCAGCCATGGTCAAGCGACTGCTGGATGAAGCCCTCCCCATCACCACTTCTCACAATCCTTCGATGTGATATTCCCCTTAAAACACTGCACACAAACGAAATAATATGATGAAGCACCCATATAGAAAGTACGCGTATGCAATAAACTTCACAGTATATAGTTCTCTATTTGTCAGTCATGTAAAAACAAAGCACACGCTGGCTGTAACACTAGGGAAGGTATAAAAAACAGCATTTTGCAATTACCAGTGCATTCCAGAGCAACAAATGTGAGTTATGTCACACATTCAGCGAGTAACCGAACGTGAAGGCACAACTTATATATGGATGCAAATACTTGTTTTTGTACTTAATTACAACCATTAATGCCGTGTGCCGTTTTATCACGCAGTCAAAGTTGACTCCACAACGTAATGCGGTGACACTCTACATTGTATTACACTCAGAAAGACGATATTGTAACAAAGTCATACACACACACAACATCGCATTAACACACAAGTGACACACAAAACAATTATTTTAAATAGTTATACGGCATTGTATGTGACATTAAAATTAAGCGACACATTTCTTACCTTGGTACGAGGCTTGTGAAAAAGAAACTGCGTGACTTTGAACGTGGAGCCTCAAGCCAACAATTATGGACACACCCTTCCTTCCAGGCCTTGACTTCTGAGATTGCAGGATGTCCTGACGAGAATATTTAACATGCTTTACACGCGAGGAGCTGATGCGTGCCCTAAACATCCGTGTGCCTCGTCCCCTAAGCGGACGGGACATGGGAGTGCTTCTGAGTTAGGTCCTGTTGGATAATGAACCCAGCTGGCTTGCAGAGCCTGTCCTGATGCTTACTGTTGGGATGATTGTTTATTCAGGGATCTTTAACAAATGTCGGAGCGATATACACAACCCATCCCCAATGAACACTTATCTGAGGAAACCATTTTAAAGTTGAACCAAGGGGATATCCATAAAAGGCAACTGTTTTTGTTACGTACAAAAAGCAGCGGGAAATAATTGTTCTAGTAATAACAACCAAATAAGAGTCTGAATCCACTTTTTATTCCCACACATTTAGGTTCTACTATTTACATGCTTGGGGTGGAGAGTTAGTGCGGCGGTTAGCATAGTGCACTATGAACCTGGTGACCTTAAGATGATCATCGCCACAGGAAACGAGTGATATCTGAACTGTTTCTCGGCAGCGCTTCCCTCACTTCACCAACCTCCACTGACCGTCACGGTGAAATAAAGTATCATCTGTGTTTTGATTTAGTGTGCTGATCTTAAAGGTGCATTGAAAAATGTTGATACTCCGACTGATGCTCCTGCTGTTGTGGAGTGACTCATGCAGCCAGCTGTGGCTGCAGAGTTTGGTAGTACATGTTGTTAACGTCGTTTATTGTGAAAATTCGGTCACAGTTCCTATGATCACTGTTTCATCGCTTTTATGGCTTTATTTTGGTGATTTTCGAAAAGTTTTTTGGTTTGCCATGTTTGTTTGTTATAGTACAGAGTTAGACTGATGGCCTTAATCTAAGTTGTCTTGTGGTTGTTGTTGTTTGACTTGCATCCCACTGGGATTTTTGCACACAGTGTTGGTGTACGGTGCTTTTTCTGCAATATTTTGCTGTCTTTTCTTGGATTTTATGTTTGCACATAGTCACTTTAAGATGTTTTTTTGTTCATGTTTTTGTTTTTTGTTTGTTGTGGTTGCACCCGATTCAAGAGCCGAATGGCTCACAGAGCTTTACCTAATAAATGAACTTGAACTTGAACATACAACAGTGGAATTAAATAGTACTATAAATTACGTGGTACTGATTCATTATTAACATGCTTGAGCTGTTCGTGATAGTTAACGAGAACAATTACATAAAGTTGCTGAAATCATAAAGCAACTAACTGGGTGTTACACAAAGGCCAGTAAATAGCAATTTTATCAAATAGCTATTTACAATGTAATCATATTTTATAAAATAGCGATGTACAATGCAAGCAGCAGCTGCTGGGCAAATGTGGCTCAATGTCATGAGATTTGTAAACAACTTTGAAAAGCATTAAAAAAACTAAATACTCTAAGTGTATACATTGTCTATATTTTCGTCTGAATTTAGGCTGTCTCGTACACGTCCTTGACATTTTCAACAACACATGTTTATATTACTCATTAGTATGGCACAAGATTTATATCAGGAGAGCTACACGTTATGGTAGTTCAGAAAAAAGAAAATGTATTAATGTTAGCCACTTCCTCTTCTGCAAACTGTGCCTGCAGTCGAAACGGGACTGGAGATATTCCCGGTTGAGTGGTGTTTTTGCTCACAAAATATCAGCTCGAACAATGGCAATGCTCTGCAAACAATAGATTGCGCTGCTAGGGGCTGGTAAACATGAGCTGTTCATAACAGAGTGAATGGAATGCGAAACTCCCCTTCGACTCAAGCTTTGCTAGCCAATACTGTAATCAAGCCTGAATACATGGTCAGGGTGTAATTATGGAACAGGCCTCATACAATTAAATTGTAATTGCTGGAGGCATTGGACGATCATTTTATATGTACACAATGTTGGCACACGAAATTGCTGTATTATCGGGCAGCACTGCATTAAAAACGCCAACATATAATTTAAATATTGTATCGACTAAACACGACCTTCCTAAAAATATATATATCAAAACTTGAAGTCTTTCGTGAAAATATAAACACACAAAACGTCGTAAGAGGCCAGGACAAATGTTATAAACGTTCTGTATGTTTCTACATAATGCATATTGATGCCATTTTACAAAACTACTGTATATGGACACAGCATTGCAGTTCACAAATTTAGGTGTAAAGGTCACACTGAAAGTATAACAAACAAAAACAACTATATGTCAACAATAAAGTGCGGTCAGTCAGACTGTACTCAAAGCACCACTACTTACAGAGACAGTGGCAAGGCCATTGTTAGAACAGATGCTTAGCCTCCAAATCCAGCAAAAACTGGCATCACTTTTGTTCCCTCACACTTTCGGGGTGTTCTTGCGACATCTGCGTGATTAAGAAACAGTAGGCTGGTGGGACACGAACTGCTTATCACTGCATTTCCCAGCCTGAGTCGTGCCAGGAAAGGGAGGGACCTTCAGGAGTAAATAATATGCAGTTCATTCTCGTGGGACCCTGCAGAGTATGCTTCATAACAGGTGGCTTACTTGATATTTTCGGCAGGCCACCCCCTTGCAAATATCTATAGCTGCTTAATGCATATATTTTGTTCGTGCAAACTAATGTTCCTGCATTTTATGCAATTGCTCACTATGTTGGGGATATTACAAATGTCTTCATGTTGTGCAACTGGATCTTTTTTCAGATGACAATGTTTTATATGCAATCATTTAAAAGCATTGACGGCTAAGCTTAAGACCTTGTCTGGCACATCATTTATATAATGTACTTGTATTTGTTATTCTCCCCAGGATAGGCATTCCATGCATTAATGCAACAATGCTGATTATTTGACGCACACACACACACACTGCACATCCATCATCATCTATGAAATCTCTCATGGTGAGTCCGAGAGCTCGATATACTAAAGATAGAATGGGTTAATACGTTTTTTTTCTGTTTCCAGAGCTCTCGAGTCTCGCTGAACACACTATATCATAAATAAGCCTTGCGTGTCTGGACGAGTAACGGAAGCCAGCAATGGGACAGGCTGCTATTGCTGCTGCTAAGAGTCGTCTGGCAAGTTTGGCACGGTTACACTGAGACATAACGGCCATGGTACATGCCAAGGCATCACACAAGAGGCACACCTTGTGGTGGCACCTCCAGTATCTACTGCTTACGTGGGTTTTTGTTCATTTAAAGTTTTACATTGCTGTGTTATTTATGACTTACGAAAAATGGGGATGCTATCGTGGTGTAATGGTCAGCACGCAGGACCTTTGCAATCCAGAAGTCACCGGTTCAATTTGATCTCCTGGCATGGCTGTTGAAACAGTGGCCAAGTTGTTTAAATCTCCCAGCCTCTCTCCACCCAGCAGTACATGTATTCGTGAGAAACCCACAGTTAGTCGATCTGCAGGTCACTTGTATTCCTATATATTCCGAGATGTCTGGCCAGTGTTGAAGAATTGGCCAAAATACCCTCCAGGGTGGTCCTCTAGAGCAGCGGTCCCCAACCTTTTTGGCACCAGGGACCGGTTTCGTGGAAGACAATTTTTCACGGACCGGGGGTGGGGTCATCATTGGGTTTTTCACACATTTCAAAGAAGCTCTCCAGCGACGTTTTTATTTACTCATTTTGGCTAGGGGTTAGAGCTTGTGGGCTTACCAAAATTGTGACTGAGACAAGTGCGCAGTGCGGGAAAGAGGCGAGGATGGAAGTGGTAATTAAATAATTGGTCGGCCACGCGCGCGTAATCACCGCTCACCTCCTGCTGCTGTGCGGCCCGGTTCCTAACAGGCCACGGACCGGTACGGTCCGCGGCCCGGGGGTTGGGGACCCCTGCTCTAGAGAATATTTTGGAGGCCCTTCTGCCAGTCGTGGTGTGTGCACGCAATTGCAAGGCTCCATCTTTACTTTCCCCTCGTAAATTAAAAGCAATGGAAGGGAATATTATTTTCTTAGATGGTGATTGGAATGACTTTTGGAGAAAATAAAAGTTCATTGTGATTTATATTTACCTACTGTACTTGCTCTTGTTATTTCGGTGACCCAGGTCACTCTTCTAAATGAGACTCATCCTGTTTTCTTGAGTTCTCACCTGGTTAAACAAAATAAACCTGAAACTTGAAAACTGAAGCAAGCCAATGACAACAGATATACGCTGCTGTTGATTTGTGATTGGTAAAACAAATTACGCAATTAGTGGTAAACATTAAAGTCAAATGCATTATCCTGAATGTCTTTCATAGACCTTATCTAGCAATTAAATTTATATCATGAAAGATGTCCTTGTTGGATTAAAGCATGGACATCCAACCTTGATATTCCGGCAAATGTGTAACTAGTGCGTGCATTACCATTGCATTGGCATCCAACGTTTGTATCAAAATATTTATAATAAATATATTTGACATTTATGACAATTGGCAGTGCATTTCTATTAGAGTGTGCATGATTTGCATCCAAACTCTTTTGATTTCCACATTTTAAATTATTTCGCAGAGTTGTGATGTACCCGTAGCGTGATGATGGCGTGAGCCTTTTTAAGACGTGACAACAAGACTTGAATTCCCAATTACCGAGGTGTGGAGCACATGTTGCTGAGATGCGGCCCCCCGGCATGCTGTCAGGCAGCCTTGCCCATCCAGAAGGGCACTGTTTTGTCTATTGGCCATGGTGCTAATCCCCTGCCCTCAGCTGCCCTGGGGTGGCACAAAAGGATCACACATCGTTTTCTACGAGGAAAATGCATCTCCAGCCCGCTGAGAATGGTGACTTATCCAAGAATTTTTAAACAGGGCTGCATGCAGGCGGCACTGCTTAATTAGGCTCGGGTAGTGGTGTAGCATTGAAGTGAACTCAGCGGCACTCAGTGTTCTGCCTTATTAAGTTGAAGAGAGGCACCTGGTCAGGGGTCTAGGGAAAGAGCTGCACTGCGGTAGAATTGGGGCCATGTGTCATCCCAGATGCCCACCACAGGCACGCCACTGCTATATGGCAATGCCTCCCAGGTATTCCAAGTTCAATCTCTTTGTAATCTTGAAATGGTATTGCAGGTTAGAGCCCTCTAAGGTATATACGGGTCTGTATGCCCTGTCTTTGCTTTCAAGAATTTTACACAAGAATACTGTACAGTGCAGGGGTGCGTGATAAGGCAGCACAACACCTTCTGCAGGATAAACTGTATCTATACAAAAACAAATCTAAGATGATGCTTATGAGTACAGCTATAGAAACACTTATCTGAAATAACGTATGCGGTTGAAGTTTTTTCGAAGTCATACAAATATTTTGAAATATGATCGGAACAAATATATTACTAAATTAATTCTGACCAGAGCTTACATATTTGATACCGATGTTATAGCAATGTATGATTCTGCACAAGGCCTTGTGGAATTTTCACAAATCATTGTGGCTCTTTCTATATTGTTGTTCTGCCTAAATAAGAAGAGTAGCAACAATATGTAATGGTTTGCGTTGGTTGAATGTTAGGGGTGTTCACCCTCCTGGTGAATCAATGCATTGTTACTTTTCAGGGCCACGAATCTATTGCTTTTCGTGTAATTTTTGCCGCCTCCCTTGTATTATTTCTTGTGTTTACATCAAATTTTTGTCAATTTTGTCCACTGCATTAATCGTATTGTAATAAGCATATAATTAGCATATCGATTGAATCAATAAAACAAATATATTCTCATACGCAGGATTGTATGCACGTACAGTATTGTAATAGTTATGAATCAATACACCCCGATTGAATCTAAGGTCAATATTTACACTCTCCATTTGCACACTTTAACTTACGTATATTTAATGTATATTAATACACCTCAATTGCAGTGTTTAATATACTTCGTAATTTAGTTGTACAATAATACAAGCAATGCTTACCATTGATGCTGTACTAATTTAAAATTCGTTGTGGAATTGGCTTAACTGCAGAGTATGTAGATGGAAAAAAGGTTTGAACTATTTTTTACATTTCACATGAATTCGCTCACAGAGTTTCCAACGTCAAATTTCAATGGAACGATGTTTTAATTTCAAAAGGATTTCCTTGATGCAGACATTCACTTTGCATCGGTTTGGCAGACATCAGGCTGTCAACCAGTCTCCTTTTTAAATTTCACAATCAGCACCAATTGCTCAAGTTAAGTTCGAAAATGAAAGTATATTTTTAAATCCGACTTGCAGCTGGCACACCATTTTTTGCTGAATGTGCAAAATAGCTCCAGTTTCAACCTTACAGGAAAATAAAATCAAGGAATTTGGCAGTTTGAGTACTCTTAACTATTTTTTTTTCAAAATTAAGTAATATATTGTGGAATGTTTATAAAGTATGAAATAACACAGAACGGTAACGCCCGTAATATTAGACTGTGACGCTATTATTGTATGTGGACTGCGAGCTAATGCATTGAGGCAGGCCTCTACAATTGAAAACACTAGCCTTTTTTTTGGCTGTCAGGTGAACTGTTACACGTTGTGACGTTGACTGCTTGAACGCACCGCGTGCGCTGAAACTCGCACCAGTTACATCAATCAGAAAGGCGCCGTAACTGCTTGTGCTCAAGGAAGAAATAAAGCGGCAGAAATAACTTCAAACATTCAGATATAAATGTAGGAATATTATGAGCAAATATGCAATTATGCACAGTGCTAAACTTAGTTTTATGAATTAGTTTGGTGAAGGTTCATTCATTCCTATTTCCAGTGAAAGAGAATATAATTTTGTTGTAAATATTCCATATGATGTGGACATGGAATCTTCTCTTTCATCAACACTATCAAAAGTCAATATTTATTACGTTCTCTCATCATCAGCCATTGTCTATCCACTGCTGGCTGAAGTGCCTCACCACACCGTCAACTATCTCTCACGGCCCTGCGATGCCACAACCCATCTCTCGTGCCTTCACACGAACTTACCGAACCGTTCCATCTCTGCGGTGGTTACTTTGTCAGATGCGGCCTCTCCTTCGGATGCCATTCCAGTCTTCTTCATCGGCCATCATCATCCCTTCCGGAGATGTGACCAGCTCAAGCCCACTCACTCTACGTCAACACGCTGTCTCTCTCATTCGCGATTGTTCTCCGATCCATATGCTTCACTTCCTGTCTGTCTCTAAGCAGACAAAATGTTTTGAAAACAAATATTTCACTGACCAAAATAATTTGCTGGAAATAATCCATTGAAGAAAAGTGAACAAAACACGCAGCATTAGAAGCAAGAGAACGTTAGTGTGCTTTGGAACAAGCATTTTCACAGTTATACGCATTGTTAAACAACCGTCGCCAATTGGAAGGAACTGCTTACCTGTTGCTGGTGGCTTTGACAGTGGCATGTCACGCAAAAAAAAACCTCACGATCCGCAGGGAGACGCATGCTGATCCTTGTACGGATTAGTGGGTTGGCATGCAGCTGGCTGCACGTATAATCCCAGCTCAGTCATGCGTTTCACAAAGGTATTAGGTGGAGAGCCCCTGTTAGGTGCAATATCAATACTGTATTACCAAGATGCATTGCTGTGCATTGAACAAAAACAGCCAATAAATGAATTCATGCATTGGCATTAATTAGGAGTATATGGTAATATGGCAAATGCATGTAAATTAGTTTTAATTAACATACGTTTTTCTCAGACTTAAAAAATAAACCATGAATATACTCTATAAGACAATGTATATTTAAAATGGCTGGTGGCTCTACACTCTACCATGAGAATTGTCATAGTCAATCACACTTTGGAAGGACTGTGTAATCTTCTTTCCATTGCAATCAAACCTATGTAATTAGCTGTCACTATTAGTGCTCTGGCGAAATCACTAATGGCTGCAAGCAGCATTTAAGCTACCAATTTCAAGTACACGTCCTATTTTTGGTTTGTGTTTGATGGGGTCTTTATTGGAAGTATAAATGCATTTTCCTTCTAGCATTAAGCGCCAGGTGAATGGGTCTGCATTATTAAATGACAATTATATATTTCATCATTAAGTTCACAATAAAATCACTGCTATTCTTTTAATTTTAGAAATGTGGTACTTTTAAAAATATATATACATGTTTGTGTGATCATACATGCAATGTAACTCACAATCATTGTTAATTAGGCATCATTCAGCGTTGACAAAAAAAAAATCTAACTTCAACAACACTATGATTTGGGTCTTTCGGTAATGTCACGTAGATATGTTCAAAGAAAATAACCAAAAAAAAACTACGACGTTTTGATCGCAACACAAGCACACAAGGGGTCGTCACCCCCTTTTCCTGATGACGACCGCTTGCGTTGCGATCGAAACGTCGTAGTTTTTTTTGTTATTTTCTTTGAACCTATCTACGTGACTTTACCGAAAGACCCAAAGAATATGAATTCCTGCAGTCGCGAAAGGTCAAAATTCAAGAACACTATTTCTACATCTTCAGAAAAATAGGCATAAAAATTAACGGACACAATTATTTTTAATTTCTTTCTTTTTAGTTATGAAAACTCCATGCAAACTTTTTTGGAAAAATAAATGTTCATCAATTTGATTTTTAGAATACATTAAATCATAGACTTCTAAGTGTGGAACATATATACAGTATATTTATTATATACAGAGAAAATGCACCAAGCTGTGCAGAAAAGGGCCAAAATGTTGCTCAAATTGGAAATTATATGGCATTTTATTTAAATTGTCGATCAGCCATAATCAGTATTTGATGCATAGTGGCCTTCTCTGACCGATAATGGCCAGGTATCTTCTACTGCACAGTAACAATTTTACTCCAATGCGTGAACAAAAAGATGCAATTAATGGGGTTGTTACAAAATATTGATTCAATGATTACTATGCATGATACTTATGTTTATGATGCATGCATCGTACTGTATATGCTTCAATTCACATACGTTGCATGAGGTGGTTTGACATGATCCCCCATAGTAATTGGAGGCTGCTATATTTACCATAAGAAATATATTCTTTAATTTAATCATGATGCCCTTGATGAGTGACATTCCCTTGCATTGAATTGCAAGGCAATGTATCATTATGCCCGTATTATTTAAATGTTGGCAAAGTATTTCTTTTTTAAAGGAATAGTTTAAGCACGGCTGATGGGCCTTCAGCTTGAAAACAACTATGAGGCATCCAGGACACACAGCCACCTTGAAAGTTCACATCAATTTATCGTGTGACCGTAGACAGATGTTTTATATAAACTCCATTATATATTTGTAGTCTGTCTAAACAGACACTTGCATGGTTAATCATCTCGACATCAATCGTCATAGCTGAAATTACTATACTTACCTTGAACAATGGCATAACATGTTTGATCTACATTTTTCTCCACTGATTACATTGCTTACGTTAGTCATGTTTATGTAATATAAATACATTCTGCTTGTTTTTCTTAATGGCACCATATTAGCCGGATTCCATAATGCCAAGGCATGCCACATTTACTGCCTTAATTCTATTATAGACTCTGAGAAATAGCTCTTAATTTGTCTAAATTTAATGGATCGGTATTTGTGCAGCAATTATTAATGTAAAACTATATGCTAATGCTAATATTAATACCTCTAATGTGTTGTATTATGCAGATAACAAAGATATATGGTGCCACGTTGTCAACGAGAGAAAATAGCAAACAGGAATTCTTCAGACACATTTTTCAAGAAGACATTTTTATTAAAATATATCCAAACATTTCTCTGTTCATTTATTTATACCGTGGGCTGCAACAACACCCAAGATTTGCTAAATGCTAATTTTAGGTTTTTGCCTCGTGTGTATATGCTGTACAGAAATATGGCATGCTGCTTTAATGACATAAATGTAACCAAATGGGCTAAAAGTTATACATGTGTAACACACACGGAAATTCGCACTCTTCCTTTCTCCACTCCACAACTGATGCCCTCTTTCCCTTACACCTCCCCCCTCCAGTGTCCCACCAGTTAAGGTTGTGATTTGGAATCGTGATAAATGCTGCATCTGTGCACTTTCTACAAGGGGACAGCTGAGTTATTTCTTACAAATTTGGCAACCAACTGAGACCACAGTTATATCAACAGGATCGTGTCAAGGTATGACATTTTGGACGAAGTTAGTTAAATATTAAATATAAATGTATTTAACATTTTAGCCCAGATTAATTTCTAAGTCAAAACGAATTTGCTGTTACTTGCACGCAAGTCTTTCTTCAGAAAAAAAACTCTGCTGTTGCACAAATTTAGTTTAAATGTAATTAATTACCAGGAATTTATGGAAATATAGTTAAGCCTGACAGTGTTGCAATGTCTTCATTAAAAAACTCCTACCTGAACACACATGCACACACACACACACACACGTGTGGAGCACCTCTCTACACACATGCATGCACTTGCACACATGCATATTATTACAAGACCGCCTTTTCATCACGAAGTGACCCGGAGGTCTGTTCACATCCTGCTTGGTACCGGCAAACTCCAAGGCAGAGGAAGAACCATTTGTTAGGGCAGGCAATGGGCCATGCTGCTGTGGTTCAGCAGCAGTGGCAGAGACCTCTCAATCACACACGTGTGTGCTGACAAGTGCACTCACATGAATGCATGTGCTCAGAAAAACAAAGATCCCCCGATAGCCCCCACAGGCAGTTGGGGCAAGTGCCGTTAGCGAGTATGGAAGCACACGTAGATGTCGCCCGCTCCATCTTGTCTCCCCAGTGCTGATGTGTACAGACCTCACCTCCTACTCGTGTAAGGCTGAGTCGACCTAGGGGAGATGCATGCTCGGTTCCAGTAATCACCACTGATCCTCGCCAGGAATCAAAACGTGTTGTTCTGGCTTCGTAAAGCTGTGCGTTAACCACTACGCCACCGCTCTCCTGTGAACACATGCGTGAATGCATAGGCCCTTGCATTTATGACAAATGCATCCTGTGTTGACTACAATGGTAAATAGTCTATCAGTTTTCCTGCAATGTTTATTCATATTAAGCAGATTTTTGGTATAGCGCTATTGAATATTCTAAGCTATTTTCTAGGATAAATAACACATTCATTTAAGTTGTTTGTTTACCAGCTAGACTTGGCAAACAAATGTCCACAACCATGGATACACTTTAACTGCATTTTATCAACAATGACAATGCGACTTTACCGAAAAAAACAAACAATATGAATTCCTGCAGTCACGAAAGTTTTAAGTAGAAACTTAATGTTGTAAAACTTTGCAATGTCAGAAAACCCTTGCCACGACTCCCATCATCACAGCCTCCATCAAGGTGTCGACCCACTCCATCTTCCCAGGGTTCTCCCTCACCCTTCTACAGCACCGTCGTCACAACAACATCCACCTCTCAACAAGCTCGACGCCATGACTTGAGTCTCCACTTTGAAGTCTCCAGAGAACACTAAAAACGCATCCCTTTTTAAATCCTTTATATTAAGTTCACTTGCTTGCTTGCTTAGGACCGTGCAAATATTTCGGTCGTTTTTTAACCCACTTCCCGTGATCCAATCGAGCTGACATTTTCCACACAGACTTGTTGTGCGTGACAATTAATGTTCGTGAAAATTTTTTTCCAAAATTTTACACTTTTTAGGACAAAAATATTATATTTAATTACCAATTGCTTAATGCTGCCATGCAATCATCTGACCCATAGCTGGCAGCCATCTCAAGCCAGAGGACGAGAGGACTCTAGCCGCCCCGATGTCACGCATATAAAGGATTTATAGTGCAAAAACTTTGTTTTTACGGGTTAATTTTTAGCCGCAAAAAATCCCCAAACTCGCACCCTCCCTCACATTATACTCATTACTCCCTCCCCCAGGCGAATCCTTCACGCGTATTGTTGGTCATTAACAATTCCGCCTGTTGATCCCTCCGCTGCGTCTCACGCTCTCCCCCACGCGCGTTGTCCACGCCGCAAGTCATCCAGTCCCGCACCTCCGATTCGCACGTTTGGCGACGTACGGTGCGAAAGAAGTTGAACAGACATTTTCTCTGTACGTTGTGTACATACATCCGCGATCCCACCTCGCTTCTCGCATTGCGAGTTACAATATCAACATATCCTGAGTTATTAGCAGAGGTGTGGACTCGAGTCATGTGACTTGGACTCGAGTCAGACTCGAGTCATGAATTTGATGACTTGCGACTCGACTTGGACTTGCATAACAATGACTTTGTCCCACCTCTGGTTATTAGGTGTCCATTTGTCAAGTCTACATCATACTCGCCGTGTATCTCCTCCCATCCCTAATCTTGCCTAAATATTGTGTTTGTTCATATTACTTCCAGTAACTTCTTCCGATACCTTGACACATTTACTGTACATACCATACCATTGTTAGAATGCTTATGTTAAACTATCCGATTGTTTCTGAAAATGTATTTGTGTAAATGTGCTTATCTTATTCGGACATTATTTTCACAAACTACGTATCCTTACTATTGTTGATATTTATCACATCCTTCAATCATCACCCACCATTAGTTTGCATGTTCGACGTGTATTAATTTCCCAATCTTCAACACTATACACACATTCACCCCTAACCTTCGCACCCAGCATAAACAGCATTCCCAGTAATACTGTTATCATACACACCTCTTCATCAAGCCCCCAAACACCCGATCTCCTCTTTTATTTTCCTCATACACCTCTTCACATCTCATTGTACCACTCAACACACTTCTTTACTCAGCCCATGCTAAGGGAAGAAGTGTGTTCCCTCAGCCCATCGCAAGTCGCACAACGACACTGCCATATAAAGTAGTGTAATTGAAATGGATATATCGTATATTATTTATACTTACTGAAATACTTCAAAGCGACAATAATCCTTCACGTTGTTCATTTATTTTTACAACTAAGGTTGAGAGTGGTAATCCATTAGCTCTGTGCCTCTGTCCTTCTGCCGACATCTGTCCATCCATCTGTAAAGGAGTGGTCAATGTAGCTGTTGTCAAGATGATCAAATTTGGTGGTTGGCGCACGCCTGCAACCCAGGGGCGAGGGTTGGTGGATTGCACAAATGTTGTGAAACTCCCTTCCCGTGGATATCACGGTGCCATACCCTGGCTCGCCAGCAGAATACAGGACAGGAAAATGTGGACTAATATCATCTGTCCCTTCTGTATGGGATAGAGTGTTCCCACCTCACATGTGTCGGTTTTCTCCATGTGCTCCGATTTCCTCCCACATCTATAAACACTCACTGATTTTCCTGAAAACACCTTAATATATAGAGAACAACAGAGCAATTCTTGGTGTCAGCTTACTGGCTGGCAACCTTCCAGCTTGTCTGTGGTTCCTCAGCAAGTGAGATGAAATTTCCAGGAACGATGCTATATAAAACTCTGTATTAGATGATGAGTATTATTATTATACTTGCTTACCCAGGAAAAGCTTCACTAAGCTTCAAAACTTTTTTTAGAAGGGTCCTTTCGAGTTTACGAAGTCGTGGGCAATTTCCGGATGCGTAATCCCAATTGAATAATTAATCTAAGGTCATATTTTAGCATTGGAATGTTTGGCCAATAAGAGTTACATTACACTTTTAGCTTTGGGAGGAAACCCAGAGAAAACTCATGCAGAACAGGGGGAGAACAAACAAACTCTACACAGAAAGGCGCTCGAGTTTAGGCCCTGCTTGCTGTAAGGCACAAGTGTTTCCACTGTACTCCCCTATCAACACAGTGAGGCAGTAGATCCACTGTGTTGATATTCTGAACTTACCCCATAAACAATCAAGCAACATGTATCAAAGGATTGCAATGAGAGACAGCATGAAAAGCAACACAAATCCCAATATCTATACACAGAGATATACTATTAAAGTTCTGATGGGACACTGAGGGTGGGCCTTACCTACAACGCCAAACATTGAGTTGACACATTTTTGTACATTTTAAGAACAGAGCCCTCCCAGGTGCCACTGTGTTGTTGTCGGGCTGGGTGGCCTGACTGCAATCCCGAGGGGCTCGAAGCAGGGCTCGTAGCAGGTGGGCACCACCAGCCCATCTGCATGGGGCCCAAAATAACTATGTTTTGACAAGTGGCCATCCTTGACAAGCTCCATTCTGGAATCTACATCAAAGGGATTTTTTGGTACAAAACCAGCAGTTATGTACATTTTAATAGTTGTCTTATAGGCATCTGTGTTGTTTTCTAGACATTTAGCAACTCAACTCCTCCCCGTCAAGATGATTTGATGAGTTATTGCGATACACGGCCACGAATTTATATGTATAAATGTTCTTTGTTGTCTTGTTTTTACTATCTCTTTGGTATTGCTTCTCATTTTCCTTGTCTCATTTGTCCAGTTTTTTTCATTACATTGGCCTGAATTTAACATGAATCAAAAACATACATTCTTATGCATGCGAGTCTATGCGTGTATCAAGAGTATTGAAATGTGTTGATAATCAATGAATTGATGAATAATTAGACCCTTATTGTTTGCCTCTAAATATTCTTAGTATGGTCGTATTGAATCATAGAAATAACTACAGTATCTGGCTATTATCAGTCTGACACATTTATGTAACCGTTGTTTTGGTTTCCTTTATTTAGCCATGAAATTATATAAACACATTGAAACACATGAGACATTGCCTCTTTTGGAAGGCACTGAGTGCATTGGGCCCATGTCGTCCAGAGTTTACTTTCACACTTTTGTGGATTCTGGTGTAATCCGTAATTTCTGCAAAAGTAATTCCAGAAAATTAATGAAACAGTTGTTGTGTTACGGTTTACCATGTGGGCTGGGCAGAGCCCAAAAATAAAAAAAAATGATGACACACTTGAAATCATTATGCTCGCCCATGAAAGGAGCAAGCTGATCAATCAGGCTCTGTCTCCCACAAAGACAAAGAACCCCGGTATAGACATAACAGACTATTGGGGCAAGTGCTGTTAGCGAGTACCTATGAAGGCCGGCTCGGCACGTGAGGGGGTGGGAGGCCAACACCATGCCCGGCTGCCTTTGTATCCCCAGTGACGATGTTTACACACTGCACCAGGTACTCATTTGAGGCTGAGTCGATCTAGGGGAGGCCCAGGACCGGTTCAGATAATCGTCACTGGTGTTGGCCGTGAGCGGGAATTGAACCCAGGTCGCCAAGTTCGTAGCGCGGCGCGCTAACTGCTACACTGCCGCTTCCCGCACAAACACACACACATGCATGTGTGCTAATGTATGAGATTTGTTTCACCCTTCGACAAGGTGCAGAATGGAGCACTAAGCCCAAGACAAGTTAGCGCTACTTAAAAAGATTATGATAATGATGAGATAATGTTGATGATAAAGAAAATAGCGATGATGATGATGATAATGACAATGATAATGTTCTAATGATAGTGAAGATGATGCTAATGACCTATAAAAATATGTTGATGGTAAATAAGGATGAATAAAAATGGTGACTTATGGAAATATAATCATTAATATTAAATATTCACTGCTGGATGAAGTTCTCCCCATCCCTTATCGGGAATGAGGTTTGTTTGACCATACTTCACTATGCAGGTCATTGCAGGTGGCTTGATTGAGGCCTAGGGCCAGTTCAAATATCACCAACCACTGACATGTTAGCCATGGCCTGGAAGTGAACTCAGGTTACACCGATTTCGTAGCGCAGTGCTGTCCCCTATCCCTTCCACCAAACTCCACCACCTCATGGCATACAGTATGTAATCAGCTTACACTGGCAGATCATTGTATGCGTGTGTGTGTGAATGTGGGGACCGTACAGACTTAACAACTACAGGGGCATCTCACTCCTCAGTGTGCCGGGAAAGGTCCTGGCAAGGATTATTCAACATCGCCTTGCCAGGCACGCTGAGGACAAGTTCAAGTTCATTTATTAGGTATAGCCCTGTGAGCCATTCGGCTCTTGAATCGGGTGCAACCGCAACAAACAAAAAACAAAAACATGAACAAAAAACATATTAAAGTGAATATGTGACTAAGTGCAAACAGAAAATCCAAGAAAAGACAGCAAAATATTGCAGAAAAAAATCACCGTACACCAACGCTGTGTGCAAAAATCCTAGTAGGATGCAAGTCAAACAACCAACAACAACCACAAGACAACTTAGATTAAGGCCATCAGTCTAACTCTGTACTACAACAAACAAACATGGCTAAACCAAACCACTTTTCGAAATCACCAAAATAAAGCCATGAAAGCAATGAAACAGTGATCATAGGAACTGTGACGGAATTTTCACAATAAATGGCATAAACAACATGTACTACCAAAATCCTGCAGCCATAGCTGGCTGCATGAGGAGAGGCTTGCGGAGCACCAATGTGGTTTCAGGAAAGGGTGGTCCTGCACAGATGCCATATTTTCTATCTGCCTGCACAGCAGAGGTGTAGGGAATTCCAACAAGACCTGCATCTCTGCTTTATTGACCTGGTTAATGCCTATGATACCATCAAGCCTATACGGGAGTTTTTTTGTCTTCGTGTCTAACATATCTGTTTGCATGCTTAACCTTTGAGACAAGCAATATATGTGGGGAGCGGTAGTGTAGTGGTGAGTGTTACGAACCTGGCGAACCACGTTCATGTGCTTGTGAGCCGCCATTCTGCCACTTTCCAAAAAGCTTAAAGGACAAAAAACCTGCTCTAAAGCTTACTAACAAATGCAGAAAAAGAGTTTTGGAATGGAGGCGCCAAATACACGGCCTAAATCTGTTCTTACCCTGCCCTAACCTCACCCACTTTTTTACCATTCCACAATTTCGCGACGTGTATTGGTGTAATCATGTAATGGGTAAGTTTTTTGTATGGCATTGACGGCATATGAAGTATAAATTTCATAATTCAAGCGAGTACCAAAGTTGGTTTAAATTCCTTCCGTGTGGCAACCCCTAATCTCTGGAATAACCCAAAGAACATTTTGGGATCAAACACTTACCATTCCTGTTCTACTTTAAATCACTTTTGGAGCTCATATGTCCTTTCATGTGTACCTGCAATTGATCACTCTGCTTTGCAGACTTTAAGTATATATAGTTTTTTGTTGTTGACCATTTTACTTACCCAGGTGCTGTTTTACACCCAACATTTTCCGTATATGATGCGTTCTACGAGCTTTGTTATATAGTTTGATGCTGATTCTACAGTAGAACCCCTCTTACCGACCACTCCGTTAATGACTAATCGCTTCACGACAGGCCTCCCTAGAGCTCAATGTGTTCGCTTACCGATAATTCCCCTGTTAACGACGGCCTGTTGTAGGTACAGTAAATATTAATGAATGTATTGATTAACCATGTTTTTTTATATTATGTGTTTATAATATTGTCAGTATCTTTATGTATTAATATCCATAGTTTAAATATCATAAAGTACTTTCAATGCTATGGGCACGAATTAAGCCTTCAACATGTATCTCTTATACTCGTTCAACGACCAAATCACTTAACGACGGGTTTCGTGGAACCAATCACCGTCGTTAAGAGGGGGTTCTAGTTCTACTGTACCATGTTGATGGTACGAACCTTGCTATTCGGAACTTGATCATGTACAATTGTTTTATGAGGTTTATTTTCTGCTGTAACCAGGTTTCTATTGTGTAACCAGGTCCCCGTCGAAAATTTGCATTCCTTGACCCCATGGGTGTAGATCTGTACCACATAATATAAGCAAACAAATACAATCAATAATTTTTCCGATTTTTTTTTATAACGGCCATCATTCTGCCCAAAAGCGGGAAAAACTCTCAACAAAATCAATAAGAGTAAATGTGTAGATAACAATCATGTTTGTTAATGTATGTATATTATGCTTGCCCCAACAGTCCCTTAAGCTATACTGGGGGATCTTTGTTCGTATTTTTCTTATGCATAGATGAGATTCTAAAACTAGAGATTTTGTACGTGGGTTCTCAAAGAAAGGTGTCCAAGAAATTGCGGTATAGCAATTCACGTATAAATCTGTGCGCTGGTTTTCTCCTGGTCCCACAATAACCAAAACACTCACTCATTCATGGAGTTGGCCAGGCATCCCAACGCAGCACCCTTACGAAAATCATCTTCAAACTCATTGAGGCTTTCCTAAGTAAAAATAGTATTATTTTTGAATGAAAAAAAACATACAAAAATGTAAAGTGATTACCTAAAAAAAATTTTTTACACAAAATATAAAACATTTAAATTCAACAGCTATCAGAAAGTGTTAAATAATGTTAGCGATGTCTTCTTTATAAAACGTAGGTTCAATTATAAAAAAGGAACAAAGTGAGAGATATAAAACCAGTGCACGTGCATTGTGTGTTACTCATCCTTGGGGCAGGATGTGCTCCATCGACAGCCGTCCATGCATATACAGTTGCTTCAGACATTGTACGTGGAATGCATACAATTTGGGTTTAGTGCACAGCCCAATGCCGTTGACACCCAGTGTGGTGTGTGTTTAATAAAATTTTAAATCAATCACAGATATCATCTCGCAGGGTAAAACGTGCAAGCCCATGCTCTTATGCTTAGGTGGTGAAGCATGTTGATTTTGCAAAGCAGACCCTCCTCTCGCTTCATCATAAAGCAACCGCTCGCTGCCTTCTAACTAGTCCCATTCTCCCACCCCCCACCATCCATCCCCGACTCGCTCATCGTCCCTAGCAACTTGGTCAGGCAGAAAAATAATTGTTTCTGACCTGTTGGTGTCTGTACTCTCCTCCCCACCCCACGTCCCATGAGATTAACTTTTATATCCCACTTGCACAGGCCTCTCTTCCCCCGTGTACCTCCCCGCATGAAGCTTCTGTGACCCTGTGTGCCCTCTACCATTTAATCTCAGCATAAGCCTCTGGTATCAACAACACATATAGACACCGGTCTCATTTCATTTGCTTGCTTCATACACACTCACATATGAACCATGCTTTGGGATTATAAACCCTTTGCATTTAACACTTAGTTTTTACTCAACGGATGAGACGAATTACAGCCATAGTCCTCAGATATGTTTTCCTGTTGTCCCCGCATGTTGTTCAGCATGATGTCCAATGTTTTGCTCCATGTGCTGGGAGCTTCTTCATAAACTGAACCCAGTTTGACATCACACTGAACCCGCGGTACAGCCCAAAAACTCATTGGAGAGAGTTGTAAAGCACAACCGCAAAAACATACGCAGGAATAATACATCCATGGTGTTCGTCATTTGATATCAAATCACAAAACAAGTTAGCATTGGTTACATTATATATGCCAATCGTGAGCATTATAAGATTGTTGTAAACTAGTTCAAAGTAAGATGCACCAGCATTTTTGTGCAGATTTTATGATATATTGAGTTGTACAAAATCCATGAAATTGATAAATGAAACCAGTATTGATTTCTCTAATCACCCATATAGCGTATATTACACCATTCTGACACTATGTTTATGTCAATTCTAATGTAGATATGGTAATGCAAAGCATTAAACGAATTGCACGGTGCTATAACTTCATACAAAGGACTTGTCTTTGATAAAATAAAATATTTATTATAGATAAACATACAGGAATATGTTTTGGTTGCATGTTTTTAGAAAAGGTGTATAGTAGCAAAATAACTCCTGTCATATGTCTCATTTAAATATAAATACGGTACTTTGTTTTTATTTGTTAAAGTGTAATGTTGTTTAATGCTAGTAATTACGTTTTATAGTACAGCATGAAATACAGTTCAGGATTTGAATACATAGCTGCATTAATAGCATATGTTACAATAATTAAGTATAACCAGTATTTTATGATTACAAATACACGTAAAACATCTGAACTTATATATATATAATAAATTAAAGTAAATAATGTTCTGCAAGTTGCAAAACAAATAGTAAAAAAAGAATTATAATTGTTCCTTACTGTATTAATCAAATACTTTTTTTTATATATTTGGCCGAAAATAGATTGTATATTTGGTTTGCAAGATTGTGACTTTATTGTTGACAATTTTTTGTTATGCTCTAAAACTTACTAACAAACGGCAACACGATGTTATACAATACAAAGACACAATATCCAACTACAAGAGCATTTAGCACGTTCCATTAAAATGTAAATACCAGGAGCCATGGCTTGAGCCATAAAGACTGTGCCTTGCCGGTTGACTATTATCCCAGGAAAAGAGTGGGTTGCATACAAGTCAATATACCGTGTGCAGACACACAAAAAATTCAACACAATCACGTTTCTTTGCGTGGATGAAATATTGATTCCGTCAGCTTTGCTTAAGGAATCCACCTTCGTCATATGCCCTCATCCCGCAAGAAAACCAGAAGACTGAGCTGAGGCCAAAGGAAAACAATCTCTCCCACAGCCAATATAAACTTTTGGTTAGTGCAAGTGACATTGACAGTGTTCACCGAACCTCTTGCATGGGAAGGAATGCTGTAATAGTGAGCCTGTTCAATAACCTCATGCTTACACATTGTATCTGCGTCTGTACATTATCTCAGACAACTTCAGTTCGAGCTTGGAACTGTACTCAGAAAGTAATGTTATTATTGATTTGTATGTTTGAAATGTGCTGAAACTTGTATAAGAGTCGAGTTTGGATGAAACACTCTTGTCTCTATTGGCATGACTGAGAAACAGGAAGCTCTGTTTAATCTCCTGGCAGTTTTTTTTTATTATACTGCACAATCTGGGGAGTGATTTCAAGCTGAGTTAAAGACAATTTTCCCACATCAGATTACCCACTGCGTGTGAGCCCTGTTGCGAGAGACTAGGTGGGTCACATTAAAAAATAACGTGTGTGGCTATAGACCAAAGTAGAGCTTCTAATATTCGAAATAAGGACTGTGTCTTGCTATATATTTCCTTTTTAGTGTACATTTACATAAAATATATGGGTATTTTAAACTGAAAAACAAACACCTTATTTACTCTTCTTCTTGGTTCTTTCGGTAAAGTCACGTAGAAGGGAAGTAATAAAATAATAAAAATAAAACATAATAAAATAATTCTCACGACGTTTCGGCTACATCGATTTTACTGGTGGTACGTTGGCTGATATGCTTATTGACTATACAACTGCCATACTTTCTTTATTTAACCAGCATAGGTATGGTTACTAATTGCTTTGCAAATACCATGTTGTATTGAGGTTTCTCCAGCATTCAAAAGCATGTCAAATGTTATAAGGTCCCATGACATTATTCCCCACAATACTAATCTGTTGCAGTTTGCGTTGTAGCTAAATTAACGGAACTCATCAGAGAATCATATTCACTCTTACGGCACTCCTATAGCTCCCCTGGATATGGTGTTTAATGTTGGCCACAAGGTCCCCTTTGTGCGCCAACAGAGCTGAAATTGCCCTATGCACATTGTGATGTCAAGTGCCGTTGTGCACTGCCACTGTAAGTGATTAAGTACATTGCTGTAGATGCTTACTTGCTCACAGCAGTCACCTTAACTTTGCCACACTTAAAAGAAATGGCCATAAAAGTGAGCTTCCAAACTCCATTGACCTTGTATTTATTGGCATTTGTTCATGTCACGTGGAATTACAGCTTACCTAGAGGTAGCTTAATAGGCTCAGCTTTAGCTCTGTGCGTGCACATTAAGTCTTCTCTAAGACTGTCCAAGATTAGCACATTTTCTACCAGCATTGTGTTTCTGCATTAGAATTCAGCAGCCTGTAGCATTACATATTTCGAGTCTCTTGGGATTTTAAGTGTCCATTTTGCTAACTGTTCCTGTGAACCAGCTGCTTTATGCTCCACATTTATGGCACAATATCCCAGCAGGCTGTTACCATGAGGTTCACAGGCAAGTATCATGAAACACACTCGGCTGTCAGTAAGTGACTTTGAGACAATAGCCAAAGGCGAGGGAACTGGAGAAATGGTGCATATTCTAAAATCCAAACTATGATGTAAGTGGCGATAATTTGCTTGCAATGTCTGGAAATACTGAGTTGCTGAACTGTATCACTTGCCAGAAAGTTAATGTCAAGCATGGGTGTAACATTTGCATGGCACAATATCAGACCGAATGCCAACTTGCAACATTATAGTTAATTCACCTATGGAAATAATAAATAACTTGTCAGTACATTTATTTTAATTGTCCCTTTTTCCCATCCATGTTAGAGCCACTTGAGTACGAACTTGCATTGCCGTCCCGGCAACACATTTCCATATTTTTTAGTCAACTCACGCGGGCTGCCAATTTTGGCTGCAGCCCAAATTCTCAGGGCTATGTTTGCTTTCATGGAGTCACCAGAATTCTGGCTGAGCATAAATACGTAACTCAAATAAGGTGTAGATAGGAACATTTAATTTTACGTCCAGGGTAGTGAATGTCACATGATGAGTTCAGCAAATCATAAATATGCCACATTTTATTTCCACTCGAGTTTTCCCTCAACTAGAGTTTAGGAAGAAATTGGGTCAACTCATGCCAACTTTAATTGATTCAAGTTGTCTGCCTCATTAAAGGAAGGTGTTAGACTGGGAGCATTTGGTATTGGGTTGCTGCCCTTAACATGTTTTCTGTCGCAAACTGACCATAACACGGCCTAATTTAAGTGATGAGATTGCTCCTTCATTTAACTTCGTCACAAAATAACAGGTGGATTAAAAAGGTTAATTATATTTCCTGAAGAAGCCAGCGAGAGTGTTAACACTTAAATTTATAAGTTAACTCGTGGCAACAGTGTAAGGTGAACACACTGGACTCTAGTAGAGGTGAGAATAGGGTTTCCCCTTTTGTCTGGCAACAAAACAGGTGTTAAGATGTTAAAACACCAAACTGAAACATTTTACAAGGAATCATGTCTGCATTAACCACAATACTTGTGGTCAGAATGCAAACAAAAAACATACTCTGATAATATATGCATTGTCTTTGAAACTGATTGGTCCACAACAGAGACAGCTTTCTTTTGAGCCTAATCTCAAACGGTGTTAGACCAGAGGACGCCAAAAGGCGTACGCCATATATTATCACAGTATGTTTTTTGTTTGCATTCTGACCACAAGTATTGTGGTTAATGCAGACACGATTCCTTGTAAAAGGTTTCAGTTTGGTTTTTTGTTGCCAGAAAAAAGGGGAAAACCTATTCACATATTTTGGTACTGGCAAAGGAGGTCACATGATCTTGTAGAGGTGCTTCCTCCAGCAGTGGCACACGCGAGCAATTGAAAGGTCTGTACCCTTTAATTTGACCTTTAATGTCTTCTTATAATGTTCTTCAGGCTCAGACGTTGAGTTGTGAGTAAGGAAGCAACTGATCACGAGGCTATTGAATAGGTGGATTATTGTAACAAATATGGAGGTCTCTGTTGTAATTGCAAAAGTGCCGGACTTGCTAGTGAGGAGCTTGGGCCATATATTTTGATGCAGAATGGTTATTCATTAACGCGATAAAGACATAAATGTTTGGGGATAAAAAATGGTTGTTTGATAGTAAGAGGGCATAAGGTTAGTGGATTTATTTATTATGTCAAATAACATTTCCATGGATACGCTTACATTGTTTGTGGGAAGGCATGCTGCTGGAAAAGGGATGCACGGGAGGGGGTAGAGGGGGATTTGAGATGTGAGGAGGATATCTCAGAGGGAAACTTGGAAGTGCCCTGGAAAGCTCACCAAGTGCCTGGCAAGCTCTGAGGAAGGGAGAGAGGGGCATTGGGTTAGAGTATGAGGAGAGGTGGCTGCTGTGAAGATGTGCTCGGGGGTGGTATGAGAATCCTGTAGAGGTGGAGTTGGACACACCTGGGCAGAAACCGTGATGAATGTCACTACAATAGATCTTAACATCACAGAGTTGCTTGCGTTGTGGCCGAAACGTCGTGAGAATTGTATTTTATTATGTTTTATTTTTATTATTTTATTATTTCCCTTCTACGTGACTTTACCGAAAGAACCAAGAAGATCACAGAGTTGTACATCATTGTCATTGCTGACAAAAACATTGTTGAAGTTTAACTTGTCGTGGACATTATTGTATTGCTTGGTTTGCTGAGGCTTCAAACACTACATTTATCCATGTACTAGCAGAAGTACCCGGCGTTGCCCGGGTAAAAAATATATTTCTTAATAACCTTACATATGTAATGCGGGCGTAAGCGACCTTCCGGATGTGACGTCACGGGGGGTGGAGCCATGTGACGTGGGTGGTAGGTTCGGGTTCTTAAGTGGGTAAACCGGAAGGGGAAGTCAGTCGGGGTGTGAGCGGAAAAGAGTGAGGCCACGCGGGCGAGTGTGGAGAGGGGGGGGCGCCGACGGCCATCGGGAGCCAACCCCGAAGATAAGAGGAAGCTGCGGAGTGGTGTGCAGCTGCAGAGGAGACAGCCAGGAGGGCTGCGTGTTAGAGGCAGCGGTGTGGCTGCCAGGAGGAGCTGCGGAGAGAGAGAGAGAGAGGGCTGCATGTTAGAGGCAGCGGTGTGGCTGCCAGGAGGAGCTGCGGAGAGAGAGAGAGACAGCAAGAAGCTGTCAGAGCTGCGGAGGGAGAGGAGTTGCAGCGAGTACAGCCAAGGGGGGCTGTGTGAGAGAAACAGCAGCGGAGCTGCTGTTGTGGATCGGGCCGACATTGGAGTCAGCACCGTGGAGAAGCTACAGAGTAAAGACAGCCGTGTGGGTGTACAGCACGAACCGAATAAAGGACACTGAGCCAGACATCGTGGTCCAGTCGTTTATTACACATATATACACAGATGGGCTGCTACCCCTGCCCCCCCCCCCCCAGCCACGATCTCCTCGGCCGCTGTGCAGTAATATGTACGGCCTATAGTGTGGTGGGGTGTCGAGGCCTAGTACCGTGCAGAGCCTCCGGCCTCGCCTAAATTGCCCACCTGGCTGAGGCTGGGTACTGGGGCCGTTACCCCCCCCCCCCCCCGCGCTACAATAATACTGTCTAATCGCTATAATTTTATTATCTACCGACCCTATAATAGTAATTGCACACATTGGGGTGGGGGGGAGTGAAGAGGACGTGAAACTTTGATGAATTTACCTCAGAGTCGCGTGTTAATGCGTGCGCATATTTTTAACGGGAATTAAAAATGGCGTCCACCCCGCAGCGAATGCGTCGCTAGCCGTTGCCAGGGGCAACCGCCGTGGAAAACCAAACGGACCAATCGTGTCTCGCAAATCCCTCACATTTCGTCCAATGAAACTGCGTATGGTCCGGCGACACACAGACACACACACAGACAGACAGACAGACAGATTTTCGATTTTATATATATAGATTGATTTGTTCTCGTCTTCTGATTTTCAGGAAACAATGATATAACAAATGTAACAATGCCACTTTTAACCAGAAAAGCATAATAATAGTCTTAACATTAATTTTCAGGATGGTCTTCTTGTTCAATTCTGTAAATTATATTTAATAACACACTAATGTGTTCACAAACAGCAAGAAGTCTAAACTTCCATGAATGCCTTGTTACCACCGTATCGCATGCACAATGTACTCAGCCTTGTCTAAGCTCAACAGAGTTGAATGTGTGAGTGGCCACCCCAACAAGCAACAGGAAAACAATGAGACAAATGCAGATTGGTTGCCTCCCCATTTGGACTAATCAGTGGCTCTGCGAGCCCATATGGAGAGGGCTTACCTTTACACCATAGGAACCATCATGAGCACTAACTAGTCTAAAGGCAACGATCATTCATATTTAAAATGTCTTTTTAAATGAATAGAAACCCCATCACAATAGGAATGCGTGCAGGCTGGTGGTCTAAACAATAATAACAGCCACACAGGGGCGGTTTCTTCATTAGGGCGATTGGGCGACGCACCACCAATGTCATTCAACCACAGAGTCACGCTAGCCGTCACTGTGCCTCTGGATATAGTCCAATCAGCGTCATGTCACGTTCTGTGGAGTACCGCCTCTTTTTGGGCGATTTCACTCCGGCTGAGAATCGCCCCGAGTGGCCCCATAGATTTACATTCAAAGATGTTTTTTTTCGAACGGGGGGCGCTGTAATGCATTTTCTATGGCTTCCGGGAGGGCTCGCACTAACGTGCTTACGTCATCATACGTAAGCACGTTTCATCCAACAATATAATTTGTCGCCACCTAGTGGAATCTTTAATAAAAGAAACTTGAGTGGATTGTATTAATAGTGAGTATAGAAACAAAAAAGATGTATTGTAAGAGTCACTTTATTTTTCATTAATATTAAAGAAGTGAAGTTGCCTTTACATGCTTAAGCTGTTAATTTATCCATTGCATGGGTGGACTATAATAATACAGCCATTTGCCCCCCCTGAGAGATTTTGCAGGAGCTGCCACTGCAGCCACACATATGACTTTGTTGAGCTGGTAGCTTGGGCAAGGCTGAGAGTATCATATATGCAATGTGGTGGTAGCATGACATGCATGCCGAACATGAAGGGAGATTGGTATTCCTGCTGTTTGTGAAAATATGCGTGTATTGTGAAATCTATCTGTTTTCAGCCTGCACCCATTTTGCTGTTGTAATCGGCTTTCTCATTACTTCCAAAAGGTGTTGAATAAATCTATTAAAGAGTGGCATGTGGGAAGAAACCATAGTACCATAAAAAGGGGTTTCATTAGAATCTCTGCACAAATATATTTCTGGATCCATTAATGCACCATAACCTCCTGACCACCTCACGGCCCAAGCTTACAATACCTGCTATTCCCAGGTGCTCCCAAATCTAAATATTTATCAGAATCAGACCGAATAAGTTTCAGACATCTCAGAAGATAAAGGCCCATTACAAGGCAGCTTTATGAAAAAAACATATTGAAGTCTAATATATAAAGTAAATTTAATGATTGTGCCACAATTTTTTACATGTTTCAACTACCACATGCTTTATTGTCCTCGTGACAGTTTATTATTTAACTGTACGCAGTACAATAGCCACTTCCACTGCCTCAGGGAGACCATCTCTTGCCCTTACCCTGAGGCTGCACCCATCTCCGGCCTATATAAGACCTTGTTTTCAGCAGCTTTCTCTCACTCACCTGAAGACGGTCGCTTGTGTTGGGATTAAAACGTCGTGATCTATTAATTATCTATCTACGTGACTTTACCGGAAGAACCAAAGAGTATGTACGCAGTATTTCTCTTCAACCATTTAATGTAAAAATAATTATATGTTATATGTTTCCTTGCCAAGGCATTGGGTTGGACTAAGATAAAGCAATAAATTAAGATTTCAGAACCATTCATCCCTCCCAATTTAAATTTTTAGAATTTTCTGCAAAACTGTGGGTGGTCTGCCCTGACAGAAACCCATCTATGGTACATCACTTGACAAAAGCATTGATTATGGAATTAAATGTCGAAAAATAACACACCGTAAGGACATTTAAACATTTAAGATGCATTCAGAGGTTATGGTGTTCTCGTCTCGTAACTTTAGGTGAGTTTGATTCATAGATGCACATATGGAAGACAATATGGATTGTTCAGCTGAGGAACGAACATCACTGGAATCATTGGAGATACTTCATCCTCGAAGCACACACATTTAAAATGCATTGTGTGGCCTCTTTTACATCACATATATTAAATTGTAGTGGTGAAATGCACGAAGATATGAGCCTGATAACCTGATATTGATTCCCAGCCACAGTTAACATCAGTTATATCTGAACCAGTCCCCCAACCCCCTTTATCAACCTACACTCACCAGCATGGTGAAGTATGGTCAAACAACTCCGATGGCTGAGATGGCATAGATCATATTTAATCCAGCAGTAGCTTGACAAAGGGCTGTACATTGCTTTATTAAATACAAGAAAACAAACCACACTGCTTGAAATAAAATTCATAGGCATTTTTATTGACTTGTTGAAAGCTATTCAAAATTCCTTTCCTGTTTTCAATTCATGTCTATGAAATTGCTACATTTAAAGTATGTAGATGACTAATGAAAATTTATCTTTGATTTTAACCAGACTGTTGTACAGCTTATGCAGTCTTTACTAATATTGCCTAATTAAACATTGAACTCTGCAGACTATTTGTTTACAGCATGTCTTGTGCCCATTTGTACAGAGCCAAAACATACTCCAGATAAATCCTAGCCATGAGCCATACCACATCCTCTACCTCATAATAACGAGTCTTGGGATTTCCCAGCCAATATAACTATTCCACTCTTCATGGTGCAGTGAGGGAGTAATCAAAAGGGTACTGTACTTGATTTTCAGAAAAAATATATATTATTTACATTACAGTATGCAGGGGATACTGCTATGGAATAACGATTGGCACACTCGAATTGCAATGCCAGAGGTTGCCAGTTTGTTCTCCTGGTATGACAGTTGAAACAATGGGAACGTTTCTTAAATCCCCACACCTCTGTTCACCCAACCAGTTCAAGGTTGGGCTACCAAAATAGCAAGAAGAGCCATTTTTTTCGATTTTGGTACAAAAATCTATATTTCAAGAGCCGCAATGCATGTGAATGCATGCATACATTACGTCACGAAGCAGTCCTTAAAGAGCCGCATGCGGCTGCGGAGCCGCAGGTTGCCTACCCCTCACATACTACTCTATGGGAACCTCATTTGCCAGTCAAAATATGATAATTGTTTTTTTACCCTTCTATCTGGCAACAAAACTGACACCTTTTACAAGGAGTCATGTTTGTATAGACCGCAATACCTGCAGTCATAATACAAACAAAAGACATAACTCTGACAATGCACTGTCCTTGAAGTTGATTGGTCCACACCCGAGACAGCTTTCCTTAGAGCCTAGTCTCACATGGGTTGGAC